>NC_139223.1:165859916-166469916 GCF_055691185.1 Crinia signifera | reverse complement strand
GACACCTGTTCTCGGCAGTGCTAGATGACATCAGCATACCTCGACAGTCATGTTGCTAGGCAACCGCCGGCGTCTACTACGCAATCAGTGTCAGGGGAATACGTTAGCAGACTACTGGCATGCCCACACAGGTATATGTACATAATAAAATACGCAAATATATACACAAATATATACAATCTAAAAAGCACATGTGAAATGCTAACACGGAAAATAAAATATGCATGATGAATATATCAATACATACAAATAAATTTAAAAACCAGCACAAATGAAAAAATAAGCAGGAATGCACAAAGTCAAATGGATGTTATACAGCTTAACAAAAGACTATTCCAGGCAATTCTTTCATTCAGGCCTTTAGGAGATACAGTATTCAATCTGTGAATCCATGAGGCCTCAAGTTTTAATAATTTTTTATTGCGGTCACCCCCACGGATACTCTCCGGAATGCAATCAATAATCTGATATTTCAATGTACATAAGGGATGATTGTGTGTTTTAAAATGAACTGCTACGGGTTGGTCATTGGATTTGCCCATAAGCACGGCTTTAATGGCAGAGCGGTGTTGTGCCATCCTCTGAATTTGACCGAAGTCTTTCCAACATAATAAAGGGCATATAATTATGTATACCACGAACCGGGACTCGCATGATAGCACATGTCGGATTTTATATTTATTAGCATTGTGGGGATGTTAAAAGGTATTACTGGCGATTAAATAACCGCAGGTGACACAGTTAGGACAACTGTAACATCCAGGTTTTCTACAAAGGGTGTTGGAATCCTTTTTGCAATCACTAATATCCGAATGCACTATCAGGTCTCAGAAGTTCTTACCCCGTCTATAACAGGCAAGTGGTCTAGTGTTACAAAAACGCCGCAGATCATGATCTGAGGCCACCAACGGCCATAAAGACTGGGTGGCTATCGGCAAAACTGGGCTAGATATATCAAAAGTCGTGACAAGTGGGAATATCTTCTATGTCTTCTTATCTACTGACTTCAACAGGTCACACCTCTGTAACCCTAATGCCTTCTCTTTGGACTCATATGATGACTTAAGGGGGTACCCTCTTTCATGAAATTTGTCCACTACTTTGTCTAATTCTTGTGAAAGATTTGTCCAATCACTACAAATCCTAGCCACCCGCACCATTTGTGAATAGGGAAGCCCTTTCTTTAATGGTGGCGGGTGGTGACTGCTAGCTACCAACAGAGTATTCCTATCGGTGCTCTTTGAATAAACAGATGTAGATATGCAGCCATTAGACAAGTGGACATTGACATCCAAAAATGCAATGTTGGACTGACTCCACTGATAAGTAAATTTAATCGGTGTGTCTAGGTTATTAATTTCCTGCATCATGCATTCAAAACTGTCAGGGCCCCCACTCCATAGCATGAATAAATCATCGATGTATCTGCAGAACATCTGGATGTGCATACTGCAGTCGCCTGTTCCGCTCCCCGAAACGTTGAGAACCAATAAATACTTTGTTTGAAAAAGACCCATCAGTGCCGTGCTTGGATCCATTTATGGGATACCTACCTGCTCTTTATGAGATTATTGCATAGGCACGAGGGCTATTGGGTATGTTGGAGTGAGTGCCGATCCGTTCCCCTGGTATGCAATTGGTGTTTGCCGACACCTAACAGGGATAAGGCACCCCTGCATCTTCTTCCATTTGTCGACATCGAGAAAAACAGCTTAATCTGTGGACATGGAGTCTACCAGCACCAGCCAAATGAATGATGGTGTTTCTGAATTTGGGAGTGTGGACTTTCCTAAAGGAGAGACATTAACCTTCTCGGCTGAGGAGGCTTCACAGATTTTATTCACTACAGAGCAGGAATATGACACTGTCAATGTGGATGATGTCTATCAGCCACTATTCAAATTGCGGAAAAAAAGATATAGACTATCTCCTCCACGGTCAATCACTCTCAGACTATTTTCGCCAGAAATTGATACCGAGGGGATTTCGGGTACGCAATGTACCTATGATTGGACGTGCAAGCCCTGACTTTTGTAGGCGATGGATCGCCGTTTTAAACAAGTGCAGCCTTGACCTAATGTTGCTCGTTATTGAGTATGCTGGCCGTGAATTGAAAATCACTAAAGATAAAGTTACAACCGTGCATGAGGAACATCGGTCCATCCTGAATGACCGTACACATGAGAAACTCTGGGTAAAGCTCAATCAACAATGTGAAACTTAGAAATTGGAGCTTACTAAATTCAAGAAATCTAAATTGAGTGTTGTGCAGCAGGATTATGAATACAACAATGTCTATCGTTGGTTGACAGGATCTGATAAAAACCAACAACCTGCTAGCAATTCCCAGAGAAGGCGTGTCTGGTGCAATAAACGATATCACAATACTAATCAACACTCATCATCTCAGAGTAATAGTGACTTTATGGTACCAGACTCCGACAATGCAACCACCTCATCACGTCCCCCTTTAGGCGTAGCCACTCGAGGAAGGGGCGCCAAAGCCAAATTACTAGGAGAGGAGGCCAATGTGAAAGAATCTACAAGAGCACGCACCAAGTCCAAGATTTGATTTACAATTGATCAAATCTGTACTTAAGAAGGGACTATCATTCATTCCATCTAACCGCCATAATGACTTTGAGTGGGAATTAGATCACCACTGGATTACTCGCAATATGAGATTAAAGGAACATTTTCAAGACTATGAACAGACTGTGTCGACATCTGCAGTCGCCAGCTTTGTTAAAAAGCAAAAGACATCTGCTTTTGATTCGGTGAGCCATAATGCCTCGATTAAAACTTTTAGTAGATTACTAGGCGACTCTATGCATAAGTACTCTGATGCTAATAAAATCACTCACTGCAATTTGTCTGCTGATGAACTTAGAGCACTGCGGTGCCTCAGTAGTGATAAGAGTATCACTATCCGACCCGCCGATAAGGATGGCAGGAGAGTGATACAAAATGTTGATGACTATCGTAAAGAGGTTAATCGCCAATTGGCAGATAGTACTGTTTATTGTGCTTTGCGTAGAGATCCCACAGTAGGATATCAGAGGAAGTTGTTCAACCTTCTTGATATGTCTATGAATAATGGGTTAATTGACAAGAAATGTAATGCTGCCCTTAAGGTACAGTTTCCTATAGTACCCATACTATACACATTGCCGAAGGTACATAAAAGCATGGATAACCCCCCTGGGTGACCAATATTATCTGCCAGGGGGAGTTTATATCAACCTGCTTCACAATTATACTGAACATCAAAGACAGAAAGATATGTCACTATGTGGTGCACCAAAGAGGATTTATATTAAAATGTAACCTTTATTATGATTGGTTAAAAATAGCGAAATAAAAGGACACAAAACATGAAAATACACATAGACACTTATTTAAAAAAGGGTATAAATTACCCTTACAACGTGGGACCCCCAACTCCTTGTATATGATTAATACGGTATTAGGTTCCTACGATCAGTCTAGTTATGGGTTAAGTGAAACAGATAGTCTGGTATGCGGCGGTATAGTGAGCTGATGGGATTTCACACAAGTCACTTAGGTCCCTTTCACATAAAGGGTGAATCTTGCGGGTATCGGTGTGGCCCCAATAGTAGACCAGTGCACTAGGCTCACTGAGGGTGCATTAGGTGGCGCACGGTTAGGGTGAATAGATAAGTGATCAATTTCACCACTGTGGGTGGTATATGCACCAGAGATTGCTGTATTTGGGTAACAGCAACTCTCTGTGCAAAACCCTCACACATTAACTGGCGTTCCAATGTTGCCGCTCACCTCCGAGTGTCCCGGAGCACGGTGCGCCTGGTAATGACGCGTCGTCTCACAGTACAGGACACGGGGGCAGCGGTCTCGCGCTCACGACTGGCAGGGTGCACAACACAGCCAACGGGCTGCGAGCTACACACACCGCTAGGTACTAATACGTTTAAACTAGACAGATCAAAATCAATACATTTCAATGAGGGTAAGGGAGTGGGGGTAGCCCACTGTACGGTCGGCGTATGCTTCGCTAATGAGCTTCGTCAGGACCAGCCAGATACGTGAATTGACAACACTATTTTTTTGAGAGGTCATTTGTTGATTAGACTCAATTCCCTGTGCGATTGCCAGTCCTTTCCCCTCCACCCTCTCTTTTCTGCTTCACAATTACTAGACATGCTGGTTATACCGCATATTTCTGTGCAACCAACGTATCTAAAAGATACGACTAGCTTTCTGTCTAAATTAAATTCGCTTGGCAATGTTATGGATGGTACTATATTATGTACTATGGATGTCTCAAGTTTATATACTTCTATCTCCCATGAGCAAGGTTTGCTGGCTATGAAAAAATTCTTATGCAACAAGGTTAACAACTTGAGGTTTGATGTGGATTTGTATCTTTCACTTCTTGAACTTATTCTAACTCGGAATTATTTTTTGTTCGATGGTGCAATGTATCTGCAGACATCTGGGTGTGCAATGAACGCGGCGGTATCTCCGTCATACGCCAATATATACATGTTCGAGTTTGAACAGAAAGTATTTTTTGAGAACAAATTGAGTACCCACATCCAGATGTTCTGCAGATACATCGATGATTTATTCATCCTATGGAGTGGGGGCCCTGACAGTTTTGAATGCATGATGCAGGAAATTAATAACCTAGACACACCGATTAAATTTACTTATCAGTGGAGTCGGTCCAACATTGCATTTTTGGATGTCAATGTCCACTTGTCTAATGGCTGCATCTGTTTATTCAAAGAGCACCGATAGGAATACTCTGTTGGTAGCTAGCAGTCACCACCCACCACCATTAAAAAAAGGGCTTCCCTATTCACAAATGGTGCGGGTGGCTAGGATTTGTAGTGATTGGACAAATCTTTCACAAGAATTAGACAAAGTAGTTAACAAAATTCATGAAAGAGGGTACCCCCTTAAGTCATTATATGAGTCCAAAGAGAAGGCATTAGGGATACAGAGGTGTGACCTGTTAAAGTCAGTAGATAAGAAGACAGAGAAGATATTCCCACTTATCACGACTTTTGATACCTCTAGCCCAGTTTTGCCGATAGCCACCCGGTCTTTATGGCCGTTGGTGGCCTCAGATCATGAACTGCTGTGTTTTCGTAACACTAGACCACTTGCCTGTTATAGACAGGGTAAGAACCTCAGTGACCTGCTAGTGCATTCGGATATTAGTGATTGCAAAAAGGATTCCAACACCCTTTGTAGAAAACCTGGATGTTACAGGTGTCCTAAATGTGTCAACTGCGGTTATTTAATCGCCAGTAATACCTTTAAACATCCCCACAATGCTAATAAATATAAAATCCGACATGTGCTATCATGCGAGTCCCGGTTCGTGGTATACATAATTATATGCCCTTTATTATGTTGGAAAGACTTCGGTCAAATTCAAAGAGAGGATGGCACAACACCGCTCTGCCATTAAAGCCGTGCTTATGGGCAAATCCAATGACCAACCCGTAGCAGTTCATTTTAAAACACACAATCATCCCTTATGTACATTAAAATATCAGATTATTGATTGCATCCCGGAGAGTATCCGTGGGGGTGACCGCAATAAAAAATTGTTAAAACTTGAGGCCTCATGGATTCACAGATTGAATACAGCTTGCTCATTGAGAGGAAAGCTTGCATACTAAAGTGAAGCTTGATTACTTAAGTGAGTTGGAAACTGAAGCAGGTGAGTTAGAATACTGAAAAAGGTGAGTTTGAACACTGTCTAAATTTTCATATTCTGTTTTATTGTAATATATTCATCTTCTTTCTATCCTATTGTAACCTGTTGCTCAATTTTGACATTTAAGTCATTGTATCTATATTTTTCCAACATTGTATTTCATTTTACTCATTCACTATTATTTTCTCTTATCTTTGCCACACATTTATTGCACTCTGCTTCCCTCTTCACGCCTGCTCACATATGCCTCACTTCTGACCTTCTCTGTTCCCTTCATCCTCTCACTTGTTGTTGTTTCATACTTAATTCGATTACTCAATCAACCTGATTTTACCCACTGGTCTCCTCTCTGACAGTAGTTCCTTGCCTGTTACCTTCTCTCTCACTCTGTTTTCTACCAAATCTACTACAGACGCTGTCTGTCCTCCCAAATCCCTCTGTCTGCTTTCACTAACCTACCCTCTCACCTTCGGTTCCTCATGGCTGTTAATCTCTCAACTTCACTTTCTCCAACTGCTCCTCCCCCCTCCCATCCCATCCCTATCCTGACCACTCGCCCCCGCACCCCCACCCTCCCAATGACCCCCCCTCGCTTCTGCAATCCCAAAAACCTTATCCACATAAATACACAACCCACCCCCCCTCTTTCCTGTGCACTATGGAACGCCAGATCCATCTGCAACAAACTCCCTGCCATCCATGACCTATTCATCTCTAGAGCATTCCACCTCCTTGCTATCACCGAGACCTGGCTCTCCACCTCCGATTCTGTCTCTCCAGCTGCTCTCTCCCACGGTGGCCTCTCTTTCTCTCACACTCCCAGGCCTGACGGTCGCCAAGGTGGCGGTGTGGGTTTTCTCCTCTCAGCCTCATGCACCCACAGTGTCATTCACCCTGAACCCTCTCTCCTTTTCTCCTCCTTTGAGTCTCACTCTATCCGTCTATACTACCCCTACCACCTCCGTGTCGCTGCAATCTACCGCCCCCCTGGCCCTATCTCCCAATTTCTTGACAACTTCGCCGCCTGGCTTCCACACTTCCTCTCCTCCGACCTGCCATCTGTCATTCTTGGTGACTTTAACATCCCCTTGGATAACCCCGCTGATCCTGGCACCTCCAAACTCCTCTCTCTCTGCTCCTCTCTTGGCCTATCTCAGTGGACTATCTCTCCCACCCACATCCAAGGACACTCCCTCGATCTCGTCTTCTCTCGCTCTTGTTCCCTTACTGACTACACTATCTCAGCTTTTCCTCTTTCTGACCATCACCTCATCTCCTTCTCCCTCACTGCTTCCCCCTCTCCCACCCCCCCTGCCAAGCGCATTGTCTCACGGCATAACGTCAACACACTTGATCTTGCTGCCTTCTCAAACACGCTGTGTCCTCTTCTCGCCCCAATGGCCCTCATGTCCTGCCCGAACCTCGCTGCCTCCCTCTATAATGACACCCTATCTTCGGCATTGGACTCTGCCTGCCCTCCCTCCTCTATCCCCCTTCGATGCTCCAACCCCCAACCGTGGCACTCACCTATCACCCGATTCCTTAAAAAGTGCTCTCGCACTGCTGAGCGCTTCTGGAAGAAATCACGCTCCCTTGCGGATTATCTCCATTTCAAATTCATTCTTTCCTCCTTCAGCTCTGCCCTTGCTCTGGCCAAGGAATCCTACTTTAAGTCCCTCATCCTTTCCCAATCATCCAATCCCCGCAGGCTCTTCGCCACCTTCAACTCCTTGCTCTCCCCCCCTCCTCCAGCTCTTCCGTCCTCCATCGTAGCCGCTGATTTTGCTACCTACTTTTCAACCAAAATCTCCTCTCTCAGGACTGCCATCACTGCTGCCATGACCTCACCCTCTCCCTCCTCCCCTCCTACATCTCCACTCCCCTCCTTCCAACCCCTGTCCTCATTTTACCCCACCACTGCTGCTGAAGTCCACTCTATCCTTCAATCCGCTTCTCCCTCCACCTGCCCACTCGATCCTATCCCCTCCAATATTATCCGTCGTCTCAGTCCATCAGTCTGCTCTCTCCTGGCTCACCTCTTTAATCTTTCCCTATCCTCTGGGATCTTCCCTTCCTCCTTCAAACACGCTCTTGTCTCCCCAATTCTCAAAAAAACAAATCTGGACCCCAACTCTCCATCCAACTACAGGCCCATCTCCCTCCTCCCTTTTGCCTCCAAACTCCTAGAAGGTCTGACCTATAATCGTCTCCTAAGCCACCTTACTGCTAACTCCATTCTAGACCCCCTCCAATCCCGGTTTCGCCCTTTACATTCCACTGAAACTGCCCTGACCAAAGTCACTAACGACCTACTATCGGCTAAATCCAAAGGCCTCTTCTCTATCCTCATCCAGCTTGATCTGTCGGCTGCCTTTGACACTGTTGACCACCCTCTCCTGCTCAACACCCTCCGCTCCTTTGGCATCACTGGCACGGTCTTCTCCTGGTTCACCTCATACCTCTCCGATCGCTCCTTCTCCGTCTCCACTCCGAGCTCCTCCTCTCCTACTACCCCCCAGCCAGTCGGTGTTCCCCAAGGGTCAGTCCTTGGCCCTCTCCTCTTCTCCCTCTACACCACCTCTCTGGGCACCCTCATCAGCTCCTATGGTTTTCATTACCACCTTTATGCTGATGATACCCTAATCTATCTCTCCTCACCCAACTTATCCCCATCACTCCTGTCCAAGGTCTCCGAATGCCTCACGGCCATCTCAGCCTGGATGACCCAAACTAAACATGGCTAAAACTGAACTTCTAATCTTCCATCCCCCGAACATACCCTCTTCTCCCACTATCTCCATCAGCATTGGTGAAACCGAGATCACGTCCACCGACCAAACGCGCTGCCTCGGTGTCATCATTGACTCCTCCCTCTCTTTCACCCCCCACATTCGTGCTCTCTCACAGTCTTGCCGCTTTCACCTACACAACATCTCACGCATCAGACCATTCCTCTCCACTGACGCGACCAAAATTCTCATTCACTCTCTTGTCATCTCCCGCCTTGACTACTGCAACATCCTTCTCTCTGGGCTACCTCTCACCCGCCTCGCACCTCTCCAATCCATTCTTAACGCTGCTGCTAGGCTCATCTTCCTCTCCCGCCGCTCTACCTCCGCCTCCCCCCCATGTTTATCTCTTCACTGGCTCCCCATTCCTTTCCGAGTTCTCTTTAAACTCCTCACCACCACCTACAAGGCTCTCTCCTCCTCCACAGCTCCCTACCTCTCTTCACTGATCTCTATCCACACTCCCTCCCGTCCTCTTCGCTCCATCGCTGACCGCCGACTGACCTCTCACCTAATCACCTCCTCCCACTCCCGTGTCCAAGATTTCTCTCGCGCTGCCCCCCTGCACTGGAACAACCTCCCGCCACCCATCAGGATATCTGATTCCCTTACCTCCTTCAAGCGCTCCCTCAAAACCCACTTTTTTCGACTAGCCTATCCCTCCTCCTAACCTCTTTTGATCCTCCTATCCTGCCTCCGTTCCCCTCCGTTCCTACTTATCCTATTGTATTTCGTTCGTTCGTCCACCCACCTATTTTTAGTATGTTAACTCTTATGAGCAGGGCCCTCCTTCCTCACGTACTCACCCTACCTCATTACCTCACCTGTGCTCCTGTCCTGTTCTTCCCTTCCTCTACTTCATCTTCAGTCTCCTTGACAATTTTGACACCTACTTCTGAACTGATGCTGATTTTAGTTCTACCAGCTATACCCCTATTTATACTGTATCTTTCAACACACCCTGTACGTTACCTTGTAATTTGTTTTTTTTGTTTGCTATGTACGGTGCTGCGGACACTTTGCGGCGCCTTATAAATAAACGTACTACTACTACTACTACTACTACTACTAAAGGCCTGAACGAAAGAATTGCCTGGAATAGTCTTATGTAAAGCTGTATAACATCCATATAACATCCATTTGACTTTGTGCATTCCTGCTTATTTTTTCATTTGTGCTGGTTTTTACATTTATTTGTATGTATTGATATATTCATCATGCATATTTTATTTTCTGGGTTAGATTGTATATATTTGTGTATATATTTGCCTATTTTATTATGTACATATACCTGTGTGGGCACGCCAGTAGTCTGCTAACGTATCCCCTGACACTGATTGCGGAGTGGACGCCGGCGGTTGCCTAGCAACATGACTGTCGAGGTATGCTGATGTCATCCAGCACTGCCAAGAACAGGTGTCCGGTGCACTCTGCAATTAGTGGCGTGGTGGGTGTCGGATGCATTGCTGGTGTTCCCTACAAAAGGTAAGCAGTGTTCTATGTGCATTGTCTGTCCTTTTCTCCTGACGATGGGGATCCGCTCCCCAAAACGTTGAGAACCATAAATACTTTGTTTGAAAAAGACCCATCAGTGCCGTGCTTGGATCCATTTATGGGATACCTACCTGCTGTATATATAGGTGTATAAAAGAGGTATCTGTCCAACGCCAGGCCAGCCCTCTGACAAAGTACGGTGTACGAAACGCGTTGACCACGAGTGTAACCGCTCCAACCTTTCTGTGTGGATACACAGATTCTCATGCTGTAATAGTGCGGTGGTTTAACTGCCCACTCTGGTACGTTACCCGAAATTTTTTTACCTTTGGATGTCTTTTAAATAAAAAAACTTTATACCTTTGATATTGCACTATGGAGCACTCTTATTTTTCCTCATATATATATAAAAAAAAGATGACAGGACGTGTCGACGTGTCAACATTGAAACATTGACACGTCGACATGTCCTGTCATCTTTTTTTTTATTTATGAGAGAACCGAGTGTAGCACCTCACTACCATATATATATATATATATATATATATATATATATATATATATATATATATATGGTAGTGAGGTGCGGCATTCGTGTCAATGTTTCAATGTTGACACGTCGACACGTCCTGTCATCTTTTTTTATTTATGAGAGGACCGAGTGCCGCACCTCACTACCCTATATTGTGCTTATTTGAAGCTGTGGGACCACCAGTGGAAATTACCTTCATGCACTGGGAGTGCTGGTCCTGCATCAACATAGTAGTGATCAACGTTTCAAATTTATATCAAATTTTTCATCAGGACATGATGAAAAATTTGATATAAATTTGAAACGTTGATCACTACCACTGTGTGAAGTGTTCTTTATTGAAAGCTATGAGTGCCGCACCATCGTTGTACTTACAATTCTCTATACTGTGAAGGCACCGGCGCAGTTCTATTGGTTTCAAGGAGTGCCGATCCCGCCATCTCTCTCTCTCTCTCTCTCTCTCTCTCTCTCTATATATATATATATATATATATATATATATATATATAGTCCAATGCAGCCGGCACTCATAAATATATTCCACAGCTGGCCCCGGTGCCCAGATGAATAAATCATACACCACATCCAACAGAATAAATGGCACTCCGGAGGCACTTTTAGTAGCAGTAAAAAGGATTGTATTATAGAAAGCTGAGCTTTCGGGGTTTTACCTTCTTCAGAGCACAAATCCTACAGCAATTTGAACAGACACAAACAATACAACATAAATACCTGCTGCCGTCCTGTTCCCCACCTCCACCGCCGCCGGGCGCACGCTGCCGAAATCTGGAAGTCAGGCTGAACAGAGTGCTTCCGGTCCCAAGCCACAGACCCGTTGCTAAGCAACGCCTGCAGCTTGCGTTCCACAGCGGCCATGTCCAGCACAGACCGCATCCAAGATCAGCGCCAGCCACCTTAGGGGGGGGGGGGGAGATAAGCAGGGGAATCATCAGGCACAATAGTCATCATGTACAGGACAAAGCATACATAGTGATAAACATGAAAATAAACATAACAAAAAAATCGGACAAAACAAAAGTCAAAGCTAAAGAAATCAAGTAACAGCATTCCAATTAATTTTATCATTCAATCCATGAGGATGGATTGTTTTGAGACGGAAGATCCATCTAGATTCAGTGACCAGCAGGCGTTTAGCCCTATCGCCACCATGAGCAGAATTACTAACAGTGTCAATGATGAATTATTTTAATGAACCCAGAGTATGACCTGCAGCCTTATAGTGGCGTGCCACAGGTTGCTCCACTGACATCCTGATCTTGTGGGATGGAGAGAGAAATGAACTGGAAGAGATGATCAAGGTCCTGAACAGCAATGATTTGAATTTAAAACTATCTCACGAAGCCAGTCAGCAGCAGATCCACTTCTTAGACTTGACCATAAGCATAGATGAAACAGGCAACATCTGCACGGATCTGTACAGAAAAGCCACAGCTACCAACAGTGTTCTCCACGCCTCTAGTGCACATCTACCCAGCACAATCAAAGCCATTCCTTAAGGCGAAATGATCAGGATTAAACGCAACTGCTCCAATCCCATCACATTTGATAAGAGAGAGCAGGAACTGTCGGAGAGACTTCGAGAAAGGGGATATAGTCAGACCCTGATCAAGAAATCCCGCAATGCGGTGAGAAGAATACCAAGAGAAAACTTGTTATCTCCCAGAACACGTGTTCCTAATATAGAAGAACCAGTACGCTTTATTGGGACGTTCAATAAGAACTGGAGAGATGTGAATAATATTCTGCAACCACATTGGCCAGTTTTGCAAACAGATGATGACCTGAAAACGATCTTACCGCAAAAAGTTCAAACTAGCTGGCGGAGAGCCAGAAACATAAAAGATCAACTGGTACATAGTCATCTGGTGGAGTTAAGTCAACCTAAGATCCAAAAACAAGGATCCGAAAAATGTGGAAGATGCAAGGCTTGTAGGTACATGGTACCCACTAAGACCTTTGTAGACAAGTTCAAGAAGGAATGTAAAATTCTGAACTTTATCACTTGTACAACGATTGGGGTAATCTATCAGCTCCAATGCCCATGTGGCAGGATCTACGTGGGCAAGACTAAAAGGCCACTCAAAGTACAGGTGCTCGAACACATTGGGTCTATACGTAATGCGAGCAGGGATTCAGCAAACTTCAGGAAACTCACACCTGTGGCGAGGCATTTTCTGAAAGACAATCACAATGACCCAACAGGCCTAAAAGTCTTTGGAATGAGACATATCCAACTTGGAATCAGAGGGGGAGACCTGGATAGGGAACTTCTGAAGAGTGAGACCAAATTGATATTTCTCATGGATTGCTTACAACCCAAAGGCCTTAACGAACACAACAGCTTCCTCCCCTTTTTGTAGAAGACATCTATAACCAATAACTTTGCCCTCAAGAACTATACACTAAATGATTCAGCATTTACTATCACCTAAGGGAACTCCTAGCAGTGCCCATGGTACTCTGATACTTACCATAGCCCTAACGGGACCCACGGTACTCTGATACTTACCATAGCCCTAACGGGACTTCCATCAGGCATGTGCAAGGAAGCCTCAGCAATGTAACCTAGGCAAGGACTGGCAGATACCATGCTGAAGAACTCCGTCCTATCACCTGAAAGAGAATTGTTTGGATTTGACCTTTTTGCGCTGTACCTTCGCTGAGGGATATATAGGAAAATGAGGGTCACCTCCCCTCACCAAACGGAAGACAATTGTAAAGAAAGAATTTACCAATTTATCCCCTAAGCGCTGGTATCAATGGGATTCTTTTCCTCTCAGATGGTTTACCCAAAAAAGAGAAAAGGAGTACAATAGTGCATTACAGTTATACACACAATATTTAGAAAAATAAAATCCACAGAATTATTTAGGGATTTGACTCGTACCCTTTCTTTATGTCTACTATCATGTAGACAAAAGCGTATTGTGAGGGGGCGGTCACGTCACCGATGCATCAAGCTTGACTCTTGACCCATAAGGATAAGAAAAAAACTGGATGGTGCAATACAGTTTTATTCATTAAAATCAACAAGTAAAAACAGCAGGAGGGACTCTCACCAATTTGTGTGGTCCACACACGAAGATGTAGACAATAAGATGTTATTACAAATGTGGAGGGTCACAGGCGTCCCCGATAGTCTCCCAGGTTCCAGTCCCACCAAGCTGTCCTCTCCAATGGCCAACGCGTTTCGAAACACACTGTTTCTTTATCAAGGCATATGGAGAACAGCTTCCCAGACCTCTATTTATACCCCTATACATTATTCCTAATGCCAGACATGGAATATTCCTATTTGCTAGCATACACACACAATATGGCACACAATACGGAATCCATTTCTTCTTTTCTTCATACTCGCGGTAAAATACCGCTACTTCCGGGTTTTTCGTTGACACGATACCGGAAGTGACGTTTGCGGTTAAACTCACGCACTTCCGGTTCCGTTATGCGTTCTAAACGCCGGGGATTCGTCTGTCGGATGTACTTTTGCGTTCCAAATCCTGTTTTGCGTGTCAGCTTATCTTGGAGCTGTATTCTAAGTTTAAAAGTCCCGCAACTTTTTGAAGGGTTTTTATCATATGATTCCGATTGATCATTTAAAGTGCCAGTGCAAAGATATAGAAAAAGGGGGAGGTATTAGTAAAACAATAAAAATACATGTAAAAAATACATATAAAAAATACATATAAAAAATCCAGTTAAAATACTAAAGTGCTTGATGGAGAATGTGCAAAAAATGTGTGCGAAGAATAAAAACAGGCAGAATGGGGTTTACATGAACCATTTAAGCTCGAAATCTTTATTAAGACCTTCTGGTAGCAAAGTGTTAAAGTTAAAAATCATTGACATTTCATTTTTTGCTAATTTGGAGCTTAAATCTCCCCCCCTCCTGTTTTGTTCTACTTTTTTTAGAATATAAAAGTTTTTTATACCACTGACATCACAATTATGAGCCAGTTTGAAATGGGACGAAAGTGCATGTACTTCTAAGCCTTTTTTAATGTTACGTACATGTTCACCCATTCTAATTTTAAAGGCTCTGCTCGTTCTTCCGATATAGAATTTAGAGCATGTACACTCGATGGCATAAATAACATTACAAGAATGACATGTTACAAAATCTCTGATATTATGTTTCTTGCCATTGATCATTATTTCAGTGATCTTTGGACCAAAAGTATTTTTCACATTTTTGCACCCCATACAGGCCCCGCATCTATAGAAACCCACAGAGGTGATGGATGATTTTTTCGGGGAAATGGGGTGCAAGCTTTTTACTAGTTTGGTTTTGAGATTAGGTGCTCTTCTGAAGACGCACTTGGGGTTATCAGGAATCTCTTTGCCTATAATTGGATCTTTTTTTAATATGTTCCAGTGTTTACCAATTATTCTTTTAACTTCTTTGTGTTGAGATGAAAAATTGGTAGTGAAGGACCATTTGAAGTTATCATTTTGGTTGTAATGGTTTTCTTTTGGCTTGAGTAAAGTCTCTCTATCCAGATCTTGTACCATTGCCAATGATTGATTGACTTTTGCAACTTCATATCCACTTTTGATAAAACGGTCCTTCATGTCATTAGCTTGTTTCTGGAATATGTTTTGTTCTGTACAATTTCTGCGCAGGTGTTTGAATTGCCCGGCTGGAATTGTTTCTAACCATCTATCCAAATGGCAACTGTTTCTACTGATGTAGGCTTGTGAGTCAGTAGGTTTAATATAGTTTTTGGTTTTTAACACATAATCTTCGACATAGATTACAATATCCAAAAAGCTAACATGGTCTTGACTTATGTTAAAAGTTAATTTGATACCCTTATCATTTTCATTGAGGTATTGACAGAAGGTTTCCAGGTTTTCTCGGTCTCCCTTCCAAATGAAGAGGATGTCATCTATGTAGCGCCGCCAGGACACCAGGCTTGCCCCATATGGGTGGTGGGACCACACTCTGTCGGTCTCCTACTCACCCATAAAGATGTTAGCATAGCTCGGGGCAAACCTGGTGCCCATGGCGGTGCCCCTCCTCTGCATATAATAGTCCTCTTTAAATAAAAAATAATTATTGTACAGGATCAGTTCTATGGCCTCTACAATAAAGGACTGGAGATCTTTGTTCATCTCTGTTCTTAATAGTGCTCTTTTGCTGGCCTCTATACCTTGTTTGTGTTCAATTATGGTATAGAGGGACGTAACGTCCGCTGTAACCAGAAAACAGTCGTCATGCCATTCAATAGTTTTAAGGAATGTAATGACATCCGTTGTGTCTTTTAAATGGGATTGGTTTTTGAGGACTAAAGGTTGGAGTTGTACATCAATATAGAGTGACAAGTTGGAAGTTACAGAGTCCACCCCCGAGATGATAGGTCTCCCGGGGGGATACAGTATGTTGGATTTTTGTGAACTTTGGGGAGGACATAGATTGTGGGTACAATCGGATGTTCTATGTTTAAGAATTTGAGTTCATCTTCTGTTATGATGGATTTTTTATGATATTTATCAGTGAGAACTTTAAGTAGATCACTTATTTTTTGGGTCGGATCTGTCCTTAGTTTTTTATAGGTTTCCCCATCTTCCAATTGTCTCACTATTTCCTTCTCATAATCACTTTTGTTGAGGAGGACTATGCCCCCCCCCCCCCTTGTCACTGGGTTTTATTACTAGATTGTTATCCTCTTGTAAGGATTTTAATCCTTTTCTTTCTTTGAACGTTAAGTTCTTGTTTTTAATTTGATTGTCTAGTTGTTTTATTTCATCCATAACTAAACTATTGAATGAATCCAAAAAACATCCCTTTAAGTGAGATGGATAGAATTTGGATTTTTGTTTAAAGCAGACGTCATTTGGATTATAATCCTCCTGATCCTTGTCATGAAAATTTTTTCTAAGGGTCAATTTCCTTAAAAATTTTTGTAAATCAATAAAGAAATCAAATTGATTCATGGTAGTTGAAGGACAAAATTTAAGTCCTTTTTCTAAAAGATCTCGTTCCTCTTGTAATAAGAGGTGATCACTAAGATTGAATATTTTAATTACACCTAAGTCGTTGTTCGGAACTGTATTGATCATATCTTTCGATTTAGAAATTTTACGTTTTTGTACGTTTTTTTTCTTATATTTTTGTTTGTTGTTTGTTTTTATTCTTCACACACATTTTTTGCACATTCTCCATCAAGCACTTTAGTATTTTAACTGGATTTTTTATATGTATTTTTTATATGTATTTTTTACATGTATTTTTATTGTTTTACTAATACCTCCCCCTTTTTCTATATCTTTGCACTGGCACTTTAAATGATCAATCGGAATCCTATGATAAAAACCCTTCAAAAAGTTGCGGGACTTTGGAACTTAGAATACAGCTCCAAGATAAGCTGACACGCAAAACGGGATTTGGAACGCAAAAGTACATCCGACAGACGAATCCCCGGCGTTTGGAACGCATAACGGAACCGGAAGTGCGTGAGTTGAACCGCAAACGTCACTTCCGGTATCGCGTCAACGAAAAACCCGGAAGTAGCGGTATTTTACCGCGAGTATGAAGAGAAGAAGAAAAGGATTCCGTATTGTGTGCCATATTGTGTGTGTATGCTAGCAAATAGGAATATTCCATGTCTGGCATTAGGAATAATGTATAGGGGTATAAATAGAGGTCTGGGAAGCTGTTCTCCATATGCCTTGATAAAGAAACAGTGTGTTTCGAAACGCGTTGGCCATTGGAGAGGACAGCTTGGTGGGACTGGAACCTGGGAGACTATCGGGGACGCCTGTGACCCTCCACATTTGTAATAACATCTTATTGTCTACATCTTCGTGTGTGGACCACACAAATTGGTGAGAGTCCCTCACTGTTTTTACTTGTTGATTTTAATGAATAAAACTGTATTGCACCATCCAGTTTTTTTCTTATCCTTATGGGTCAAGAGTCAAGCTTGATGCATCGGTGACGTGACCGCCCCCTCACAATACGCTTTTGTCTACATGATAGTAGACATAAAGAAAGGGTACGAGTCAAATCCCTAAATAATTCTGTGGATTTTATTTTTCTAAATATTGTGTGTATAACTGTAATGCACTATTGTACTCCTTTTCTCTTTTTTGGGTAAACCATCTGAGAGGAAAAGAATCCCATTGATACCAGCGCTTAGGGGATAAATTGGTAAATTCTTTCTTTACAATTGTCTTCCGTTTGGTGAAGGGAGGTGACCCTCATTTTCCTATATATCCCTCAGCGAAGGTACAGCGCAAAAAGGTCAAATCCAAACAATTCTCTTTCTTGTGTAACTTTCTTCACCATTTTGGAGAGACTTTTTTGCAGCTTAAATAAACAATAATGTTTAAGATTAGAGAGAATAGAACCACTAAAATGGTCAATCTCTTTAATGATCCATCAAAAGAAATTCCTGTACTTGATGAGAGTCTTGAAGGTCTTCTTATTAAATTAGAAAGAGCTTTATTAAAGGAAACAAGACTCTGGTGGGAAATTGCCACTCTAGAAAAATATGTCTCACTAAAAATTGTACCTAAAGGTCTTAGGGTGAGCAAAATAGCCAGCTTTAATTCAGATAATGAACAATTTGAAAAAAAGTGGAATGATATATTACATAATTGCTCATGTGAATTAATCCACCTTTTCATTGTAGAAAGAAAAAAAGACCTAGATCTGGTTGAGGAGGAAATAAAAGATTTGAAAAATCTGTCCTCCCCATTTAAAGACCTAAAAGACTACAAGGAAAAAGAGATTAAAATCGCAGATAATCTGGAAAAAATAGAAAATCAAATAATCAGTAGGAAAATTAAAAAACTCCAAAGAGATATGGTAATAGATGAGGAAGATAAATCTGTCACAAATGAAAATAAAAATACAAAAAATAAAAAAAGTATACCCAAACCTATAGAAAAACTAAATTTTGTAGAAACATCGCAAAAAAACACACCCAAAAAGTATCAATACAAAAACAGAATCAATTCCCAAAATAGAACCAGACCCAGTGTTCAACATAACCATATACCTCCAAATGGAAAAAAAGTACCATAGGGTAGATGCCCAAACACCAAAATGGAGACAAAGAAAGGAATATCAATTAAGAGAAAGGGAAAACGATACTAGAGGAAATCGTAATTACGAATACGGTCCCAATGTTTCTACATACAATCGATTCACAGGGTTAGAAGAAAGACGGGAGGATTTCCGCCATTCTACCAATTTTTTAGGACAGGACCGTCCACCATTCATTCAGAGGTAATACAGACCCATAAAAGAGGCAAAAGAGGAGGAGATAAATTAAAAATAAAATTAAAACAAAAATATAAGAAAAAAACAGTACAAAAACGTAAAATTTCTAAATCGAAAGATATGATCAATACAGTTCCGAACAACGACTTAGGTGTAATTAAAATATTCAATCTTAGTGATCACCTCTTATTACAAGAGGAACAAGATCTTTTAGAAAAAGGACTTAAATTTTGTCCTTCAACTACCATGAATCAATTTGATTTCTTTATTGATTTACAAAAAATTTTAAGGAAATTGACCCTTAGAAAAATTTTTCATGACAAGGATCAGGAGGATTATAATCCAAATGACGTCTGCTTTAAACAAAAATCAAAATTCTATCCATCTCACTTAAAGGGATGTTTTTTGGATTCATTCAATACTTTAGTTATGGATGAAATAAAACAACTAGACAATCAAATTAAAAACAAGAACTTAACGTTCAAAGAAAGAAAAGGATTAAAATCCTTACAAGAGGATAACAATCTAGTAATAAAACCCAGTGACAAGGGGGGGGGGGCATAGTCCTCCTCAACAAAAGTGATTATGAGAAGGAAATAGTGAGACAATTGGAAGATGGGGAAACCTATAAAAAACTAAGGACAGATCCGACCCAAAAAATAAGTGATCTACTTAAAGTTCTCACTGATAAATATCATAAAAAATCCATCATAACAGAAGATGAACTCAAATTCTTAAACATAGAACATCCGATTGTACCCACAATCTATGTCCTCCCCAAAGTTCACAAAAATCCAACATGTCCCCCCGGGAGACCTATCATCTCGGGGGTGGACTCTGTAACTTCCAACTTGTCACTCTATATTGATGTACAACTCCAACCTTTAGTCCTCAAAAACCAATCCCATTTAAAAGACACAACGGATGTCATTACATTCCTTAAAACTATTGAATGGCATGACGACTGTTTTCTGGTTACAGCGGACGTTACGTCCCTCTATACCATAATTGAACACAAACAAGGTATAGAGGCCAGCAAAAGAGCACTATTAAGAACAGAGATGAACAAAGATCTCCAGTCCTTTATTGTAGAGGCCATAGAACTGATCCTGTACAATAATTATTTTTTATTTAAAGAGGACTATTATATGCAGAGGAGGGGCACCGCCATGGGCACCAGGTTTGCCCCGAGCTATGCTAACATCTTTATGGGTGAGTGGGAGACCGACAGAGTGTGGTCCCACCACCCATATGGGGCAAGCCTGGTGTCCTGGCGGCGCTACATAGATGACATCCTCTTCATTTGGAAGGGAGACCGAGAAAACCTGGAAACCTTCTGTCAATACCTCAATGAAAATGATAAGGGTATCAAATTAACTTTTAACATAAGTCAAGACCATGTTAGCTTTTTGGATATTGTAATCTATGTCGAAGATTATGTGTTAAAAACCAAAAACTATATTAAACCTACTGACTCACAAGCCTACATCAGTAGAAACAGTTGCCATTTGGATAGATGGTTAGAAACAATTCCAGCCGGGCAATTCAAATGCCTGCGCAGAAATTGTACAGAACAAAACATATTCCAGAAACAAGCTAATGACATGAAGGACCGTTTTATCAAAAGTGGATATGAAGTTGCAAAAGTCAATCAATCATTGGCAATGGTACAAGATCTGGATAGAGAGACTTTACTCAAGCCAAAAGAAAACCATTACAACCAAAATGATAACTTCAAATGGTCCTTCACTACCAATTTTTCATCTCAACACAAAGAAGTTAAAAGAATAATTGGTAAACACTGGAACATATTAAAAAAAGATCCAATTATAGGCAAAGAGATTCCTGATAACCCCAAGTGCGTCTTCAGAAGAGCACCTAATCTCAAAACCAAACTAGTAAAAAGCTTGCACCCCATTTCCCCGAAAAAATCATCCATCACCTCTGTGGGTTTCTATAGATGCGGGGCCTGTATGGGGTGCAAAAATGTGAAAAATACTTTTGGTCCAAAGATCACTGAAATAATGATCAATGGCAAGAAACATAATATCAGAGATTTTGTAACATGTCATTCTTGTAATGTTATTTATGCCATCGAGTGTACATGCTCTAAATTCTATATCGGAAGAACGAGCAGAGCCTTTAAAATTAGAATGGGTGAACATGTACGTAACATTAAAAAAGGCTTAGAAGTACATGCACTTTCGTCCCATTTCAAACTGGCTCATAATTGTGATGTCAGTGGTATAAAAAACTTTTATATTCTAAAAAAAGTAGAACAAAACAGGAGGGGGGGAGATTTAAGCTCCAAATTAGCAAAAAATGAAATGTCAATGATTTTTAACTTTAACACTTTGCTACCAGAAGGTCTTAATAAAGATTTCGAGCTTAAATGGTTCATGTAAACCCCATTCTGCCTGTTTTTATTCTTCGCACACATTTTTTGCACATTCTCCATCAAGCACTTTAGTATTTTAACTGGATTTTTTATATGTATTTTTTATATGTATTTTTTACATGTATTTTTATTGTTTTACTAATACCTCCCCCTTTTTCTATATATCTTTGCACTGGCACTTTAAATGATCAATCGGAATCATATGATAAAAACCCTTCAAAAAGTTGCGGGACTTTGGAACTTAGAATACAGCTCCAAGATAAGCTGACACGCAAAACGGGATTTGGAACGCAAAAGTACATCCGACAGACGAATCCCCGGCGTTTAGAACGCATAACGGAACCGGAAGTGCGTGAGTTGAACCGCAAACGTCACTTCCGGTATCGCGTCAACGAAAAACCCGGAAGTAGCGGTATTTTACCACGAGTATGAAGAAAAGAAGAAATGGATTCCGTATTGTGTGCCATATTGTGTGTGTATGCTAGCAAATAGGAATATTCCATGTCTGGCATTAGGAATAATGTATAGGGGTATAAATAGAGGTCTGGGAAGCTGTTCTCCATATGCCTTGATAAAGAAACAGTGTTTCGAAACGCGTTGGCCATTGGAGAGGACAGCTTGGTGGGACTGGAACCTGGGAGACTATCGGGGACGCCTGTGACCCTCCACATTTGTAATAACATCTTATTGTCTACATCTTCGTGTGTGGACCACACAAATTGGTGAGAGTCCCTCCTGCTGTTTTTACTTGTTGATTTTAATGAATAAAACTGTATTGCACCATCCAGTTTTTTTTTTATCCTTATGGGTCAAGAGTCAAGCTTGATGCATCGGTGACGTGACCGCCCCCTCACAATACGCTTTTGTCTACATGATAGTAGACATAAAGAAAGGGTACGAGTCAAATCCCTAAATAATTCTGTGGATTTTATTTTTCTAAATATTGTGTGTATAACTGTAATGCACTATTGTACTCCTTTTCTCTTTTCCGTCCTATCACCTGCCTACGTGAGCATGCAAAAGACCAACCCCAAATCATTATATCCAAGACCCCACTATCCCTACATTTGGACCTCCTAAATGATCAAGATTCGGAATGTTTCATTTATCAACCTTTATTTCACGCATTTGATATAAATACTTTTAAGGGGACACGAGAAGGACAACCCCCCTATATATGAAGGGGGTGTCCCACTCCAACCTCACCACCAACATCACTCCTCACAATAACTTACCTTTGTTTGAGTAAATTCACCCATCAATATACAGCCCATCACTGCTTCTGTAAATTTTGCAATGCACTTTGATAAACCACTCACATGGTATATTCTTACCTTTCATTTTTCATCTCATCAAAATCTCCACACTTTCATACCACAGTTTTTCACTTAGTTTTTCACATTTTATTTTTCTTGTTTATTTTTATTTTTTCCTCACGTATCACCAAGTCTAACACACATCACACAATCGCACTCCAAAGACCAGCACCACAATAATGATCAATAAAAATGTTTTATTTTTTATTTTATTACTTCACATTATTTATTATTTCCAGTGTCGGCATCGTAACAGTCCACTAATAAAATTGGTATCAAGATAGGGATATCACTATACAGTTTAGATAATATAGGGTCACGTGATCACTCCTAAACAACTCCAATAAACATTATTGCCACAACTACATCTTAATTACAGGTTGCTCACAATAACCACCCTACATATACAGAGTAAGGGGCACCAACTGGTAATTTATTTATTTACAGGTTCTTATATAGCGCAGCAGATTCCGTTGCGCTTTACAATAATATGTCTAATTATATAATCTATAAAGAACAACATACATAGTAACAACTCAGATATCCCAACAATGGGGATAAGGGATATAGGATATAACGCCATGCATTTCTAATAAAACGATACCCGCAGCTAATGCAGGGTTAATAGAATAAGATAAAATAATAAATGGCAGGTTTTAATAATACAGATGCCGGGGCTTCAATATAGCTGAATACACAGCCATATTCATAACATGACGATACCGTGATTGGCCGATAAACAACATGTGACCATTAGGGGATATGTATAAATACATAAATAATGTATATAAATCACATGGAATCAGTTATTATGTCCCAATAACAGGGATAGAGAGAGGAGGTAGATCGATTATTATTCACAGCGAATGACAGCCGCAGCGGTTGTGATTAAAATGGACTAACAGCCAATTTTAAACAGTGGCTTTAACTTACACAGATGCCGGGGCCGCAGCATAAGTGCACTAACTTCCGGGTCTGGAATTACAGCGGCGCGATTGGCCAGCAAGCACCATGTGACCGGTCACGTGACGCGACGTTCGGGTCACGTGACCAACGCGATGTGGTCACTATGGGCAGATGATAATTAAACCAGGAACACAGGGCGGAAGTGAACGCGCCCTGTGACTGGTTGAAGCGCACCTTGTGACACCAATGGAGTCTGCCATTGGCTGTACACTTTTTAATAAATATTCAAGCTGGAGAACATTCTTGTGGTCAGCTTGAAGAAGCAAACGAGCGAAACACGTGTCCTGTCTGTCTGTAGGGTCTGAGAATAGACTGTTTGGTGCTTAGTTTAGGAGATTTATGTTCCTTATTTAATTTCACGTTATTAGTGTGTTCCCAACTAAAGCAGTGACTAGTGGCTAAGTGTCATATTCAAAGGTGTCCACCGGAGGGCACTGCTGCTCCATGCTACAACTTACTGAGATATTACACAGTAAAAATGTTGTTTTAACCTGCAGTCACAGTGTCATTCAGACACCAGCAGTATATGTGGTCACGATAGACTACTATCAGAGACTGTATGTTGTTAAAAACATAGAACACCTATCCCAATTAGGGAGTCATAATATGCTAATATAGACCAATCAAAGGTATTTATTTTGGACATGCGGCTAGGATCATCACTGTAGTATCCAGACTATTGTGTTGATACCTATCAGTATATGAGCACAACAGCAGTGAGCACACCCGATAATAATCGGGGTACACCTCATATCACCCATTCTAAACGGGTGATCCTGACGTGGCAGTACACATAATTAATTAAGTGTTACCACCTGTCCCGCCCAGCAGAGGAAACTGTTGCTCCACCCTCCCAATATTTGATAGACACCAGGAGATTTCCTAAGGACGACCAATGTGTTGTGTATAACACTGGACGCATTAAAAACACTGTCCTGCACAGCAAATTACTGTAAAATTATGAATGTGACATCATAACACTCTCAGGAACACACTCTGGTGGGGAATATACCCCGAAATATATCTAAGCACCGGCAGTCTATTACTCTACCTACATTTTAAATCTTTATAATCACTTATCTTTTTCCTTCCATAAAACACCATTGTTTGTGTGTCAATGTGTATTTTTTAACCTCTTATCTTCGCTCTATGTGGCTGTCTCCGTATCCCATATATAACTATTAAAGATATCAAGGAACCCCCACATCTTTTAACAATAAAAGGAATTTTGCCAAGAGATATTGTATCAATTATAAGGAGTGCATCCAATGCAAACCTTCTCTTCTTTCGTTTTTTCATGCTCCACTGTTCTACCTGATAAGGCCAAATCAATGGCCGACCTGTGGAGGGCCATTCGAACACGAAATACCTGAGTAGTCTGACCTACATAGTAGTACCCACAGGGGCACACTATCACATATACAACGTAATCAGACCTACATGTAAGGACAGATCGAATGTCATACATTTTGTTGGAATGAGGGTGTTTAAAATTTTTGCACACAATCATGTATTTCCACGTAGTGCAATTAAAGCAGCTGTAACAGCCCGGGGGCTTAACATATACATTGGGGGCCCTGGGTATGTTCATCCCAGGGATGTCACTCTTAACAAGACGATCACGTAAATTACGTCCCCGTTTGAAAGCCGCCAACAGGCGAACTGTCTTAATAGCTGGCAGATCAGGGTCACTTTAAACAATAGGCCATATGGCTTTGGAAGCGTAGTGGATAGAGGGACTAGCCACAGTATACGTACTGGTCCAGAGAAGAACACTACTGCTTTGGCGGTTGCTGGGTTGTAGTAAATTGGCACGGGGTATGGCCATAACTTGCAGTTTCTGCACCTCTAATGACTCTCTATCGTATCCCCTTTCCGTGAATTTATCGATGAGATGGTCTAGCCTATCTGATACCAGCATTGGATCACTAATAAGCAGGGCCACTCGCATCATTTGGGAGCGGGGAAGACCCCGCTTGAGGGCTGGAGGGTGATGGCTGGAGGCCATTAGAAAAGTATTTCTTTCCACATTCTTGTGGTATACATCAGTGCATAATTTGTGGTCAACAATAGAAACAGCTACGTCCAAGAACTGAGCTGTACTGGCACTGCGAGAATACGTAAGTTTAATAGTAGAATCCCGTGCATTCACCTCAGACATGACATTGTCAAAATGCTCCTGCCCACCCGTCCACAAGATGAAAATGTCATCAATGTAATGGGTGTACAGGAGCAAAATTTGACTACCATGGGGCTGACTCAAGATCATCTGATCCTCCTGGGCAAACATATAAATGTTAGCATACGAGGGTGCCACGGCCGATCCCATTTCACACCCTCGTAGCTGTAGGTAGAAACTACCATCGAAAAGGAAGAAATTACTCTCCAGAGTCAGGCCCAATAGTTGAAGAAATAAATCATGATCAAACAATACATTGTCTAGGTGTTGACCCAAGAAGGAGTGCACTGCCCTCAACCCCCCATTGTGGGGTATAGACGTATAAAGACTAGATACATCTAGACAACACATTAAGGTTCCAGGGGGAACTACAGGAATGTCCAGAAGCAGCTTCAAAAAGCTAGTCGTATCTTTCAAAAAGGACTTGCGTAAAGGCAATAATGGCTGAAGTACAAAGTCCAGTAACTGGGCCACAGACTGATATAGGGAACTGCGTGCAGAGATAATAGGGTGACCCGGTGGCTTCCTGGCATCTTTGTGCACCTTTGGTAAGGTGTACAGCACAGGAACCACCAGGGCCGCCACAGTAATCTGATCACGGATCTTGGCATGTAGTACACCCTCATTCAAAGCAGCTGTCAAAATCAGTGAAAGTTCTTTTTGATATTTCACTGTAGGGTTGCCTGGTAATTTACGATAAACTGCACCATCCGCCAGTTGCTGGTAAATCTCATTGCGGTAGTCTTGCAGGTTCTGAATCACGATGGCACCACAGCTCCTGGTAAAGTCAAAAAGAACTTATCCTCAATAGAGGCTGAAGCCCTCAAGCAATTGGGCAGTTACCAAGATATCATGATTAGGCCCGCCGACAAAGGCGGTGCCATCGTGATTCAGAACCTGCAAGACTACCGCGATGAGATTTACTAGCAACTGGCGGATGGTGCAGCGATCTGCACTCAAGTTCAGTGGAACCTTATACCAATGCACACCTCAAGAGGGACAGTGAAAACCGGTCTTGGGGACTAAATTCAACTTTATACCAGTTATACTTGTTCTTGAGTGCAGATCGCTGTCCACTCGATTACACGCAGATAAAGTCTGTGGCAGAGAAGTGAAGACCCTAGCACCAGCACAGATTTTAATAGAAACTTCCAGAATAAGATTGCGCAGCAGTGCTTATAAAGGACCCATTGTTATAAAACGTCTAGTTGGAGATTCACCCCGTTTGAAAGTGTCGTGGGAATAGTTTCAAAATCATTTGCAAACCCCTGATGAAGTGCTTGATAGGACGAAATGCGTTGGTAACGTTTGTTTGATAATTTGAAATATACTATTGAAGTCTTTTTATGGTCTGGAAAACCACCGATTCCAAGTGGAATAAGAGACTTCTTAAGAAATGTTTATAAATTTTGGACTTTACTTTGATTTACTTTGATTCACTTTGGAATTAACTAAAGGCTATTACAGAACCAATCACTGAAGGTTCAACAAGGGCGCCAACTTACAACTGTTGTCCATATATAAATAAATATATATATATATATATATATATATATATATATATATATATATATATATACCTGTATATAGGGGGTCCAGGCGTCTGTGCACATTCCTGTCCAAGGAGGTGGGTGCTAAAACCATATAAATGGTATATAATATGGACAATTAGAGGCAAGCACACCGTTTTAAAGTGAATGCAAAAAAATAGTCTTTATCAAGGTGAAGGCATATATCCAACTTGCAGTACAGGCATGATACAGAATTTGTTACCAATGCAGGAGATCATCATCCACATTTCAGCAAGAAAATACAGGAGACTGCAGGGATGCCATATTCAAGCTCTACAGCTGTTTCGGTGGACGTACCACCGTCATCAGGAGCATGCTGAATAGGCTCACAGAGCACGTCTTTATAGAGGCCAACAATTAGAACAATAATTGAGAACACATGTGTACCTGGGCTCAGTGGCGAATCATACTCCACCATACTGGGAGGCAGACAGCTCATAGCTCACCTGACCGCTAGGTTCAGGAAGTGCCGACGCATGACCAAGGTAACTCACCCGAGCCAGCGTCCGTCACTATGGAAACCACGCGGCGTCACCGGAAGTGACGCGACGCAGGTCTCGGCCAAAGCCGGACACTGCGTACGCCACCATGGTAACACCAGACGGCGTCCTCCGCGTCACACAGCACCAACCCCGATTGGATATCAGGGAAAGTGTTGGTGACTCACGGTCTTAGCCATCTCGCACTGAAAGATGTGGCAGCGCTGAGACTGGACCCTGTCGCCAAGGGACAATCGCAGACGCCGTACCACACATCCCATGCTTAGCGGGGGAGCATAAAAAGAAAACTGTCAGAGGAGGTGATACACTGTGAATTACTATGAACAGATATGTTCCATGTTAGCCAATAATCAGACAGTGCTGAATGACACATAAAAATAACATAGCATGTGTGAAAAAATATACATAGACTGGAAAAAATTCGTCCAAAAAAGGGACACATTTATAAAGGGGAACACAATTATAAGAAGCAATGGAAAGAAAGGTCTTCATTTAAACCAGCGGGTGCAATACAGTTCAACCGATGTATCCAATAACTCTCTTTTTGTAATAATAATTTTCCACGGTCACCACCTCTATGGAGTGGTGGAACATGATCGATGGGGATGAAGCTGAAGTCCTTTGGCATATGATTAGATAATGCCAAATGTTTGGCTACTGGTGGAGTGGATGGCTCTAGCAGTCCATAGGCTTTTTTTATTGAGGAACGGTGCATGGCAACTCTTTCTTTTAGAGTGCGGACAGTTTTTCCAATATAAATCAAGGAGCAAAGGCATATGATGGCATATACAATTTAGCGACTATCGCAATCCAGATGGTACTTGATCTCATATTGTCGAGAGGTAGCAGGATCTACAAAATGCGTGCCAGTTCTCACATACTGGCAATTGACACAATGTCCACATTTAAAGCTTCCCTTTTTTGGGCTTAACCAAGAATGCTTTTTAACAGGTTCCAGATCTGATTTGGCTATAATGTCCTTCACATTCCTGCTCTTTTTATAGCAGAACATAGGGGCCTGTTTGCAGAATTGGCCCATGGTGTCATCAGTTTGAAGAATGTGAGTACTGTCTCACGGATCCTGCTGGAGGCAATGGAAAAGGTGGTAATAAATGTCAAACGTTCATTGGTAGAAATTGAGGTTTTAGGAGCTAGCAATTCATCTTGAGACATTACCAAACATTACCAAACATTTCTCAATAGCTTCCTCTATTTCAACACATGAATAACCTCGTTCAATAAATTTAGCCCCCATATCACACAAAGAATCATGCACTTTATCTGTTTCAGATGTGATACGCACTACTCTCATTAACTGTGACAGAGGAAGACCCCTCTTTAACGGGAGTGGGTGGAAACTGTCACAGTAGAGTAGTGTGTTCTTATCTGTCAATTTCCTAAATAAATGCGTGCTCAGAGTGTCATCTTTTTTGGTGACACAAACATCAAGATAATTCAACGTCACCTCACTAAAGGCCATGGTAAACCTAATCGAGGTAGCCAAAGAGTTTAGATAGTCCAAGAACTCAGTAAGGATTCTAGTACCACCAGTCCAAATCAAAAACAAATCATCTATATAGCGAACGTAAAAAAAATATATGACGGGAAAATAAACCATTGGCCATAATATGTTGGTTTTCATACATGTGCATATATAAATTGGCGTACGATGGGGCCATGTTTGACCTCTTCGCCGTCCCCTGTAACTGTAAAAAAAAGGAATTCTCAAACAAAAAATATTTTTTTGTTAAAACAATTTCCATTAGTAACAGTAAAAAGTTGACATTGGGACCGGAATAAAAAGGACTGGTGGAAACTAGACTCCTGACCGCATCAAGGCCATCGACATGTTTGATGTTAGTATATAAGCTTGTCACATCAAGTGTGACAAGCAAAGAAGACACAGGTATGCTACCCATACCCCTCAACTTATTGATGAAGTCTGTAGTATGCTTAAGATAGAAAGCAGTGTTTTGTACAATCGGTTGTAACCAATAATCCACGTATTGAGAAATCGGCTGGCACAGGGACCCGCATGAAGAAATGATGGGACGACCCGGGGGACTAACCAGCGACTTATGTATTTTCGGCGATACGTAGATTATTGGTATTCTAGGATGATTTTGGGTCAAAAAGAACGCTGTGGGCTCATCTATCCAGTTGTTACATAAACCCATATTGATCACTGCGTCAATCTCTTTTTTATAGTTGTAGGTTGGGTCATAGGTCAGACTTTTATAGTCAACTCGATTTAATATCACCCCTCTGCCCCCCTTATCGGCAGGGCAGATGGTAATATCAGGATTGTTCTTCAATGAATCCAAGGTCAAATTCTGGTCTCTGGATAGATTGGAAAATGAAATTTTCTGTGTGTCCATAAAAGAGGTAACCTCTGATCTCACAAGCCTAGTGAAAGTCTCTATAGAGGGGTTGGTACAGGAGGGGTCAAATGTACTGGCCGGTTTGAAGGGAGTGGCAGCACTAGCTTTTAAAGGCTGGTGCTTAGCAAAATACCTGAATATATATATATATATATATATATATATATATATATATATATATCAGAATGAGGGTGAGGTCTACACAGAATGTGGCCAAAACAAAAAGAAAAGCACATATACAGTTTATGAAACAATCACTGCAGATTGTGAAATGTATACGTAATAATACATTATTTGGACATATTGCTGATTGCCAAAAAGGTAATATGAATACCACCAAGATGATAGCAATTGCACATATTAAAATTAGAGCTAGAGGGTGTGATAGGTTCACATATTTATGTCGAAGAGAAGACTATTGGAGCTTCAGTTTGAGCATTCTGGGTTCACAGGGACTCAGTGATACAGTTGAGCTAAATAGACTTTGATCATAAAACAATTTGTTTAATGTATTAGGGGATTGGTGTAACAACCTCAATTGGTAGGTCCAATGTTCATGCAGGATACTTATTCAGGGATCCTAAGGAGGGGGGTCCATAAATCGATATACAGTAGTGTGATGTTATTTTTATTTTAATAAGATTTAGTCCTTTATGGGATGACATGATGCCTCTTGAAAAAGGAGGGGCTACCCACTTTAATTACATAGGGAATTGACGACACGAGGACTCCTGAAAGAGGAGGGTCTACCCACTTTTACTTTATGGTATCTAAATGAATTGTGTTAAAACATTAATGAAGTACAAGTGATGTTGATATTAAGATGGATGTTAAATTAGATTAAAGTGGTGAGACATGAGGTATCCAAGGTGTTTTACCACTTTTATTTATTATATATAAAAGTAGTACAGTGATGTCCATCTAAGATAGACAAATAGTGAAACACATTGAAGGAATAAAGTATACTAGTGGAGACAAATTAAAAATTAAGATTTATGGATTACGAATTTATATTATGATTATTATGATTACTGTGGTATTGTGTGTTTATATATATGTGTTATGTTTAGTGTTAAGATTCATATATGAATGTATTAGTAATTTTTATGAGAGAATAAGTGATGAGGTTTGTGTGATGATTGGCTAACAATGAACAAGAGGCTTGGTAGCAGATTATCTATTTAGTTTTGAATAGACCACTGGAGTCTAAAATGAGACTTGAAAGTAATATCCCATATGTATATTAAAGATGGCCAGCGGAGTCTAAATAAGGCTTGGAAATGTGTGTTATAATGTGGCCACTGGGAGCTACCCGGAAATACACTTGATTCAAAACAGATGCCTGGGATGGAAACTAAAGATAGCCGACCATCATATATATATATATATATATATATATATATATATATATATATATATGTATATATATATATATATATATAGGCAGGTGTGGTGCGGCACTCTCGGCATAATAAGACACACGAAGTCAGCTTGACCACAAGCTGACTTCGTGTGTCTTATTATGCCGAGAGTGCCGCACCACACCTGCCCATATCTCTACCTGTGAGGGCACCGGCTCAAGTTACAAACCTGTCTCTGGGAGTGCCGATTCTTGGACAAGTATATATATATATATATATATATATATATCCAAGAATTCGGATCACACTCTCCTCCAAAGGGTTCAAGCAACTGCTGGGGTGCCAAACTCAGTTATCCGGACCAGTCCAGTAACAATAACATTGTACAAGGCATAGAGGACACTCACCAGTCTTCTTCTTAAGCAGATATATTTATTTTATCATCCCAACAGTAAAGTGCAAATAGTGCAAGACAGTGGCCCACTGTCTTGCACTATTTGCACTTTACTGTTGGGATGATGAAATAAATATATCTGCTTAAGAAGAAGACTGGTGAGTGTCCTCTATGCCTTGTACAATATATATATATATATATATATATATAGAGAGAGAGGTAGACGGCCCGGCACTCCCTCAGCTGGGATTCAGTACCTGGGTGCCTTCTGGAACAAACAGGTAGTCTCATAGGAAGGAACAGACAGCGGCACTCCAAGGGTTTTCAAAAGCGTGTATTAAAGCAAACCAACGTTTCGGGGTATCATTCACCCCTTTGTCAAGGTTTAAGTGCAATAACCCGTTATTGCACTTAAACCTTGACAAAGGGGTGAATGATACCCCGAAACGTTGGTTTGCTTTAATACACGCTTTTGAAAACCCTTGGAGTGCCGCTGTCTGTTCCTTCCTATGAGACTATATATATATATATATATATATATAAAAGAAAAAAGGTACCCAAAAATCCGCGCCCCAGTAAAGAACAGCATCAACTCTGAAAGTCCCCCGTTAGCTGAGACCCAGAACAATAGAAATACAGAACAGGAACAGAGTGTGCTAAGAGTGAAAGTACACAACTTTTTTCACAATATAAATTTTTTATAAAAGCCAACAAAACGGCTTATACAAGATACAGTGTTTAAACAGTCATATATTGGAATCAATTGACAGAATCTGTGGTGGTTCAGTACAACAGCAGGCCTGTTCTGTATATATATATATATATATATATATATATATATATATATATATATATATATATATATATTATATATAGGGTGATGAAAACGAAGCTTGCAAAGCATGCCGACAAATGCGCATGTGCAGATATGGCATTGGATGCTGTTATTTGAACCTAACATTTGGTAATGGAGGGCTTACCTGAGGAAGCCGCTGACACTGGAGGAAATGCAAAGAAGTGCATTATTTGAGCCCCTGGAGAGTTGCTGACAAGTGCTGCCATCCCCAAGAATTTTTAAAGGAATCCTGTGATTATTTGGAAACTTGCCTGCACAAACAAACTGGAGACCCATTAATGTGGTGCCATTATATGTGAGTCAAACCATTGCAGACCACAATTTAAAATAGGTGGTGGAACAATTAAAATCAATTCTTACATCTAGTGGGGGTCTGGCGGTCGGATCGGCAACCGCTAGCCCCGCAAGCCACCGGAAGGGGATGCACAAGCATGAGACGCATGCGCATCCCCTTCCAACGGAGCTCCCACCCAGTCCTCCCCGCCTCGCCACCATAGTGTTTTGACACGTATCTCTCTACATTATTTACCTTTTGGGTACATTTTTATTAGCAGAATAGGTTTGCTATTCTAAATTTAAGAAAAGCTGATTTTATATCATTATTCCTGAGCGTATAAATCATTGGGTTCAGCATAGGAGTAACAATAAAATAAAATACAGAAAGTAATTTGTCTGTTTCTGCTACAAAGCTTGACCTAGGCTTCATGTAGGCGGCCATTGCTGAGCCATAAAACATTGTCACAACCGTCACATGAGACCCACAGGTGGAGAAAGCTTTCCGCTGCCCGACTGTAGATGCGATTTTTAAGATACTTAAAATGATTTGAACATAAGATATTACAATAAATGTGACTGGTGCCATAAGGAAAATCACACCAATAACAAAAATAATAAATTCCAGAACCAAACTGTTTTTACAGCCCAGTGATAATATTTCTGGCAATTCACACAAAAAATTATTTATGTCATTGTTATCACAAAAATCTACATTGAATAAAAGGGACACACAGGGTATAGAGTTAATAAACCCACACAGCCATGTGGAGATGGCTAGTCTGTCACATACCATCTTACTCATGATTGTAGCATATTGTAGTGGATGACATATAGCAACATAACGGTCATAAGCCATAATAACAAGCAGAACACACTCATTTGACCCTAAGGACACAGAAAAATACATCTGTGTTGCACACTCAGCATATGAGATAGTTTTCTTTACTGACATTAAATCTTTCAGCATCCTTGGCACAGTGGAGGATGAGTAGCAGAGATCCAGAAACGAGAGGTTGCCCAGGAAGAAATACATAGGGGTGTGAAGGCTGACATCAGACAGGATCAGAACAATGATGGAGATATTCCCAAATAATATTATCATGTAAACAATCAGGAAGACAAAGAAAATAATAATTTGTGTCCTGGGATCATTGGAAAGTCCAAGAAGATTAAATTCTATTGTCACTGTATTATTGTTCCCGTGCATTCTGTTCAACAAAATGGGGAAAATAATGTATGTTATAGTTGTGTAAACTAAAAACTTTCCAAATATCTTCATGTTATATCACAACAGATGAAATGTAGGTAACTGACATAACATAATAGGTCCATTCAGAATAATTTTAAGATTATCTTGCTATAAACAGTTAAAAGTCAAGATACAATACATAGAACAATAGAGTAGGGGATTAGCAGAGTAATCCAATTACTCACTTAATCCTATTATGGAGAGAGATGGCAGTGGCTCCCACTGTATAACTGATTACAGAGGTTCTAACAACTAAAAAAAAATACTCTATGTTCCTTCTTTATAGAATCAGTAATGTAATCAGATGTGTAGGTCAAGTCTTTCATCAATTTTCCTTTGTTTAATGTCCAAACTCCACTAGATAAAGAGGAATAAAACACATAAAAAAACTAATGTGTAGATTTGTCACATTCAGGGAAAGAATTAATAGGTGACTTTTTCCAAAGGTGTGTTCCTATTAGACTAATAAGTGAGGGTACCCCACTCACACATAAACATATAGTCACAAGTATCAAATATTTCCTTTATCTTCCTCTCAGTGTGACATTCACCACTATAAAAAGTAGCGGTACCCCAAATAGAAAAAAAGAGAAACTGGAGTATTTACCAATGGGTAAAGAGTGGGCGCCTTGAAATGGGGTGTAAGTGAATAAGCGGCTCACACAAAGGAATAGTCAATTCCTAAAGCACAATGTACAACAAGAAAAAAAATGGAGTGCTAAAGAGTATATTTAAAAAAATATTTAGAAAAATGACAATACAAAGATCAATTGGGTATCACAAATTATAACATATTTATTAGTCATTCTAAAATAATGAATAAATCATTAGTGGCCAACAGTTAAAATACTGATTTATTTAAAATACTGGACTGAGCAATATATTTATAGTCTCCCGCTTGTGTACATAACGGTCCCAAAGATGTTTTTGTCCTCCTTGTTTTCAAATATTACTGGAGCTTGTATTGGTGGGTATCCATAAACCTGGCAGGGTTCTTGGCACTGTGTGGTGGTACCTCTGTCCCCGTTGATTGGGGCAGGCTTCACAGGCAGATGAAATATAAACCCAAGGATTGAGCAGGTGGTGGTCTCCCGATTGCTTGGTTCCACTGCAGGAAGGTGGACCCGGACAATTAGTGGGGTTAGCAGTCCCAGCGGGGTATGTAGAGGGTTTGCTACAAAGTCCACAAAAAGAAGTATATGGCTGTATTCTGACGCATTTCGTCATCTATAGCTGACAATTTCTTCAAAGGAAGTATCCCAAATAACTTGGGAAGATTCTAGAAATTCACACAAAGTTATCTTTCATTTTTTGAGGGTTAGTTCAAATGTTAAAGTGCCAGAAACCTCCACCACACCAGATAACTACAGAGTTCGTATTCCAACTCACATGGAGTAGATTGTGATAACATACATAAGGTAGAAAAAATCCATTGGTACTCCAGTTTGAAGCAAATTTGATTATGTGAAATCTCCAGTAAAAATGCAGAATTCCCAAGTGTTAACGCATTTCGGCTCAAAATAGGAGCCTTCTAGAAAAGGCTCATTTTGGGAGTGGAAACATAATGAAATCGCAAGTGTGGTATGCCAGCCTTGTGTTTGTCTATTTTACCCTCAGAAAACTAAAACCTTTTTGTGTATTACCACAATCAGCTCAAATTGAGTTTTGATAGGAACCTTACTGCACCGTTTATGGTGGAGGTTGTCAAACTAACAAGAAATAAAGAAACTTTTTGATACTGTACTTGTAACTACTCCTTTATGTGTGAATGGGGTACTTCCCTTATAAGTGGGGAACACTCCCTTGGAAAAAGTCACCTATTAATTATTTCCCTGAATGTGACAATCATACAGTATGCATTGTTTTTTTAAATGTTTTTTTCCTCTATATCCAGTGGTTAAAGTGGACATTTTTAAGTGGGGTATGGAAAAATGTAGAATATTTTTTTGCAGGATAAGATTACCTTACCTTAGGCTGTAATGTAAGGACACTGTGGAGGAGGAGACTGTGGTTCGGTGGCAACGGTGGTGCAAAGGAGCCTACGATCAGTGGCATCAGTGCATAAAAGGCTTTGCTTGTTATCATAGATGGTGTTCAGAAGGCTGTGATTATCATCATAGGTGGTGTGCAGGAGGCTGCGGTTGGCTTAAGCAGTGGTGCGGAGGAAGCTGTGATCTGTGGAGGAGACTGTATTCAGGACAGAGAACGTGAAAGCAGGGACAGTGACAGCAGGGACTGAGAAAAGTACAGTCAGGACCTAGAAAGGGACAGCAGGGACAAAGTGACAGGGAGAGGGATGGCAGGGTGAGGGACACAGAGAGGACAGCAGGGACATAGGTACAGGGAGAGTAACAGCAGTGGCCAAGAGAGGGACAGCATGGACCAAGAGAGGGACAGCAGGGACATAGCAACAGGGAGAAGGAGGGCAAGGAGAGGGACAGCAGAGACAGAGAGTGGAACAGCAGAGACATTGCAGCAAAGAAAGGGATGGCAGGGGCAGGGTGAGGCAGGGACTGAGAGGGACAGCAAGAACTGAGAGGGACAGCAGGGACATAGTGACAGTGAGAGGGAGGGCAAGAAGAGGGACATCAGGGGCTGGGAGAGGGGCAACAGGAGTAGGAACACAAGGAGAGGGACAGCAGGGCCATAGAGGGACAGTAGCGGGAGAGTAGCGACATGGAGAGGGACATAGAGAGGAACAGCAGAGACAAGGAGAGGGACTGCAGAGACATAGTGACAGGAAGAGGGATGGCAGGGGCAGGGATAGGAATGGCAGGGGCAGGGAGAGGGATGTAGTGAGTGACAGCGGGGACATAGGGACAGGGATGGCAAAGAAAAGAACAGAAGGGGCAAGGAGAGTGTTAGGGAAAGTGACAGCAGGGACATAGGGACAGGGACAACAGGGGAAGAGATGGCAGGGAGAGTGACAGCAGGGACATAGAGATAGGGATGGCAGGGAGAGGAATGACAGGGGCAGGGAGAGTGCCGGCAGGAGCAGAGGAACGGCAGGGATGCAGGGAGAGGGACAGTAGGGTCAGGAAGAGGAATGGCCCACTTTGACCACTGCCTATATCTGAAAGTGTCTGGACACTAAACAAAGGAATATTGACAAAAGACTTGATCTATGTACATGTCTGATCACTACTCATCACTCATTCTACATCAATGGAACGTCATTTACTTTTGTTTATTCACTAAGCACCTGTGATTGCTTTTAGTATTCTGTGCTAATTTTTTCAATTTATATGGTGGGTAGGATGATACCCCTATTTTTGAATTTTAAGAGCTACACTTTGGAGTTTTACTTGTCTGTGTTGTCCAACTTGCAGGTATTTTTACTAATATTTAAAATTGTCTCACTTGCGCATTGTACATATATATATATATATATATATATATATATATATATATATATATATATATATGTATATATATATATATATATATATATAATTGCAGATGGGTCTATGATAGACCAGGCCGGCACTCCAGAGACTGTTACACTAGTCTTTCCTGTCTTATACCATCCATAGACACATTTTTTACAAATAAAGGAACATTTATTATAAAGTCACTTTTTAAAACAATTAGTTTGTTCACACAGTTGTTTCTCAACAGAGGATTTTCTTTTAAACAATGGATGTATGCAAAAGCCTGACGCTTTTCGTCTCGCTATGAGACTTCATCAGGGGTGCTTTACATATATCTTATTCGATCTGTATAGAAATTTCTCAATAATGAATACATTTCAGTATTGGTATTACTGTCAATGGTTCAGAAATGACTCCTCACTGGATGTACTACAACTTCAATATACAGTCTGTTTACTGGCCCATAGTCATTCTTCTTTTTAAATATGAAGGATATCGATTGAATGTTTAGTTTTTGATAAATCTGGTATTTGTGCAATCAGTGCGCCTCCATATATATAAATGTCTGTGATCTGGACCACAATTCAGAGTTTTTTTCTTTCCAATGAATAGATAATCTTATAGTCCTTAGAGACAAACTTTCAAAGGAACAATTCCTGGTATCACCAGTAGTAGTGTTCTCCTCTGTGTCCAATGTTGCACATTTGGACACAGAGGAGAACACTACTACTGGTGATACCAGGAATTTTCCTTGTTCCTTTGAAAGTTTGTCTCTAAGGACTATAAGATTATCTATTCATTGGAGAGAAAAAAACTCTGAATTGTGGTCCAGATCACAGACATTTATATATATGGAGGCGCACTGATTGCAAAATACCACAAAAACACAGTATATATATATATATATATATATATATATATATATATATATATATATATATATATATATATATATATACACATACTAGTCGATGTGCTGGCACACTTCCAATCTCTCTTCATCTGCTCTGGTGCCGGCTGAGAAGTAACTTATATATGCATGCTGTATCTGACTCACTCACGGTACTCTGCTCACTGCACAAAGAATCAACAGGCGATAGCCAATGTTACTGCAACGTTTCGGGAAGCTTTATTATCCCATCCTCAGGCTAGACAAATATAACAAAAGTGACATAAAAGTATTTTACCTTAAATCCCCTCCTCAGCCGGCATACAGCGTGCGGCAGCCTCCTCCCGCCTCCAACACGCTTCCAGGCTGAGATCACTCCCCTCCTCGTACTGCAATGCTGGATGACTTTTGAGCATCGCAGTACGAGGAGGGGAGTTATCTCAGCCTGGAAGCGGGTTGGAGGCGGGAGGAGGCTGCCGCACGCTGTACGCCGGCTGAGGAGGGGGTTTAAGGTAAAATACTTTTATGTCACTTTTGTTATATTTGTCTAGACTGAGGAAGGGATAATAAAGCTTCCTGAAACATTGCAGTAATATTGGCTATGGCCTGTTGATTCGTGAGTGCGGCAGATACAGCATGCATATATATATATATATATATATATATATATATATATATATATATATACGCACACACACACACACACACACACACACACACATATAAGTATGCACTTAGTTCTTTAAAAGAATGAATATAAAAAAAAATTAAAAAAGAACATCATTCAAACAAACCAGTTGATTTTAGCTAGATCTGTGTGATTTATAGTTGGTGGGTGGTAGAATCCCCTGATGAGTTCGGACATTTGCATACAATTAGGTACATGATCTGTCTTTATTACTAAATCAAGGTTATATTTTAGAAATAAATGTGCACAAGATTACATCCGCATCTCTATATGTTTACTTTTTATGTTATGGAGCCGTAATACTTTCAGATCATTCTGTGATGTGCGGAATCTTTTAAGCAGGACAAGGCTACACAATGATACAATTCTTCCTGTTAGCTGGATAGTGTGTAGATAGTGTATGATATTGGTATTTTACCAATGAGCTATAATGTAGTTGTAGCAAACGTCAATTTAAAAATGTTTTAAATCTACAATATATGATGACTTATAGGAAAGAGTTAATATTAATTAAGTAACATGTCTCAATACGATATGTAAAATCTTATCGTACTGTAACTGGAAAGCGTCCCCATTGAGTATACATCTGCTGTACACCTGGGTCACAGTAGTGAGCTTCTGTTATCATTATTGTAAGGAAAAAACAGGGTCTGACATCTGGTCCTGTGTGATCTCTGACAAATGTGTGTATAGGAGAACATCAGAAAATTCCATAACATGTGATTATGACAAACTGCCGTACACCATAAGTCTATAGAATGATAGCTATTTTCAAATGTTGATCTAATTTACCCTAGTTTACTATTATAAAATAAATCTGTATAACCTGAATTGCTATTAGTACCTAGTAACATATAACAGGTTTTTAAAGCCAATAAAATGTGTATCATAATTTACCTCTTTAGATCACAATCAGAATTTGAACCTAATTATTGATATTAAGAAAAAATACTTACATTCAATTGGTTACAAATGGCCGGAATCTCCAGCACTGATTTTTGATCTTTAGAAAGGGCCCTTTTATGATAAACCTGAGTGAAGGCGTCGTACCTTAGTGTATAGGTCTCAGAGGGTCAGTTACAGTACGTAATTGTGCCACAAAGACAACAAAGCACCATCTACCTATTTTTTGCTGCACTTAGCTCCCAGGGAATGGCCTAGCACCCCTGCTGATAGATTCTGTGAAGTTTTTAACTTTTATTTTACAAACTAAAGAAAAGTTTAGCATTGTTTATTCATAGGGCCGGCGTGCCAGAGCTCTCAGTATATGTATGCTATGTGCCGAGACAGGGGTGAGTGAGCATCTCATGCCTGCTATTCTCAGTGAACGGCCCACCGAGATGGAAGATTCCGGGACGCCAGCCGGATGGATAAACATGGCTCCATTTGTAAAACAAATTGGTAAAAAATACCAAATGCTGCACTCCAAAAAGTAACAAACAATAATGTGGCCCATATTTGTTGAGGTCTCACATATCTGCTAAGTAGCCTTTGTCTAGGAGAGTGACAGCCCATGCAGAAACTTATATGCCATGTGCCATTGCAGTGGCATTTTAACACCGGCACCGGCAATGGCACCCAAACTTGCACCCTTTGGGTCTTATTCAGATTTCATCGGTACTGCACGCATTCGCACATTGTTGTGCGTCTGCGCATGCGCATGCGTGTGTCTGCGCATGTGCAGGCGCATGGTGCGTGCACCCACGGCGACCTTTCGGGTCGCCGGGTGCACGCACCCATGGCAGCGACGGGGGGGGGGGGGGGTGGAGATGGGCGGGGAGCGCCGGGCTGCCCTATTACCATATGAGAACGCCCAGCGTTCCATGGGCGTTTCCATGAGAACACTGGGCGTTCTCATGGTAATGTGGCAGTGATGCGGGTGTGTGGGCCAGGTAGCTGACATCACCGGATGTCAGCTGCCCGCGCATATCACGCCAGTGTGCACGCTAAACTAAGTAACTCAAAAGTCACTTATATAAGCGTGCACGCTAAACATCATTCGATGGTCACCAACCATCGAATGATGTGGGCGGACACCCCAGCAAAGCGAATGGATGTTTATGCAAAACATCCATTCGCTGCTGTACGGGCGGCGGGGGGGGCGTGCGTTCGCCGGGCGGGGTTTGGTGGACTCGCAAGGCTGTGAATTCGCAGCCTTGAGAATCAACCTGAATAACCCCTTTGTGGGCTGCAATCACATTCTTTTATTGTGGGGTCTGGGATCTCTATTTTAAAGACGGAAATATAACGATACCATATGATCTAGGTGTAACTGCAATGAGAACAATTCATTAATAAATCAAATTTCCTGATTTGTCTATAAAAACATTGACAAAAAAATTGACATTGGAAACAGAACATTTTGGCAAGCGGCAGTTTCAAAGGGGAACAGATGTTTGTGCAGTGCAAAATGTTTAATGAACTACCTGGCGGTGGCCTTCTTGTAGGTCGGAAGACAACAGAACTTTCATAGTCCTCTGAAGGTATCGTTTTCTCAGCTAGCCAACAGTTTAGCTCAGATAGATGGAGACATTGCATTCATAAAGGCATGGTTTATGTATTTTTTTTATGAATTGTTACTATTAAACTGTAATTTTGTAGAGTAGATGATTGATGGAGGGTGGGGGATTTATAGCTGGTTCGAGGTAATAAATAAAATAGTGAGCTTGCAAGTATATGAAGATTTGCCATCAATGTACTGTGACAAGGAATCACATACACTGGATATAGAGGAAGTCTTTGTCTTTATTTTGTACCAGGTAAACAGCATATCAACAGCCTGGTAAGCAAGGTTACACCATTGCAGGATTTTACACATATTACAGAGTCAGCGTACACTTCAAAGCACCTAACATAATATTAGATTACTGGCCTATCACCTAACCGCTTTTCAGTATTGAGAGCAATGACCACCTGCCCTGGACACACATATAACAGGAAGCCAGAGGTGCTGCTTATCAGTCAAACCTTGATCCCAGAACAAGGAGTAGATCTCATTTTCCTGCAGCTGCTCTAAATCCTGGACGGGATCTTCAAAATTACCCTCATGTGGAAATCATGCTGTCCTTGCCACACTTCTCCCACCCTGGTGTCTGACTCACCTCTACATCTGTTGTCCGCCCAGGTACACAGCCCTACACCTCTTTCCAGAGGGCAGTCACCCACCTCATCCTCTTCCCCTTGCTTTACCTTAGAATTGATTAGAGGATCGGGACCTAAAAACCTCCTGGAAAGGGTATCCACTTTGAGGTGCTGTTTCCCCAGATGATGCCGCACTTCACACTTAAATGCTTTTAAGGCCAAAAACCAATAGGTTACATGAGCATCCACTTCTTTGTTGGTGTGCATCCATTGTAAGGGTGTATGGCCTGTGACCAACAAATATGCTTGTCCCAAAAAATAATACTTTTTGGACTCCATTGCCCATTTACTTGCTAAGCATTCCTCCTCTACAGTTGAGAACTTGTGCTCCCTGGGCAGTAATTTATGGCTAAGGAAGAGGATTGGCTTCTCTTCAGCTACCTCTTCTGACAGGACTGTCCCTAACCCTGTCCCAAAGGCATTCATCTGCAACACAAACTTTAAAAAAAAAATCAGGAGTTTTCAAGAAAAAGCTTGTCTTAAATCTTGCCAAGCAGTTTCCACTGGTCTAGCAGTTTCCACTGATATTTCATCTGGGGACTGTTTTTTAATACATTCAGTTAGTGGAGCCGCTCTAGTGGCAAAATCTGATATGATAAGCAAATAGAAACAAAGTGTGCTGGCACACTTTGTTTCTTTTTGCTTATCATAATATTGGGGAGGGACTACCCCATACCAGCTGCTTCTAACTGTGCAACACTCAATTGTTTTCAAAATCTCATCTAAACCCACGGTAATATCCCACCAGACCGAGAAATGTCCTCTGTTGCAACTTACGTTTGAGTTTAGACCAAGTGAGGACTGCTCTATCGAGAATTTGCCCCAAATATTTTGCTTCTGTGGTGTGTATGGAATAGGCCTTTAGGCTGGTACACACCCTTTTTGTTGACCCGGAAACACAAGATGATGGACCTTCACTCAGTTTAAGACCCCCTCCAGGTTTTCCTGGCTGATGGGGACAAAGTCGGAAGTAATAGGGTCTTCTTGTTCGCCGCTCAGGGGTGGAGTGTGGGAGCTATGGGTGGCAGTGACCTTCACCGGCTGGGTGAATGGTCATCATCAGCTGGAGCCTTAGCCGCCCAGTTTCACCTATTGGCACTCACGCACCTAGGTGTTCGGCTAAGGGACTCACATGTCCTTGTGCAGTCCCCAAGCCAGGACTCAAAAAGGGGGGGGGGGAGACAGACAAATGCAGGTGATACTTGCTTCCAGGCTCTTGTCTCTTTGACCTATAGGCAGCACGGATGGTGTAATGGTTAGCATTACTGCCTCAGAGCGCTGAGGTCATGGGTTCGATCCCCACCATGGCTCTAACTGTGCGGAGTCTGTATATTCTCCCCGTGCTTGCGTGGGTTTCCTCCCACAATCCAAAAATATATAGGTAGGTTAATTGGCTTCCAACAAAAAAAAAAATTAACCCTAGAATGTCTGTGTGTGTGTACATGTGGTAGTGAATATAGATTGTAAGCTTCACTGGGGCAGGGACTTATGTGAGTGTTCAACTATACTCTGTACAGCGCTGCGGAATATGTGTGTGCTATATAAGAAACTGCTAATAAATAAATAGGCAAAACACAGCCTCTCTATCCTATAACCTTCTCTAACATGAGGATAACCGACCTACGCTCACTTAACAATGTTACACCAAACATCATGCAACTAATTTGTCTGCACATCCATGACTAATGCATATAAACAGCAATTAATTAATATTTTAAAACAACACCAAACAGGTTAAACATATAAACATAAACAGGGTGACAGCACCTGAACACTGTGAGTTTACCCAGGATCCCCTATTCTCCCCTTACCTAGAGCTGGCTTTGCCCTCGAACAGCTGTTTGAGATGGTGTATGGGGAACAACCGTTCCCTCTTCCCTTACTCAATCCTGGTCCCGGGAAGAGCTGCCGCAAAGTCCACTGTTCCCATAGGCAGGACCCTTCAGGAGAGGGTGAATATCATATTATGCAAACACTTCTAGGCCTAAATTAACTGCCTGGGCCTTACGAGGTACAGGCTTACAGCCTGACTGTGAGCACAGGCCTGGATGCTGGAACACCTGGTTATGAGGTTCATGCCAGAGGGGCATGACTTATGAGGCACAGTCCAGAGGGGGCCTGGCTTATAAGGAACAGGCCTTTGGCCTGAGAGTGGGCACAGACTTAGGGGTCTGGAAGGGGGTACAGGCCAGAGAGGTCCTGGTTATGCAGCACAGGCCTGAGGGGGCCTGGTCTCACCCATGGGCCTAGTGCCCAAACACATGGTGGTCTAGGGGGATTATAAGTATGGGGTGGCTGCCCAGGGCCACTTACCCAGGCTGTTCAAAGAGGCGGGGTAAGTGGGGAGCTCCATTAGTGCTTTTGCTTCCCACTCGCTGCAGTACTCTCTGGTCCCCAGGGCCTTTCTTCTGGCACTGCCGGGTCTTCAGGTCCTGCTGACGGCTCTTCCAGTGCCACTGCCTCTGCTCCCAGGTTTTCTACAGCTGCTGGGGATTCTTCAGCCGCTCATGGCACTGCTCCAGCGTCTTCTTTCTCTGTTGTTGTCGCCGCCGCCACTTCTTTTGCTTCCACCTCTTCCTCTGCCACCGCCTCCACCTCTTCTTCAGCCACCGTTCCTGCTGATCTTCTGAAACGCTTCACTGCTCCTTCTCCGCTGACGGAGTGAGCTCTCCCGCCTTGCAGCTTCTATTAAATGATGCTGGGAGGGGCTGGGGCTATGATGCAGTGAGCCCCAATTGGCCACCGAGCCGCAAGTCACAAGTGGCTTGCTCTTGGAGTGCCATTCAAAGTATCGTGCCCTGATTGAAGGAGCTTGAATCCTTGCAGATTCAAACTCCTCTGTGCCCATCTGCCCAAACACAGGGAGCCGCAGCTTTGGGACGGGGGTGATAAACCCCCTGTCCTTCCCATGGATCTGGGCACCCCCTCACATTTCTCCCCTCTTTAACCCATGTAGTCCTTACAAAGACTCATGTCGAACATCTGGGTAAGGGAGAAGGTGTTTCGGGTGTATCTTCCACCGGTAACTACTCCACCAATTGTGGGGGTTCTTGGGGCTCAGTTGCTTAAGGCCCGAGTACTGCCATTCCTCAATGGGGTAATAGATGGAGGCAGTCACCATCCTCCAATCCTGGGGGGTCGCCCACCTCCTCCTGGAGGAGCCCGAGTGGTTGCAAGTCCTCAAAGGCCTTAACATGTTTCAGTGCAAAGTGCGGAGGCGACCACTGCCATCTTATGCCTGAACTTCATTAACCGGGTAATCCGGGTACACACAATGTTGGACTACGAATGTTATTACTTCTCAACGGTCACTCAGCTTGTTCCAGGGTCGCTTTTCTTGGACCGGTACCCACTAACCATATGAAAGGGGCGCCCAGGTGGCTTCCCAGGACTGGGAAGCACCATAGTACCTATGTTCTTTGCAGCCATGTCCACAGCGACCTTCAGGCAGCGTCTCTGCTCCTCCACCCAACCGCTCTGTGTCCATTGATCCTCTTATTTGGGGAGAGACAAATACAGGTCCTGCATCTCATCCAAACAACAAGAAGTACGGAGAGAACCCATTGGTCCGTGCACTTTATTATTGTACACCCACACCAGTTTTGGAGCATAATCCAGCCATTGTCTTTTTTTCTTGGACTCTAGGGCCTGCAACATCTGTAGTAAGGTCCAATTAATCCTCTTGCAAACCCTGTTCCCCTGAGGGTGATAGAGCATGGTTCTTGATTTATGTACCCCATACTGTATGTGCGGCATAACTGTTCCATCACCCGCCCCTGGAAACAAGCCCCTTGATCCAAATGGATACATTCTGGACAACATTATCTGTGGATAAAACACCCAGCGATACCCTTGGGAACCACATCGGTGGTCTGATTGGTCATGGGGACTACCACCGTGAACTTAGTGAAATGATCAGTCCTCTCTAAGGTATATTGGAAATCCCGCACTGATTCTCCTATCAGGACATAATCCACCATCAATAGTTCCAAGGGTCTCGTCCTCTGGATGGTCTGCACCGGTGCTCTCTGTTCTAGGAACTTTGTCACTGCACACCTTACAAATACGACACACATAGTCAACAAGCTTCTGTCTGCCGATGGATCCACTGCAGCATCTTATTAACTTCCAAATGCGCTCCTCTCTCGTGTGCTTCTGTGACTAGGGTAGAAGCCAAACCCACAGGGAGCACGACTTGCCTCACATACCAGAGCTCCTGTTCCAAGTAGGTACAATGGCAAAACAGCCCCTACCTTAAGGCCATCCGATCCCATTGATGAAGTATCTTCTGTTCAATGGGCTGATTTATTAATGTTTCTGAGATGATGGCCAGTGGTCTGCCTCTTTCCACTGCAGGATGATCTGTATATCCTAATCTTGTTCCTGTTGTATTACCCAGTTGAGCAGGGTCTTCTGCAGGATCATCCTGCATGACATCCTAGGGTTCTTAGTGCGGGACCACAACCTCATAAGATACCGGAACTCTTGACCCTCCCTCTCCTCATCAGTGGGGCTAATAGGTGCTTCAACTGAAAACTTTGACAGGGTGTCTGCATTTGTGTTCACTTTTCCAGGACTTTACTGAATCTTGTCGGAAAACTTTGCCAAATCAACGACCCAACATTGTTCCAGGGCTCCTAGATTGGCTGTGTCAAGATGTGCCAAAGGTTTGTTGTCAGTGACAATCTCAAAGTCCATGGTTGTCAGATATTCCAAAAACTTTTCAGTGACTACCCAAACTACGTCCAGTAGTTCTAGTTTAAATGAGCTATAATTGTCTGGATTCTGATCAGATTCCTGCAGACTCTGACCAGAGCCAGCCCTAGCCTAAATGAAGCCCTAGGCAAGATTTTGGCTGGTGCCCCCTTGCACCACCACTAGTTCTGCCTCTGACCCTGCTCCCCTTTCCCAGCACCATCAACCCTCATCATAGCAGTCATCATTTTGGTGCTCCTACCCACAATATTTCAAATAAAAACAGTGCGCACATTCGGTGTGCATCCCAAACAGGGTTGTATTCTTGATGGGAAGGGGCATGGCCACACAATAGTACCCCAATTCAAATTATACCACAGTAGTGCAACTTTATTCATATTATATCATGCAATGGTGTCCCTTATTCATGTTACATCACACAGTAGTACCACTTTACCTTAAATACATTACTCCTCACATTATTCACATTATACCCTTAGAAAAAAATCCTGAGAAAATATTGCATTTTAAGCACCTCTATGGCCACACTGCAACCCAGCACACAGCAGTGTGTGCTGGGCAGAGGAGAAGAGCTGCAGCTGCTGCTGTCACTTAAGGGGAGGGGGCCCGGGGCCCCCACTGGGCCCTTCCATCAGACTTTGGTCTGGGTAATTTATACCCCCTACCCCTTTCTCTTGGACCCCTGATAATACCACACAGTAATGTCCCTTACACATGACACACATTATCAATGTCCTTATAAACATAATGCCCCTTACACATTATACCAACCTTTATTAATGCCCTTCATACACATAATGACACACATCATGCCCCTTACACATATGCCGAACACTATTGCACAACCAACCCACCCGCAGACAGCACTCAATCAGCCGCTAACACTGTGACCTCTGCTTGGATACAGATGTTTCCTCATACATCTTGTCTCAGTAGGCCATGCAGCTCCTGGCCAGTTCTGCTAATGTTGGGTGCCTTATTTGTATGTTATGTAACCAGGAAACACAAGGAGCTTCCGATGATTAAAATGATATGCGGCATGCCTATATTCTGTGTGCGACTATGGCTGTATCTGTATACGGAATGCTATGTTACAGTGATTTCCATGAATACACTATTTCATATGCAGATACAGCCTCACTCACACACAGAATATAGGCATGATGAATATCATTTTAATCAGCAGAAGCTGCTGGAACCCCTAGGCATTCCAAATGCCCTAGGCGATTGCCTAGTTTGCCTATGCCTAGGGCCAGCTCTGACTTTGACTGCCATAGGTGATCACCCTCTCCTGTCCTTCTTGTACCTGGGAGAGCACTGCCCCAGTCCTTGATGATTCCCATCAGTATACAAGATAAACAGCTTATCAAAAGCTGTGTAAGCCAACACCGGTGCCAGAGTGAGAGCTTGTTTTAAATGGATGAAGGCACTTTCCTGTGCTGGCCCCCATTTGAAAGTCCTGTCCCATGCATCTATAGCTATTCCCCTCAGAAGGTTGTGGAGTGGGCCAGCCACCTAGGCAAAGTCAGGGACAAACCAATGGTAGTAGCCCACCAATCCTAGAAATGCCCTTAACTCTGTTATTGTCTTTGGGGGTCTTCTATTCTTGAACCATTGAGACCTTGTCCGGGGTTGGTTTTACTCCTTCTTGAGACACAACATGGCCCAAGTACTCGAAGCTGGTCTTCAAGAGGTGGCACTTCCTTAGCTTTAGCTTGAGACCATACTTTTCCAGTCGCAGAAGCACCTGCCACAACCTCAGTAGGTGTTCCTCCAATGTTGGAGCAAAAACTATAATGTAGATCAGAATTGCCTCAAAATTCATATTTCCAAAACAATGTTCAATCAGGCGCTGGAATGTGGCAGGGGCATTGGAGAAACCAAACGGCATCCCACAGGACCTGCCAATACCTGCTAGCCAAATCCAAGCTGGAGAAGTAGCGAGACTTCTCAAAGGCCACCAGGGACTCCTTGATGGGAGGTAAAGGGTAGGCATCTCACATGGTACAAATATTCAGTCTGCATCAGTCCACACAGAACAAAATTGACACATCCTTCTTCCTTACCAGGACAATCTGGGCTGCCCAAGGACTTTTGCTCTCCTTGATGACTTTGTTCTAAAAAATCTGTTGGATGATAGCACTCCTGAAGGGGTGGGTTGTCCCAAGTTTTGATTTTTATGCTCTTTGGTATAACAAAAGTCTTCCTCACTGAGTGAAAAGGTCTTTTGTCTCGCCCAGAGCATCTGCTCCAGCTAGGTAACTTCTTCCTTGCTGAGGTTTTCCAAAGACACATCTACCTGTGCAAGAATAACTCTTCCATTCCACTCCACAGTGGGGGCAGCCTTCTTTTCCACTCTTACCAACAGTATCCAAGGCTCATGTACATCTGGGCTTAACATCACGTTTGGACCAGATGTAATTCCCCGTGTGGGTATAATCTCCAAATAGGCTAAAAACATCCTGGTAAGGATCTTGATGGGTGAGTTTCCCAAAATACAGAAGCGTACAGTATGACACAGTTCTTTACCACCACCAGTGCAAGAGCCATGACCAGACCATCCACGATCTGTCTGAACCAACAGGGCTCTACAAAGACCTCTTTCCCTTCCAACTTCCATTGCAATCGAAGGGATACATCCAGTACTACTCCGAGGTCATCACAATAGAGAGATTTCAACATCCAGGAGGAATCATCCTCCGAACCTATTGGAGTAAACAAGCCATCTCCACAAATAACCAGGAGTAGAGTTCTGGAAAAATTGGTTTATCCATACCCTTCTCGTCTTTGGTAAAAAGCCTTTCCTAGTATTGTACGAAAAGTTATTTTTTCCATCCACCTTGTCATGAAGAAGATATCAGAGCAGCCATTTCTAAAGTCCTGCTATCAACAGGTCTCATAGCGCGGCCTCTGACTCCCTCATCAAAAACTTATCCTCCTCCCATTCCTGGAGTTTCGTCAAATATCCGATCAGGGCATTGCCAGATTTTGAAATGGTCTCGTCTTCTCTATGGACCCGGGAAAAAAAACATTTCCTTAAACCCCTTTCAATATTTTAAACACCTCTTCCAGGGTCGCCTTGAGTTCATCAGGGTGGATCCAAACAGTCTTCCAGGCATCTCCAGTTAACACCATGGCCAAATAAACCTGTACATTCTCAGGTAGGCCATAGAGCTGGATGGTTGCCTCCAGCTGTGCCATCCATTCTGTCAGTGCCATATTGCATCCATTAAACTTAGCTAGTTGGGTCAGGGCCACCTCTATAGGTGACTTGGCCTAGGGAATCTCCATTTCATCCTTTTGGTCCTCCATCTTGCTCATCCTGCCAACTATGCCAGAATGTGGTGTGTATGGAATAGGCCTTTTGGCTGGTACTCACCCTTTTTGTTGTCCCGGTATCGTGAGACGATGGACTATCTCCCAGTTCGAGTCCCCCTCCAGGTATTCCTCGCTGATGATACTGGGGCAAAGTAGGATTTAACAGGGTCCTGCCGTTCACCGCTTAGGGGTGGAGTGTGGGAGCTATGGGTGGCAGTTACCTTCACTGGCTGGGTGAATGGTCATCATTCGCCAGAGCCTCAGCCACCCAGTTTCACCTGGCACTCACGCACCTAGGTGTTCAGTTAAGGGACTCACACATCCGTATGCAGTCCCCAAGTCGGCACTCAAAAAGGGGGTAAAGGACAGACAAACGTAGAGGATACTCACTTCCAAGCCATTGTTTCCTTGACCTATAGGTGAAACACAGCCTTCCTATCCTATAACTTTCCCTAACATGAGGCTAACTGACCTACGCTCACTTAACAATGTTACACCAAATGTTACTGTATGCAACTAATTTGTCTTCACATCCGTTACTAATGCATATAAACTGCAATTGATAAATACGTCAAAACAACACCGAATAGGTTAAACATACAAACATAAACAGGGCTACAGAATAACTGTTTAGAGAAAATCTTTTACTGTTTTTTTTTCTGTTTCTTTCTGTTTTTTTCACTCTGGTTAATTATTGTTGTAAGTATATTGAAAGTATGGAGTTATAATTTAAACCATATAATAATATAGAAAAATTGATGCATTTGAGCTACTGTATATATATATATATATATATTTTCCAGCGCGTCACTTCCGGCGCCAGGGACCGTTCCTGGAGTCCCCTGCAAATCGGCCGGGTCATTTTGGTTCCGCCTGACGGGCACTTCCAGGTGGACGGCACCATGACTGCGGCGAGATGGAGGTGGACGCCGGGACCCCCAGGTGCGGTGAGTGCGGCGCGGACATGTGCAGGTGAGATGGCGCCAAAAGGGGCCTATATATAAGATGTTTAATGTGTAGCTTGGTTAGTCGCCCTCTTGAGAAAGGTGCTGGAAGCACCGAAACGGCCGTCGAGGAGACGTTGCCCAGAGGCCAGAGTGCAGCCTTTGATTATGCTAAGTATAGCCTGACGGGTGTTGTATGCTGACATGATGACATGTTCTTTTGCTGCTCACTTATGTCCCTTGTGACAATAAATATGTGTTGAATATATTGGACTGGTGCTGGTCTTCCTATTACATGGGATCCTCTGCTATATATATATATATATATAGAATAGATGGGTTCTGGCACTCGCTAATAGATGGTAACTTGGTCCGTTGCCTTCAGTCAATGAAGGAGCAAAGTGCCCCGCCAATAGCAGCAGACGACACGGGGCACTCGGACAATAAAGACACTCAGAAACAATGCATAGATGCCAACGTTTCAATGAGGTTTACTCTGCCCTGATGAAAATGAGTAAACCTCATTAAAACGTTGGCATCTATGCATTGTTTCTGAGTGTATTTATTGTCCGAGTGCCGTCGTGTCGTCTGCCGAAACGCCGTTGGCAAATACAGATAAAGATCATTGTTTTCCAACAAGAGCCGGGAGTGACGTTCCTTTTTGACCATTGGTATATATGTACCAGAGAGTTTCTCTGGGTGTACGGGCACCCGGACCAAGCAGCAACAGTTTGCCAGAGGTGGCAGGCAGTGCCGGACCCCTGCATAGACTATATATATATATATATATATATATATATATATATATATATATGGTACTCTTTACCTAGAAGGGCGGCCATCGCGGGCATTGAATGCACTAAAAAATCGAGTGCGATGCGACCGACGTGATGCCCGCGATTTCCCATAGGGAACAATGTTAAATGTCTCAATTGACCCGATTTTCCTGTTCAATGCCTCAATTGACCCGATATTTCCATAGGAAACAATGTTAAATGGCCCATAGAGGCCAAATAGGCACCCTGAAGTGTAAAATGGCCCCCACAATTGTTAACGCCACCCCACGATCAACGTGAACTCGAAGCGTGGCGAGCGCAGCGAGCCCGCGAGGGGCGGCGGTACGCGTCCTACGACCTTTTCATACCCCCACTATCCACGTCGGCGTGGAGTTGAGAATAGAATAGTGTGGCGAGTGCAGCGAGCCACCGAGCCCGAAGCGTGGCGAGCGCAGCGCGCCCCGCGAGGGGACGCGGATACCTTCACAGGTAAACGCGTCCCTTCGCGGGCTTCACAGGTTTATTTTTATTTTTATATTTATTTTTATTTATATTTATTTTTATTTTTATTTATATTTTTGTTTTTATTTTATTATTTCTATTTATTTATTTTTATTTTTATCCTAGCCCCCCTTTAGACCTACTCTCTAGACGTCAGGCTTATTAGCACCATTCCACTATTGAACAGTGCCTTTTTCACCTTTCTAGTGTTTTCAAATTTCTACTTCCGCATATAAAGTCCGGAAGTTGTCATTGAAACGCATGATCACATCACACGGCGCCACGGCACTGGTCCATGTACACCTTATTTAACGCATCATCTTATTGCGCCCGGCACGCATTGAGCACTCTATCGTAATAGCGCCTATCACACTGACTATTTACTTCCGCACACGTGGAGCCGGAAGTAGTCACTGAAACGCAGGGTGACTCGCACCGGACTCCGGCACTTTATAGTTCAATTACACATTCTTTACCAATGACCAGCACGGGTCCCCGGCATTTAAATACCTACATATTCACTATTGCGCATCTTTAATAGCGCTAGCTCTAATGTGAGACACTGTCCTCACTTCCGCACACGTGGAGCCGGAAGTAGTCACTGAAACGCAAGGTGACCCGCACCGGACTCCGGCACCTAATAGTTTTATTGCACCCTCACTACAGCGCATCTTTACCAGTGACCCGCATGGGTCCCCGACATGCAGTATTAACTCATTTACTATAGCGCACTTTTAATAGCGCTAGTTCGCATGTTAAACATTGTTCTTTACTTTCGTGTATGGTGACCGGAAGTCATCATTTTTACTTAGAGCTGTATACACATATTGGTCATCTCCGGATACCGGATGTGGTCACTGAGACGCACGGTGGAATGCACCGGCGTCCCGGAAGTACCACGAAGGTATTTTACCGTTAGATTAAATTCTATTATTAGGCTCACACTTCTATCCTCCCTACGCTTGTATGTGCATACAGATCTGGTACATTTATAGGCACACAGTCTATATACCCACTTGCTCTAATTAATAGCTCATTCTATTAACTACGTTTGCCACGCCCACTCCTGCATCACAGGAAGTGAAGTCACCTACTGAGGGGTATATTAAGGAGATCCACAGAGCCACCAACACACTGGCTCCTGGAGATCCTGTGATTCCTGGCTCCTGGAGACCCTGTGACTCCTTTCATTGAATATTTTTAGGTAAGGTTGCACTCCTTGTAGACTCCATATATGATGTGTACCTTAGGGACACAAAAAATATCTTGTACCACTTGTTATTATAATTTTGATCTCTGGCTTTACTATAGAGACTGTATGTACTAACCGGGAACTAACAGCCACCTGGTCTGAATTAACATCCCCTTTGGATTTAGAGATATCTGCTTTCTATCCTGGTATGTAATTGATTATAATTAGAGACACTAAAAAGATTTTGTACTACTTGCTATTATAATTTTGACCTCTGGCTTCACTATAGAGACTGTATGTATTAACCGGGAACAAACAGCCACCTGGTCTCTGAATATACATCTCTTTTGGATTTAGAGATATTTGCTTTCCATCCTGGTATGTAACTAATTATTATTGATTGCTATGCATTAAGAATCCACCCCTAATAACGGGGATATTGTGAACCTAAATAGCACCTATTTGTTTTTAGGGGCTGCCCACTTTATATATTTCCGTTTGAACGGAGTGACATCTAACTGAAGTCATGGGTGATCACTAGTCAGCTTTACCTGATACTGGGACCTTACACACACCATAATTGGTATGTAAATGACGCATTTAATGTATGCTTCCACCTAGATGATATCGTTCTATAAGGTTCTTTCCCCCTTTATTGATTTTGAGTCTTGATCCACCTTAAAGGTCGCACCCACCACTGCGAACTCCAGGACATACCTATTTTTCTATAAAGAAACCAGTTTATACTAAGAAGCCTAACGAGGTTGATTATCTATTCTCTCTCACATATTCCGGTATGTTGTGAAAAAATTTTCTCCATCCCAAATTTTTTTTTCTCCCTCCACCTTTGTGCATTAGTCTTTTTTACCATTAAATCCTTAGGAGTTTCAACTCCACTCAATACCACTTTAAAGCTCGCTTGGACATTTATTATGTCCCTTTTACTCCTCCCACTTACTCCGCCTTCTTCCCTCCATTTCTTTCCTTTGATTACATAAAATTATGCCTCCTTCTATGTCCTCCTCCTGACTTATATGTCTATATATTCCACATTTGTCCTCTTCCTGACGTATATGTTTATACATTTTCTACATGTATATTCTTTTTAAAATCAAATATATATGCTGTATATGTATTTTATGAAATTGCTTAATGTATTGCTTTTTCTATATAAATTTGCAGATGTTGTTTGTAATATTTATTTGTGTTTATAAAGATTATTTTATTATGTATATGTAACGGTATGCTTTTACCACTTGTATAGATTGAGTCATCGCCCCTGATGAAGTCCTAAGGGACGAAACGCGTCGGGCCGCAGATCTATATACAACATAAATGAAAATCTCTAAACAGTGAAAAGAAACATGCATTACTGAATAACCTTCAATAAATGCTTATTTGTTTTTAAGAAATTATTGTCTTATTATATATGTAATTTTGTAGTGGTATCTTTAGCGCATCCCTATTCTCTCCCTATATCTTTATTCTATTTGTACCTCAACTAACAGCAAAGTACTATAGTGGTGCTGCTCATCTAAGCGCATTTTTGGGGCCACAACCACCTTCTCTTGCATATATATATATATATATATATATATATATATATATATATATATATATGGAGTTTCAGCCCGGCACTCCAAGGATAACACAGTGCAGCTGCTGCGGGTGCCTTCCAGTCACAATGCATGGATAGTTATACGGAAACAAGCAGAGGCACTCCAGCGGTCTTGTGAAAACATCAGAAAACAACATAATTAACAGTAGCATCACAGTAAATTCTGTTGTTTTCACAAGACCGCTGGAGTGCCTCTGCTTGTTTCCGTATCACTATATATATATATCTATATATCTATATAGACAAACGAATAGGCAATAAGGCGTCACTCAGGGTTTTTCTTCAAGTGCAAAAAAGCGGGTTTATTCCTTTATTGGAATAAACCCGCTTTTTTGCACTTGAAGAAAAACCCTGAGTGACGCCTTATTGCCTATTCGTTTGTCTACATTGACCTGAAAGGGTCTGAGGAGGGCACCGGGGTAAGGACATTATATGAGAGCAAACAGCCAGAGTGCCGGAGTTCCTGCTTTCTATATATCTATATATATACAAGTTGCGTGTAGGGAACGCACACCGCTCCTTTAGCAAAGGTGAGTGCCAGGTCGTAATATTATAAACACTTGTTTACACATGCAGCAAATAGATATCCACTGCAGATGGAAGGACCAGCACATCCAGCATATAATGCAAAAAACCGAAGATGTTTAATAGTAATAAATCATGATACTCATCATAACATGGGTAGACAGCAGCCTTATAAGTCCACATCAAACAAGTGGCAGCAGCACAATGAAAGTCCACTCCATGACATTGTGCTGCTGCCACTTGTTTGATGTGGACTTATAAGGCTGCTGTCTACCCATGTTATGATGAGTATCATGATTTATTACTATTTGATGTGGACTTATAAGGCTGCTGTCTACCCATGTTATGATGAGTATCATGATTTATTACTATTAAACATCTTCGGTTTTTTGCATTATATGCTGGATGTGCTGGTCCTTCCATCTGCAGTGGATATCTATTTGCTGCATGTGTAAACAAGTGTTTATCTATATATATATATATATATATATATATATATAGATATATATATCTATATATCTATATATAGATATATAGATATATATATCTATATATATATATATATATATATATATATATATATATATCGCTCTCTCTCTATATATATATATATATATATATATATATCTCGCTCTCTCTCTCTATATATATATATATATATATATATATATATATATATATATATATATATATATATATAAAGCAACAAGCTGGCACTCCTTAGATACTGTTACTGGACTTGTGTGCCTTTGCAAGAGTAGATAGTCATCTGTTATGGAAACCCTGTGGTTACACCACGGCACGGCACGGCACTTCCAAAGAATATAAAGTGTAAATTAAATTCACTTTCTTTGGAAAATTCCTGGAGTGTCGTGCTGTGGTGTACTCACGAGGTTCCTATAATAGCTGATAACACCAAGCTTATAGCAATAGAACATATTAAAATTACAGCTAGAGGGTGTGATAGGTTCAAATATTTATGTCAAAGAGAAGCCTATTGGATCCTCTGTTTGAGGACCCTGGGTCCACAGGGACTCAGTGATTCAGTTGAGCTAAATAGACTTTGATCATTGAACGATGTTATTAATGCAGGCATGTCCAAAGTCAGGCCCGGGGGCCAATTGCTGTCATTTCAAGCGGCCCGCAGCCTCCAGCTGGAAGCGGGCAGTGCATCAGATATGGGAAGCACAGCACAGGACACTAAAGGTGGGGCCCTGGGGAGCATGCCTTTACCTTGCTGTCTGCTGCAGTGAGTAGGTGCAGGTTGCCACAGTCAGATGTGTTTGGCGTCCTACCCCTGCTGCTGCAATCGTATATCACCCTACTCCACAATCACAGTGACAGCAGTGTTTGGGTAGGTGGGCAGCAAAGGGGAAGCTTGCTCCCATAACATGCAGAGCGGAGGAGGGCAGCAGCAGTAGCCCAGGCATCTCTTGTCCTTGCAGTGCCTGCTTTGCCTCTCCTTCCTCTGGCTCACACAAGGGGCTGGGAAACATACAGAGAAGGGAGGGGCAGAGTGGGGGACATACAGTGAAGGAGGGTCAGGCTGGGGGACATACAGTCAACGGAGGCAGTGATGGCCATTCAGAGAAGGGGAAGCAGGGGCAGGCTGGGGGACATACAGTGAATGGGGTCAGAGTGGGGTACATAGTGAATGGGGCTCATACAGTGAATGGGAGTCATACAGTGAAGGAGGGTCAGGCTGGGGGACATACAGTGAATGGGGGCAGGCTGGGGGAAATACAGTGAATGGGGGCAGGCTGGGGGAAATACAGTGAAGGGGCAGGCTGGGGGACATAGTGTGAATGGGGGCAGAGTGGGGGACCGTTCTGATGTGATTAATGATTCAAAGAATGTCAGGCTGAATGGTCGGTCCCCACACATTTACACTTCACCAAATCTGGCCCTCGTTGCAAAAAGTTTGGACACCCTGTATTAATGTATTAGGGGATTGGTGTAACAACCTCGATTATTCCAATGTTCTTGCAGAAGTGGCCCTGAGGGATACTGATTTTGGGATCCTAAAGAGGGGGTCCAAAAATCAATATAGTGTGATGTTATTTTTTTTATATTATTTAGTACTTGTTTATGGGAATTGGTGACACGAGAACTCCTAAAAGAGGAGGGTCTACCCACTTTTACTGTATAGTATGTAAATTAATTGTGTTAATGCAATAATGAAGTACAAGTGATGTTGACATTAAGATGGATGCTAAATTAAAGTGGTGAAACATGAGGTATCCAAAGTGTTTTACCACTTTACTGTATTATATATAAAAGGAGTACAGTGATGTCCATCTAAGATGGACAAAAAGTGGTACACATTGAAGAAATACTAGTAGAGACAAATTAAAAATTAAGATTAATGAATTAAGACTTTATATTACTATATTATGGTTAGGGTTATTAATCATTTTTATGAGAGAATATGTGATGAGGTTTGTGTGATGATTGGCTAACAATGAACCGCTTGGTAGCAGATTATCTATTTACTTTTGAATAGACCACTGGAGTCTAAAATGAGACTTGAAAGTAATATCCCATATGTATTAAAAATGTCCATCGTAGTCTAAATAAGGCTTGATGGCAGGACTCATATATGTTTATTAAAGAATGAAAGATGGGCAGCGGAGTCTAAAACAAGGCTTGGAAATGTGTGTTAAAAAATGGCCGCTGGGAGCTACCCGAAAATAAACTCGATTCAAAATAGAGACTTGGGATTGAAACTAAAGATGGCCGACCATTATATATATATTGAAAAGATACAGATAGAAATTTGTTATTACATGCATCCAGTCACCATCCTCCCCATCTTAAGGAAAACCTTCCTATATCTCAGTTCCTAAGGGTTCTTAGGAATAATTCTTCATCAGAAACGGCTGATGAACAAATAGCCCAAATGTATACAAGGTTTTTGGAACGTGGCTACTCAAAAGTGACCTCACCAAAGCAAAAAGCAGGATCATGGGTCCCAGCACTCCATCCACACCGGATGTACGACCACGATTAATTTATGCCAATACATTCGACATGGGTGCGCACAAGAGGAAACAGAAGATTGCCAAACACTGGCCTATTATTGCGACTGATCAAGTGTTTTCTAACATCAGCCCTATACCTCCAATGTGTGCTTACCGTCGTGGCAGGAACCTTAAGGATCTATTGATGAGACCGCTATTACAGCCGACCAGACAAGCAGACACCTGGCTTCCATCTAAAAAATATGGCTGCTATAAATGCAGTGATTGTACAACTTGTCGATCTCTGAATACTGGATCCACATTTGCGCACCCACATATTGGGAAGAAGATACCCATTAAATATCGTTTACACTGCCGCATGGATCATGTGATTTACATTCTCATATGCCCATGTGGGCTGTATTATGTGGGGTTGACGAAAAGGAACTTTCGTGAACGAATGGCGAATCATCGTCTGTCCATTCGATCAGCCATAGAGTCCAAGACCACTGATAAACCTGTGGCAAAACATTTTTTGTTGAAAGGCCATAGTGTGGCAAGTCTGAGATGCATGATCATCGATTTTGTTCCAAAACCGACGAGAGGAGGTGACCGTTATCTGATGCTAAAGAAAAAGGAGTAAAAATGGATCTTTGACTTGGACACTTTGTCCCCTCGAGGACTAAATGAATACAATCCGTTTTCAATTTTCTTGAGATAAAATCCATTGAGTTCCCATCCCCTTTTCCCTTTTTTTCATTTTTATGATTAATTTCTACATTGCTTGAGTTTGGATTTTTTTCTTTTTAAATAGAATTTTTGAGCCTCTTGATGTGAGAGGATTCGATTGATATAATTACCAATCAATGTTACATCGTTATGGTGTAATTTATTATTTATGCAAAAAAAATTTTATTATTTTTTATGTATGTATTTAATTTTTGTCATGTATGTATTATTTAGGCCATTGTGAGTGCTGCTCACTGGGCTGGTTTGAATTACCTGTCCACATCTATAATCAGTCTCTTTTTTTCGCTAGTTTTTTTTGTCCCCCTTTTTTTGCTATTTCCTTTAAGGGTGATATGTGTCGTTATACAGTGTCCGCAATACTTATAAGATGCAGACCCAAGCATATGATATAGTGCGATTCTCCAACTGTCAGTTAGGCAGTTGGAACGCACATGACGCTTGCTGGAATGCAACCCACTTCCGGGTTGAACGGCAGTTGGAACGCACATGACGCTTGCTGGAACGCAACCCACTTCCGGGTTGAACGGACAGACTGTTCACTTGTATCCCCTTACTGTTTAGATGCGACACAGCTAGCTTCCGGGTAGACGGAGCGCTGTGGAACGCATCCATATAATTCCCTATTCTATTTGGAACGCAAGTTACTTCCGGGCTGACGCACTTCCGGTCCGGCGGCTACTTGCGTGGTAAGTGTGTTTACACACGATTTACAACATGTATGTCACTGCTGGAATGGCGTTTTTTAGTGTGGCACCTATACCTTTGGTTGGTGACCGCTGTGAATCATTTATATAATGTTTTAGAGACTGATAGACTGTAAGTGGAAATGCATGGGAGATGATGTCACTTCCTGCATATGGGTATTTAAGCTGGCCCGGTGAGGCAGTACAGGTGTATCCTCCCCAGGGATGGATGCCAGGTTGCGTGTCTGACAGTTGCTGTTTATAAGCTTCATGGAATCCTGATGATGGTCTGTCACAAGACCGAAACGTCACGCCACGTCGATGGTACGTCAGCTTTTTTCATTGTGATGGAATAAAGTACAAAAATTACTTTTAAAATAATGGTGAGTGCCCTTTTTCACTTCCGATATATATATATATATATATATATATATATATATATATATATAAATATATAAAAGCACGGTTTCCATTATGGAAGCAAGAGGCGGCACTCTCCAATAGTGAAAAAAGCAGGTGTATTAAAACATTGTGGTGAAAACAATGTCAGTTGTGGGTGGTCTACAGTTTCGGAGCTTACGCCCCTTCCTCAGGACCACTGACAATATCACAAAAGCAACTGTGAAGTGCAGCAAACAAACGTTTGTTATCTGCACTTCACAGTTGCTTTTGTGATATTTCAGTGTTCCCGAGGAAGGGGCGTAAGCTCCGAAACTAGACAAACAAAGGAGTTTTCTGTGAACTGGCGCAAAGCTGGATGCGATTAGTAAATAATCAGCAGCCTGTGGATCCTCTGGAGATCATCAGCCTCCAAAAATGTGTACACTGGGAAAAGCAAGAGATGAGGAACCACTGGCGCTAAATTCAGATACTGGTTACAGAGGACAATGGTGGCTGTGTGCGATCACCTACTCCACTGTAAATCAGATCAGACACTTGAACACCGTTACTCCTGCATGTGGACAGACACTTACTTCAAAGTTCTGACCCGCATACACGTAACGGTTTCTTTTCTGGACAGGCTTCACTGCATGCATACACTTACTTTATGTTTCGTTCACGCGTTCACATAACAGGTTCTTTGCCACCACAGGATGCTTCCGTTCAGAAAGGGGTTTTTATTCACAGACACAAAGGAATACACACGGACGGTATATACAAAGGATTCAAACAAACAGGCAGGAGACACAGGTCCCGGGTCCTTCGGCGGTGCTTTTGCTGCAGACAAAAAACGCTTACTGATGGTTGCTGGAGCCGGGCGTCAGTCCTCCTCGCTTGCAGACTGTCTTAGTGAAATGACAGGAAAGGCAGGGGGCGGCGATCAACGCGTTTCGGAACAGCTGTTCCTTTCTCAAGATCTGCCTTAGCTTCTCCTGGACTCCTTTTTACAGGGGAGAGTCTCCATCACATGGCTCCTTTTTAGCCAATAGGAGGAAACCTGTAGCCTGGCTTTGTAACGTATACTCTATATTTAACATAGTAATTAAATACAAAGGTGCTTTCAAAAAATGTATACATTTAAATACAATTCAATACAATAATATCATCATTTTTAAAACCATACATTAAAAGCAGATAAAATTTATGCAAAATTTACAAGATAAAACTCACATATATATATATATATATATATATATATATATATATATATATATATATATATATATATATATATATATATATATATAAAGCCAGGCATGGAGTAAAAAATAGGGAGAGATAAAAATACATATTAGTATAAAGACAATAAAATATATAAAAAACATTATAAAAACCATTTGTACTCAAAGTCTAAATTTAAACCTCTTGGTGAGAGGGTTTTAAGATCAAAGATGGTCCGCATTTCTAATCTGGCGAGGTCACTTTCACCATTACGTTTCCTCCAATTTTTATTACACAGTTTTATGCCACAAAAAGACTTGAGTTGGTTAATATTGCAAGAGTGTTTTTCCTTAAAATGCATAGAGATACTGTGCAGCTCATATCCTTTTTTCACGTTCCGGACATGTTCTGCCAGTCTCTCCTTTAGCATACGGCTGGTGTGGCCCACATATTGATATCCGCAATTACATTCCAGCAAATATACCACATTGACCGATCCACAAGTGATAAAATCTTTAATAGTGTATGGTACATTAGTAACATTGGACCTATACTCTGAGATTTTGTTGGTAGTTTTACATGACTTACACATAATACATTGGCCACAGCGATAAAAGCCTTTAGAAGTAATTCTGGATGGCCTTTTATCTATTGGGATGGCACTCCTCACCAACAGATTTTTCAGATTGTCGGCCCTCCTGTATACAAATTTAGGTTTAGGGCCCAAATGAGCACTTAAATCAGGATCTTTAATAAGAATACCCCAGTGTTTATTAACAATTTTTTCTATCACTCGGTGTTGTGATGAGAATTTGGTAATGAATAGAATTTCCTTTTTATCCTGTTTAGGTGGCTGTTTTTTATCCAGGATTTCCATTCTGTCAGGGATGCTGTATTTTTCCAGCACTTCACTTACAGAGATGTTATCATAACCTTTTTCTACGAAATTTTGTTCCATAGAGATAGCCTGGACCTTATATGTTTCCAAATCACTGCAATTCCTCCTTAATCTTTGAAATTGGCTGTTGGGTATACTACGTATCCAATTATGATGGTGATTACTATCAAAGCCAATGTAGGAATTGCAGTCAGTTGGTTTTACAAAATTTCTAGTTTTAACCATGTCATCCTCTATATAAATAGTCAGGTCCAGAAAATTCACCTCTACCGAGCTTATGGTGAAGGTAAGTTCTATATTGAGGATGTTACTATTGAGGTGGGCACAGAATTCGGCAAGGGTTGCCTCATCTCCCCCCCAAATGAACAGCACATCATCTATATAACGTGTCCAGAGGACCAAGTTGGCACTCCAGGGATGGCCTGCCCACACACTGTGATCTTCCCAGTGTGCCAGGAATAGGTTGGCATACCCCGGCGCCAACTTGGCCCCCATAGCGGTGCCCGCCACCTGTAAGTAGTGGTCTCCCTCGTACCAGAAAAAATTATTATTAAGTATTAGACTAATACCATCCAGCATGAAGTTTTTTTCTTTTTCAGTAGTATTACATTTATTCAGATGATAATTCATAGCTCCGAAACTGTAGACCACCCACAACTGACATTGTTTTCACCATGATGTTTTAATACACCTGCTTTTTTCACTATTGGAGAGTGCTGCCTCTTGCTTCCATTCTCTTTTGGAAACCGTGCTTATATCAATTTTGTGGAAGGCACCCCACCATTATTCATCTGGATAAGCCCAGTGCCGGTCCTCATCTCCTTGAGTATATATATATATATATATATATATATATATATATATATATAGACGAGGAACCTGAGAAAAAGAAACCGCCACTAGTCAACCAGAAAGATAACGGCATTTTTTATATCTCCAACAGATCCTTAACAAATTCAGAAGTCTCAGTCCTAAGTAAAGGACTCTCTTTTGCACCTACGGCAAAACAAAATAATTTCCAACTGTTTATAGATCTTAATAAGTTTGTTAGAAAACTTACCCTTCAGAGGCACTTTCTAAGAAAAGACAATGCCATGATTAAAAACTATGAAGCAAGGGATGAAATAGGAAATACACCAAAAGAAAATAAATCAGGACTAAGAACTAAATCAAAGTACTACCCTATAGAATCTAAAAGCAGCCAGATTGACTTGTTTTATGAACTCGTCAAAAAAGATTTATGTCAAGACCAGACCACAAAAACCATAGATAATCTACCATATATACTCAAGTACAAGCCTACTTTTTCAGAACATTTTTTATGCTGAAAAAGCCCCCCTCGGCTTATACTCGAGTCAATAAGCTTTCCCAGTTTTTTTGTTGTAAAATTAGGTGCCTCGGCTTATATTCGGGTCGACTTATACTCGAGTATATACGGTAAATAATTTTGAAAAAAAACGCACTAAAGAAATTAAAAGAGGATACAACAATAGTCTTAAAGTCTGCTGATAAGGGGGTGGCCTGTGATAATGAATAGAGATGATTATGAGAATGAAGCACATAGATTGCTCAGTGACACAAATTTTTATGTCAAATAAAAAAATGATCCAACAGAAGATTTTGTGTCAGATCTTCGAACAAATCTTCTAGAAGGCCTCAGACAGGGATTCATCAATAAAGATGAATACCAATACATGATCAATAACAACCCAATTATCCCAATATTTTATTTCTTGCCTAAAATTCATAAGAATTTAGAAAAACCACCATCCCCCCATAGTTGCGGGAATTGATTCCGTCACATCGCACATCTCAGAGTATGTGGAGATATTCCTACAGAAGTACGTTTTAAAATTAGATTCTTTTACTAAAGATACAACAGCAGTTTTACAACATCTTAAGCGTTTTACATGGGAGAATGACTACCTTTGGGTCACCATAGATGTACAATCACTCTATACGTCCATAGTACACCAAAAAGGGATAGATTCATGCAAAGAATTTTTAGCGAATGACCCAGACCTTAGTGAAGGACATAAAGATTTTATATATTTATTGATGAATTTTATCTTGACACATAATTATTTTAAATTTCTGAATGAATTTTATCTCCAGGTCTGTGGGACCGCTATGGGGACAATTTTTGCCCCAAGTTTTGCTAATTTTCACATGGGGAGTTGGGAAAAGAAACACATCTATGATAATCCTTTGGCTGCTAACATCATCATGTACAAAAGGTACATAGATGATATTAATTTAATATGGAAGGGTGACATAACGTCTTTTAAAGAATTTTTTTAAAATATTAGTGCAAACGAATATAATTTATTATTTACATACAATGTTCAAAACAAGGAAATAGAGTACTTAGATTTAGTCCTAATGGCAGATAATGGTAACATTAGCACCAAAAATTATATCAAAGAAGTAGACAAAAACAGCTATCTACACTATCAAAGCGGGCACTTGAAGAGTTGGAAAACTAATATTCCCTACTCACAATTTTGTAGACTTAGACGTAATTGTAACAAAAATGAAGACTTTGATACTAGATTGGAAACATATTCTTCAAGATTCCTAGAAAGAGGGTATCCTATACCTCTGGTGGAACAAGCAAAAGTCAGGGCAAAAGAGAGGAATAGAGATGATCTTCTCACGTATAAGTGTAAGAATCAAGAAGAGAACCAACACGCAAACTTCATAACCACTTTCAACTCTGGAGAAACTAAGTTGAAAAAAACCCTAAATAAACATTGGGAATTTTAAAGTTTTAAAAGATACACTGCCACAACATCCAAAAGTGATTTTTAGAAAAGCTCGAAATCTTAAGGATATTTTAGCACCTAGTTTGTTGAAACACTCTTCGAGCAACATCACTAATTCCTGGTTGAATACAAATGGGTTTTTTAGTTGCAACCAATGTTGTATTTGCAAATTTGCACACAAAGACTGTAAACAGGTCTCAAATTATGATTCAACAGTTTTTCATAAAATAAAACAGAGGATGACCTGTCTGACCACTTATGTAATTTATTGTCTAGAGTGTACTTGCGGGTATAAATACATTGGCAAGACTTAGAGGGCCCTTAAAATAAGAATACAGGAGCATGTTATGGCCATTAAAAACAAAATGGAAAACCATTCTGCCCCCCCGACATTTCTTAAATGTACACAAGTCCAATCCTGATCATCTATTTTTTAAGGCTAGAACATGTCACTTTTGGGGAGAGGGGAGGTGATAGAGACAGAAAACTATCACAAAGGGAGATGTTTTGGATATATTCATTGAATACCATGACCCACTTTGGATTGAATGATTCGTATGAAATAGCACCCTTCCTTTAACCCACACCAACAGTGTCTATATTAGATAGATGTATAGGAATCTACACACTTTTGTACTATGTCTGTATATCATTTGTATCTAATTTTTAATTGTCCCCTCTTATATGTAAGGCTAAAAATTGTTATATGTAGGAATGATGTATGTTGGTGGTATCCATCATACTATTACAGTGGATCCACAATGGGTAGTGTGAGTGGCTATATTAATGTATGCTGCTATATAATTTTTAATTGATGTTTTAATTGATGTTTTACATGTTAATTTTTGCCTTATTTATGTATGTTGGGAAGCATGTGCAATATATGGCTGTTCAATACACTGTTACAGCGGGTCCACGCTGAGCAGTGTGGATGGCTTTCATAGGCGTGCGCAGCCCATTTTCTTAGGGGGTGCACCATTCCAGGGGCGTGTTCATCACCGCCTATTATTACACAAAATGACACACACTGTAATGCCATTAGACATAATGCCATGCACAGTAATGCCCATTACACAAGGCCATGCACAGTAATGCCCATCCCACATAATGCCACTCAACATAATGGGCATCACACATAATTCTACACACCATAATGCCCATTACACATTATTTGACACACTTTATGACCATTATACATTATGCCACACACCATAATGGCCATTACATATTATACAACACGTCGTAATGCCACACACACGTCGTAATGCCTATTACATATTATGCCACACAACTGCGGCTTACCTACATGCTTGTTGCTACAGATGGGGCAGGTCCCATCCTTGCTGGCGGGTCGCCAGAACGTACACGCGCTGGCGACCCGCCAGCAGCCACACCAGCGAGGAGACTGAGACGCGCGTGCGTCTCACGCGCACGCGCGTCTCAGTCTCCGTCGCTAGCACGACGGAAACCCTGTCCGTCTCCTCCTCAGGGAGACGGACAGGGTTAGGGGGGTTAGGGGGGGGGTGCGGGCAGGCGGCGGGGACCCCGGGTTACCGCCGGCAAGCCGGCGGGGACCCGGGGGAACGGATGGAAGCGCCGTCGGAAGGGGACGCACGCGCCGCTTGTGCGCGCGCGTCCCCTTCTCACCATCGCCATGGCGCTGGCGGGGGGTGGCGGCTGGCGACACCAGCGCCATCCCCTGCCAAGATGGGAGAAGACCCATCTGTAGATGTTAAATGCTTGATGCAAGGGATTTCTTGCTCGATGCCAGGGGTTACATGCAGGTTGCCAGGGGTTACATCTTGTTGCCCTGTGCTACATGCTCCTTTCCAGGGGTCTCATTGCCAGTGGGGAAAGGGGTGTGAAATGCTCCTTGTCAGGGGTTACATTCTTTTTACCATGGGTTTCATGCTCCCTGGGAAGGGGGTAATTAAATTCTTGTTGACAGTGGGAGTTTCATGCTCATTTCTGGGGGTGCGCACGGCAGAATAGCGCTCCCAGAATCCATACTTCCGGGTAGCGATGGGCACTCTTCTTATCAGATGCCTGCCGGAGCCGCAGCCTCCTTCCCTTTTAAACTGCATTCTCGCCCACCGGAGCTGAAGCAGCCTAATTCCCTTTTGAGCAGCTGCCCATATGCTGCACGCCGCACACTGAATCTACTTTACTTGTCAGCGGTAGCAGCATCCAGCCAACGGTTAAAAAGGGAAGGAGGCTGCGGCGTTTCAGGTACAGCAGCCCGTGCCCTCCCCTCTCTTCAGAGTGGCAGGGCCTGGGACACTTTACCCCTAGTACCCAGTTGCAAACGCAGGATTCTTGTGAGGGGGTTTCCGTTTATACACACACACTTTAATACTGAAATAACATCACAACATGTTACCGACAAAGCATACATACAGTACATAAAGCTCTGGGAGACTTGCCTACCCTTGCGGGAGGCCAGGAATGGTGCCCAATTTTTATGAGCCTTCTATCCATTCTAGGACTGTAGGCAAGTATAACACACAGTATACATACACACAGACGACACACACAGTATACATACGCATAGCATACATATACACACAGCCGACACACACAGTATAAATACACATAGCATGCATACATACACACACACACACACACACATTCTACATACACACAGCCAACACATACACAATCAAAGTGTACACACACACAGCACCCCCCCCCCCCGCCGCACATAGTATACATACTGTATACACAGAGCCCCCCACACACATAGTATACATATACAGACCCCCTATACACACACACAAACACACACACAGTCATCCCCCCACACACGTAGTATACAAATACAGAACCTCCACACATAGTATACATGTACACAGCCCCCATGCAGTATGCACACGCACAGTATAATATATATACATACACACACAACTCTTCTATGCAGACACAGTATACATATACACAGCCCACACATGTACACACATAGTATACATACTGAAAGTCAGCAGAACAACCACAGAGCACTATTACATAGATCATCTGCCAATACATCACACAATAAAAAGCAGCCAGCATCATAACAAACAAATGTAACCTCAACTTGTTATACCTACCCACCCCCTCACGCTAAAATAAACTGCCCATATAACAAACCCCCCTGATCCAGCACCTCCTAAAAGCAGCACACCTGCACATTTCAATCACCAGGAAGTCCTCCTCACCCAGTCATCGCTGCTCAGAAATTCCTGAGAGCCGAGGACTCAGCTGTGCACTTCAGCTCCCCCTACAGGCAGCCAGGGTACTCAATATAGAGGTAGTAGTGTAGTGTGTATGCTGCTTTCCGGTACTGGCTAAAATTGTGATGGGGGTGCCTCTCATTTGGAGGTGCCTGTGCACCCCCGGCACCCCCTGTGCGCACGCCTATGATGGCTTTTAGTGCATAAATGCCCCCATTATATAGATCAATTGGTTGAATACGCAATATTACCTGTAACAGAACCTGTGAACATCTAAATGCTAAATGCCATATTGTATATAATATGGCTAATGCATAATTAATATATTATTTCAAGTGTAATGAATAATGCCACATGTAAACTTAAACTATAAAGGTGCCCACAGACGCTACAATTATCGAATGCGTTTTGTACTTTTTAAGCACAAATTGCATCTTATGTACAATTATTGGATGGTGTTTATGTTCCCTGGAGCCCGATATTGTATGTCTAAAAAAGTACGTGCTGCACGTACTTTTTAGACTACATCTGAAATTTAACATTACAAACATGGGTTCATCACATGCATCCAAGTGCACATCTCATAGCAAGCTGGAAGAAAAATTGTATAGAACCATTGTACAGTCAAAAACGCATAGCACAGTACAATTGTAGCGTCTGTGGGCACCTTAAGACCTTAATATGTGCATATTTACTATGTTTTGTGAATCCAAGTTTTTGAGTACATGCAAATACGGCCAGTCTTTGTTCAAATTAAATGCCCAGAAAGCATAATGACGATAGCGGCATTTTCTGCGCAATCACAGTGATGCCTGTAATGAAGACACATATCAATAACAGGTCTGTCCTCATATTACGAGTGGGGTTGTCCAAGAAGCATGCGCGAGTATAATGTCGCAGGAGACGCGCAACATTTTTACATAAAGAACTGTCAGGAGTACTCTCGTGATGTCGCGGAGTACTTGCGCATGCGCAATACAGTTGGATAAGGACATTGTATCCCGGAGGTTGCCAAGGCAACGCGGAAGTTATGCACATGCGCAGATCCAGTTTCCGGACGCTACCCAATTAAGGGCAACCAAATAAGGTACATATATTTTGCCATACCCTGATCACTTCATCTCTGACCCCTGAGGAAGTCCCATTATAAGGAGAAAAGGGACAAAACCAGTTGGGTAAATTACCTCTCCATCCCCCACTGGCATCAATATCAGATAAGATATAAATTCTTTTGTCAATGTACGGGTCCATCTGTCACTGTTTTCATGTATTTTTTTAACTGTTATATATTGTTTTTTGAATAAATGTACTGTTTACAAAAACAATATCACGCTATGAGTCCTTCCCTTTCTGGCAGACTTCTTTGATTTTAAGGCTCCTGGAGGACACTCTCTGGAAATAGTACCAGGACATATATGATCCGAGTGTGAGTCTGTTTTAAGGAAATTTACCTTAAAAACTATTCTTTTTTTCACAAGGTGATTTGCACGTGCATTTAATAGTTTTTTATATACCACAAGGTGGCGTAGTTCACCTATCTATATTTCTTATGCACAAGCACCTATGAGAAAAATAAATTTAAAGTCACAAAATAACCACGTGTAATAATACACCCTTCCTGCCACTTTCCCCATGTCCGGAATGGTCCATTGAGACGTGCCGACAGGAGAGAAAGTGAAGGAGGGACACTGTCTGATTGAAAGACATCACTATATGTGAGCATTCACTTACTTGCTGGTACGCATATACAAATATCTAAGAAGGATTGTTGTATCACGCATTGTTTAAAACACTGAAGGCGCAGAGGTCATACCACTTTTTTATACGTACTTTCTTGGTCCTACGGAAATTAGGACAACCTGATGACCTCCGACGACACAGTCACAATTACTGGAGTGTTTTTTCACTTATTTCACTTTATTATTTAAGTCTGTTATTGCAATCACCATTTTACGGTGTGCACCGTGAATACTGCGAATTACTGGTAAAACACTTAGCAAGTGATAGCGCTGCAGGTGCACCACACACCATATATATATATATATATATATATATATATATATAGATATAGATATATATATATATATCTATATCTATATATATATATATATATATATATATAGATATATCTATATATATATATATATATATATATATATATATATAGATATATATATATTTATATATATATATATATCTATATATATATGCATTTATTATCCCGTCCTCAGGCTAGAAAACGTGTTACAACAATGACATGAAATAAACATACCTTATATCCCATCCTGTCCAGCGTGCAGCTTGCGGCATCCTCCCTCCGCCTTCAGCCTCCTTCCGGGTTGGGAGTGTCTCAACCACGTACTGTGAGGTCCGTGACGTCAGGGGGATGCCGGTCAGCTGACCGCAAGAATGTTATTCAGTGCATAACTGTTTTAAGACAATTGTGTGACAAAAAGCATAAAGTTAAAAACGTGACTGTAATGCATTCATTATACTTCATCTCGTACAGTACAAAAAGGGCAATTAATGAATAGATAATGGGCTATTTATAGCTCTTGCAAAGAAGTATTGTTCCATTCCCTATAGGAATATTTTCCAATTCAATTCGTCGTTAAGACCTTTTGGCTTCAATGTGTCCATTGTGAATATCCACTTGGCTTCACATTTCAGAAGTTTCAAGTGTCTATCACCCCATCTTCCGTCGTCCAGTATGTGATCTATTATCATGTGGCGGAAACTTGCTAAATTATGTTTTGCTTCTGCAAAATGTTTTGCAAGTGGTTGATCCACACTTTTGCCTTTAATAGCAGCACTTATCGCAGAACGATGTAACGCCATGCGTTCTTTAAAAGTTTGCATGGTTTTTCCTATGTATTTATAGCCACAGGGACATTTGGCCAGATAAACTACATAGGAACTTGAGCAAGTCAAACTATGATTGATGAAATACCTCTGTCCCGTATAAGGGTGACAGAAGTATTTGCCTACAATCATATGGCTGCAGGTTTTACATCCTATGCATTTGTGGCAACCATTAGCTTTTCTGGTTCTCATCTGGTTGTCTCTAAGCTGCTTGGTGGTCCACAGTGATGTCACAGTGATGCCCATCCTCATTACAATAGCATGTGACCAACAGCAGAGTGTACCCTGGGAGAACCCTCAGTGGTTTATGTCACCTCAGGCTTATTCAGCCTTCTGTGTTTCTAGAAATGTCTTAATTGGTAATCGGGGTATAGGACAGCGGGCGGGACGTCATTTCCGCCCCACATCCGCCGTCACCTATATATGGTGAAGAAAATGAAGCATGCAAAGATTTGATGTGAGTGTCTATTTTCTTCATTATGCCCATCGTATGTCTTACATTATGTGACTTTGTTCATGACCAAAGTCAACAGGCATGAATGTTTTCTCTGTTAGCTTTCTGTATACCATGATCCGGCAATGAATGCGCTTGAGCATCTGTTTGTTTTATCATACCTTTTTTATTTCTGTATAATCTACAAAATTTACAATAAAAATGATTGCATTAAAAAAAAAGCATGCGGACAAGTGCGCATGCGCGGATAAGGCATTGGATACTGCTATTTAAACCGGACATTTGGTAATGGAGGACTTACCTGAAGAAGCCACTGACACTCAAGGAGAAAAATAGAAATGCATTATTTGAGCCCCTGGAGAGTTGCTGACAAGTGCCGCCACCCCCCCAATAATTTTTGAAGGAATCCTGTAATTATTTGGAAATCTGCCTGCACAAATAACCTGGATAACCATTAAGGTGGTGCCATTATATGTGAGTCAAACCGTTGCAGACCGCACTTTAAAATAGCAGGTGAGGGTACTATTAAAATCATTTCCTATAGGATAATTAAGAATTGGGCTTAAGCAGGAATTCCTCTGTAGCAATCTAATAAGTACTGTATGCATAGTTGCCGATTCTGTGGGTGCTCAAGGGCCCGAGTACCCACGGAAATTGTTGAGCACCCACGGGTCTGAGTTCCGCTGCTGGGCACCATATTAATTTGCTCATTTGCAGCTGCAGCACCCACATTGCCAGACCTGCCACCTGGGAAACAGTATGCCGGGAAGAGTGTATTCTGTCCGCGGAGTACCTGCACTGTGGGGGCATTTATGTACCTGCACTGTGGAGGCATTTATGGATGTGGAATTCTGTTGCCGTAATTTGAATATTGGAGACAACTGTGCTCCGTAATATAAATTGGTATTATTTTGTGGCCACACCCCTTCCCCATGAAGCCACTCCTCTATATTTTTGGTTTGAGCACCCACCAGCAAAAACATAAATCGGCACCTATGACTGTATGGATATGAACTTGTGAAACTCCCCAAAAAATAATAATACAGATCGACTGAAGTGAGATTTTGTTCAGAAGATTTTTTAAATAAACACCTCCATCTATCAACCAAATATAAAGCCTCATACTAACTGAGAGTGTAACCATTCATATTTAGAGGAAAAAAAAAATATTGTGTGTTTTGTATTTTATGTGTATGTGCTTTTTTTAATGTATAGATAATTATCTGTTTTATTAAAAAAAAAAATGTTTTATTGATTGACGAAAAAGATGTGTTTTTGTTAATGTCATCAGCCCTTCATATTCTCATTAGCTTTGCTAGTGATGTACAGTAGGATTTCCATTTTCAGTCAACACTGATTAGGACAAACAAGCAGAGTTAATATGTTTTCAAGTAAAGACAAATGGTTTGCAAAATTAGAATAAAATAGAATTCCTACTCAATACCATCTATTAATGTTTTTTGTTTTGTCACATATCTGTCTACAGTATTTATCTTTTGGGTACATTTGTATTAGCAGAATAGGTTTGCTATTCTAAATTTAAGAAAAGCTGATTTTATATCATTATTCCTGAGCGTATAAATCAGTGGATTCAGCATTGGAGTAACAATAAAATAAAATAAAGCAAGCAATTTGTCTGTTCCTGCTACAGAGCTTGACCTGGGTTTCATGTAGGCGGCCATAGCTGAGCCATAAAATATTGTCACAACCGTCATGTGAGACCCACAGGTGGAGAAAGCTTTCCGCTGCCCGACTGAAGATGCAATTTTTAAGATACTTAAAATGATTTGAACATAAGAGATTACAATAAATGTCACTGGTGCTATGAGAACAATCACACCAAGAACATATATAATAAATTCCATAAACAAAATGTTTCCACAGCCCAGTGATAATACTTCTGGCATTTCACACAAAAAATGATTTATTTCATTCTTACCACAAAGATCTAAACTGAATATAAGGGACACGTAGGGTATAGCGTTAAGAAACCCAGACAGCCATGTAACGATGGCTAGTTTGTCACAAGCCGTCTTACTCATGATTGTGGTATAATGTAGTGGATGACATATAGCAACATAACGATCATAAGCCATAATAACTAGTATAATACACTCATTTTCACCTAAGGACACAGAAAAATACATTTGTGTTGCACACTCAGCATATGAGATAATTTTCTTTACTGACATCAGATCTTTCAGCATCCTCGGCACAATGACAGATGTGTAGCAGAGATCCAAGAATGAGAGGTTGCCCAGGAAGAAATACATTGGCGTGTGAAGGCTGACATCAGACAGAATCAGAATAATGATGGAGATGTTCCCAATTAATATGATCATATACACAAGTAGGAAGACAAAGAAAAGAAGAACTTGTGTCCTGGGATCACTGGAAAGTCCAAGAAGATTAAATTCTATTGTCACTGTATCATTGTTCCCGTGCATTCTTTCAAACAAAATGGGCAAAATAATGTTTGTTATGTTATTTAGTTGGTTTAACTAAAATATTTCCAGATATCTTAAGGTTATATCACAACAGTTGAAATGAAGGTAACTGACAGAACATAATACGTCCATTCAGAATAATCTTAGAATTACCTTCCTATAAACAGTTACAAGTCAAGCTATTGCCATTAGCATATATTCCATATGGCAGTTGCTTGCCTTTAATGTGTGCAGTTTGTTGCACACATGAGTTTGTGGGACCCTCCCAAGGGATGTATTAAGAGAGAAAAAGGCCTCTGTACTGCCTCTGTATAGGCCTCACCCTCACTTTTGGTCAGCACATGTACAGTGGAATCTGCATTTGCCCCAAATTTTGCATAGAGAGTGATACTACAGAAAAGGTTTACAACTATTTGCCATGGATTCACTATTAAGATCTAGGGATAGGGCATTCAGAGATAAATACAGTATAGCATATACGATTTTATATTCAAATCTGAAGAGGGACATTTGAATGGCTATGGGAGCCTACTGTATTCTAGAAAAATTTAAAGTCACTTTAGGGAATCTTGTGATTCGAGGTCAATGTGGCAAGGTATTAAGCACACAGTATAACTGATTACAGAGGTTCTAACAACTGCCTTTTTAAGAGAAATAGCCGTTCTGTAGACAAGTTTAATACATTTTATGCTACTGTAGTTTGATGAGGTGAACTTGATCCCAGCAGAAAAATCAAAAGTTAGTAAACATTCAGGACAGAATAATAAAAGCAATGATTGATGCTGAATAAACAAAAACAAATATTCTACTGTATTCTATGTAGAATGAGCAATGATACATTTATTGTAGGTCAAGCCGATTTCATCGATTTTACTTTGATCAATGTCCGGAATCCACTAGATAAAGAATAAAACACATAAAAAATTTGTAGTATTGTCACATGCAGGGAAAGAATCAATCAATTTTTGAATTTAAAAGATAGTTTTTCCAGCGGTGTGTTCCTATTAGACCAATATGTGAGGGTACCTCACTCAAACATTGGAATTGAAAGGGTTGGGATATGTATGTGTCTGCGCACTTAGGCAGCCTGTGTCTTATTGAGGTAAGGGATATCACGTAACCCCTAGATTTGTACAACGGCATAAAAACAAAACCTCAATCACATAGACATGGGCGCCCTATAAATGAATGTATATAAAACTGATACTCCGCTATTCAGGTGATCGTTTCAGAAATCCAAATATATGAAATGACAAAAAGCAGAGAGAGAGAGAACGCACATTCCCTCGTGTAATACTGTTTACATAAAAGTCCTTTTGTAAAGTATTAAATATTATTTGACCATATATTGGAGAAATATGGCGGGTGTTATCCCCCTTCCAACAAACTCACATGAAATAAGAATTACTTGTGCTTATCACACCTCCAAGGTGTTTCAAAATTCCACAGTATAGTAAATTGGGGATTGACCCCTAAGCCAATTACTCACAAATCAGAAGTTGGATAACGGCACATCTGGTGGGTCTTTCTCCTCATGTATTCTCCTCAGTGTTGACCATAGTAACACAAGAAGAGCCAGATACTGTGATATAATAACAGCATGTATCCTTTAATAAACAAATGGAAATAAAAGCAACAAGCACTTAGCTCCAAACGGGATAAGAGGGTCTTTTTGAGATGATGAAGGCCAGGAAACAATCTGGGGCCCCATGATGTCCTGAACAAATCTCTTCTGTCCTGTCTGAGAGCTGGTTTCTGTAGATACAAATGTGGAAGGAGTCCCCCCACCAATGCGTTTCCTAGATCTTTATCAAGGTGTATGGACTCTCTTTCCTTTGGGGTTTTAAATAGCCCCTTGATTGGTAAAACCAGTAACAGGTGGATCTCCCTCCTGAATGAACAGAATAAATCATTGTGTTTGCATTCTAATGATGGTCTGTGTCATATAGATCAATTTTCCATGTGCCGATCTCCTCACGTCACGTGATTATTGTCACTTCTGGTCGGGGCTATTTTGATTGCATCTGCATCTTCTCCGGCCACATGGCCTCCGCTCCTTCCAGCCATGTTGTTATCACCGCCAATTTGCTGATCATGTGATCTTCTCAGCGATACATTATGTGTTTCACTAGCCAATTCTGGATGTTGTCAAAGTGTAATTCGTATTTGCTTCCCCACAAAACTGGATATTTTTCCTAAAGGAGGAAAAATTCCATATTTAGCAGCATCAGTTGGTTAGTTGTTGAAAATGATAAAACTTTTTGTAAAAAAGTGTCTATTAAATGTATATATTTATAAAAGAAGGGAAAGTTTTAAAACAAGGGAAAATAATTTTATAAAAAAACACAATCTAAAATTCCTGATTAATTCCTGATGGAACCAGTGTAGATGTTTTCCTAGGATAGAATCTTGTTTAAGGAGGCGCCAGTTCTTCTTAAAGGATTTTTCTATCTCCTTATACTGATAATTGTATTTGGTGCAAAGGTCCATTTAATATTCTAGCTCTTCTTTTTCTGCATTCCGGGCTGTTTCAAGACCTTGTGTGGGTTCATTAATTTCATAGCAGCATGATTCAAAAGCTTCCATTTTCAATGATTGTTCATCAAAAGTGCTTTTTTCAGTGCAGTTCCTTCTGATTCATTTAAATTGGCCTTCTGGAGTCCCATTTAACCAATGTTTGTGGTGGCAGCTATGTGCATGTATAAAGGCAGCCGAATCAGTTGGTTTTTGATAGGTCTTTCTGCATATGTTTCCAATCTAAAAAATTAAGGGTTTGTTCATCTATATTAAAAGTTACATTGATGTTAAAAGAATTATTATTTAAAAAGGCACAAAAGGGTTCCAGAATTGAGATATTCCCTTTCCAAATATATAATATTTTGTCTATGTAACAAAGCCATGCCACCAGATTTGCCCCATACGGGTTATTGTTCCAGACTGTAGGTTCTTCCCAATAACCCATAAAGATGTTTGTGTAGCATGGGGCAAATCAGGTGCCCATGGCCATACTCTTTTGTTGAAGGTACAAATCTCCTTTGAATAACAAATAAGTATGCTCTAAAATGAAGAGGATTTCTTCTAATATAAAATATTGCAATGATATGTCCATGGTTGTATTCCTCAGATAATCTTTTACTGCCAACGTTCCATGTGAATGTTTATTAATAGTGTAGAGTGAACTTATGTCTGCACTTACTTGGATATAGTCATCTTCCCATATTATATTTTTCAAATTGTTGATTATGTCCCCGGTATCCTTGAGATGTGATTAGTTGGTCGTTACATAATCAATAAGTTCTGATAAATTTGCAGTAAGTGAGTCTACCCCCAAGACAATAGGGCATCCCGGTGGGTTTACTGGATCCTTATGAACCTTAGGCAATATGTATATTCCTGGAATCTATGGGTTTTCTATTTTTAAAAATTTTAGTAATTTGTATTCAGAGTGTTCTCATATTTCTTTATCAGTTTCCAAAGATTTTAAATAATCTGCCACGGGATCCTTCCTCAGTTTTGTATATGTATTAGTATCTTTCAATTGTTTTAATACTTACATAGTTACATAGTAGGTAAGGCTGAAAAAAGACTTGCGTCCATCTAGTTCAACCTGGTATAGATATCCATTGCTGATTTGGTTGGTTCTGGTATTTTACAGACAAATTATATTTCTTATTTGTACCCATGGATGTTTTTCTCCAGTAAATGTTTGTCCAACTTTGCCTTGAACGCATTTAATGAGCCAGCCGTTACCACCTCTCTGGGAAGAGAGTTCCAGAGTTTGACTGTTCTGACCGTAAAGAAATTCTTTCTACTAGCTGAATGAAATCTTTTTTCTTCTAATCTATACTCATGCCCTCGCGTCCTAGATTCCTTTCTAGTAGAAAATAGGGTGTGTGACAGTTCCTTATATTGGCCCTTGATATACTTGTACATGTTGAGCATGTCCCCCCTTAAACGTCTCTTTTCTAATGTAAATAGTCCCAAATTGCTTAATCTCTCCCCGTAGCTTAAATTCTCCATTCCCCTAATAAGCTTTGTTGCTCGCCTTTGGACTTTTTCTAATTCTATGATGTCCTTTTTATAGTGTGGGGCCCAGAACTGTACTCCGTACTCTAGGTGAGGTCTCACCAATGCTTTATATAGTGGCATAATTACCCTTGAGTCCCTAGTTTCCATTCCCCTCTTAATACATGCCAGAATTTTGTTGGCCTTTTTTGTAGCTACATTACAATGGGCACTACATCCTAGATTGCTGTCTATTTGGACTCCTAGATCCTTTTCAAGTATGGAATTGCCCAGTTCCTCTCCACTAAGGTTGTAACTTGCACACTGGTTGTGTCTCCCAAGGTGCATAACCTTACATTTATCTACATTGAACCTCATCTTCCATTTTTTTGCCCACTCATCTAGAATTGCAAGATCATTTTGAAGCATGGTGACATCTTCTGGTGATTTGATGACTTTGCTAAGTTTTGTATCGTCCGCAAAGATGGATACATTGCTGAGTAACCCTATCCCAATATCGTTAATAAAAATGTTAAACAAAATGGGCCCCAAAACCGAACCCTGGGGCACTCCACTTAGTACCGGTATCATATCTGATACGGCACCATTCACAACCACTCTTTGTTCTCTATTACATAGCCAATTCCCTACCCATCTGCAGATATTTTCACCCAATCCTAGGTTCTCCATTTTATTAATCAATCTCTTGTGTGGGACAGTATCAAATGCTTTAGCAAAATCTAGGAAAATCACATCTACAGCATTTCCATTATCGAGGTTTTTGCTAACCTCTTCATAGAACCCTAGTAGATTAGTTTGGCATGAACGATTTTTCACGAACCCATGTTGGTTAGTACTGAGTAGAAGGTGATGATCTAAATATTCCTGGATACTATCCCTTAAAAATCCTTCAAATAGTTTACCCACAATTGATGTTAAACTAACGGGTCTGTAATTAGCGGGATCTTCCTTTTTTCCTTTTTTGAATATTGGCACTACCTCTGCTATTCTCCAATCTTTTGGTACTATACCTGACGATAGTGACTTGCTAAAGATATAATGTAGGGGGGTAGCTAGTTCATCCCTTAATTCCATTAATACCCTCGGATGAATCCCATCTGGCCCTGGTGACTTATTTGTTTTGAGTTTGCTTAGCCTCAGTATTAATTCTTTCGGCGTGAAATCCACAATGAGATCTGGCTTATTTGTCCCGTTTGTGGTAAATGTTCGTTCCACAGTCTGCTCTCCCTTAGTAAATACTGATGAGAAGAACTCATTTAACAGTTTTGCTTTTCCCTTGTCCTCAGTAACACTTTTTCCACTAGTATCAGTTAATGGGCCTATGTTTTCCTTAATTAAACGTTTACTATTTATGTATTTAAAAAATTTCTTTGGGTTGTTTTTGCTTTCAGTGGCTATGCACTCTTCATATAATTTTTTAGCTGCTTTGATTACCCCTTTACAAGTTTTGTTTGATTCTTTGTATTTTGCGAATGCCTCCTCATTCAAGTTATTTTTATAGAATTTAAAGGCTCTGGTTTTATTGTTGATAGCTGACCTTACTTCTTTGTCCAACCATGGTGGCTTTTTTTTGTTGAATTTACCTTTAGTTACTTTAGGAATGTATTCAATAGTTAGTGAATCAAGCACCTTTTTTAGAGTATCCCACATTTCCTCTGCATTTTTTCCCTCCATAACCGTTTCCCACCCAATTCCTGTTAGGGCTTCCCTAAATAATTCAAAGTTCGCTTTTCTGAAGTTTAGTATTTTTGCAGTTCCTTTTTGATGTAATTTACTGAAGTTGATTTCCAGTGAAACCATATTGTGATCACTATTCCCTAATTGTTCAATTACTTTTGTGTTTGAAACTAAGTCTGTGTTATTTGTTAATACTAAGTCCAAGAGCGCCTCATCACGAGTTGGAGTTTCTACCGTTTGTGTAATAAACTGGTCTTTAAGTAAGCTTAAGAACCCATTGCTTCTTGCTGATTTACCTGTTTCGTTTTCCCAATCAATGTCGGGTAAATTAAAATCCCCCATAATTAATACCTGACCCTGATTTGATGCTTGTTTGATTTGGTTTAAAAGAAGAGACTCTTCCCTTTCATTTATATTTGGTGGTCTATAGCATACCCCTATTATAAATTTGTTTTTTGGTTTCTTATTATTGTCGGTTATCTCTGCCCACACTGTCTCCGAGTTGTCGTCTTCCAGGTCTGTGCTCATATTTTTCTCACATGATGTTAAGTTATTATTTACATATAGGCACACACCCCCGCCCCTTCTATTTTCCCTGTCTTTCCTGTAGAGTGTATATCCCTCCATGTTTAATGCCCAGTCATGCGACTCATTACACCATGTTTCTGTAATACCAATGATGTCGTAGTCATCCCTACTGATCACCGTTTCAAGCTCCCCGATTTTACTCACTAAGCTTCTTGCATTAGCCAGTAAGCATTTTAATTTATGTTTATTTTTAGATATGGCTCTAATATTGTGATTAGTTTCACCCCAGGACCCATTTGAATTCTTTACTAGCTTCCTCTTTCCCCTCTCCCCTTCAATAGACTCTCTACAGGCCTCCCCACCATGCACACTGCCTGCCCTCTCCATAGTTCCGGGAATTCTTCCTCTGTCATTCCCTCCTTCCCGTATACTAAGATCATCTGTACCTAAGAACTGTAATGGGGTAACGTGACTGTTACAACATAACATTTTATTACATGACATTCCTGATGCACCCTGAGAGTTACCCCCGATTATACCCTTGTTATGTCCCAGGACTTTATCTATGTCTCCGTCCCCCCCCCCATCTCCTTCCCCCATATGATTCCTGATCCCAGTCCGGCTTCTCTCCCTGATGGTCCCATAATGTCTTGCTGCCCCCACCCCCCCGTCGCCTAGTTTAAAATCTCCTCCAACCCTCTAACCATCCTTCCCCCCAGCACCGCAGCCCCCTCCTCGTTCAGGTGCAATCCATCACGGCAAAAAAGATGGCGCCTGACCGAGAAGTCCGCCCAGTGTTCCATGAACACGAATCCCTCTTTCCTACACCAATCCTAAGCCACACATTTACCTCCCTGATCTCCCTCTGCCTCCCTGAGCTAGCGCGTGGCACTGGTAATATTTCCGAGAAAATTACCCTAGATGTCCTCGCCTTTAATTTCTTACCTAATTCCCTATACTCTTTCTTGAGGACATCCCACCTACCATTGACTTTGTCGTTGGTGCCGATGTGCACCAAGACCGCCAGGTTGCTCCCAGCCCCTCCCAACAATCTGTCGACTCGGTCCGCGATGTGCCGTACCCGAGCACCCGGGAGGCAACAGACCGTGCGGCGATCGCGGTCCCGATAGCAGATTGCCCTGTCTGTTCTCCTAATGATGGAATCCCCTACCACCACTATCTGCCTTGGTACCTCACTAACTGTCATCCCGTTTGAGCTAGAGGGACCTCTCCTCTGGTTGCTAGAGGGAGCCGTCTCCTCCAGCTCCGTCATTTCGTCTCTATCCTCCCCCGAAACTTCGTCCAACCGGGCAAATTTGTTCGGGTGTGATAGATCCGAGATGTCGTTCCTGTCCCTCCTGTCCCTCTTGCTTCCCCTTCTAACCGTGACCCAGCTGGCTACCTGATCCTCCTCCTCTACCAGTGACCCCATCTGCAACTCCTCCACCGTTCTATTAAGGCTTTGCTCAAGATTGGAAATATCCCTCAGTCGCTGAACGGTCCGCTCTAGATCAGTGACCTGGGCTTCCAGGGCGGACGTTCGCTCACATCTCGTGCAGATGTATTCGCACTGGGACTCTTGCTCCAGGTGCGCATACATCTTGCACAACATGCACTGAGTGAGATTCTCAATCAGGGCCCCACCCATTTTATCTACCTCCCTGCGACTAACCCCCTAGTATACAGTAGAGAGTTAAATTACAATGCAATTACACACTACAAGTTAATTTTTATCAAAATATAAGAAAGTTGATACTTATCTGTTCCTGCAGCTGTGTCACTCTCCTGGTGTCCTCACACCTGTATCTGTCCGCTTCCTCTGTAATTTCTTCCAGTTGCACGTTTTCCTCAGTGGCCCACTCTCAGATCATGCAGCACACTATCTGCACTTTGTGGATCCTTTAACAGGTCAGGCACCTGAGCAGATAACCACTCCCACCTTCAGCAAAAGTCTGAGCAGATAACCACTCCCACCTTCAGCAAAAGTCTGAGCAGATAACCACTCCCACCTTCAGCAAAAGTCTACTAAACACACCACTCCTTCTTGGATATAACTCTGCACTTATTTAAAAATGGCACTTAGAATAAAAATGGCAGTTCAAAATTCACAAGTTCATTCTTCAAAATTCACAAGTTCATGATTGTATACTTGCTTGTGTCCATGAGAACCACTCCCCCTCCCATATCGGCAGGTTTATTTGTAATTGTGTCAACCTTCTTTAAAGTGTCCAGTGCCAGTATTTCTTTACGAGTAACATTAAAAAAAATTTTTTTCTTTTTTACATCTTTCAGTTTCCTTCTATATATAGCTTCCTTTTATATGGGTGGGAAAAAAGTGTACCTTGGTCTAAATTTTTGGTGTTTTCGTCTGTTCTTTCAAATGTATCTTCTTCCTCCTTCATGATGAAGAATTTCTTAACCGTCTATTTCTGAATGTATTTTTGAATATCTACATATAGTTCAAACTCATTAATCTTACTGGCTGGGGCATATTTCAAGCCCTACTCTAAAACTGATGTTTCTTGCAGAACAGGGATATGAGAGCTTTAAGTTGAAGATCTTTACCTGTACTTTGTATGGATCTGTCTCCAAATGTCTTTCTTTCATAGTATTTTCTTTGTCTTTATTTTCTTTAATCTCATCTTTTTTTCCTTCTGTATCTCTTTTTTTGTATATTTGACTGAATTTTTCCCTTCCCCTCTTTTTCCTCTTTTAAGATGGTGAATCATCGTAGGTACTGGGGTTTCCTCCCTCTTCCTAAAAAATCCCATTGTGGAGTCACGGACTGTCGTTCTCTTAATGTGTCAAATATATTATATGTTCTTATTGGTTCAATTGGGCCCTCTCTCCATCTGTTTCTTTGTTGACATGATTCTCTTACTGTCTTCTCCCTCCTTCTCCATATTGGTGGTGTTTCAGATTGTTTATAAGTTTCCCAAATTTTTTCATGGGATCCATGTCGACGTGGATAAGTATATCTACCTCTCTAAGGGGTTTATTCTAGTTCATTCTTTCTGACAAAATCCTTCTTAGATGGACAAAACCATGTGCACTGCAGGGGGCAGATGTAACATGTGCAGAGAGAATTAGATTTGGGTGAGTTATTTTGTTTCTGTGCAGGCAAAATACTGACTGCATGATTTTACACTTCAATATAGATCTCACTTTGAAGAAAAACCCCACCCAAATCTAATTCTCTCTACACAAGTTACATCTGCCCCACCCGCAGTGCACATGGTTTTGTCCATCTAAGAAGGATTTTGTCAGAAAGAATGGACTAGAATAACCCCCTAAGTCTGAGTCAATCCATAAATGGACAAAAAGTGAAAATTGGAGAGTTTGTCACTTGTAATACATCAAACGTAATATATGCTGTAGAATGCTCCTGCAGTAAATTTTATATTGGGTGGACTTCAAGGCCACTAAAAGTCAGAATTGGAGAACATCTGAGAAACATAAAGAAAGGTCTGGAAACACACTTATTGTCCACACATTTTAAAAAAAAATACATAAGTGCTCAGTTAATGAGATCAAGGTTTTTTGGGGTATCAAATTAATAAAAGCCACAGAAAGAGATAATAATATACCTAAGCTTTTAGCCCAGACTGAGATGAAATTTAATTTTATTCAGGATTTTGAGAGAATTTTTTTATATTTTCCCCTTATTTTAATAATACTTTCCCTTCTTTTATCAATATATATTTTTAATAGACACTTATTTTACAATATATACATATGTTTTATAATTTTCAACAAATAATCAACTGATGCTGCTAAATTAGGGAATTTCCTCACGTTTTTCGGGGAAGCTACTGTATTACTAATTGACAACTTCAGGAATTGGCTAGTGAAACACATCAGGTATTGCCAAGAAGATCACATGATCAGCGAATCGGCGGTGATAACCACGTGGCAGGAAGGAGCAGAGGTAATGTGATCAGAAAAGATGCAGCCGCAATCAAAATAGCCGTGACCAGAAGTGGCAAAAATCACATGACCAGAAGGAGGAGATCGGCGCCTGGAACATGGATTAATATGGCACAGACCATCATAACAATGGTTTTACCAATCAAGTGGCTATTTAAACCCCAATGGAAAGAGAGTCCATACACCTTGATAAAGATCTAGGACAGATTGAAATGCTTTGGTGGGGACTCTTTCCACATTTGTATCTACAGGAACCAGCTCTCAGACAGGACAGAAGAGATTTGTTCAGGACATCATGGAGATTGTTTCCTGATTGTTTCCTGGCCTTTAACATCTCAAAAAGACCCTCTTCTCCCGTTTGGAGCTAATTGCTTGTTGCTTTTATTTCCATTTGTTTATTAAAGGATACATGCTGTTATTATATCACAGTATCTGGCTCTTCTTGTGTTACTATAGCCAACACTGAGGAGAATAAGTGAGGAGAAAGACCCACCAGATGTGCTGTTACCCAACTTCTGATTTGTGAGTAATTGGCTTAGGGGTCAATACCCATTTTACTATACTGTGGAATTTGGAAACACCTTGGAGGTGTGATAAGCACAAGTAGTTCTTATTTCATGTGAGTTTGTTGAAAGGGGGATAACACCCGCCATATTTCTCCAATATAAGGTCAAAACACTATTTAATACTTTACAAAAGGACTTTTATGTAAACAGTATTACACGGGGGGGAATGTGCGTTCTCTCTCTCTGCTTTTTGTCATTTCATATATTTGGATGAAGAATAATTTCTGAAATGATCACTTGAATAGGAGGGTATCAGTTTTATATACATTCATTTGTAGGTCGACCATGTCTATATGATTGAGGTTTCTTTTTTTTATAAATGAGTAATCACAAGTATTAAAAGGTTTCTTTATCAAAAAGTAGCAGTACCCCAATTCACTTTGGGCAGATTGTGGAAATAAACATAAAGGTATCTTTCATTTTTTGAGGGTTAGTTCAAATAGTAAAGTGTCAGAAGTGTAAAAAGGATGAAATCCTAACCTAGTGGGTCCCTATCTTTGTTAGTAATTAGTGTAGTGCGGTGCAAAATACAATCAGAACACAATATTAATTGTGTTCTGATAGTGAAGCATGCCAGTAAGATATTATATCTCCATCACCAAATACCTCACAGGTTGTAGTTGACCAGGGTTTTGAGTTGACCACAAGGGTATTATCCCATAATAGGGAAGAATTGAAAATCCCCCTATTACATTCATATTAAATGTTTGCGCCACACTACACTAATTACTAACAAAGATAGGGACACTGTGCAGTGGGGTCCCACTATGTTAGGATTTCATCCTTTTTAAAAATCACTATCCTGTATGTTGTCACATTTGCATATGTTTGGTTTTATTTCGCAACTATTTAAAAGAATATTCATTAAAAGTCATGTTTTAGTAGTCTAATTTTTCTTTTGGTGCACCAGCAGAAGATACTCTTTTCTGACCCCCAAAACTACATTGTCAGTATCTATGGTAGCACACCCTCACATACTTGAAAGTCACTTATACTGTATGCGTGTACCTGTCACATCTTTCGACGGTCGGAGACAATCAAAATATATGGGAGGTTACCCGCGGCACAAGAATGGATGTTTATACTAAACATCCATTTGCAGCATTTGCTGCAAGGGGGTGGGGGACTGCTGGACATACGCAGGGTGGGGTTTTGTGAATTTGCAAGGCTGTGAATTCGCAGTCTTGCGAATCAACCAGAATAACACCCATTATTTGCAGCCATGCATGTAAGGAGAAATCACCTGCGCCAGCCATAAAAAAAATATATTGGCGGCCAGTGGCAGCGGTAACATATAGATTTCTGGCCTGTAACAGCAGCTGCCGAGCTGGGATGGCTGGCGTCTGCATGGGCAGCAAGGTGGGGAGGGAGCAGAGCTGGCCCACCGGGTGCTGTTGCTCCTAAAGCAGGGGGAGGGAGCAGGGCAAGGCCACCAGGAGTGTCTTTATACTCCATGGGAAGTAGAGCTCGGAGTAGTGGGAGGAAGCAGTGCAGGACCGTCAGCCGCCATCTTGAAGCTCAGAGTGGAGCAGGGGGAGAGAGCAGGCAGGCCACTGGGCGAAGGTGGCTCATCTTTCAGCCATCATCTGAGTGATGATGGTTAAAAAATTAACCATCATCGCCAAACATGCTGGTAAAACCATTTGCTCCGTTTTGACTATTTTGCGCTGGAAAATCACCCACTGTGTATGGGCCTTTGACTTGAGTAATTATACATAATCCAGAAAATCCTGTGATATTTGTGCTGGAACAGTCGTGTACTTCTTTGAAGGGTAGGGCAAGAGCGTGAGTAATGAAACCTTTTTTTAATATTGCTGAGATGTTAACTGATTCTTACTTTTAATTGTTTTGATTTCCATCCCCAGAGGGGCTGCCCAAGAAGTACCTGGAGTGCAGGGAGAGAGCCTGACTGGAGGACGGAGGGTATGTCCAGAGAACTTGAATAGCCTTGCTGGTGTCTGTGCATTGGGGAGCGACAGGACCAATGATCTCCGGAAGAGCTGCCCAAGATGTGCCTGGAGTGCAGGGAGAGAGCCTGACCGGAGGAAGGAGAGTATGTTCAGAGAACTGCAATAGCCTTGCTGGTGTCTGTGCATTGAGGAGCGAAAGGACCAGTGATCCCCAGAGGGGCTGCCAAGAAGTACCTGGAGTGCAGGGAGAGAGCCTGACCGGAGGAAGTATGTCCAGAGAACTGCAATAGCCTGTGCATTGAGGAGCGACAGGACCAGTGATTCCCGGAAGAGCTGCCAGCAATTTTCCTACCTGTTGGAAGGAGATGTTCAGAGGTGGCAGAAGGACCGCAACAAGGGGTGAGAGACCTGTAACCTTTCCGCTGCCAAACTCTGCCACTGGGTCACACAGCTAAAGTGGGATTAGGCATCGCTATAGTACAGTAGTGAGATAAGCCCCTCCATATAGCGCCCTGTATCAGTGTAACCCCTCTGCTGCCAAACTCTGCCACTGGGTCACACAGCTAAAGTAGGATTAGGCATCGCTATAGTACAGTAGTGGGATAAGCCCCTCCATATAGCGCCCTGTATCAGTGTAAGCCCTCTGCTGCCAAACTCTGCAGTGTATCCATTCTGTTGCCAATACTCTGCAAGTGGGCCCTGTACCTTACTTCAAGGGGTTAGGCTTCCCTTAAGTGTACCTGCAGGAATATTGCTTATCCCTGTTGGTTGCTATAGATTGTACCATCTATTTACTGTATTATAATGTTTACTGTATTTTGTTTGTAATTTTGGGCTGTTTGGCTTCTTATTAATTGTTCTAAAAACTCAACTTTTAAAGTGCAATTGAAATAAAATGATACCGAGTTGTACTTTTTATGTAGTTTCAGTCTGTGTCTGCTATCGAAGGGAATAAATTACACTTGCCTCTCTGTCACGGCGTGTTTGTGGAAACGGAAGATATGACAGAAAACGCAGAAGTTTTCTATCAAGTGGTCCACAATCACACCTCAAGTACCTGGGTATACAGTAACGTGAGGTTGTTACAGCCCTGGCAACAAGAACATCTATAAAAACCTTTGGATTTGATAATACAGGATTTTTTATTAGGGGTAGAGAACTAGAGACTTACTTTTTTTTTTAGGTTGGGGGCTTTTCTATATATACATACGGGCCCTTATTCAGATCTGATCGCAGTACAAATTTGTTCTCAAAATGGGCAAAACCATGTGCAGTGCAGGTAGGGTAGATGTCACATGTATAGAGAGAGTTAGATTTGGGGGAGTTATTTTGTTCCTGTGCAGGGTAAATATTGGCTGCATTATTTTTTTACACTGCAATTTAGATTTCAGTTTCAACATAACCCACCCAAATCTAACTCTCTCTATACATGTTACATCTGCCCCACCTGCAGTGCACATGGTTTTGCCCATTTTGAGTGTCTCCTTAAATGTTTTCTATCTCATTATGTCTGATGTTAAACCTAGTGATAAATGCCCACTCAATTTTTTTTTATTGTCCTGCGGTTTGATAGTACCGACTGCGGTTGTCCTGCGGTTCTTTTTCTTTCGGTTGTAATAGTTTAACTCTGTCAAATTCCACCACTTTTTTAAAGTTTTGATCTATTTTCTCTGTATTGTATCCTCAATTTTCAAATTTCAAAGACTGTTCCAGTATATCTGGACAGTTTCTTTTCAGACGCTTTAGTTGGCCATCTGGTATCATTTGTAACCAGTTTCAATGATAATTACTGGAAGATTATATATATGTCCCGGATTCCGTGGGTTTGATAACTTTTTTCGTGTGTAGCTTTCTTTCCTTTGTGTACACCGCAATGTCCCAAAAATTGATAGCATTATTACTGATATCACAGGTAAATTGGATGTTCATATCATACTGGTTAAGTATTCCACAGAAGTTGTCTAGGTCTTGTCGACTTCCATTCCAAAAAAAAACAAAACATTGGCAATATATCTTACAGAGGACACCAGGAACGCCCCATATGGGTTTTTACTCCAGATGACATTGTATTACCATTTTACTATCATTAATTTAATTTTATTCCAGGCAGTGTTTTGTCTGTGTGGACCAGCTTGTGAGTATTTTTACTAAGATTTTTAATTTTTCACTAGCTCATTGTACCATTCCGCAATATTTTAAAGTTGCAAAAGTTTCTGTCCCTATACATACATACATACTGTACATACATACATACATAAACAAAAATGCACTCAGATGTTTAAAAAAATGAATATACAAATAAAATGCAAACAGACCAATTGATTTTAGATAGATCTTTGTGATACATACAGTAGTGGTTGGGCATAAGAATCCCCTGATGAGGCATACAATTAGGTACTTAATCTGTCTTTATTAATTAATTAAGTTTATATTTCAGAATTAAATTTGTACAACAATACATCCGCATCTCTGCATGTATTACTTTTATGTTATGGAGCCGTAATACTTTCAGCTAATTCTGTGATGTGCAGAGTCTTTTAGGCAGGAATAGGCTACACAATGAAACAGTTCTTTCTGTTAGATGGATAGTGTGTAGGTGGTGTATGATATTGTTATAGTCATATTACCAAGGACATATAATGTAGTTGTAGCAAACATCTATTTAACAATGTTTTACTATAAATCTACATTATAAAATTACTTAAAGAAAAGAGTTAATATTCATCTAGATTTGCTAAATCTTATCATAATGTAACTGGAAAGCGTCCCATTGAGTATACATTTACTGTACACCTGGGTCACAGTAGTGGGTTTCTGTCATCACAATTGTAAGGAAAAAACAGGGTCTGACTTCTTGTTGTTCCTGCGGGATCTCTGACAAATGTGTGTGTATGAGAACATCAGAATACTGTATTCCCTAATATGTGATTATGAATTTGCCTTTACACCATAAGTGTATAGAATGATCATTATTTATGTAATTTACCCTTGTTTACTATTATAAAATAAATCTGTATAACCTGAATTGCTATTAGTACCAAGTAACATATAACAGGTTTTAAAAGCCAATAAAAAATGTAATAATTTACCTCTTTAAATCGCAATCAGAATTTTAACTTATTGATATTTTGAAAAAACACATACTTTCAATTGATTGCACATGGCCGGAATTTTCAGCACTGATTTTTGGTCTTTTCAAAGGGCCCTTTTATGATAAACGCATCGTACCTTAGTGTATAGGTCTCAAAGGTTCAGATACAGTATGTAATTGTGCCACAAAGACAACAGAACACCATTTGCCTATTTTTCCCTGCAGTTAGCACCCAGGGAATGGCCTAGCACCCAGGGATCGGCCTAGCACCCCTGCTGATAGATTCTGGGAAATGTTATGACTATTTTTTTTTTACAAACTAAAGAAACCCGTACAGATGGAGCCATGTTTATCCATAGAACCAGTATGCCGGACTTTCTTGTCTAGGCATGCCATTCGCCGAGATGGGAACGTGCGAGCGTCTCACACGTGCCACTCTCGGCCTGCCAAGATGGAAAGTTCCAGCGCGCCGGACAGATGGATAAAATGTCTCCATCTGTAAAAGAGGCAAAAAAAAATTGGTAAAAAAAATACTCCAAAAGAAAATAAAGTGTCCCATATTTGGTGCTGAGGTCTCAGATATATCTGTTACAGTAAGGAGCCTTTGTCTAGGAGACAGACAGCCCATGCAGTAAGTTATATGTTTTGTCAAGGCAGCAATGTGCCATTAAAGCGGCATTTAACATCACCAATGGCCCCCAAACTCACACACTTTATGGGCTGAAAATACTTTATTTTTTGTGTGGACCTAGATCTGTATTTTAAAAACTGAAAGATAAAGATACCATGTGGTCTGGGGGTAACCTCAATGAGCACAATTCATTAATATATCCAAACAGTTTGTTCCAAAATTTCCTGATTTGTCTACACTCCCGATGACATTGGAATGATGACATTTTAGACAAGCGGCAGTTTCTAGGGACCAAGTGTTTGTGCAGAGCGAGATGTTTGATGAATTATCAGGGGGTGGCCTTCTTGTATGTAGGAAGACAATAGGACTTTCATAGTCCTCTGAAGGTATCGTTCCCTCAGCTAGGCAACAGTTTAGTTCAGATAGATGTAGACATTGCATTCATAAAGGCACGGATTAAGTATTTTTTTGTAATGAATTGTTACTAGTAAACTACAATATTGTAGAGTAAGTGATTGGTGGAGGCTGTTGATATATAGCTGGTACATGAAGAAATGCTGTCAAGGTACAGTACTGTGACAAGGAATCACATACACTGGATATAGAGGAAGTCTGTGTCTTTATTTTATACCAGGTAGACGGCATACCAGGTTAACAGCTTGGCAAGCAAGGTTACAGCATTGCAGGGTTTTCCACATATTTCACATGGTACAATCCAAAGCACCTAAGGTAATATTACATTACTGTCCTATCACCCAGCCTCTTTTCAGCATTGGGAGCTATGACTTCCTACCCTGTGCACACATATAACTTGAAGCCACAGGTGCTGCTTATCAGTCAAACCTTGATCACATCAGATTAAGAACCACGAGTGGATCTGCTGCTCTTAAACCTGGACTGGATCTTCACGTTACCCTCATGTGGAAATCATGCTGTCCCTGCCACACTTCTACCCTCTTTGCTTCAAACAATCTGGTGTCTCGCCCAACTCTACATGTGTCCTCCGCTCTGGTTCACAGCCCTCCACCATTTTCCAGAGGACACCACCTCATCCTCTTCCCCCTCCCCTTGCTTCTCCTTAGGGTTGATTGGAAGATTGGGACCTACAAACCTCCTGAAAAGGGCATCTGCATTGAGGTTCTGTTTCCCCAGATGAGGTCTCACCTCAAACTTAAATGGTTGTTAGGCCAAAAACCACGAGTGTTCACCTCTTTGTCTTGTGCTCCAAGGGCAGTAATGTATGGCTAAGGTAGAGGATGGGTTCCTCGTCTCCATTTTCCTCCTGGGACAGGACTGCCCCTAATCTTGTCCCAGAGGAATCCGTCTGAAAAACAAACTGTTTTAAAAAAAATCTGGAGCTTGCAAGACAAAGCTCGTCTTAAATCTTGCCGGGCAGAATCCACTGGTCTAGAGCATTTTTTTGTCTGGGGGCTGGTACCTGCTTCGGGGACCACTGGCAGAGCTACTATTGTTTCTTCTTACCTCAGCATGCATGCACAATCGCTCATCAACTGTTCACTATAAATATAATTTGTACACAGTGGGAAGCAGCATTTGCATGGGATCATGATGAGGTTTATCTAATTTTATATAAATTAATCTCTTTCACTCGCAGGATCTCTCATTGTGGTGGGCCCATACTGTTGGGTCTGCGCTGTCTTTCATCAGAGCCAAGTAGGACACCCACGGCGAGAGTAGAATCCTGCCTTCCTTAATTCATTATACTTGTGATGCACCTGGAGTCCACTCACCAAACAAATTAACTGACTTCAGGTTACATGCATGGGCAGCAGCCACCCCTTGTGCCTATCCAACTCATGTAATCTACTTTGCTTATTATCATCCTGTCCTGCCTGCACTTTACCACTCTAACACAGTAGCTTTATACAAAGCACATATGGTCCCAATGGCTGCTGCTGATGTTATTTGCTTATGAGTGGTTTCTAAAATAAATTGTCATGATCATTTATTGACAGTACGATTTAATTATATGTTCAAGGAGGCCTAATGCTACTTCACACCCATATATGTGACAATCTCAGGGTTTCATTTTGTTTCACTTAACCATTCATTCTTTCCATAGGATTCTATGGGGAGAATTTACTAAGATGTGTATTCTACTTCACATGTGATGTTGCTATGGGCAATAAATCAGAATCAGTAGACAGGATCTGATTGGTTACCCATAGCAACGTCACATGTGAAGTAGAATACACATCTTAGCAAATTTCCCTCTACTGTATGTGTCACATACTTCCCTGTATATATATATATATATGGTGTGTGGTGCACAGACAGCGCTGCCACTCACTAAATGTTAACCAGTGATTTACAAATATATATATAAAGTGCACAGTGCAGTGTGCAAAAAAACGCAAAAAATGTCTATTAAAAATTATTAAAAACACTCCAGAGTTCAAACTGTGTCGTCAGATGTCATCTGGTTGGCCTAATTTCCATAAGACCTATAGGTAAAAAATAGGAATGTGGTATGACTTCTGCGCCTTCAGTGTATCAATAATCCTTCTTAGTTAATCAATATATGCGTACCATCAAATGAGTGAGGAATTCTCATGTAGTGATATCTTTCTTTATAGCGATCTCCTTCCCTCGCTTTCTCTCCTGTAGACACGTCTCAAGAAGGCGTTCCAGGCATAGGGAAAGTCGATGGGGGAGTGTATTATTACAAGTGATCACTTTTTGGTGACTTAATTGAATGATATTTAAAAGTGCTTGTGCATAGGAATATACAGGTCGAGTATCCCGTATCCGAATATCCGTTATCCGAATTATTCCGAAATACGGACATTCCAGAAAGTGAAAATTTTTTTTTTTTTTTGCTAAAAACTCACTGGGGACATTTGTAACAGCATCACTGGGGACATGATATGTAACTGGCACTATATATGTGCAAGACAGTGATAGCTTGGCATTCAAATTCAGTGCTGAGATAGTACACACATTTTGTTTCACATTTTGAAACCTTGTTTTTTGAACAATTAAAATATATTTGTGTGTATTTTATGTGGTAATAAAATATATTTGTGTGTATATTATGTGTTTATACAGCATAAATGCAAGATACTTCAAAATACATCATTGAAATATTAAAATATTCCGAAATACGGAATAATCCGTTATCCAAAATTCTCCTGGTCCCGAGCATTTTGGATACGGGATACTCAACCTGTAATTGGTGAACAACGCCACCTAGTGGAATATTTAAAATGATCCACGTGCTGATCACCTCGTGAAAAAGGATTTATAAAGGGTAAAAACAAACAACTCACACTTGGAGCCTGTACCTCCAGGTATTATCCAATGGGTATCGTCCAGATCCCTTAAAGCCAAAAAGGTCTCCCAAATGGGAAAAGAATATAGCGTAATATTGCTTATACACAATAAAACATTTATTTCAAAAAAGCAATGTACATTAATTAAAAGAAAACATGCATGAGGACAGTAAAAAAATGAATGGACCCGTCCGTACATTGGCAAAAATAGATATAGCTCTTATCTGATTTATGATGCCAGTGGGGGATGGAGAGGTAGTTTGCCCAACCGGTTTCGTCCCTTCTAATCCTTATGGTGGGACTTCCTCAGGGGTTAGATATATATATATATATATACAGGGAATATGTTTATTAGATTAATTTTTAAAATTAGTCTTGTTGTGGTCACATTCTCTCATGCACCCTGCTTTAACTAAGATTCCATGGCTTATGTTAACCATTTCCTTATCAGTGGTAGCCAACCCTAGCCCTCGAGAGCTACCAACAGTGCACATTTTCCAGACAACCTAGCTGCTGCACAGCTGCACTCATTAATCACTGACACATTTTAAAAGATACACAGATGGAGCTAATTAGCTCACTTGTGATTCTGTGAGGAGACCTGCAAAACATGCACTGTTGGTAGCTCTTGAGGACCAGGGTTGGCTACCCCAGCCTTAGATGATTAGTGACAGGTGTGCTGGTAGCTGCTCACCTATAAAAGCAAAGTGTGCTGTGAGCTTCAGACCAGATAGCATGCCTGGAATCAAACATTAATGTGATAGCTATGTGTATTGTAGCCATTTTCAGCGATAGTGTTAGGACCTGCAGAAAAGTGGGGTCCCGTGAAGGGGGCTGCAGGCTTAAATGCATTGATCACTTCATGAACCAAATCTCCACTATTTATTATCAGTTAATTTAGTGTGTGCAGAGCCCCTACAATGTCTATATATATATATATATATATATATATATATATATATATATATATATATATATATATATATATATATATATAGTGTAGGTGTAACCAGGTGTAATCCAGGTACAGACAGACTGCGGCACTCAATGGGTTTTCAAAAGAAGGTTTAGTGGTACTCCAACGTTTCGGGGACTAGCCCCTTTGTCAAGGTGTAAGAACAACCACTAAACCTTCTTTTGAAAACCCATTGAGTGCCGCTGTCTGTCTGTACCTGGATTACACCTGGTTACACCTACACTACGTATTGGAACCTGAGGGCACCTGGGAATCTGCCTGTGAGAGCAGGAGTGCCAAGCCACAACCCCCAGTCTATATATATATATATATATATATATATATATATATATAGACGGCAGAACGCCACGGCACTCCAGGCAATACGATAGTGCAAAAATCTTCTTTATTGAAGCACAGCAGTAAAAAACAGCAACGTTTCGATACTATATGTATCGTCTTCAGCCTAAAGACAATACATATAGTATCGAAACGTTGCTGTTTTTTACTGCTGTGCTTCAATAAAGAAGATTTTTGCACTATCGTATTGCATGGAGTGCCGTGGCGTTCTGCCGTCTATACATTCCCCTGCTAAGGGCACCCAGCAAAGCAACATCCTAGGTGGTTGTGCCGGGCACCAAAGTTGTCTATACATATATATATATATATATATATATATATATATATATAAAAATATGGGTACTTGTTTAGTTTCACGGCAGCTGCGTGCGCACACTCTAGCTATGAATCTTGGCAGCTTGCCAAACTGCCTTACTTCTCTCAGCTACGTAATCAGCGCAGCGCGTGTTTGAATTCTGTCAGCTCGCCAGCTGCTTTACATCTATAATCTATGTTATCAGCAGCACGTGCAATCAGTCAGAAGTAGCGTAGTGTAGTCAGCATAGGCAGTACTGTTTACCCGAGTAGCGTAGTCATCATATTTGCTGAAAAGTGTCTAGCGTCTAGTTCTAAAAGCATCTAGCGTATAGTTCTAGTCAGAATTAGCGTCACTGTCAGAAACAGCGTCTAGTTCTCGCGACTAAGTCAGTCAGCTTGTAGATTGAGCGGTTAGCTTAATCAGTCACAGAGTTACGCAGTTAGCTTAGTCAGTCAGCTGTTGTATTTTGTGAGAGGCAGACGTATCACAGAGATGGCTGCAGAGAGGCGGACTATCTTTACTCTGCCTCAGAGTTAGGAGGAGGCAGTGTCTTTTCTTCAGGAGAAGCATTTCCTGCCTGAGACCCAGACCTGCCCCAATGGGCACCCGATGAGGCTCTCTATTAGGGAGCGGATGTGGCGCTGCCATATCAGGGCCTGTGGCAAAAAGGTCAGTTTGAGGGCAGCACATTGGTTTAGAGAGTGCCACTTGAACTTCGTCACCCTCAGCAGAAGATTTTTGGCCCAGGCACCATAGTGGAGGTCCATGAGAGCCTGTTCATTTGTGGCCCAGCAGAAGATTTGTAGCCCAGGCACCATAGTGGAGGTCCATGAGAGCCTGTTCATTAGATGAAAGGCCAATGTCGGACGCCTAATGCCCCACCTATGGATCTTCGGGGGCATCTCCAGACAGACTGGAGAGTGTTTCCTGATGGCAGTTGAGAGGCGGGATGCCAGTATGCTCATGGCTGCCATCGAGAGGCACGTGCTCCTGGGGACCACACTGCTGGAGGGCGTACCAGACCGATCAGCCGGAGCAGGCTGGCTATCATCATGCCAGGGTCAACCACTGCTTCAACTTCGTGGATCCGGAGAGCGGGGTCCACGCGCAAAATATCGAGAGGCTATGCGGATCCTGTAAGTGATGCAATAAGCGCCAAAGGGGGACCGCGCGCCATCAGCTGGACTCGTACCTCCAGGAGTTCATCTGGAGGAAGACTCTTGGCGCGGAGGACCCCTTCAAGCGCATCCTGCATGCGCTGACCCTGCTCCCCCAGGCCGCAGAGCCAGAGTCGACAGCGTCCACGTTAGCAGCTGCTTCCTGTTTAAGTGCTGATGATGGCATTGCAGTTTCCACATAATTACTTTTTTCTAGATTTTCTTGTTTTTTGTGTCTTTTATTGTTCTTCAAATTAATTGTATTTTTATGTAATCACATTTGTCCTCATTCAACTTCTTTATCTTTCACTAAAAAACAGTTAACAGTTAACACATGTCGTCATTACTGTCTCAGGTGTATGATATGGCAGGTGTGAATGTGTTCCTACAACAACCCCACCATCCACGCCATCCCGAAGCGTGGCGAGCGCGCGCGGTACGCATACCCCCCCCCATCCACGTCGGCGTGGAATTGATTTCATATAGTGTGGGGAGCGCAGCAAGTCACCGAGCCTGAAGCATGGCGAGCGGACGCAGATAACTTCACATGTATTCTGCGCCTGCTCGCCACGCTTCGGGCTCAGTGGACGCTGCGCTCGCCACTTAAAGTTAGATGCTGTAAGTGTCTAAATTTAGATGCACCCTTGTTAGCGGTTTGCAGAGCATCTAAATTTAGACGCTAAAGCATCTAAATCAGGGCTGGGCAATCGCGGCCCCTCAGATGTTGATGAACTACACATACCAGCATGCCTTGCATCAGTTTCAGCTTGGCCACATAGCAAAACTAAATGCAAAGCATCTTGGGATGTGTAGTTCATCAACATCTGGAGGGCCGCAATTGCCCAGCCCTGGTCTAAATGAACAGTATGCCGGTGCTGTTCTGAGAAGTCTGAATTTTGAGTCTACTACTTAGACGCTATAGCGTCTAAGTAGTAGATGCAAAATTCAGACGCCCTCTTTGTTAGCGGTGTGCCGGGCTGTCTATTGCTTTAAAGAACTACAAGTACCACAATGACCTGTCAGCGCTGGGCTGCCGCTCAGTCACTACGCTGACAACGTAGTTCAAACTGCACAAGTAAGGCTGCTACGCTGATAACGTAGCAACCTGTCAGCACTGAGCTGCCGCGGAGTCACTACACTAACAGGTCATTGTGGCACTTGTAGTTCCACAGAGAAATAGTTCAAGTAAGGCAGGTACACTGATAACGTAGCTTTGCGTAGCGCTGCTGCCACTCTATGCTGATAACGTAGCTTAGAAAAGTGTTGCCGCGCTACACTGGATGTCAATTCTCTGTGGAACTACAAGTGCCACAATGACCTGTCAGCGCTGGGCTGCCGCGGAGTCAGTATAGGACGCTGATAACGTAGATTACAGAAGTAAGGCAGCGCTGCGCTGATAACATAGCTTAAGGCAGTCTGGCAAGCTGCCAAGACTCATAGCTAGAGCGGCACATGCTGCCGCCAGGTGCTACGCTGATAACGTAGCTTAAGGCAGTTTGGCAAGCTGCCAAGAGTCTTAGCTAGAGTGTGCACGTGCTGCCGCCGTGAAACTAAACAAGTACCCAAGGGCCATATCCCTTGTATTAGAGTAACACTGGTAGCTTCATTTGGTCTCTGCAGACCCGATGTATGGTTCTTTTAAGAACCACAGAAATATTCCCAGTAACGTCTCTTAATTGGAATATAAATTGGTATATTCACTACTAAGTCAGGAATAGATCAGGAGGCAATTGTCACCTTCTGGAGGTGTGCTCTGGTTCAGGACTCTGTGTGAATGACGATATATATATATATATATATATATATATATATATCTCCAAAGAAGGCAGAGAGCACTCACCAGTCTTGTAAAATCCATTAGTTTATTCAGAACATCCTTAAAACCGGGGTAACAGCTGACGTTTCGGTTCTCTGGGGAACCTTTGTCAAGACTCCAGGACCAGAAGCTTAGTTTATGTCAGAACCTGCATTTGCGGTCTGACAGCAGTATTAGCTGATACACAAAGACCAATCACGCCAAAGCATGTGAGCAGCGCTAAATGAAAGTGACACACACCAAATTATGATGTAATGATATTTTACTGGTTAAAACTGAATAACATATAATAAAGTACAAAAATTCACAATAAAAACAATATTGGTACCATAAAAACCGATTCTTCACGTCACAAGCTGGGGTGAGCGTGACTGTATTAAGTCCAGTGTAGGACAGGGGATGTAAACCATGTAAAAAAATGGAAAAGGGAAAGGAGTGGGCATTTGATCACAGGTAAGTGCACATTACCATTTGGTGGACGATCTGTAATGAAACCACGGGTGGTAGTTGGAATCCTCACCCGGGTAGATGATGATTTTGGAGAGTGCTGTCGGTCGGCTTCCGCTGAAGATGTAACCCCTTGCAGATCCTGATGGTATTGGAGGGGGGGGGGGGGATGGAATACCCCAACACTTTTACAATTAGCGGTGTCCGCCAGAGACTCGACAGGAAACACTTGGAGAGGTGGTATCGGTGGAAGAGGCAATGTCCTCCTTTTTGGAGATGGCAAGCTGGAATTATGCCGCTGGGTGTTCCAAGGGAGATCGTAGCCACCAATCACAATGGAGGGACTGAGGTATTGAAAAAGGATTTTCTGAGCAGGTGAATCCGTGGATCAAAGTGTACCAGAGGGTGAGTCCGATCTGGGTACAGTATCCCACACTTGGAGTGAAGAACCGGAGGTCTGACTGACGCGTTTCACTGCCAACTGCAGCTTTATCAAAGGTACATACCTTTGATAAAGCTGCAGTTGGCAGTGAAACGCGTCAGTCAGACCTCCGGTTCTTCACTCCAAGTGTGGGATACTGTACCCAGATTGGACTCACCCTCTGGTACACTTTGATCCACGGATTCACCTGCTCAGAAAATCCTTTTTCAATACCTCAGTCCCTCTATTGTGATTGGTGGCTACGATCTCCCTTGGAACACCCAGCGGCATAATTCCAGCTTGCCATCTCCAAAAAGGAGGACATTGCCTCTTCCACCGATACCACCTCTCCAAGTGTTTCCTGTCGAGTCTCTGGCGGACACCGCTAATTGTAAAAGTGTTGGGGTATTCCATCCCCCCCCCTCCAATACCATCAGGATCTGCAAGGGGTTACATCTTCAGCGGAAGCCGACCGACAGCACTCTCCAAAATCATCATCTACCCGGGTGAGGATTCCAACTACCACCCGTGGTTTCATTACAGATCGTCCACCAAATGGTAATGTGCACTTACCTGTGATCAAATGCCCACTCCTTTCCCTTTTTCATTTATTACATGGTTTACATCCCCTGTCCTACACTGGACTTAATACAGTCACGCTCAACCCAGGTTGTGACGTGAAGAATCGTTTTTTATGGTACCAATATTGTTTTTATTGTGAATTTTTGTACTTTATTATATGTTATTCAGTTTTAACCAGTAAAATATCATTACATCATAATTTGGTGTGTGTCACTTTCATTTAGCGCTGCTCACACGCTTTGGCGTGATTGGTCTTTGTGTTTTCTTGCGGTGGGGACCGACTATCCCCCCTTTGAGCAGCAGCTAACACCCCGAAAAACACTTCCTGTCAAGCGCCTGTTACTTTCCCTTGACCTTTGGCCTTGGGAATTTTTTGCTTCTGTATTAGCTGATACATCCTATGCAAAATTACTGCATATGGTGTGGTGACGGTTCAAGGCTGATTGCGGGTGACTTCTCCCCTCAGAGAAGTCACACTTTTGTATGTGCACCATAAGAGGTAATGTTGTCTTTAAGATTGTGAAATACAGTACAGTTTACATATGTAGCGTCTTTCATCTTTGCAGAAGTTTCGCCATCCGCCATTCTCCGCCAGCTGACGGAAGGGGACGTGCACGCGTCTGCTTACAAGGGTGCTCCCTCCCGGGTCCCCGCTGCGCTCCCCCACGTCCCCGCTCCCCCCCTAACCCTGCCTGTCTCCCTGAAGCGGAGACGGGTAGGGTTCCCGCCACACCCACCGACGGGAAACTGGGACATGCGTCCCAGTCAGATGTAGTGCCGCTCGCCAGAGGGGGGGGTATGCCGATCCCTGGTGCTGGATGAGTGGCGCTACATCTGTAGATTTGATTTGCACTTTACACCTTCTTTTCCCCTGTTTTCCTTTTAGTAGATACTGAAGTAGTACTATGACTACTAGTACTAGTTTTGGGTTGGTCCCACTGACTGATCAATGATTATTATTATTATTATTATTATTAAGGTTTTTTTTTTACAATAGGACAGCACTAATGGTGTGTACACACGGTACTTTTTGCCTTCCGATGTTGACGATATAGTCAAAATCGGATCGGATGCAGATCGCAAGGGTTTTAACCCTTCAGATCCCGATCCGATTCCGATGCGCGTTCACGTATCGCAAGGCAGAAAGTCTTGTCTGCCTTGACTATATAGTGCAGATCTGCCCTATATAGTCAGACTTGTATGCAATTCGGATGTGCCTTCAGATACTATCCACGATCCGATCTGATATGATCGTGGATAGTATCTGAAGGCACATCTGACCGTGTGTACACACCATTAGACTACTGCTGGTAAAATGAACTTCTACCACACCAAGTGAATGTACAATGAGGTAGGTACGTGAGGTATTTTGACCTTTACAATGCAGTTTTGTAATATGATTGAAGATTTTGGTTGACAACAGCAAAAACATATATATGCTTTTATTTATTTTTTTAGGTGTATTTGGCGGCCACATGTCCACCCCCTCTAAGTACAAAAATATACACTATCTGTAGAAAACACACATTTGATAAAAATTATTTAAGTTGGACAATTATAAAATAAAGGTTTTTTCACCTATAGATTATAAGAACATACAGTATGCAAGCAGGGCCTTCCTGACTCTTTGACTCTCTGTAACCGCCTAGTTTGTTTTATCACTGTTTCGCAATGGAATTTAATGCCCTATATAAGAAAATGTGGTACTCTTTACCTAGATGGGCGCCCGTCGTGGTGATCGCGGGTACATTTATGTCTGGCCGGCCATAAATGTACCCGCGATGCCCGCGACGCGATGCTCCCGATTTGCCATAGGAATCAATGTTAAAAGGCCCGATGGACACGATTTTACTGTTAAATGCCTCAATGGACCCGATTTGGCCATAGGAATCAATGTTAAATGGGCCACAGAGCCCAAATAAGCACAATTAACCCTTAAATGTCCCCCCAAATTTTTTACGCCACCCCACGATCCACGCCAACCCGAAGCGTGGCGAGCGCAGCGAGCCCGCGAGGGGCGGCGGTACGCGTCCTCCGACCTTTTCATGCCCTACTATCCACTAGGGCGTGGAGTGAGAATAGAATAGTGTGGCGAGCGCAGCGAGCCACCGAGCCCGAAGCGTGGCGAGCGCAACGAGCCCCGCGAGGGGACGCGGATACCTTCACAGTTATACGCGTCCCCTCGCGGGCTTCACAGGTGTCCGTGGCGACGCGGACACCTGTGAAGCCCGCGAGGGGACGCGTCTACCTGTGAAGGTATCCGCGTCCCCTCGCGGGGCTCGCTGTGCTCGCCACGCTTCGGGCTCGGTGGCTCGCTGCGCTCGCCACACTATTCTATTCTCACTCCACGCCCTAGTGGATAGTAGGGCATGAAAAGGTCGGAGGACGCGTACCGCCGCCCCTCGCGGGCTCGCTGCGCTCGCCACGCTTCGGGTTGGCGTGGATCGTGGGGTGGAGTTAAAAATTTGGGGGGGACATTTAAGGGTTAATTGTGCCTATTTGGGCTCTGTGGCCCATTTAACATTGATTCCTATGGCCAAATCGCGGGCATTGAGGCATTTTACATGAAAATCGCGCTCAATCAGCCTTTTTAACATTGTTCCCTATGGGAAAATCGCGTCATCGCGGGTAGCAGATTTTTATGTACCCGCGATTTACCCGCGATGCCCACGATGACCGCGATTTTTACCCCCGACGCCCGCGATTTCAATCGCGGGCGCCCATCTAGGTAAAGAGTACCGAAAAATGTTAATCTCATATATTTAGCCACATCTTTCAATTATCCCCTGTGTGTATAATGCTGGGATGAGTTGTGTATAACTCTGGGTGGAGTTACACGGGTGATTGACAGGCCTCCCGGCCAGTGTTATACACACAAAGTTACCGACCCCACGCCCAGTGTTATACACACTCTGGCCCCCGCCCAAGTGCAAAGTCCAGAAGTAGGCCCAGCATTATACACACCGCCCCCTGCCAGCCCTCTCCCTGCTCTGCGACTCTGCTGCTGTCTGCAGGCATGTGTTGTGCTGCTGCTGGCTGCTGCTGCACCTGTCAGTGTATGACAGGCAGCGGCACAGGCAGCAGAGGGGAGAGACTTGGGCGTTGTAAGCACTTACATCAGAGGGTCAGCAGCAGCAGGGGAAGTCACTGTGGTGCCGAGTCCCTCCCTCTTCATCTCAGCACAAGGCCATGACAGTATGTGCCAAGCTGTGATTGGAGGTGCTCGGCACATGCTGAATAGAAGTGCCCCTGTTTGGAGGAGCTCTGCCCAGCATCTATCCCCCCTTTACCTGCCCAACATATGTCCCTCTCTCTTTGCCCACCACCTGTCCTCATTTTCCCTGTCCACCATCTGTACCCCTCTCCCTGCCCTCCATCTGTCTCCCTGCCCTCCATTAGTAACAGATATATAGCAAAACAACCTAAAAAAAAATGGATGTGAAATTTTTAAAAAACTTTTGTGGCATTAAAATATGTAACAAAAATTGGAGGACCAAGAACACAGAACAAGATTTAGCAAAACTAGAAATGAAGACTATATTCGAACTCAAAAAATTGGTCCCGAGAGGTCTTAATGTAGATTTCAAATATAAATGGTTTATCTAACGTGATATATTCTTTTAGGTTGTTTTGCTATATATCTGTTACTAATATCTTGTTTTTATGTTTGTCTGTCCTTTTTGATACCTGGCTCTATATATTTGCATGATATTTAGGATTTTTTGTACCGATTTTATGTATCGATGTTTTTATGACATCGATGTTTTTACTGATTTTTATCGATGTTTTATATTTATACATGTACTTTTGTATTTTTATATGCTCATTCTGTATTTTTGTATTTTTATATGCTGATTTGTAATATTATGTATTTATGTATTTATTTGCCGTTACTATGCGGTAATATGTTGCTTAGTATAAAAGAGCCGGGTCCTATAGGTTACAGGTATGAACCATAATAGGTGAAAACACGATCATGTGACTTTGCCATTCAGTATAAATTAGATACTGTGATAGACAGCAGTACGTCTTGAAGAAGGAGGAATCCGAAATGCGTTGACGTCAGTACTGCTTGCTGGCTCACTTTATTCCAGCGCGTCAGTCAAGGTGAACGGGAACCATCTGCGGCTCTGTCCTACGCGTCTGCAGCGCCTGAGACAAAGAACTTTCCATCCCGCAGCAGCGTCCTGGATCCCTTTCCGTGTGTGTTTTTATTGTGTATATTCTTTGAATAAATTTGTGTGACCAATCCCTGGAGACTGGATCGTGATTTTAAAGATACCATTATGTGAACGCGGGTCAGAAATAAAAAGTAAGTTGTACCCGATCTGCTTATTACCGTTTATTGATGTTTTGAAGAAACAAAGATACCTTTTTGTGCACTCGTGATTGAAATAATAAGTAAGGGTCCAGGATATCATACCTTCCTGCTTAAAGAAACTGTTACATGAACTCGAGACAGAACTAGAAAGTAAGTGTGGTTATTAACCCACCAACAACGTCAGCTGTGCTCTGATCTCCAGCTCACGATCAAGTTTCTACCAAGCGCTGGTTGTCCCACCTTTTGTATTTGCATAGTGTTTTCATTGTTTGGAGGATTGGATGGCCTCTATGGGATAATACTCAGCTGCTTTCCACTAGCGCTAGTTCCTATCAAATTTTTTTGTCAGTATTCCGGTTGTTTATCCATCTAGATTTGGAACTTAGCTGCTTGGAATTATGTTTAAACATCGGAAAATCTGTGTAGAAAATATTGATAATCTGTTCTCTAAAGGGATAGATGAGATGCCCTCTGTGAGTGATGAAAATTTAGACAATGTGATGTTTAAAATAGAGAAACTACTCATTAAAGAAGGCAAGCTATGGTGGGAAACCGCCACCCTGGAAAGATATCTAAAAGATAAAATCATTCCAAGGGGCCTGAGAATTGATAAATTGCCATCATTCACCACAGAAACAGAATCTTTAAGAAAAGATTGGCTGGCGATTTTAGACCATTGCGCCAATTCATTAATAGAACTCATTATCAAGGAAAAAAATCATAATCTAAAGACCACAGAAAAAGAAGTAGAAGATCTCTATACTCTTATTAAACCATACGCCAAATCAGCTGAATATAAAGAACTAGAGAAAAATATCATGGCCAAAATAGATAAAAATGAAAAAGAATTGAAAAATAAAAAGTATAAAAAATATTTGAGAGATAAAAAAGACTATGAAACAGGAGACCAGTACAAATGGAAAGATAATACAACCCCAACAGAAGGGGAGCTTCCACCTGAACGAGATATAAATACCGTAGAATTCAATCATGTACAAAACACCCCACGCAGAAAATTTGACAGGTTTAAACCTAAACCATCGATTAATACAAACTATCGTACCAACTATCGGACTAATTTTCGTACACACAATCAGGAAAATACGAGGTCATGGGGAAACAAGGATAGCCCCAATTATAATCATTATTGGGAAGGGAACAACAGAGGTGAAAACCCCCGTCGCCCAAACCAAAAATACATGAGACCAGCCGATCAAAGTCAAGGATATAACAATAGACTAAATAATCGTTTACCTGATACTCCAAATAATTATGGTTGGAGAAATAAACGGGATGAAGGAGAGAATAGGCCCTGTAATTATCAGGGAAAAGAAAAAAGACAAGACTCTAACCATCATTTTTTAGACAGAGGCTGGAGGAGAACCAATTTCAACTAAAATCTTTTACTAAAAACAAAAGAGGTAAAAGAGGCGGTTCCAATTCTAATTTAAACCTGTCAAAAAAGCAGCGTGCCAAAAATAAAAATAAAGATATCATATCTATACCCAGTACTGTGGGAGAAAACCCTACAGAGGAATTTACTACAGATGAAACTGAATATAACAGCGAAAAATCCCATAAAACGAGTATATTTAACCTGAGCGATTATATTCTTACAAAGGAAGAAGAAAGTATCCTTGAGAAAGGGCTTAAATTCTCTTCTTCTAATCATACAAATGAATATGAGGTCTTTACCGACCTACAAAAATTTATAAGAAAGCTCACGTTAAAGAAATTCTTTTCGGATACAGAAGAGAATGATTCTGCGGTTAATATAGTTGAAGAACAGGTTAAAGTATTCAAAAGAAAATCAACCTTTTTTCCCAGATTTAAAAAGGGATGTTTCATAGACGTCTTTGAAAACTTAGTAAAAGAAAATTTAGAAAAGGTTTCCCTGAAAAAGTAAAAAACCCTAATCTTACTAAATCTCAAAAAATGGCCATAGACAGTCTTAAAAATAATAATCAAATTATCATTAAGCCGGCCGATAAGGGCGGAGACATAGTCATCCTTAACAGGGATGACTATCATGCAGAGGTCATGAGACAACTTTTGGATTTAAATACATATAAAAAACTTTGTTCAGATCCATCAATTAAAATTCAAAAGAAAATGGAAACTTTCATCCAGCTATATCTGTCACTGGATGTTATCACAGAGAAGGAAGCTGAATATCTAAATGTTGAAAACCCCTCAATCCCAGTGATCTACGTTCTTCCTAAGATCCACAAGTCTGCCACTAAACCACCGGGCAGACCAATTGTAGCCAGTATTGGATCGATTACATCCAATTTTATATCAGTATTAAATAAAATTAAAGATATCAAGTGGGAATCTCATTTTTAATTGGTAACTGCGGATGTAAAATCCCTCTATACCATTATACAACATATAGATGGTATAGAGGCTGTAAAATATTTTTTGGCGAAAAACAACACCAATGAAAGACTGGTTAATTTTATCACAGAAGGGATAGAGTTGGTTCTAACAAACAATTTCTTCTGGTACGAGGGAGACTTCTTTTTGCAGGTAGCGGGTTCAGCAATGGGTGCCAAGCTGGCACCAGGATATGCCAACCTGTTCATGGCCCATTGGGAGGATGAGCAGGTGTGGACGGGTCATCCCTGGGTTGCCAGCTTGGCCCAATGGACCCGCTACATAGACGATATCTTATTTGTCTGGAGGGGAGACGATGAATCCCTACAGGAGTTTTGCCAATACCTCAATAATAATCAATATAATATTGAACTTACGTACACTATCAGTGACAGAGAGATAAATTTTCTGGACCTTACTATTTATGTCGAAAATGAGGTTATAAAGACCAAAAACTTTGTAAAGCCACAGATTGCAACTCTTACATAGGATGTGATAGCAATCATCATAAGAATTGGACTAAGAGCATCCCCAAAAGTCAATTCCAACGCCTTAAGCTGGCCATACATCAGAAAGATCGATCTTAAGATCGATTGCGCTCATGATTGTGTACAATTTCCCTTGAAATCCCCGGCAGTCCTTGGTGGTTTTTGGACACACAATCTACACACAATCCATCTTACAATCAGTCATACAATCCATCTGCTGTATGATTGTGTATACAAGATGTGCACACAATCTGCATACAATCCATCATACAATCAGTCATACAATCCATCTGAAGATGGATTGTATGATTTGTGTACACAAGATGTGCGCACAATCTGCATACAATCCATCTTACAATCAATTGAGATTGTATGATTGGGTACAATATCTTTCTGATGTATGACCACCTTAAGACGGAATTGTACAGACTTGGAGGTATTTAACTCACAAGCCTGTACTATGAGAAAAAACTTTTTGGATAAAGGATATAATCCATTATTGGTTAATAAAGCGTTTGAACAATATCAGACCTGTTCTAGGAATGATCTATTACAGGACAATCCAAAAAAGGTAAATAAAGAAGAGAAGGAAATAGCTTTTATTACCAAGTTCACTTCACAACATAAAGTGATAGAAAAAATTATTAATAATCATTGGAATATCCTTACAAAAGACCCTTTGTTGAATAAATATCTAGGTCCCAGCCCGAAATTTGTATACAGAAGGGCAGACAATTTGCGGAGCATGCTGGTGAAAAGTGCCTTACCAGTAGATAAAAGACCTTCACGGATAACATCTAAAGGCTTTTATAGGTGTGGGCAATGCTCTATGTGTAAAACATGTCAGACAGAGAATAAGATCACCAAGTATAAATCTTCTGTCACGGGACATGAATATATTATAAAAGATTTTATTACTTGCGTGACCAAAAACGTCATATATCTGTTGGAATGTGTATGTGGTACCCAATATGTGGGCAGAATGGGCAGAATGCTCAAAGAAAGATTAGGGGAACACATTCGCAACATTAAGAAAGGGAATGAACTCCATAATGTATCTTTACATTTTAAAAAAGAACATGCATGTGATGTGAAATTTTTAAAAAACTTTTGTGGCATTAAAATATGTAACAGAAATTGGAGGACCAAGAACACAGAACAAGATTTAGCAAAACTAGAAATGAAGACTATATTCGAACTCAAAACATTGGTCCCGAGAGGTCTTAATGTAGATTTCGAATATAAATGGTTTATCTAACGTGATATATTCTTTTAGGTTGTTTTGCTATATATCTGTTACTAATATCTTGTTTTTATGTTTGTCTGTCCTTTTTGATACCCGGCTCTATATATTTGCATGATATTTTGGATTTTTTGTATCGATTTTATGTATCGATGTTTTTATGACATCGATGTTTTTACTGATTTTTATCGATGTTTTATATTTATACATGTACTTTTGTATTTTTATATGCTCATTCTGTATTTTTGGATTTTTATATGCTGATTTGTAATATTATGCATTTATGTATTTATTTGCCGTTACTATGAGGTAATATGTTGCTTAGTATAAAAGAGCCGGGTCCTATAGGTTACAGGTATGAACCATGATAGGTAAAAACACGATCATGTGACTTTGCCATTCAGTATAAATTAGATACTGTGATAGACAGCAGTACGTCTTGAAGAAGGAGGAATCCGAAACGCGTTGACTTCAGTACTGCTTGCTGGCTCACTTTATTCCAGTGCGTCAGACAAGGTGAACGGGAACCATCTGCGGCTCTGTCCTACGCGTCTGCAGCGCCTGAGACAAAGAACTTTCCATCCCGCAGCAGCGTCCTGGATCCCCTTCCGTGTGTGTTTTTATCGTGTATATTCTTTGAATAAATTTGTGTGACCAATCCCTGGAGACTGGATCGTGATTTTAAAGATACCATTATGTGAACGCGGGTCAGAAATAAAAAGTAAGTTGTACCCGATCTGCTTATTACCGTTTATTGATGTTTTGAAGAAACAAAGATACCTTTTTGTGCACTCGTGATTGAAATAATAAGTAAGTGTCCAGGATATCATACCTTCCTGCTTAAAGAAACTGTTACGTGAACTCGAGACAGACTTCCATACCACCAGACCACCACCGCCTCATCACTCACACATCACCATACCCCACCCACGGCACTACAGACTATTACCCACATATACAACCCACAGACCCCCTTCCTAAACCAACCTACCCCTTTATCCACTCCTACAACACCACACCACCCAAAATACAGCACCCAAAGACTCACTTTGATTTTACAACATTTCAGCTCTCACTCACATGGACATAGAACACATCCTTCACCAAATAACAAACATACGTCACACTCAAATATATTTTTACCTTTAATGGGGCGTTGCCCCTTACGACGGTGTGAAGAGCGCCCGGAGGGCACGATGAATCGCCTAGTAAATAATAAATAACACCAGCCAAACAAAAAAAATGCATTTTTATTTGCTTTTTTAAATTTTGGCGTGCAGTTGGCAGGCATATATTCACCTCCACTAAGTGCTAATAGATATGCTGCCTGTATGAAAGACACACTTAATTCAATATGATATCAATTAAATGTTTATAAAAGACTTGAAATTAGTTTTTATGACATGCAAAAAAAGTTTAGATTTTTTTACACTGTTGATTAACCATATTTTTGGGGTGAAGTTGGCGGCCACAAATTTACTGCCAGTACTGTAAGTACAATAATATACACTGCCTCTACAAAACACACTCTTAAACAAAAAATGTAAGTTGATTTATTAAAAAATACTATAATTTTTTATTAACCTCAGCAAAACAATTATTGTTATTATTATTTTTTTCAATTAATTTTTTTTTGTTTCAAAAGCACAGTATTTCCTGGATACAGAGCGGTAAATTTATTAAAGCTTCTAAAAAATGAAAAAAGGTGATGTCACTCATAACAACCAATCCGATTCTGTCTATCATTTCTCTATTGCATCCCAGAAAATGATGCTAATGGGCAACATCATCATTCTTAAAAGCTTTAGTAAACACACCCCATAATCTTGAAATCACAGACTAATGATACACAAGGCAGTGTACAGAACTGTATACAAACAAACGTAAGAGCCTGTTGGCTTTGCAGCACTGCGTTGCAAGTGCTACTAGTGTCTGACAAATACAGTAGTCGCCTGTTTGCAATACAGTGCTTCGGATTGCAGTTTCAGCTAGTGGGCCAGATTCTCTAAGCTTCAAAGGTGATAAAATGGAGAGTGATAAACAGCCAGCCAATGAGCTCCTAATAGTACCTGCCATGACACAGACTGTGTTTAAAAAATGTCAGACAGGAGCTGATTGGCTGGCTGTTTATCACTCTCAATTTTATCACTTTTGAAGCTTAGAGAATCTGGCCCAGTGTCAGCGGAGCTTGATTAAGGGGGGGGGGGGATGTAGGGGGTACGTTAACCTGGGCCCCACTGTCTCTGAGCCCACCCCCACTGTCAATCATTGCACTCTATATTTGTATTTAGAAATGGACATGCTTGTCTGTCTCTGCACTCGCTGGGCAACCCACATGGGATGATTTATACACTGCGGCTTCTTGCAGAGAGCTCTTGGAATATTACATTCACCAGCAGAGGGAGCTACTTAGCAGCCATGTGGTTCCCATGCAGCAGTCGCTCTCTGCTTACTGGCAGTTATTGATACAGTATTCTCCTGTCCTCTGTAAGATAGTGCTGTGTGAAATATGTTTGTGTGTATGTATGTATGTATGTATGTATACATGTGCGTGTGTTGTGTGTGTATATGAATGCAGTGTGCTGTGTGTGTATGTTATATATGTATGTTTGTATGTATGCAGCATGTGTATGTATGTAGTGTGTGTGTGTGTATTTGTGTATGTAGCAATAACCCTGCCCCCCCCCCCCCCACTGGAGCTTGAAGGCACTGTGGGTGGCTTATGGGCGCTCGGAGTCGGGGGGGGGGACTATTGCTAATAATGCCAGTGCTGGGTACCTGCTCTTTGTCAGGGGATTCCTCCCTCCATCCGGCCTAGAAGACATTCATTATGGTGGTGACCATTTTGGAAGGGACATTGTTAATGGGGGCAGACAAAACAGACCCCAGTGGCAGCAGAGGCTGTCAGTTGGAGGCTGGAGGTAGCGGGAATGCCCTACAACAAGCAGGTCCTGGGGTGGGGATGTATTTAAAGTTGCGCTACTGTTGGGAATACCTGAGTTAAGACTCAAATTCACTGTGAAAACCCAAGTTCGGGTGAGTTCAGATTTTTCCAAATGCGCACATCTCCAGTTATGACGTGATACATGTACTGGTCACAGTCAACTTTATCCCACAATATTGCTGATGATTTAAAGAGAAACACATTGTGCGGCCTGTTAAGGAACATTTGTTAACCAAAAATGGCTCATTTCTAATCTTATGCAATGCTCATTTACATATATTTAATAAGAAAAACAACTTAAAAAAAAAACACTATTTACATTATCCGCTCATACGGTATGCCTTAAATTACAGTATTAATGAGTGTGTTTGAAAGTTTCAAAATATTGAGTTGAATTAGTTTCTGTAAGGCTGCTAATTTGCTGTCTGGAACTTGGGCACAATATCTATTTGTCCTCTTTAATTATTAGCTATTATAGTCTATGGGCTACATTATTTAAAATATATTGGGAGAGGTATCTGTAGGATCCCTCCCCAGTAGTTGGCATAATCCTCTAGTTTCTAAACTTTGAAGCGTTCCCTGAAAACTCATCTCTCCAGGCAAGCTTCCAAACTTCAGAACCAGCTGCATAACCTCCATAAATCTTTCCTATACAATCGCATCCCCACTGTACAGTCCACGAACATCCTCTCTTACTTTCTCTTTCACACTTTTTATCCTCCTGACCCCAGGCCGATATTGCTGGGTTAAAAAGCCACTGACAGGCTTGCGATATATTAACCGTTATATGGAACGGCTGATTTATCACAAAATGTGTATCCAGCTTAAGTTGTGTTGACATTAATTTGACAAGTAAATACATTTTTACAATTTAGATGTGAGAATCCAAAAGTTTGGTAAAACTACTGTATGAGGCGCACCGAGTTTTACTTAATACTGCTATCTTGTCAATGTAGCCATTATGTGTATATTATCAAAAAACTTTTTTACAATTTAAACTTTAGAAAAGCTTCTTTTACATCATTATTCCTAAGTGTATAAATTATTGGATTCAGCATTGGAGTAAGAATTATGTAAAAAATAGCAATACTTTTGTCTTGACCTGGTAGAGAACTCGACCTGGGTTTCATGTTGTTGGCCATAGCTGAGCCATAAAACATTATCACAACTGTCATGTGAGACCCACAGGTGGAGAAAGCTTTCTGCTGCCCGGCTGAAGATGCAATTTTTAGGATACTTACAATGATTTGACAATATGACACTACAATAAATGTGACGGGTGCCATAAGAATTATCACCCCGAAAGCATATACAATTAATTCCATGCGTAAAACATTATCACACCAAAGTGACATTATTCCTAGTACATCACAAAAGAAATTATCCAATTCATAGTTTCCACACAAATGTACATTAAGTAGTACAGCAACATTGGGAATAGAGTGAAGAAAACCACACAGCCATGTAGCGATGGCTAGTCTGTCACAGACCGTCTTATTCATGATGGTGGTATAATGTAATGGAAAACATATAGCTACATAACGGTCATAAGCCATATTTGCAAGCAGAACACACTCATTTTCCCCTAAGGAGAGAGAAAAATATATTTGTGTTGCACATTCAGCATATGAGATAGTTTTCTTTACCGACATCAGATCTTTCAGCATCCTCGGCACAGTGGAAGAGGAGTAGCAGAGATCCAGAAACGAGAGGTTGCCCAGGAAGAAATACATAGGGGTGTGAAGGCTGACATCAACAAGGATCAGAATAATAATGGAGATGTTCCCAATTAATATGATCATAAACACAAGAAGGAAGACATAGAAAAGAATAACTTGTGTCCTGGGATTACTGGAAAGTCCAAGAAGATTAAATTCTATTGTCACTGTATCATTGTTCCCGTGCATTCTTTCTAACAAAATGGGGAAAATAAAACCTTATGTTATTTAGTTGTGTTAACTGAAAACTTTCTAAATATCTTTATGTTATATCACAACAGAGAGAAATGTAGATAACTTACGTAACATAATAGGTTCATTCATAATCAGTTAGATGTTGATATTGCCATGAGTATACATTATACTGTATATGGCAGTAGGTTGTCTTTAATGTGTGCAAGCAGTTTAGTGCACACATGCCTCTGAGTTATGTGGGGCCTTACCCAGGGGCATAATAAGAGAGGAGAGGGCCTGTGTACAGTCTCTCTATAGGCCCTGCCCTCGCTATTGGCCAGCACGTGCACAGTGGAATCTGCATTTGCCCCATCGCTGGTGTGTATAATTTACTGCGTATTACATTCGCTGTTGGAAGAAAAAATTTCTCGAAAGTGGTAGGGAATATTCTTGGTGTCTTAATAATGAACAGTAAAAAGGTGAATGTTGAGAGTATTGTAACAGACTTTATTAGGGCATTGTTATTAGTTCCAGAATTTCACATCATTTAAACAGAAGTGGAAGACTTTTTCCTGAAAATGTTTCAATATGTCAACAAAGTGGAAACCTACTCTAGTGGCTGCCACTTTATTTCCTGGTGATTGGTGCAGCACTGGCAATGATAGTTTGGGACTTGATTGGTCAGTAGTAATCATAAATTCAGGGTGTTTGGTTTGAAATCCCTGGTCATTGGGAGTGCCCACAAAAATGGGCACGCTCAATGAAACGTTGGAAGTGACTAGCCAAATGCAGGCATGTTTATGCCTGCTAGAGGTGGGCGCATGACGTCAGTGACCATCTGGAAGCGGCTGTTTTGCTGGCAGCCGCCAAGTGAATCCTGGGCTATGCGGTAAAAGTGAGCACCAGGGAAAAAGGAAAAAAATTGATGGTGAGTGAAAATTGAATGCTCGTTCTCTAAGTGGCCAAACACATCCATTCGCAGCCCAGCAAACTCATTCATAAAGCTGGATTTCGTAGGGCAGGGCAGTTAACTGGTCCCTGGGCTCTGAACACCCACAGCCTAGTGAGCAGGTAAGAACCAGGCCCATTGTAAAGTTTTTGAATGTGGGAAAATTGTGGGCAAATAGAGTACATTTACACAAGAGTAAATTAAGGTCCTTTAACCTATTAAGATGTATTTTGTTATTAGAAATCTAAATCACAGTGGTTTTCAAAGTGCCAGAAAACATGGCAGAAAATTAATTTCAAAGTTGAGATCACTCAATAAACAATTTCATCAATCAAAGGGAACCACAGTACATTTCTTACATATCAGACAAATAATTATGTAATTAATGAAGGTGTCACAAATATTTATAACAAATATTAATTTAAAACTATTAGGTGTGTATTTTTATGAAGACTGATATTATTAATAATGTAATATTATTATTATTATTATTATTATTATTATTATTAAATTTGTGGCTAATATTGGGTACTCCTACCATTTAACTGTATGTAACTACCCAGTTTCTTTTATCCCTATTTCTAATTGTAAAGCGCCACAGAACCTGCTTTGCTGTATAAAAAACTGTTAAATTCATTTATTGATTTTTACATTAAGAGGGGGCTGCAATTTTGTAAATCGGTGGCGCCCAGGGCCGGTGCAAGGTTTCTTAGCACCCTAGGCAAAACTTTTGCCTACTCCCCCCGAGCCCGCCCCCCCCCCGCACACACACCCATGGTAGCTAGGGAAGGTGGTGAGGTGAGTGTAGTAGTAGTAGGGACTTGGGGGGGGGGGGTAGTTATAATTGCACGAGGTAGCCAGGGGAGGTGGAGAGGTTAGTAGTAGGTGGGACTGGGTGAAGGGTAGTTATAGTGGCATAAGGTAGCGGGGTGAGGTGGTGAGGGTAGTAGTAGTAGGGACTGGGTGGGGGGTACTTATAGTGGCACCTGGTAGCTGGGGGAGGTGGTGAGGGGAGGGTGGGAGTTGTAGAAGATACTGGGTAGGAGTACTAGTGGGGACACATCATCTGGATTTAACATAGGCTAAAGGGATACACTCACAACGGATGATAGAGGCACCCACCTAAATCCAGAACTCCCCATACAGCACATTCATAATTCTTATTTTGCTGTCTTGCTAGTAGTACTGGGCACTGGGCAGCTCTTCTGCGTTCTCCCGGTCATAGAGATCTCATGAACTCTGGGAGTAAGGGGTAGTCTGCAAACTACATGCCACTATTCAAGTGTATTCAACACTATTTGAATACACTTGGAAAGGGAGATATAGTTTACACACTGTCCCTGGCTCCCAGCGTGAGATGTAGCAAACACTTATCTGTCTGACGGACTGCAGCATGAGGGGGAGGGAGAAGCGCTGATCAATCCTGTCCCTGCCTATACTGGGGCTGAACATACGTATTTCTATATTGGACAATAAGAGGAAAAATCAGCACTACAATGAAGAGAGGGTGCCGTGTTAACCTGAAGATTGCTAAAGTTTGGCCAATGGCTAGAGCTTTCTGCCTCAGAGCCGTGGAGTCAGCAAAGGAGCTTACCCAATACCCGACTGTCAGGATCAGCATATAGCACAGGCAGACCTTCTCCCCGCGCTGCTGCTGCTGTTGCTCAGCACACTCCCGGCTCCTACCGTCTATTTACTTCTGGTTACTGTTCCCCAGCCCGCCGCTCAGCTACTGCTGACAGTGCTGAGAGACTGCTGCTGGCAAGGAGATTCCGCTCCCCGTCCCGTGGCTGCCGTCAGCTGTATAGTAGTGCTGCTCGTGGTGAGAGATAGGCTTTTTGTTGGGCTGAAGGGGCGCCCTCCAGCGGCCAGCTCCCTAGGCAGTTGCCTAATCCTGCCTAGTGGTAGCGCCGGCCCTGGTGGCGCCTCTTATATAAGATACTACATTTCATTTGTGTTATAAATACCTTTTGAATTCACCTATTAAAAAAAACAATTAATATTGTACCCATTATACAATAAATTAACAATATTGCTGTTTTAATAAAATGTCATTTATTTTGCTTGCATAGTGCATTAATAATACAATATTGTCCTATAAGCTGAATTTTACTTCAGTAATCAAGACATAATAAATGCTCTCAAAAAAAGTGCATTGTACCTCCTTGTGTACTGATTGACCGGAAAGCGGTTCACATACTGCTCATATACTGTACTGTCCCTATCTATTTTACACCATGTGGCATGAGACATTCGACATGACCTATATGCATTGCCATAGATAGCAATTTCCTGGCTTGAGCACTTTTTGCTGAATTTTGCATCTTAATTGACTAATAGTCACTAATACTATACTAAATACTTAGGACTGGTATAGCATATTAACCCTTTGAGTGCCAAGTGAATTTGTCAAAATAGGTGTGACAATACCAAGAAAACATTTTTATTCATTGAAACGACCTGTAATGTTACCTTAATATAGAAAATATAATATTTTTTTACACATTTTTTTATTTGAATTTATATAACAAATGTGAGAGAGTCGGTATTTTTAGCATACATTTTAAACATATCTCACAGAGATGTTGGCACCAAAAGGGTTAAAAATTACTATTTCACATGCTATTGCTAAGTAGTAAAGTCCAGGAATGTCAACTGGATCCATTTAATACAATTGTGTATTTGTATAGGTGGACACACATCACAATGCTGAGTACTAAATACAGTAGAATGGGAGTTCCATAGTTCCCAACAACAATTTTTTTGCTAATTTCAAAATTAAGATTTAAATGGTTGTTTGTAGGTAACAATGTTTTTGGTACCTAAAAATTCTTATAAATTATTTCCCCACTTAAGGTAACTTTAACAAATTGGTTTCTTACATGCTTTCCAGCAAGTTTTGCTTAAAAAAAATGGTTATATCTATGTTTAGTTCCATTTCCCAAGGTAATAAAATAAGCAATCCTTTATTAAGTGAATTGTTATAAAAACATTTGGTACTTATGTAATATCTGGGCTCCCGTTTTTCTTATGAGACCGCGTCCCCTCGCGGGGCTCGTTGCGCTCGCCACGCTTCGGGCATGGTGGCTCGCTGCGCTCGCCACACTATATAAAATCAACTCCATGCGTAGTTGGATAGTAGGGGTATGAAAAAATGGGGTGCATTTAACATGGGAGCCCAGATAATACATAAGTACCAGAAAAGTTGCACCATATAAAATAATTAAAATAAATTGATGAAAAAGAAAAGTAGAAAAGAAACTTACATCAAAACAAAATCCTCCAGTAAGTAGCATTTGTCTAGGAGAGTGACAGCCCATGCGGTCCGTTCTATGGGTAGTTGTTTCCTAGCACGCCGCCCACGATTTTAATCTTATTATATCGTTTTGATTGCATGGATCGCATCGCATCGCATGCGACCAGATCGCATGCGATGCGATCGATGCAATCAAAACGATTATTTAATTGTACATGCACCCTGATGGGTGATTAGTATGTTATATGCACCCCCATTGTTAACGCCACCACCACTATTAACGCCAACCCGAAGCGTGGCGAGCGCAGCGGTACGTGTCCTCCGACCTTTTCATACCCCCACTATCCACGTCGGCGTGGAGCTGTTCTTATATAGTGTGGCAAGCGCAGCGAGCCACCGAGCCCAAAGCGTGGCGAGCCTAGCGAGCCTGCGAGGGGGCGCGGATAACTTCACATGTATTCCGCGTCCCCTCGCGGGGCTCGCTGCGCTCGTCACGCTTCGGGCTCGGTGGCGAGCTGCACTCGCCACACTATATAAATTCAACTCCACGCCGACGTGGATAGTGGGGGTATGAAAAGGTCAGAGGACGCGTAATGCCGCCCCCTCGCTGCGCTCGACACGTTTCGGGTTGGCGTTGATAGTGGGGGTGGCGTTAACAATGGGGGTGCATTTAACATAGTAATCACCCATAAGGGTGCCTGTACAATTACAAATTGCATCGCATTGCATGCCATTGTAATGGCATGCGATGCAATATTAAAATTGTACAGTGCGGCTCTTAAGGTGCGTACCCACGGTAAGATATAGTGCAAAATCTAGCACACTATCTAGCTAGTTTCGAATAGCATGCTAGATAGTGCACTATATCTTACCGTGTGTACGCACTATCCGACGTACGATGCACTCTCCCGCCGGTCATCTGGCAGGGAGCTGCTCGGGTGAGCATGCAACTCAATCTGGCTAGAAAGCATAAGATAGTATAGTGTAGTACAGCTGTGATGTCATATCGTATATTATATCTTATGCACATTGTACGTTATTTTAAGCACAAATCTTATGCTTTTGACCACTGGGACTTTCCTGGGAAATCGTATACAATATCATACGGAACATAAATCGTACCGTGGGTACGCACCTTTAGGACCCGAAAATCGGGTCCCATAGCATACCACTAATTAAGGCATTCAATGGTATGCGATGGGCGCCGTGCTAGGAAACAAGTACCATTCTATTTTTTACGAAGGTTGCAATGTGCCATTGCAGCGGCAGTTTAACGCCGGCAAGAGAACCCAAACTTGCACCATTTTGGACTGAGATCAGCACCACTAAGCACAAAGTTGTTCAAATACCTACAGTATGGAGCAGCAATAACTTTTGTGCAAATTTTGGCCGCCATTACAGTGCGGCTGCTGCCGCAATCATTTGTACCCTTGAGATCATCACTTATAATAGGATTGAGCCTATAGTCTGAAAACTGCAGTTGCACATACCTGTATAACAACTGAAGTGCTTTCACCCTAACCTCCTGAAGAGCAGGAGAAGACTGCTTGGGCTAATAAATCAATATGAGTTTTTTGGCTAGAGTGAGCATAGCTGTAACTAGGAAATCCCATTCTTTTCTTCGGGGGTCTGAGATTTGATTGAAGAACTGGACCATAACCATGTCATATGCTCTGGATGTAACTGCAATGAGCACAATTCATTCATAAATCCAAACAGTTTGTTCTAAAATTTCCTGATTTCTCTACACTCCCAAAGACATTGAAATTTTATTTTTTTAAAGAATGTTAAAGCAGAAATAACGTATCAATAATTCTATGCTTTTGTTATACTCTGTTTTCTCAAATATTGTTATTTATTCTACCCTTTGTGCTACGCAGCAGATGTTTGTTACAAGCAGCAACCATTTTGGCAATCATGACTTGCATAATAACATTATAAAATGGCTGATCATTCAGAATAGTGCTGTAAAGGTTATTTCTTATAGAGAATTGTTTTTGGTTTTAGAAGCTTAAGAATGTGATGTTGACAGTATAATGGAGCAAGGACAGACAGCTAGACTCCACAAACTTATCAATAATATGGGAACAGGGTCACACATGCGTAGACCCCAAGGCCACTGAATCTTTGCCTAGTAACAAGGAAGTTGGGTTAATTATGACATCATGTTTGAAAGCAGAGCTTGCCAATAAGACTCAATGCTTATGAGTAATTAATTAATTAATTAATTAATTAATGTGATTAAGGTTTAAATATCAGAGTTAGAGAAGGAAGAGGGAGGCAGTTGAGGAAGAGCAAGCAAGCACGTGGGGGGGGGGGGGGTTATCAATCATATCTAATCGTTATCAATCATATCTAGCCGTTATCAAGAATTTAGTCCAGGGAGAAGCAGATGTTGCATTTATTAGGTCAGGATTTACGTATATATATTTTCAGTTATTTGTTCAATCCTGATAAAGGGTTAAATTGACATTTGTAAGCAGAACTGTAACCTCACAAAGGGATTAAATATTAAATCTGTGTGTAAATATATGAATTGATGTACAGTATTTCATGTAAGTATATATTTCTGAAAAGATATTGGATACATTATATATGTGCAAAAGGAAGATGCTGAAGTTTATAAATATCTATAAACATTAGAGGCAGTCATTTTAAGGTAAAATCAATTACTCTATACATTGGTGACAACAGGAGAAAGTCCTAGATCTTCACGCGAACAGCTGTCAATAACCCCATCGGCTGTAGTGCGAGGTTGGCAGGAAGCGGGAAAAGAAGTGTGAGCGTGGCCAGCCGAGGAGAGGGGTGTAAATAGAGCAGCTGACAGAGTCTGTCAGACTGCTGAACCCTCGGCCAGTGCTGCACTCCTTCTCCGTCCTGCTGCCACTGTGACAGGTGAAGGGAGTGGCACTAGGCAGTGCAGGAAGAGGCTTCTTCTACAGTCCCCAGCTGACAGTAAAAGCAGTTAGTGGCTGTGCACACTACAGAAGCCTGTTCCAGGCACAGCCAGAGAGGCTCCTCAGACACTGCCTCAGCGAGACAGAGCAGCAGGGGATACGGTCACTAGATCTACAACAACTAGGTCAACATGCATGAAGGACGACATGACTAAAGGTCGACATTGGGGTTAGGTCGACAGGGTCATTAGTTCGACATGGGGAAGGTCAGCAGTCAAAATGTTGACATGGTATTTTTTTAACATTTTTTATCTATTGTTTGTGTACATTACATTTAAATCAGGTCTTCCTAAGCCGGCCTAAAGCGATTAACACTCAGCTTGGGTGAGCCATATAGTAATCCATACAAACATAAAAAGGCAGAGGGTTACAGTTGTTACTAATAAACCCTAATAAGTAAGTCAGTGGTGGAAGATTAGGGATATACTGTACAGAGTTGGATAAAGACAGGGGTGATACAGAGCTGGCCCTAGACATAGGCATACTAGGCAATTGTCTAGGGCGGCAGCCTATGCCTAGGGGCAGCAGCTTTGCTGGGCATTATGAAGACTTGATAATTATTGGGGAAAAAAGGGGAAGTGGTTAAGTGGGCCTAGGGCACAGGATTAATTTGTTGTTGTGGATGATGAAGGCATACTCCGTACAACAAAATGACTGACTAATGTGTTGCATGATTGTGGAGGTGCTTCCAGGGAGTAGGGTAAATAGATTCAAAATAAATATCCAAGAGACGATATAAAGAAATCTCCAGGGAGATTTCTTTATATCCTCTCTTGGATATTTCTTTATATCCTCTCTTGGATATTTCTTTTGAATCCATTATGAAGACTTACAATATACTTTACTCGCTGCCCGCCGCCCTGGCACTACAGCCACAGCGTGTCTACTGTGTATGACTTCTGTGGTACCCCGAAAACCCGCTGGTCCAACACAGTGACTATGGTGGACGAATTCACGCACGGCTACATGGGGTTAATAGTGCCCCGGTGCTGCAGCAGCAAGCCTGAGTGACAGGGAGAGGAGAGCATCCTGGATTGCTGGCATGAGAAGAAAGAGAAGAGGCTGGCATGAGAAGAAAGAGAAGAAGTGTGGCGCACGTGAGAGGAGAAAGAGAGACTCACATGGAGCAAGGAGTGCAGTGAACAGCATGTGTGCGAACACCGGGACCAGGATCCAGACCTGCAGCAGCACCAGTGACCGGAGCCGGGAGGTGTAGCCACCAAGTGTGCAAGCAAGTGACAGTGGGAGGCAACGACCAGCGCCACAGGCAGCCCCGCTCAGTGAGACTAGCGGCAGGCTAGGGGGGCGCGTATCCTGGCCCAATGTCCCCGGAGAAAGGTAGAGAGTTGCAGCCACAGCAGGGACAGAGGGGAAAGCCGCGGTAAGGAGTGCCTGGGAGCATATCCTGGCCACAGTGTCCCCGGAGAAAGGGAGAGAGCTGCAGCCACAGCAGCGACAGAGGGGAGAGCCGTGGTAAGAAGTACCAAAAATAGTACGGGGCGCTGAAGTGACACACTAGACAGTTAAAATCAATTAAATTTACTAGGTACACATCTCGTATAGGTTAATGTGCAAATTGCACAACAACAATCACAATAGAAATACACACAATAAAAACCAAAAAAATTAAAGAAATAAATGAAATAAACAGAAATAAAAATAAAAATAAAAAAATAAAAATAAAACAATAAATGATAACCTTTAAGAAAGTAAATTAAATAGGTAGGGAATGTTAGCTGGTTGAGTTTGAGCTAAACACGTGTTTATTCTGAATGAGGGGTCAGCCTTGAATGAGGCTTGAGGCACTGTCCAACATTTAGTGCAGTTACCCGCGTCCGGGTTTTTTTGTAAATAAATTTATATGGTGCTGGAGCTTTTGGGCAGGTGAAATACCAACTGCCAGTTTTTTTTTATATAGCTGTTATACTTTGAACAAGTCAATGCTTATGACACAAGCGCATCCAGCGCTGAGGTACGGTTAGTGTGTCCAGATAATATAGTGATAAGTATAGGTATATTACCTGTCCCAGACGTGTGGCTATTCAGCCTGATTGGCGCCGCTGCGGGGAAGCTGGAGATGCACAGTATTTATTTGAAGGGCTGCGCCGCTCAGGGCTGATGTCACGGCTTCAGTGAATAGTGCACCTAGCGTGGGTGCCTCTCTCCAGCCTTAGCGGGTGAATTAGGGCCTCAGTCTCTCCCAGCGGCGATGTGCCATTACTCACTGGACTCACGTGGAGCAGTTACACCTGGGAACTCTGCCACAGTTCCAAATGATGAACCCACGGGTCAGATGGTAATGTGGAGGTGCCGGGCGGCCAGCTTCTAGGAAAACGCGTTTCTCCGCTCACAGGGCGGCTTTCTCAATTCCTGGAAGCCGCGACATCAGCCCTGAGCGGCGCAGCCCTTCAAAGAAATACCGTGCATCACCAGCTTCCCCGCAGCGGTGCCAATCAGGCTGAATAGCCGCACATCTGGGACGGGTAATATACCTATACTTATCACTATATTATCTGGACACACTAACTGTACCTCAGCGCTGGATGCGCTTATGTCATAAGCATTGACTTGTTCAAAGTATAACAGCTATAAAAAAAACTGGCAGTTGGTATTTCACCTGCCCAAAAGCTCCAGCACCATATAAATTTATATACAAAAAAACCCGGACGCGGGTAACTGCACTAAATGTTGGACAGTGCCTCAAGCCTCATTCAAGGCTGACCCCTCATTCAGAATAAACACGTGTTTAGCTCAAACTCAACCAGCTAACATTCCCTACCTATTTAATTTACTTTCTTAAAGGCTATCATTTATTGTTTTATTTTTATTTTTATTTCTGTTTATTTCATTTATTTCTTTAATTTTTTTTGGTTTTTATTGTGTGTATTTATTTTGTGATTGTTGTTGTGCAATTTGCACATTAACCTATACGAGATGTGTCCCTCATAAATTTTATTGATTTTAACTGTCTAGTGTATCACTTCAGTGCCCCGTACTATTTTTGGTATTTTTGTGGTAATTGGGGAGGTTGGCATTCCTCCAGTATGGTGGCTGCAGAAGGTACACTGCCCAGTACACGCTACGCCAGCCCTGAGCGCTGTAGAAATTTGTTTTTCCGCGGTAAGGAGTGCCTGGGACCTGCAGAGAGGGGCAGCCACGATTACTGGGTGACGGCCGGAGTCCGCTGATTGGCAGGCTGAGCGGCCCTCATACCCCACCAGTGGAGGAGCTCCACAGGGATCTGTGGTCTGTTTGGCCTTATAGATACCTACACTATATATACATATATATATATATATATATATATATATATATATATATATATATATATATATATATATATATATATACAACACAAAAAAACGGGCGCTTCATAGTGCGGTTATCAAATGTAAAAAAGATATTTATTTTCTAAAAGGAATCCACCACAAAGGTCAGGGTGACGTACCACATGTGGCGGTATACAATCACCGCAGAAGATAAAGCATAAAATCGGATAAAATTGGTGTGCAGCACCAGGTTACCACTGCCGGAGCGGTCACTCTCGCCTGGGCTCCACAGTCTGAACGTCGCTAGGCCACGCCCCTACGCATTTCGTCACGCTGGACTTCGTCAGCCCTCTGACGAAGTCCAGCGTGACGAAACGCGTAGGGGCGTGGCCTAGCGACGTTCAGACTGTGGAGCCCAGGCGAGAGTGACCGCTCCGGCAGTGGTAACCTGGTGCTGCGCACCAATTTTATCCGATTTTATGCTTTATCTTCTGCGGTGATTGTATACCGCCACATGTGGTACGTCACCCTGACCTTTGTGGTGGATTCCTTTTAGAAAATAAATATCTTTTTTACATTTGATAACCGCACTATGAAGCGCCCGTTTTTTGTGTTGTAGATTTGGTTGCCTGTGGGATACAGGACACCCTTTGTGGGTTGAAGACGGAGTAGCCGGTTTTCTAAAGAACTGAGTGCATTCTACTGACTGGACAAATTTTGTTCATTATTATCCGTTTCCCTCTGAAAAAGTGGAACTAACTTGGAGTGGAAACTTGTGAGACCAAGCTTTCATTGTCAGAGACTTTCTATAATCAATTGACCTTTTGCGCACTGTTATTTGTTTATATATATATATATATATATATATATAATGGAAGACTGCATCACTCGGGACTTGCTGGATAACAAACAACTCGTAGCCACAAGGTGGATAAGTTGACGTTTCAGCCCTTAGGCTTTTATCAAAACAGCTTGCATGATAAAAGCCTAAGGGCTGAAACGTCAACTTATCCACCTTGTGGCTACGAGTTGTTTGTTATCCAGCAAATCCCGAGTGACGCAGTCTTCCATCCATTATTCTATACATGGGGCAGCATCGTTTGTACCTTTACTGAAGGCACCGGGCATAAGTCTACTTCTGGAGCTGTGCCAGCGTATATATATATATATATATATATATATATATATATATATATATATATATATATATTACATAGATTACTATTTACAGCCAGTAGTACAAGGTGAGCACACCTACCTTAAGGACACGAGTACCTTGCTGGAGTTGTTGAAACAGCTGGGTCCACTGCCAGATTCCACATTACTTTGTACGGCAGACGTAACTAGTCTATATACTAGTATTCCCCACGAACATTGTCTTGCGGCAGTTAAAAATTTAATTGAAACTAACGGACGGTACCAGGGGCCCACTGTTGACTTTTTCTTGTCTCTAATATCCATGACATTGTTTAATAACTACTTCTTGTTTAATGATGAATATTATCTACAGAGACAAGGATGCGCAATGGGTTCTTGTGCAGCGCCTGTGTACGCCAACAATTTTATGTTTCATGTTGAGAACGATTTATTTTTTGCAGACCCTGATATCAAATGCAAAATTGTCTTTTTCGTCCGCTACATAGACGATGTACTGTTATTGTGGGAGGGTACCAAAAGTAGCTACATTGATATGATGCAGCAAGCCAATACCAAAGACCCAGACATCAAATTCACTTTTGATGTACAGGAAAGCGAGATACACTTCCTTGATGGAAAGATTACTAAAATTGGCAACACCTTAAAAACATTGGTTTATACAAAACCGACGGATTGCAACAATTTGTTGCATTACTCTAGCCACCATACACAATCCCTCATTAACGGTCTTCCCTACTCGCAATTTCTGAGGGTTACCAGAATTTGCAGTAATCCACTAGATCAAGAGAAAGAACTTGACCTCATGCAAAAAAGATTTATGCAGAAAGGTTACAAAATCAAATTGCTTGATGACGCCAGAAAAGAGAGCACTGCCCACTCTGGACCCTAGGAATATTATTCCAAAACACAATAAAGCGTCTCAATCCCTGATCTGGGTCAACACTTTCACTACAGCTAGTAAGGCCCTGGTTAATACCGGGAAAAGAACTTGGGCCCTTATTCAGATCAGATCGCAGTACAAATTATACAAAGTAAAATGTATAGAGAGAGTTTGATTTGTGTGAGTTATTTTGTTTCTGTGCAGGGTAAATCCTGGCCACATTATTTTTACTCTGCAATTTAGATCTCTCTGCACATGCTACATCTGCCCCTTCTGCAGTGCACATGGTTTTGCCCATTTTGAGAACAAATTTGTACTGCGATCAGATCTGAATAAGGCCCTTGGCCCGTAATTCAAGCAGACCATAATCTCAGTAATCTATCCAACAAAGCTTTACACGCTTGCTACCGACGAGGTCGGAACATCAGTGATATATTAGTACACACTGATGTAGCAACTAAAAATGTCGAAGAGACACATTTTTTGACTAAAAAACCTGGCAATTACAGATGTTTGGGCTGTGCAACATGTTCATACCTGGAGACAGGAGAAACCTTTGTGCACCCGCACTCAGGCAATGTTTACAAAATCAAGCACGTTCTAAATTGCTCTAGCAAATTTGTTGTATACCTTATACGCTGTCCATGTGGTCTCTATTATATAGGAAAAACTGTTTGTCAGTTCAAAGAGCTCATGGCACAGCACCGCAGTGCCATCAAGAAGGCACTTGAAGGCAAAAAAGTGGAACAACCCGTTGCCACACATTTTGCCCTCCATAAATATAGCCTGACCTCACTCCACTACAAAATGATTGATATGGTACCAGAGGATAAACGGGGGGCAACAGAGCCAACGGGCTGTTGCATTTGGAGACGGGCTGGATACAAAACTAGACACGGTATCCCCAAGAGGCCTTAACGAATATCTTTCGTTAAATTGTTTTCTATAGATTGACCTTTACCTGTAGCCGTGTCTTCACATATATCCTGCTTGAAGTTTTGTTTCCATTACTTGCTTTCTCCCTGTATATTGTGTTCCATACAAAGTATCATTATGCTTTTCCTTACTATTAAGCATTTACTAGTATCTTTATTTTGCTTACATTGCTATTCTTTCCCGACCCATGTTTTGGGCGCGAGCAGTGTGTTGTTGCATATATATGTCTTTTTGTACATTTGTATATATTGTATCTTAGCAGCACGATAAGTCATTCTTTTGTATTTTGGTGTTTTGTTTACGTTTAACACGTCACAATCGGCAGCAGTGTTTGCCATTGATGATGTTACCACCTTTCTTGGTCTCTCAGCACGAGGTGAGCACAGCATGTATAAATAACACTGTCTGTCCATGAGTCAGGTTGTACCTGAAGATGATTGTATCATCACTTGGCTGTGAGGTCTTTTTCCAGACTCCTCACACATTTGAAGGCCCGAGAGTGCCGCCCGTTACCCTACATGTGCGTGTGTGTGTGTGCGTGTCTGTCGCATTGGAGACACACCGTGGCACTCAGAGCCACAAATTCAGCAACAAGATACCTCTGGACCCGGTGGTGTGCACCTCAAAGCCGTTTTTGGGAAATTTAACTTAGAAATTTAAAAAACACCAAGTTTTAATTTGCCTTCATTGATGATCTGGGAAAAAGATCGACGATCTGGGAAACCGTTGCGAAGGAAAAACTCCACACCTGATATCATTGCTGTCATTGAGTATAAATGACACATTCTAATATTATGGTGAAGGCTTTAAACAATTAGGAATAACTGAGGATATACATAGACCACACATCACATACAAACGTACACATTGTACGTGCACACACACAGTACACCACATACACACACATAGTACACAACACACACATATATACGTAGCAAACCTCACACACTTACACATTGGACAGATACACACAACAAAACACACACATAACACACCACATGCAGTACATCACAAACCCATATACACTACAACACACACCCCAAAACAGTACAACAAACACAAAGAACACACACACCTAAACATTGTGCAGATACAGAAACACACAGAACACACACAAACATTGCCAGGAGACGCACAGCACACTACACACACATATATACGCAGCGCACCTCACACATTGGACAGATGCACACAACAAAACACACACATAACACACCACTCACGGTACAACACACACCCACATTCACTACAACACGCAACCAAAAACAATACAATACACAGAACACATACACAAACATTGCACAGATACACACAGCACACTACACACACACACACACACACACATTTATACGTAGCACACCTTACGCAATTACACATTGGGCAGATACACACAGCACACACACATTACACAACCACATACACTACAACACACACACAAAAACAGCACAACACACACAAACACATAAAAAATAATTTGCCATTTATTTAACAGTCTGTACCCGCAAATAAAAACTTTACCTAATGTACCATTTTTTTTCTTTTTTTCCCATATCTGTCTCTGTGCTCCCCGGCCAGTTGCACTGAGAAATCTTTGTCCTGGCCAATGCACCCGTTGATCAATACAAATTGGGTACACTGCACTCACCCTGTTAGCCAGTTTGATATTAGGCACTGCTCTGCCTTAAGGGTTTCCCAGACTCTTTTGGTTCATAGATAATGTTTGGTGGATGGGCATGAGCGCTGCATGTATTTCTTTGAATGTTATGAGTGTAAGAAGTTGAAGAATAAACTGAGATGAAGATTTGTCATGTTATAGTGTACCATTTACTGAATAAATCATGAAATAAATATGTTTACATAAAAGTACAATCAAGAAATGAAAGTAGGATTAAAAAATAAATTCTGATTCAAACTGATATTTGTTTGGATGGGGGTGGGTTGCGAAACAAATCTATAGGTGGAGGGGGGTATGGATATTGTGGCCATAATTGGTGTTTGGTTCACCTACAGGGGGTCCCCAGTTGATGAGAAATTTTCACCACAGTGTCACCGTAGGGGGATTTCCAATTGGGGTTCAGGTGGTCTTTAAGGGACCCCTTTACAATTCCGTTGGTCTCTTCTCCTGGAGTCTAGGGTCTCCCTCAGTGATTGACTATCATTAAGGGAGACTGTAGGCTCAAGGAGTAGAGACCTACGGGATTGTAAAGGGTCCCTAAAAGACCACCTGGACCCCAATTGGGAATCCTCCTATGGTGACACTGTGACCGTGACACTGTAGTGAAAATGTAGTACCAAACACCAATTATGCCCACAATATCCATACCCCCCACCTATAGATTTGTTTCGCAACCCACCCCATCCAAACAATTATCAGTTTGAATCAGAACTTATTTTTTAATCCTACTTTCATTTCTTGATTGTATTCTGTGTACAATTATATTTTTTTCATGATTTATTGAGTAAATTGTACACTTTAACAGGGCAAATCTTTATCTCAGTCTTATTCTTCAACTGCTTACACTCCAAACCTTATCAATGCACCCATTTATGATTGTGATGGCTGGATCGGTGGATTGGCCCGGCGGGTGTAGGGAAGAATTTGGCCCATTGCACCCATTCCCAGTGGTGCATTGCAGTGGAGCGGGTAGCATGCGTCGCGTCATGATGTCATATGGACAGGCCCACAGACCTGCTCCCACACTCAGGGGCTGCCCCACTGTTTGGTAGAGACGCCCGGTGCATGTGCTTTACAGATCTCCAGACCTCAGAGACTGCTGCAGGCAAGAGCGGTGAGGGGAGTGGCAGTGACCGGGAATTTTTAATTAATTATGGAGTGGTAAGTAACGCCCACCCCGGTCTCCATGCACTCAGAGCCTGTACCATTGAAATGATAGAAATGGAGGTGTGGCCACGTCCCTTTCTGATTTTGTACCGATTTCTGACCCTCAGATGTTGGAGGGTATGTCATACAGTAGGTGCTAAATCTCAGGAGTGGATGTGGAATTCATCAACACATACAAGTTATCAACTCAGGAGCGTTGTGTTTCAAACAACAACACCACACCTGATTTAATTGCCGTCATTGAGTAAATATGCAAACACATTCTAACATTATGGTGGAATCTATAACAAATTACAATCTTAGGCCTTTGGCACAGCATACTGTAAGTTTACATTTCTCAGCAATTTTGGAAATTAAAAATGTATACACAACAACACACCTCAGGTTCACAGGAATGGAAAAAGGAATATAATAGCGTAATATTGCTAACACAAATTTATTAAAAAGCAAACAAGACAAAATATGCCCGTACAATAAAAAAGATTTTTAAGAGCTTATCTGATGCATTGGATGAGGTCATTCAGTCATCGCATAGGTAAGAGTCCCTCTCTCAGAGAGAGGGACTCTTACCTATGCGATGACTGAATGACCTCATCCAATGCATCAGATAAGCTCTTAAAAATCTTTTTTATTGTACGGGCATATTTTGTCTTGTTTGCTTTTTAATAAATTTGTGTTAGCAATATTACGCTATTATATTCCTTTTTCCATTCCTGTGAACCTGAGGTGTGTTGTTGTGTATACACGGAGCTGAGAAATATTGAGGCTACCAGACACCCAGAGGCATCTATCAATTGAGCGAATGAAAGAGTGGTTGGGAGACCACTGATTACGGTACACTTGTACGCACTAGGGGTGATCTATTCACTTAAGGTGGAGGGATCCGTTTTGATATCAATATACTGCACCAGAAGGCGCCCATCTCACTTTTTTCCAGATATATATATATATATATATATATATATATATTTCCACGGTGTCCGGCACAGCCTCCTTCAATAGTACTGCATGGGTGCCCATAAGAGAATGTAGGTAGACTAGTAGGGAAGATGCGGCACACCATTCACGTAGACATGAACAATTTAATGGCACAAAGGCAACGTTTCAAAGCCTACGACGGCATTTTCATCAGGCTTAATACAAACAAACACAAAAGTCTTACCTATATAGGCAGTAGCTGGCGCGTTGCTGCAATCGGGACCACGCACCCGTTCGGTGGCGCTGGTCACGTGACGTCATCTCCCAGAGACCCGCAGCGGCTTCTGTGACGATGCGTCACGTGGCCGTATCTAGGCAACACAGTAACAAACAGTGAATACATACATTTAAAAACTCATAACGACACAGAGATACAATCGAGCAATCGCATAACATCATATCTTATAGCCAAAGGGCATAACAATTGATAATGAACACGATCACAGATATTGAATTTCATAAATAAAGGTGATCCTTAAGATCACCCTTGCATCACTATAATCCTGCATACAACATATTATCGATTTAGATAAATTAGGTGCTCGTGGCAAAAGGGTTATGTAGCTTCTTTGCCCCAACGTCAGAACCCACCTAAACTGAAAGTGCATGGGATCACAACCAATTGGTACCATAACTAATAGCAAATCTCATATAGATGGATTTAAAGGGACAGTACATCCAGTGTGGTCATTCAGATCTTTAGGGACTGTAGTTTCTAGTCTTAATATCCATCTCGCTTCGCACTTCAGAAGTGACAGACCCCTGTTGCCCCCTCTGATGGAGGCAGGCACATGGTCTATCATGCGGTATTTTAATTGTGCCATGGTGTGACCAGCCGTGGTCCAATGGCGGGCCACTGGCTGTTTGCTGGTATCTGTGGAAAGTGCTGATTTGATTGCTGACCTGTGGGCTGCCATACGTTCCTTAAAGGTCCGCTCTGTTTTTCCTATGTATGACAACCCACAAGGACAGACAGACAGACAATCTGGTAGACCACATACTTGCTGTTGCAAGTTAAGGTGTGATTAATTTTCATGGTCTTACCCGATTGGGGGTGTGGGAATGTGACACCTCCAATAAGAAAACGACAAGTGGTACAAATACATCGAACATTACCTCTGGGCACCTGTTTTTTTGGGGGATTGGATACCACATTGGTTTTAACCAGTACATCTCATAGATTAGGGCAGGGCTGGGCAACACCGGCCCTCCAGATGTTAATGAACTACACATCCCAGGATGCTTTGCATTAGTTTTGCTATGTGGCGTTGCTGAAACTGATGCAAGGCATGCTGGGATGTGTAGTTCATCAACATCTGGAGGGCCGGTGTTGCCCAGCCCTGGATTAGGGGGTCTATTGTAACAGGATAGTAGTTCTGTCTTTTGCATACCCAAGTCCGGGTCTGTTTTGACCATGGTCCAAAGTCGTTTGGACACAGAATTGACCACCCTACTGCCTGAGCTAAATGTGGTAACCCAGGGCATACGGGCCTCTCCTGGAACCACAGTTTTTTGGGGGGTCAATAAATCCTCCCTTTTCAAAGACATTACTTTTGTTTTTGCTGACTCAAGAACAGATTATGGATAACCTCTTTGTTGAAATTTTTCAAGCATGGTTTCCATCTGGGCCTCTGCTTGTACTGGGTTGGAATTAATGCGTTTGGTACGCAACAACTGGGAAAAGGGCAATCCCCAGACTGATGCCCTAGGATGACAGCTAGTATAATGGAGTGTATAATTTCTATCTGTCTCCTTTGTTTATAGGCTGGTAACCAAATTACCCAACTCCACTCTGATTTCCACATCCAAGAATTTAACGCACTCACTACTGTGTGTGTAAATGAATTTTACTGGACAATCAGATGAATTATGTTGTAAAATATGATTAACCAAATCCTCTGCTGGGCCCCTCCAAAAAATCAAGAGGTCATCTATGTAGCGGGTGTAAAACAAAATACGACCCGCCACATGATGATCCTTGAAGAACACATCCTCCTCTATTTTGAACATAAAAATGTTCGCATATGAGGGGGCTACCGCCGCCCCCATAGCACAACCTGTGAGTTGGAGAAAGAAAGTCTCATTATAAATAATGAAATTTCTAGTTAATATTAATTCAAGCAATTGCAGTATCACATCTACATTGGGTCCATGATACTGTGGATGGTCCGTAATGTAACCTCTAACAGCAGCCAATCCCATATCATGGGGAATGACTGTGTAGAGGCTACACACGTCCACCGTGAACATGCTGATGTCATCATCCAACTTAGGTAAAGATTGTAATTTACACAATGATGAGGTTGTGTCTAAAAGATATCTAGGATGCACTCTTATGCAAGGCTGAAGTACACTATCAACAAAGATGGATGCCGGCTAGAATAAAGAGTCCCGTGCGGAAATTATAGGGCAGCCGGGGGGGTCCACCAGGGACTTATGAATCTTGGGGATAGTGTACATAATAGGAGCCAAGGGATATGCAGGTAATAATGCTTCCTTTATTTGCATAGTAATCAATTGATAATCTACAGCCTTTTGGAGTACATCTTCCAGCTCTTTTTTGAAAATGGCGGAAGGATCTTGGTGGAGTTTACGATAGGTAAGAGAGTCATTCAGGTGTATCATAACCTGAGCATGGTATTTATCACGATCTTGAAGGACCAATGCCCCTCCTTTGTCTGCTGGCCTGAATACTAACTGGTCATTACTGGCCAGTGCCAGGGTAATTTGGTTACCAGCCTATATACAAAGGAGACAGATAGAAATAATACACTCCATTATACTAGCTGTCATCCTAGGGCATCAGTCCGGGGATTGCCCTTTTCCCAGTTGTTGCGTACCAAACGCATTAATTCCAACCCAGTACAAGCAGAGGCCCAGATGGAAACCATGCTTGAAAAATTTCAACAAAGAGGTTATCCTCAATCTGTTCTTGAGTCAGCAAAAACAAAAGTAATGTCTTTGAACAGGGAGGATTTATTGACCCCCCAAATAACTGTGGTTCCAGGAGAGGCCCGTATGCCCTGGGTTACCACATTTAGCTCAGGCAGTAGGGTGGTCAATTCTGTGTCCAAACGACTTTGGACCATGGTCAAATCAGACCCAGACTTGGGTCTGCAAAAGACAGAACTACTATCCTGTTACAAGAGACCCCCTAATCTAAGAGATGTACTGGTTAAAACCAATGTGGTACCAATCCCCCAAAAAAACAGGTGCCCAGAGGTAATGTTTGATGTATTTGTACCACTTGTCATTTTCTTATTGGAGGTGCCACATTCCCACACCCCCAATCGGGTAAGACCATGAAAATTAATCACACCTTTACTTGCAACAGCAAGTATGTGGTCTACCAGATTGTCTGTCCTTGTGGGTTGTCATACATAGGAAAAACAGAGCAGACATTTAAGGAACGTATGGCAGCCCACAGGTCAGCAATCAAATCATCACTTTCCACTGGTACCAGCGAACAGCCAGTGGCCCACCATTGGACCACGGCTGGCCACACCATGGCACAATTAAAATACCGCATGATAGACCATGTGCCTGCCTCCATCAGAGGGGGCAACAGGGGTCTGTCACTTCTGAAGTGTGAAGCGAGATGGATATTAAGACTAGAAACTACAGTCCCTAAAGGTCTGAATGACCACACTGGAATTAATGTACTGTCCCTTTAAATCCATCTATATGATGTACCAATTGGTTGTGATTCCATGCACTTTCAGTTTAGGTGGGTTCTGACGTTGGGGCAAAGAAGCTACATAACCCTTTTGCCAAGAGCACCTAATTTATCTAAATCGATAATATGTTGTATGCAGGATTATAGTGATGCAAGGGTGATCTTAAGGATCACCTTTATTTATGAAATTCAATTTCTGTGATCGTGTTCATTATCAATTGTTATGCCCTTTGGCTATAAGATATGATGTTATGCGATTGCTCGATTGTATCTCTGTGTCGTTATGAGTTTTTAAATGTATGTATTCACTGTTTGTTACTGTGTTGCCTAGATACGGCCAAGTGACGCATCGTCACAGAAGCCGCTGCGGGTCTCTGGGAGATGACGTCACGTGACCAGCGCCGCCGCATGGGTGTGTGGTCCCGATTGCAGCAACGCGCCAGCTACTGCCTATATAGGTATGTTTTTTGTGTTTGTTTGTATTAAGCCTGATGAAAATGCCGTCATAGGCATTGAAACATTGCCTTTGTGCTATTAAATTGTTCATGTCTACGTGAATGGTGTGCCGCATCTTCCCTACTAGTCTATATATATAATTCGGGGCGCCAACAAAAATATTGCCTAGGGCATCAAATTGGATAAGGCCGGCTCTGTCCCTATGTATAGTTCTATGCACCTACATCAAAAAAGATAATGCTCTATAGAAAAATGATACATTTATTCCGAACACACCAAATAAGATAAAATGAATAAATGAATAAAACAACAACTTATATAAAATGCAGTTGAGCTCATTCCTGAATCAGAGAAAGAAGGATTTATCCTCTGGATGTTAGTACTTTATAGATTATTGGTCAGACCATGACAAAAACTGTCTCTATGTAACCTGCTCAGTGCTTTACGTTAGTGTTTGCAGAGCAAGAAAGCTGTCTTGTTAGTAATTCCATGCAGCACCACAATGCACAGCAAAGTAGAAAATTATTTAATTATCAATGGTGTGATATAATTACCACAATGGTGTCCTTTTTTAAAGAAGTATATCTGTGGACAGTCCGGTGGCTACCTGGATATATTATGACTGCATTAGCACTCCAGTTAGCACTCCAGTCTTGCCTTTTCAAGGTCCGCAAATCAGGAAGCACTGTTTGTCCACAGGAACACTGGTACCAGAAGAGCACACAATGATATCGAATGCCTTTCTCCGCTTTCCACACACTCAGCGGCTTCCTCAGAGATCATGTAGCCCGATCTGACCTGATATCTCTATACAGTAGTATGAAGGCCTAATTCTTCAAGCTCCAGAATTACAATATTTTCAGATCCTTTATTATCCTTGCAGGTGGTGTTTGGAAGGATACATTTACTAATATTATTGAACAAGTCATCATTAACTTTAATCTGCATTATCTATTTAAATCATGAGCTGATCATTTTTTTAGTGACACTATAAAACATGGTTGATTCATATATTTTGTTCCCATATGCATTTTTTTTTTACTAGTAGTTATTAAAAAAGTGCTACTCAAGTGGAAATATTGACAGTTGTGCTTACTGTAGGTCATTGTAAAAACTTATCGTAGATGACTCTTAGTGAATTATGAGGCTATATAGCAAGCAGAAAATTTTATCATTTCAGTAATCTCTACTTAATATAGTTTTGTTGTGAATCTATTCTAACCCTTGCATTTAAAACCACAGAATCCATTTCTAAACCTCAATTTTAGAAAGGCTGTTTTAACATCATTATTCCTTAAAGAATAGATCAAAGGATTCAGCATTGGTGTAAAAATTATGTAAAATATAGCAATGAATTTGTCGGCACCTGGAAGAGAGCTTGTAGGTTTCATGTAGGTGGCCATAGCTGAGCCATAAAACATTATTACAACTGTCAAATGAGACCCACATGTGGAGAAAGCTTTCCGCCGACCGGCTGAAGATTTAATTTTTAATATACATAAAATTATTTGAGAATAAGATATTACTATAAATGTGACCGGTATCATAAGAACAACCACACCTTCAACAAAAACCATTAATTCAATAAACAAAATGTTTTCACAGCCCAGTGATAATACTTCTGGCACTAGACATAAAAAATTATTAATTCCATTATTGTCACAACGATTTATACTGAGTGTAAGAGTTACAGTGGAAATAGAAAAAAGAAACCCAGACATCCATGTTCCAGTGGCTAGTCTCACACAAGCCGTCTTCCTCATGATGGTAGTGTAATGTAATGGATAACATATAGCTACATAACGGTCATAAGCCATAATAACTAGCAGAACACACTCTATTGCACCTAAAGAGAGAGAAAAATACATTTGTGTTGCACACTCAGCATAAGAGATAGTCTTCTTTATCGACATCAGATCTTTCAGCATCCTCGGCACAGTGGAAGATGAGTAGCAGAGATCCACAAACGAGAGGTTACCAAGGAAGAAATACATAGGCGTGTGAAGGCTGACATCAGCCAGGATCAGAATAATCATGGAAATATTTCCAATTAATAGGATTATATACACAGGTAGGAAAACAAAGAAAAGAATAACTTGTGTCCCGGGATCACTGGAAAGTCCAAGAAGATTAAATTGCATTATATCTGTATTATTGTTCCAAGGCATGTCTTAAAATAAGATGGAAAATAATATTAATGATCTATTATTAAATATTTAGCTAACTAGTGCTGGTTATTTTATTTTAAAGCTGAAGAGCACATCACATACATTGCAAATCTTTACTGCATCACCACAGATAAAATAACAGATTAACATAAGGATTGTGAGATGTGCAGATGACTGTAAAAGATTGCTGCACTTAGTGTAGATCAGCTCTCGCCACCAGTATACTGTAATCATCTTCTCAGTACAGTAGAAACATCTGCGACAATGGGATGCATTCAGATGTGGTTAATAATGTGATTGTTTCCATCTGAAATTGCGGCTAATATGGGAAGACGCTTACCTGACCATTCTCATTCTATCTGATGGCGTACATCTGTAAAAATATTGATTCCATCATTGCAGATTGGGTCATTATGCAAATTCTGAGAACCTCTGTTGGTGCATAGCAAGGCTTAAAGTGCTTAAAGTGGTTTTGAGAGGCGGTTGAACTCATTTCACTCTGCCACCTAATTAGCCCCTCTCCCCCCATTAAGCAGAGCCAGGGCCAGTGGTAGGAGTTTTGTAACCCATCTGCAAACTGTAATGCTTTTCTGTTATAATTACTGTGCAGGGCCAAGGTGGAGGTAGTGGTGTAACTACTGTAAGGCTGCCCTAGCTGCCACTTGATGGTACACAGAGCCGACTATTGGGTACTGTGTACAGGATGGGGGGCGGATGGGCGTGCTGGGGCGGCCTGGGATGCGTCAGAGCCAAGGGAAGCAGCAGTGTCTGCTGGTCTCTATTCCTCTATCCTGCTTCAGCTTCTCCGTTATGCGTGTTATGTCATCACGTCACACACTGGATAAACACACTGGAGGGGGGGGGGGGGGCGCCACAAATTTTTTTGGCAGGGGGGAGCAAAATTTATAGTTACGTCACTGGGTGGAGGTTAAACTACCACTGGAAAGATTTGGACAAATCTTTATTGAGTGGAAATGTTGGGTCTTAGAAGACATACTATGGAGTTGAAGTCCTGGTTGGACCTCTTATTATTGTATGGATACTGACACCGGAAGCATATTCTGAGCCTTCCATTGGATGGATTTGGGGGGAAAAACTTCACAGAGTGGTAACAATGGATCCTGGAAGACATACTAGGGAGAATACTAGAGAGTCCTTGTTGGATTTACTGTTGGTGTACTGTACACTACCAGAATATTGACACAGGAAGCCTGTTCTGGGCTTTCAACTAGATGGATTTGGCTGACAATATTATTGCACTTACAGAAATAACTATAATTAAAGGAACTGAGATAACTGACTAAACTGAACAATATTTAACATGGGCAGCACTGGGTATTTCAGCAAGTGGGAGAATATTTTAGAGGCAACTTTACCTGCACATATTTTATATACCATTTAACTTGTGTTATCTTGATGAACAGCACCTGTCTGGCTGCACAATATCTGCTTTGTATAAATTACCACTAGGCGCTCGGCATATAAATAGTGAATCTATTTAAAATGACACGTTATTTTAATAAACATATACCAAATACAAATTTACACACAATAATAAGAAAAATAATAAAAAGTATAAATAAAATAAAGTATTGCCTCAGGGCAATTAGAAAATTCTCAAGTAGACAGAAACTGTATCAAATTATAAAATTGGAAAAGCAGGACCCTGATATTTTATGCAGACCTAATGGTCTATTTTTAAGTTTCACAATTTGGATATCCACATTTGGATTATAGTCCAAAGGTCCTTAGGTAATAGGGCAACATGTAGGGAATACAGTTCAACGTTAAGCCACTAGCATGTATGGATAAACGTCCCTTAGTGTCCGGAGTGCGGCAAAGATGTGAACTCACCGCACCTTTGGTGAGAAGCAGGACGGCGAGAGGCTCTTAGACGCATTCTCCAAGTCGGGTGTCAGCTCCGTGTCATGAACCCCGGTTCTCGCACTGCTCGCATGCGCCCCTTACCGGCACGCTGGGGTAGTGTCCTCCGTAGGTCGGCTGCCGGCACAGTCGGCAATCCCTGGCGTGATGTCTTTTGTTTCCAAGTCGCCCCTGCATCACTGTGAGCTCCAGGTGTATTCCCTGATCAAGCTGCGGGTCACATGATCCAGGTAAGCTCCAACTTACTTCCTGGTCTGTGTGCTGCTGCTGCGGCTGATTCCATCACCTGCGTCTGATTCCCTAATCACCTGGAGGGATAAAAACCCAGCTCACAGTCTCCTCCTTGTCTTGAACAACTCGTCAGTTTACCTGTGAGTTCTCCAGCGTTAAGCTCCTGTCAAGACTCCCCACGTGCTCCAGAGGTCCGGTTTCCTGAGTCCGCTGTCACCTGTGTTACTCTCAGCGTCCTGGTCATTCCACTCCTGCCACAAGTCTCCACGTGTTTCCATCTGCCGTGTGATCCTGTCTTCTCGTGCAGCCCAGGTTACTTGCTCAGTGTCCGGTTATCCGTGGGTTCCGTGCCCGTCTCCCCTCGGCTCTCAGGCCGCTTCAGTGATCCCCAGTGATCCCCAGTACCGGCTCCCTAGCCGCTCCAGCGATCCCCAGTGATCTCCAGTACCGGCTTCCTAGCCGCCCCAGCGATCCCCAGTGATCTCAAGTATCGGCTCCCTAGCCGCTCCAGTGTTTCCCATTGTCTCCAGCGTCTCCCTGTGATACCTTCGTGTCATCCCCGGCTTCCAGGCCGCATCTCATATTCTCAAGTACCCTCCGTGTTGCTGTATATCATTCAGTGCCATCGATCACCATCGATGGTTTTAGTACCCCATTAAAGACTCTTGTTGTCCGAACTCTGATATAGCCACAGGGGAACCTGGGCAGAGGGCCGCGACCTGGTCGGCAGTTGCAGCGAAGTCCATATCCCCTTGCGGGGGTCCCTGGTGAATACCACTGTCGGCTTAGACCCCGCGCCTCTGCCTTAGGTCTCAGCCAATCCTCTGTGTCCCCGGCAGATCATCTCCTTCCAGTCTCCGTGCATGAGCTCCAGCTACCTCAAGCCTCCTCGCTTCCAGTTCCCTGCGCCCTCCACTGGCGCACCCAGGTCAGTGCCGGGAACACAGACAGTCCAGGCCGTGACAGATTGTTCAAGACCGATGGACTCGGCACGCGACCATAGTGTGGGGCCAGCGGCTCTCCAAGATGTCACCTCGCGTATAGAAACTCAAGAAGCGACGCAGCAGCAGGTGATTACATACCTCCAGGATGTGTCAACTCGTCTGGATTCCCTCCAGCAGTCCCTCCGGCCACCTCCGCCACCGGTATCTAATCAGCCTGCCACTCACGCCCCAGCATATATTCCTCGTCTTCAGCTGCCTACTCCTAATAAATATGATGGCAATCCTAAAGGCTGTAGAGGCTTTCTAAACCAATGTGACATCCAATTTTAACTTCTACCACAGAACTTTCCGACTGCCAGAACCAAGATAGCATATATTGTCTCCTTGCTGACTGGTTCTGCCCTAGATTGGATATCACCCCTCTGGGAAAGATCTGATCCAATTCTCACCGATTATGACAGATTCGTCTCTACCTTCCGACGGATATTCGATGAGCCAGGAAGGCCTGCATCAGCCTCTACAGAAATTCTCTGCCTCAAACAGGGCTCTCGTTCCATGGGCCAATTCGTGGTTCAATTCCAGACTCTTGCCTCCGAGCTCAAATGGAACAATGAGGCGTTAACAGCCGCCTTCTGGTTGGGCGTCTCAGAACGCATCAAAGATGAACTTGCCACCCGAGATCTCCCTGAGCAGCTTGAAGAATTAATTTCCTTGTGTGTCAAAATAGACCTGCGCCTAAGAGAGCGAGGTTTAGAAAGATTAAAGAAAGTAGTTCCCCGAGTTCCGCCTCCGCCTCAGTACCGTCCTGCGACAACCGCTACAGAAGAACCTATGCAAATAGGTAGATCTAGGTTATCTACAGAGAAACGGTCCAGGAGGCAAAAGGAAAAATTATGTATCTACTGTGCCGCCCCCGGTCACTTCATTGGGTCCTGTTCCGAGCGTCCGGGAAACGCCAAGCCCTAACCTGCAGTGGGGGAGTCAGGTTAGGTTGTCTCAGTAAAACTCCTCCCACCACTGACTTGATTCTACCTGTTGCCCTTGTGTCCCCTGTGGGTACCCTGCAAGTCTCAGCCCTGGCAGACTCCGGGGCTGCAGGGAACTTTATCTCAGCCGAGCTGGTAAAGAAGTGTAAATCCCAATTCTGCCTCTTTCCCAACCTCACTTCCTAACAGCGGTGGATGGAAGCAGGATCCCCGGAAGCGATATTGTGCATCGGACAGTTCCTGTCTCATTCAACGTAGGTGTACTTCATCAAGAATGTATGGACTTCCTGGTCATTCCTAAATCCTCTTATGACCTTGTGTTAGGGTTACCATGGCTACAACTCCACAACCCCCGTATCGATTGGAGATCTCTCCAAATTGTGGAATGGAGCGAATATTGCCAGAAACATTGCTTGACTGAAGTAACTCCGGTCCGATCTTCCGCAGTCAAAAGCCTTCCGGGTCTTCCCTCAGTGTATCACGCATTCAGTGATGTATTCAGTGAACAAGCCGCTGATGTTCTGCCTCCACACCGCCGGTGGGATTGTCCCATCGATCTCTTCCTGGGAAGTCCCCTCCTAAGGGGCGTACCTACCCTTTGTCAATCCCTGAGACCAAAGCGATGTCTGAGTATATTCAAGAAAATCTCCAGAAAGGTTTCATCCGACCCTCTACCTCCCCTGCTGGTGCAGGATTCTTTTTCGTGAAAAAAAAAAGATGGAGGGTTACGCCCATGCATAGATTATAGAGGTCTCAATGAGATAACCATCAAGAACAGTTATCCTCTTCCCTTGATCACTGAGTTATTTGATCGTATCAAAGGTGCAAAATTTTTTACCAAGCTTGACCTCAGAGGGGCGTACAATCTGATCAGAATTCGCCAAGGCGACGAATGGAAGACTGCCTTCAACACTAGAGATGGGCATTACGAGTATCTAGTGATGCCCTTCGGTCTCAGTAATGCACCTGCCGTCTTTCAAGAATTTGTCAATGAAATTTTTAGAGATGTCCTATATAAATATCTTGTTGTGTACCTCGACGATATTTTAATTTTTTCTTCAGATCTCCAGTCTCATCGTTCTCAAGTCAAAGAAGTGCTGTCCCGTTTACGTGCTAATAAATTGTACGGTAAACTCTCCAAGTGCACATTCGAAGTCCCCCAGATACCCTTCCTAGGGTATATCGTGTCTGGCTCAGAATTGCGAATGGATCCCGCAAAACTTGAAGCCATCAACAGTTGGTCCCAACCAACCACTCTCAAAGCAGTCCAGCGTTTTATTGGCTTTGCCAACTACTACAGAAAATTTGTCAAAGGATTCTCCACCCTCATCGCTCCCATCACAGCTCTCACCCAAAAAGGCGCCAATCCAGCTGTCTGGTCCGAAGAAGCCTTGTCCGCATTCCACCTGCTAAAACAAGCCTTCATATCTGCCCCCATTCTCCGGCAGCCAGATACAGACAAACCCTTCCTCTTGGAAGTTGACGCCTCGAATGTGGGTGTTGGTGCTGTGCTCTCTCAAGTTACAGATGATGGCAAACAGCACCCCTGTGGGTTTTTCTCCCGGAAATTCCTCCCTGCCGAGAAAAATTACTCCATTGGCGATCAAGAGTTGTTGGCGATTAAACTTGCACTGGAAGAATGGCGATATCTGTTAGAAGGGGCCAAGTTTCCCGTGTCCATCTTCACAGATCACAAGAACTTACTGTACGTCCAGACAGCCCAGTGTCTTAATTCCCGCCAAGCTCGTTGGTCCTTATTCTTCTCACGATTCAGTTTTAAAATTTTCTATCGTCCTGGGTCCCAGAATGCAAAAGCCGATGCACTGTCCCGTTCTATGGAAGATGACACAGTGCTGCAAGAACAGCGTCCCATCATCAGTCCTACGGCTTTTGCCGCCACCCATGTGTCACCCGTGCCACCTCGAGGAAAGATGCTGGTTCTACCAGAGCTCCAGCCCAAAATCTTATCTTGGGCTCATGCCTCGCCTTTCTCCGGTCACCCAGGCGTTCACAAAACCCTGGAAATTCTTCGCCGGTCATATTGGTGGCCTCACATGAAAAAGGATGTCCAGGATTTCGTGGCCTCATGTCCTACCTGTGCCCAGCATAAAGTCCATCGTCAGTCCCCTGCAGGTACTCTCCTTCCGTTGCCCACTCCCATGCGTCCCTGGACGCACATTTCCATGGACTTTATTTCTGAACTCCCAAAGTCTCAAGAATGTAATATCATCTGGGTGGTGGTAGACCGGTTCTCCAAAATGGCACATTTAATCCCATTGACTGGCCTGCCCTCTGCTCCCAAGCTCGCCCAGATCTTCATTCAACATATCTTTCGAATTCATGGACTTCCTGCAGATATTGTCTCCGATCGTGGAGTGCAATTTGTAGCCCGCTTTTGGAGAGCTCTCTGTTCTGCCCTGAAGGTAAAATTGAACTTTTCCACAGCATACCACCCGCAGTCTAATGGGCAAACAGAGAGAGTTAACCAAGATCTGGAAGCATTCCTCCGCCTGTATGTCTCCTCGTCACAAGATAACTGGGTCAGTCTGCTGCCTTGGGCTGAATTTGCCCACAACTTCAGATACCACACAGCTACTGGCTACTCTCCTTTCTACGTAGTGTACGGTCAACACCCTCGACCACCGATCTTTGAGCCTTTACCAGCCTTGGAAGTGCCTGCCGCATCTTCCACACTCAAGCATTTCTCACAAGTTTGGAAAAATGTGCATGTTTCTCTCAAGAAAGCCTCAAAAAGATACAAATTCTTTGCTGACCGTAAAAGAAGAGCAGTCCCTCAGTTAAAACTTGGTGACAAGGTATGGCTCTCCACTCGAAATCTTCGCCTACGAGTCCCGTCCATGAAGTTCGCCCCCCGATTCATTGGGCCATTCCCCGTGATCCAAAGGATCAACCCTGTAGCTTATAAGCTGAAGCTACCACCATACCTGAAAATCCCAAATTCCTTCCACATATCCTTATTGCGACCTCTTGTTCTCAACCGATTCCAAAGTGCTACTCCTGAGCTCCCCAGAGTTTATACCCATCGAGGGGTGGAATTCGAGGTCGATAAGGAGTTGGATTCTCGCAAAAGATATGGAAACATCCAATACCTCATCGATTGGAAGGGCTATGGCCCGGAAGAAAGAAGCTGGATCAATGCTGCAGATGTGCATGCTCCCCGTTTGATTGCAGCTTTTCATAAAGACAATCCGAGTAAGCCCAAAGGGTGTTCAGTGCCCACCCTAAAAGGGGGGGGTACTGTCATGAACCCCGGTTCTCGCACTGCTCGCATGCGCCCATTACCGGCACGCTGGGGTAGTGTCCTCCGTAGGTCGGCTGCCGGCACAGTCGGCAATCCCTGGCGTGATGTCTTTTGTTTCCAAGTCGCCCCTGCATCACTGTGAGCTCCAGGTGTATTCCCTGATCAAGCTGCGGGTCACATGATCCAGGTAAGCTCCAACTTACTTCCTGGTCTGTGTGCTGCTGCTGCGGCTGATTCCATCACCTGCGTCTGATTCCCTAATCACCTGGAGGGATAAAAACCCAGCTCACAGTCTCCTCCTTGTCTTGAACAACTCGTCAGTTTACCTGTGAGTTCTCCAGCGTTAAGCTCCTGTCAAGACTCCCCACGTGCTCCAGAGGTCCGGTTTCCTGAGTCCGCTGTCACCTGTGTTACTCTCAGCGTCCTGGTCATTCCACTCCTGCCACAAGTCTCCACGTGTTTCCATCTGCCGTGTGATCCTGTCTTCTCGTGCAGCCCAGGTTACTTGCTCAGTGTCCGGTTATCCGTGGGTTCCGTGCCCGTCTCCCCTCGGCTCTCAGGCCGCTTCAGTGATCCCCAGTACCGGCTCCCTAGCCGCTCCAGCGATCCCCAGTGATCTCCAGTACCGGCTTCCTAGCCGCCCCAGCGATCCCCAGTGATCTCAAGTATCGGCTCCCTAGCCGCTCCAGTGTTTCCCATTGTCTCCAGCGTCTCCCTGTGATACCTTCGTGTCATCCCCGGCTTCCAGGCCGCATCTCATATTCTCAAGTACCCTCCGTGTTGCTGTATAGCATTCAGTGCCATCGATCACCATCGATGGTTTTAGTACCCCATTAAAGACTCTTGTTGTCCGAACTCTGCTAAAGCCACAGGGGAACCTGGGCAGAGGGCCGCGACCTGGTCGGCAGTTGCAGCGAAGTCCATATCCCCTTGCGGGGGTCCCTGGTGAATACCACTGTCGGCTTAGACCCCGCGCCTCTGCCTTAGGTCTCAGCCAATCCTCTGTGTCCCCGGCATATCATCTCCTTCCAGTCTCCGTGCATGAGCTCCAGCTACCTCAAGCCTCCTCGCTTCCAGTTCCCTGCGCCCTCCACTGGCGCACCCAGGTCAGTGCCGGGAACACAGACAGTCCAGGCCGTGACACTCCGGCTGCTGTAGCTGGTCGCACTGTAGTCAGGGTGAACCCGGTATGTATACGTCGGGCAATTTGTGGTGTAATCTTTTATTAGAGGAGCAGAACGGCGAGAGGCTCTTTGAACGCACTCTACAAGCCAGATTTTACCTCCTGCTGCTGCCGGTAATTTCTCCCCTTGTGTGATGGTCGTGCTGGGGGACGTATACGGCATGCAATGTGACTTTTCCCCTTGTAGGATGCACTGTTTGGTGGAGTGTGTGGCTCCTCAATTGAGACGCGTTTCGCCACACACCGTGCGGCTTTATCAATCTAGAGTGCAATATCTGCTTTCCCCAGTAATCCTGGCCAGAACATTGTTGTCACAGACTGAGCTCCAGCGTATAAGTACTCTTACAATGTTCTCTGCAAACCTTCTCCAGTGTCCTAGCTATTGTACACTCCGGAATACATGCTCTAGTACTCCAGTGATCAGAGAATCAGAGAAGTTGGTTATATGTGTAAGGAACCATTTTAATTAGAAAGTTGTAGGCAAGTTGGACTGATCTACAAATATAGTGTATTTTAAGAGACCAGCTAAATAAATAATGTCAGGTACTAATAATGTCTCCTAATGCATATTCCCTGCACATCTGCTTTATTCTTGGCTGCTCCCATCCTATGGAATGCCCTTCCACGCACAATAAGACTTTCCACTAGCCTCCAAACTTTCAAGTGTTCCCTGAAAACTCACCTCTTCAGGCAAAGCCTATCATATTTATATACCACACACATAACCCTCTGAGGCACTTATGCATTATATAGCTTCCCTTCTGGACTTGTAACTTGGTGGAACTGCTATGCTATTACTGGTGCCTGTCTAGGAAAAAACATTTGGTATCCCAATTGCACACTGAGTGAAACATAACTACATATTAATCAGATGGGATGCAGTTAATATCCTGGCGGTCGGGATCCCGGCGTTCAGAATCCCGACGCCGGAATCCCGACCGCCGAAATACCGACATATTCTCCCTCCGTGGGTGTCCACGACACCCCTGGAGGGAGAATAAATTAGTGTGCCGAGCGTAGCGAGGCACCGGGCCCGCTGCGTGGCGAGCGCAGCGAGCCCGCAAGGGGGGGCGATCCACGTCCCCCCCTTGTCGGCATTTCGGCTGTCGGGATTCCGGCGTCGGGATTCTGAACGCCGGGATCCCGACCGCCGGGATTCAGTACTGAATCCAATCAGATAACACAGAGATTTTGGTTGCGTATATCTGCAGATATAGGGCTAAGCCCCCAGGCCGTACATCAAGGCATCTCTGTCACTGGGGGTCCCTTATACTGGTTATGGGTATGGGGTGTGGGCCCCCAACATGCCGACACAGGCTGAGTACTCCAGGGCAGCACACAAATGAAAATTAGTAGGGGTTAATAAGAAGCACATAGCACCTATGTGCTTCTAAATAACCCCTACTAATTTTCATTTTTGTGCTGCCCTGGAGTACTCAGCCTGTGTCGGCATGTTGGGGGCCCACACCCATACCCAGTATTAGGGACCCCCAGTGACAGAGATGCCTTGACGTACAGCCTGGGGGCTTAGCCCTATATCTGCAGATATATGCAACCAAAATCTCTGTGTTATCTGATTATTATGTAGTTATGTTTCACTCAGTGTGCAATTGGGATACCAAATGTTTTTCCTAGACAGAATTACCCCTCCCTTTTGGCACCTGAGTGACACACCTCTGATTGAGCAGCTTACCAACAAAAGTGTTGTGCAGTTGAGAGGCATAGATGGGTCAGCATTAGGAGGGATTGCTGATACCTGAGTGCCATTGGAGAAGCCAGGGGTATCTCCAGGTAAGCTGGCTCTCAGATGTTATATGCCATTATCATGAGGCCTTATACTGGGCTATAAAGCCCAGACATATATGTTACTGCTAATGGGATGGATTTGGGAGTGTGGTCCCCCTCATGTTGATATGGCTGGTCTGCTCCAGGTTTGCACACCCTAACACTTTATTTACACATTTTTTCCTATCACATTCTATATATTTTGTATTATAATCACACCTTCACTTCCTTACATAGCACCTATGTGCTTCTTATTAACCCCTACTAATTTTCATTTGTGTGCTGCCCTGGAGTACTCAGCCTATGTCGGCATGTTGGGGGCCCACACCCCAGACCCATACCCAGTATTAGGGACCCCCAGTGACAGCGATGCCTTGACGTACGGCCTGGGGGCTTAGCCCTATATCTGCAGATATACGCAACCAAAATCTGTGTGTTATCTGATTATTATGTAGTTATGTTTCACTCAGTGTGCAATTGGGATACCAAATGTTTTTTCCTAGACAGAATTGCCCCTCCCTTTTGGCACCTGAGTGACACACCTCTGATTGAGCAGCTTACCAACAAAAGTGTTGTGCAGTTGAGAGGCATAGATGGGTCAGCATTAGGAGGGATTGCTGACACCTGAGTGCCATTGGAGAAGCCAGGGGTATCTCCAGGTGAGCTGGCTCTCAGATGTTATATGCCATTATCATGTGGCCTTATACTGGGCGGGCTATTAAGCCCAGACATATATGTTACTGCTAATGGGATGGGTTTGGGAGTGTGGTCCCCCTCATGTTGATATGGCTGGTCTGCTCCAGGTTTGCACAACCTAACACTTTATTAACACATTTTTTCTTATCACATTGCATATATTTTGTATTTTAATCACAGCTTCACTTCCCTACAAAGCACCTATGTGCTTCTTATTAACCCCTACTAATTTTCATTTGTGTGCTGCCCTGGAGTACTCAGCCTGTGTCGGCATGTTGGGGGCCCACACCCCAGACCCATACCCAGTATTAGAGACCCCCAGTGACAGAGAGGCCTTGACGTACGGCCTGGGGGCTTAGCCCTATATCTGCAGATATATGCAACCAAGATCTCTGTATTATCTGATTAATATGTAGTTATTTTCTCACTCAGTGTGCAATTGGGATACAAAATGTTTTTTTTTTCCTAGACAGAATTACCCCTCCCTTTTGGCACCTGAGTGACACACCTCTGATTGAGCAGCTTACCAACAAAAGTGTTGTGCAGTTGAGAGAGGCATAGATGGGTCAGCATTAGGAGGGATTGCTGACACCTGAGTGCCATTGGAGAAGCCAGGGGTATCTCCAGGTAAGCTGGCTCTCAGATGTTATATGCCATTATCATGTGCCTTATACTGGGCTATTAAGCCCAGACATATATGTTACTGCTAATGGGATGGGTTTGGGAGTGTGGTCCCCCTCATGTTGATATGGCTGGTCTGCTCCAGGTTTGCACACCCTAACACTTTATTAACACATTTTTTCCTATCACATTCTATATATTTTGTATTTTAATCACACCTTCACTTCCCTACATAGCACCTATGTGCTTCTTATTAACCCCTACTAATTTTCATTTGTGTGCTGCCCTGGAGTACTCAGCCTGTGTCGGCATGTTGGGGGCCCACACCCCAGACCCATACCCAGTATTAGGGACCCCCAGTGACAGAGATGCCTTGACGTACGGCCTGGGGGCTTAGCCCTATATCTGCAGATATACGCAACCAAAATCTGTGTTATCTGATTATTATGTAGTTATGTTTCACTCAGTGTGCAATTGGGATACCAAATGTTTTTTTCCTAGACAGAATTGCCCCTCCCTTTTGGCACCTGAGTGACACACCTCTGATTGAGCAGCTTACCAACAAAAGTATTACTGGTGCCTGTCCTTGTGTTCCCCTCCTTTGTCCCTATAGATTGTAAGCTTGCAGCTGGGCCCTCTAACCTCCAAGTCTGTCTGTTTGTTTTATCACTGTCTACTATTGTAAAGCGCAACAGAATCTGCTGCGCTATATAACAAACTGTAAATAAATAAATAATAATTCTTATACTGTATATCAGTAAACAGTTTAAATGAATCCATGATAGATACACTACTATTGCTTTTAGTAGATATGTGTGGGTTCAGTTTGTTTAAATACAAAAACACCCGAACATGGGGGTTATGAGTAAAACCATCCAAGACAATGCCTCTTTTCTTCTCAGAAAGTTGGGATCTCAAATCAATGTAGGACATCGTCATCCCAGAAATGTTAGTGCTAGTATGTTTTTTATTGCATATTCCTTCCAAGTCTACTATCTAGTATCAAGTCCTGATGTAGCTCTGCCTTTGTGGGTTTGCTGAAAGCATTGCACATACTGTATGAACTGAACCTGTGCAGGCTTAGTGGTGTGTAAAAATAAATGGAAGAAATAGTTATAACAAAAAAACAACTGTCTGGGGGTCATCACCCAAAACCATACCCAGCCCCGCTCCTCTCAGACTGGACTGTAATCTGGTTATTTGATTGAATAAAATGGCCTGGTTAGATTCTATTTTTTTCTATACCCAGATCCAGGCTGACCAACCAGATACTGAGGCCATAGCAGGGAGTCTGGAACCTTTTTCTAACTGTTCAATTCTTGGAAAGTGGAGACCCCAAAATATAATGTAAACATAATGATATTTCTTGCACTTGTGATGGCAGTGAGTTAATATTATTATTGATAGGTAGACCATAGGTTCCAGAAAGCCTTCCCTGGCATGCCTACACTTTTGGATGAACAACTAGCAGCATACCCAGTCATTAAAGGCCCATCGGAACCTGTAGTTCACCTTTAAAGAAAATAAAAAAATGAATACAGGACTTGGACACCACAGATGTCACCCTCAAGTGTTTTGGATCTGAAATTCTAAGATAAAAACAGCTTGTTTTTGATAACATCAAAAACATTAATTTCCAGTCATACAGTATGCAGAACATTTTGATCACCTTATAGCTCAAAATATATTTTATAAATATTGGTCAAAGGCTTTATCAAGCTGGCTGGCTAAACTAGGTGACAGCAAACACAAAACCGTTTAAAAGAACATACCACATCTATGAAATGTAGAGGCACAACAGTGGCAAACAGGATGGTAGTTAATAGCAAAGGAGATGTACTGTATGCTGATCACAAAACCTCTATAACAGAGCTTAATTATTTACTGAGAGCATTAGAAACAGAAGCAGGAGAAGTTGGTTCGTTATGTGTCAATTAAGCTGATTATTTTCTTGCAAGGAGCTCTATGCATATCTATGTCCGAAGGAAAGAAAGACAGGACTTGGGTCTTGAACCTAGGATCAAGCATGCTTGCCAAATTATAATGATCAATTGCAAGAATAAAATGATTTACAATTGCTTAGTTTCATCTTCTTATTCAGCTTTTCTATAGTATTTTCCAGTATTCAGACAGAGTGTCTAAACCTGTGTGAACTGTAGCTTGATTACCACCAAGAGAATCAACATTTTACCTAAAGGATAAGAAAGGGGGTAGACTAGATGGACCAAGTGGTTGTTATCTGCCACTGCCGCCACGTTCTATGTGTCTATTCTTTGTGTGCTGTATGAAAGAGCAGTAGTGGGACCAACTTTCACTTTTCACCAATAATGACGATGGTCTGAGCCTTGTCTTGCCACTGCATGTGGTGCATGACATGTTGGCGATTTTATGGTATTCGGTAGATTATTTTCCCTTCATAATTAGAGGCGAGGTTTCCTAAAAGATCGTAACCAATTGTTTTGATTTAAAGTAACATTTCTCACACCCCTTTTCCCCCTTGGCCTCCTTTTAAAGTAGATATTGATGAAGTACAGTACTATGACTGCGAGGACTACTAGTGTGTCGCACCTATCAACTGACCCCTGATTGATTGAATTTTTTACCTTAGGACAAGAATAAAGCCACAGTACTATGACTTTGAGGACTAGTACCTGGGTTACACCTGGGCAAGAGTAAAGTTACAGTACTGTAATTGAAGTTATCTGCCATGACACCAAGCATACACACAATGAAATAAAGAGAAATGAGGAACTCTTATTATTTCCAAGCAGCTTCATAAAAAGGCTGCAGATTTATTTTTAAACACCAGTTTACGTTTCCGGGGGGACCAGCTAATGCTAACACAACAACCAGTAAATAAAGCAATATTCGCTGCCTCTCCAAGAAACAAACTCTTGAAATGTAAGTGAAATTGAACACCAAAAGAAGCATTTTTACTTTCACACCAGAAAAAAATGGCTAACATGGACATGACAACACCCAGTAACTACAATACAGTATATATACATTTCCTCTCCAAGACACATTCTGTTACTAATGTCAAAATAATCATTTGTGTGCACTAGTGCTATGGTGTAGCTGATGTAACATGCGCACATTCACAAAGTATAGTAATATACACTGCCTTCATTTTTTGCATATTTTTGGAATATGAGAAGAGGGTGGCGGTTGGGGGGGGGGGTCAGTTCATTTAGGCACAGTAGACAAATGCAGGATTGATAAATGGAGAACAGCCCTAGTGCTATACTAAGATATGAAATACACTACACACGGCTAAGTAAATAAAGATTTTAATATAGGATATTTATAACAACAAAATTGAATCCATCGATTGACAAAAATGAAAATACTAAAAGAGCCTTAAATAATAATACTTATCAATAGCTTTGATGGTTTGTATACGTAACCTCCAAGAGGTATACCCCTGATGTAGAAATGTTTTTTTAGTCCCCGTTGAATGCCCAGCTGGTGGGATTAGGTCCAGGTAAAATTGTATACGTATTGACAAAACTCACTTTTAAATAGTGTAAGGGGTCCACAAGGCAGGTAATGGTGGAAACAACTCCCTTCCTGAGTTAGTGTAACGGTACCTGGAAAAAGTCCCTTGTATTGTGCAGGTTCGGGAATGAATGAACAAGGAACTTTGGTGTGCAGACAAAGTCTCAATGATTAAAACAGGCTCATATGGTAGTTTAGCTCAGCTAAACACATTTCTATGTGGAAGGTCCCACGTCTTTATCAGGAGCAAAAAGCAGAGACTTGCTGGATTGCCAGATTGTATTTCCCACTGTAATGGGAAGTATAAGAAATGTAAACTGTTTACTAAAAAACTAGAATTAAATGAGTTTGAAGTATGTTTTCAAAAGAACTGCTCCAAAGGCCCATTTATACAATTGAGTGAAACTAAAATAATGTTAAGAAATTTGCCCCTTAAACATAAATATAGGATGCTTTATATAAAACGCCAGTAACATTCTAACAAATGTTTGTAACAAATATGAGACCTTAACATGGCATTAAATACTTGTCGGAACTTGTGTAATATAACGGCGCCCAATTTCATCTAAATCGCATCTGATATTGCATCCGATATATCGCAGATTTTCGGCCGATTTGATCTGCGATGCGATTTTGCGTCCGATTTTTGGCCAATTTTTTGCCGATTTTCGGCCATTTCCTGCCGATTTGCATGTTATTCCATCCTTGCACACCCCCAGGTACTATGCGATGGTATGCGATGGTATGCGATGGTATGCGATGGTATGCGATGTGATTTTCGGGAAAATGCCCCTGATTGTACAATTAAATATCGCATAGCAACGCATGCCAGAAATTGGCATGCGATGCGATGTGATTCGCAATGTTAAATGCACCCCCATTGTTAACGCCACCCCTACTATCAACGGCAACCCGAAGCGTCCTCCGACCTTTTCATATCCCCACTATCCACGTCGGCGTGGAGTTGATTCTAGATAGTGTGGCGAGCGCAGCAAGCCACCGAGCCCGAAGCGTGGCGAGTGGACGCGGATTACTTTACATATATTCCGCGTCCGCTCGCCACGCTTCGGGCTCGGTGGCTCGCTGCGCTCGCCACACTATCTAAAATCAACTCCACGCCGACGTGGATAGTGGGGGTATGAAAGAGTCGAAAGGACACGTACCGCCGCCCCTTGCGGGCTCGCTGCGCTCGCCACGCTTCGGGTTGGCGTTGATAGTGGGGGTGGTGTTGACAATGGGGGTGCATTTAACATTGTAAGCACCCATCAGGGTGATTGTACAATTACAAATCGAATCGCTTCACATGCATCGCATGGCATGCATCACATGCCACTATATAGCATGCGATGCACTATGATGGAAATCGGGGGGGTGCAAGGTGTGCAATGATGGAACAGAATGCAAATCGGCCGGAAAAAGCATCTGATTTTTGCATGCGATTTGCGGCCGATTTTCGGCTGATTTCGTGGGCGCCGTGATAATGCACAAGTACCTACATGTCTTTAACTAACTGCAAGCTTTTGTTTTCTTTTATCATTACAGTCAGTCAGAAGTAAAAAGTAAAAAAATAAATGAACCAAAAATTATTATTTAAAAAAAATAAAAATAAAATAAAATAAAAATAGAAGTAAAATAAAAATGCCAAGATATAAAATAATGTGACCTGTGAAAATTAAAAGCAAGTTAGTTATTGCAATGCTTACACTCCCTTGGAGTGGTGGAGTGTCTCTCCCTGCTAAGTGGCTGGATTACCTTGCGCCGTGTGTCCACTCTCCAGTCCTGGAGATTTGCAGCGGCGGGTTTTCTTCTCAAGCGCATCTTCTGCTGGAGATTGTGCTCACGGCGCTGTGCTTGTGTGGCAGCTCCTGTTCAGCGTGATGCTGGATGTGGAGGTTCTGCCGGCGTCCCGGCTTCCCTTCACTCTGGGTGGACGCTTCAAGTGTCGGGGGACTTCTCCACTGCCCCAACGCGTTTCGTACCTCTAGGGTACTTTTTCAAGGATGTAGAATTTTTTTTTTAAAATGGCTTTTTTATTTCGTCAAACTTTATTGTTCCACAGGAAATCCGGTGACCATTTTAATTAAAATTGGTGGGAAGTGCATGTTCCCTATCCTCCTCATTCATCAGGTCACAATATCTTTCACTCATGGCAAAAAATAAATGGAAAAAATATATACATATATAAAAATAAATAAAAATAAATAAATAGAAATAAAGAAATAAATATAAACATAAATAAAAATAAGAAAAAACTAATAATAAAAATAAAAATAGAAAATATAAAGAGTGTGAAGTAAATACGTTGAGATGTTGGTAAATTTTCATAAAAACGAATTAAGGTCAATGTCTACATTTAAACCTCTTGGGGCCAGTGTTTTCAGTTCGAAGATCCATCTTGTTTCGTTGTTCAGCAGATCTCTTACTAAGTCGCCCCCTCTCCAGTTTTCTTTGGACTTTTTGTATTATAATGAATTTAAGTCCGCTCGGGTCTTTCTTATGCTTTTCTGCGAAATGGTTCGACACTCTGTGAGATGGTAGGCTTCATTTGATATTATAGATGTGCTCGGCTATTCTGATCTTCACTCTTCTTTTTGTTTGGCCCACATATTGTAAATGGCAAGGCACTCTAGTAAGTAGATTGCTCCCTCTGTTTCGCAGCTGAGTTTTTGTTTTATCTTATATTCTTTGCCTGTGATATTGGAATTGAATGTTTTTGTTGTTGGTGAGTTCTGTTTGCATCCTTTGCAATTACAACAGTAATTGAAGCCTCCAGTTGTTTCTTTATGTTTTATGTCAGTCGGTAGGAAACTCGAGGTGATGTTCTGTTTCATATTTCTTGCTTTTTTATATATAATGTGTGGTTTATCCGGTAATACAGTCTTTAGTGCTTCATCTAGTTGTAGGATATGCCAGTTTCTTTTCATGATGTCTTCAATTTGGCCATGGTTGCTATTGTACTAGGTAACAAATGAAAGTTTGAAGTCATTTGTTGGTTTTCTTTTATCTTTGTATTGTATTAATTATTTTCTGTCTAGTCTGTCCACATCTTCTAGCTGGCGTTTTAATGTGTGTTCATTGTATCCTTTTTGTTTAAAGTTTTCCAACATGTCTTTACTTTGTTCTACAAATGTTTTTGGATTGGTGCAATTTTGTTTGATCCGTCTGAACTGTCCGCTCCACCACTCCAAGGGAGTGTAAACATTGCAATAACTAACTTGCTTTTCATTTTCACAGGTCACATTCTTTTATATCTTGGCACTTATTTATTTATTTTGTTTTAAACTTTCCGTTTATTCTGCCATTTTTATTTTACTTTTATTTTATTTTAAAAAAATTGGTTCATTTATTTTTTTACTTTACTGACTGAATATCAAGCGCTCCTAGCCCCAAAAATATGAACTGTCCATTTTTACTGGAGCAGCTCCTTCCTTGAGCGCGGTACAAAACCAGAATCTTTATCTTTTTATCATTACAGGTTGAGTATCCCTTATCCAAAATGCTCGGAACCAGAAGATTTTTGGATAACGGATTATTCCGTATTTCAGAATATTTTTATATTTCAATGATGTATCTTGAGTTATCTTGCATTTATGATGTACAGTATATCAACATGAAATACATGAAATACACACAAATATATATTATTTGTACATAAAACAAGGTTTCAAAACATGGAACAAAGTTTGTATACTATCTCTGGAACTGAATGCCAAGCAATCATTTTTTTGCACATATTTTGTGCCAATTATATATCACATACTGAGTACAGTGCTGTTACAGATGTCCCCAGTTGTGCATTTAACAAAAAAATAGATTTTCAGAATAATTTGGATAAGGGATACTCAACCTGTATTTTAAGTGCAAGGCAAGTGAGAGTCTGGCTTCAGTGTCCGTCAGTGTGATTAGTGACAGAAAGCCCGCAGCTGGAACAATGGGTGAAATTTAATAGAATGAGAGATTCAGAAAGTGAGGGATTTGGAAAGAAATCTCTAGTTTTATCAACCAGTTTGATTTAGCAGTGTAAATGATTGCCACTTTTAAAAAAATGGAGATTTCTTACCAAATCTCTCACATTCTGAATCTCTCATCCTATTAAATTTCACCCATAGGCCCTAATTCAGATCGGATTGCAGTACAAATTTGTTTAAGAAATGGACAAAACCATGTGCACTGCACATGGCATAGATGTAACATGTGCAGAGAGAGAGAGTTACATTTGGGTGGGGTGTGTTGAAACTGAAATATAAATTGCAGTGTAAAAATAATGCAGCCAGTATTTACCCTGCACAGAAACAAAATAACTCACACAAATCTAACTCTCTCTGCACATGTTACATCTGCCCCACCTGCAGTGCAGCATGGTTTTTGACCTTTTTTTCAAAAAAAATTGTACTGCGATCAGATCTGAATAAGGCCATAGTGTCACATTTTGTAAAATACCATCCAAGTATGTGTGCAAATGTGCCTACACACTTAGCATGTGTGAGGGGAATGATAGCTATTTCTATTTATATTATAGTAAATAAACATTAATATAAATGGTAAAAGAAGGAGACACAAATATATTGGCAATGGAAATAAAACACATCTTATACCAGTTACAAATTCTTGAACGTTCCCAACAATGATTTCTGATGTCTTAGAAGGGCTCATAATAAACCTACCATAGTATTCCTGAGTGTAAGTGTTACACCTTGGTGTATATGTCTCAAATGGTCAATTACATGAATGTACTACAGCTACACCGCATGACCTCATCTCTTTTCTTAGCTGTGCATCGTGTCCAGGGAATAGAATGAACGCTTCTCCTGAGACTTAAGTTACTGTTGAAAATCATTTTTTTTTAAATGCTTATTTTTGACTTTTGCAAACTTCTACATATATCTAATACTATACATCAAAAGTTTTTAAAAAAAGCAGTAAACAAAAAAAGATAAACCAGACGATGAACAAAAGTTCTAAACACAATCATATAATGAAGTGCTATCTGAGATTGGTGGTGGGGTCATCCTAATCCAGAACATCAGGAAAGCTAGGGAAGAGATTTATTATCATGTAAGACATCATCATTAAATAGAACCTTTACAGGAGATCATATAGTTTATTTTAAGATGGAGTAGAATCAGGTACTTAGGGCGGGATTTAATGCCCTCGAAATTTGTGAAGGGTATATGGGCATGAGGTGGACCCTATTAAGGTGGACATGCATTGGGTTGACCACTGAAGGTGGTCAGGCCTTAGGTCGACACCTGAAATAGGTTGACATGGGTAAGATCGACAGGGTCGGTAGATCGACAGTTAAAAGGTTGACTTGAGTTTTCACATTTTTTTTAGCCGACGTGCTGACAGATGGTATTTCATGCCCTACCATCCACTACGGTGTGATGGGAGACTAAAATAGTTTGTGAAGCATGGCAAGCTTTTTTTTTAACTCATATAGAATTACATCTGGCACTTAGCAAATTAAAAAAATGATTCAGCATTTTCCCATTGTACCATTATTACATATGGTATCCAAAATTCACAAGGACTCAGTTAACCCTGTGCCAGAATTTATGGGTATATCAAGGGGATTAAGAACGTTTTGTGAATTTGAGACTCATTATTTTAAGAAATACACAACTATTTGACATACAGTATGGTAGCATCCTTGTATCATGGATCAGGGATACCACAGCTCTTTTACATATGTTCTATCGTCTGCATTAAGGTCAATGTTTGCTCTATGGACAATTGTTTACTTATAGTGTTAAATGGGGACCAATTTAGCCCCATCATATGCCAATTTGTTTATGTTCCAAAATGAAAATGACTTTTTCTGAATCACAGAGGAAAATGAATACTGTATCAATGAACATTTGTTTGCTGGTGGGGAGGAGAAGTGGCATTTAAGGTTATGGTGAATATTTTCAATGCAACTGACTAATTGATAAATGTTTCTTTTAAATATAGTATCACCAATACTGATTTGCTTTATGGCTTTGAAAGGAGTCATTACCCCCAAGCACCTAAAAGTAAACTGCCAAATTTACAAAGGATGCAGATCGATGCATCACCAGAAATGTGGCTAAAGTTTCCCATCAATATTGGATTTACTTACTGTACTAATAAATAAAAAGATACCTTCATAGGAAAAGATACAACCTTTCTGCAACAGATGCAAGGATTTCACAGATACCCAGATACTCAAACCACACAGGAAAAAATAATAATCAAATCATATAATTGATACCTATTGCCCATCTTGTGATACAATCACTCTGCTGCATCTCTAATTAATTCATGGATACAGGACTTTTCTTAGACTCACATACAGTCATAAAGACTTAAACCCACATAACCTCCATATGCTATCCTACCCAATTACATACTCTATCTCACATGACTCTTTAGAGCCAATCTAAAAGAGGGCCTTCACCAATAACAGTCGCTTATGTTCCCTTAGTGCAAATTACACGTTGGTACTTAAGATGCCGCCTGGACTTAACCTCCAGAGAGTAGAAATGCACAGAATAGGCAGAAGACCGCTAGGAGGCAATAAATTAGTTGCATCAGATCGGGTCAGAAGGCTTACTGGAGCCAGGCGCTGGAACACAGGGTAATGTGTCAGTGGACTTTACTAGCTGCCGCTGTGAAACTTCACAGGAGTTTTTCCAAATTATTAAAGATACTTTGTAAATCAGTATCTAATGTAGATGTATTAGAGATAAGTGTGTTGGAACTATCTGAAAGGTCAAAAATGGACTTTAATAAAAAAAATGTATCTCTATATCACAACATGATGCAGCAAAAGTCTCTGGGTAAAAGATACGTATACAATAAAAGTTGTTGGGCTTTTGCACTTCAAAGGTAGGTGTAGCTAGTACCTGTGGTAGTCACCCACTACCACAAAAAAAAAAGAAAATGTGAATTAAAAATGATGGCACCAGCATGCCTAATTGGGAATAGCTGAATTCACAATTTGTCATTATTCATTATAATGTCTTTACTATTTCATGTGTTGACATCAGGATCACCCTGGTCCAGAGATGGACCTCTCGTAGGCCTGTATCAGTCCCGGTTCCATCCAATGTTATGTTATTGCAATAGTTCTTTCTTCAGAGTATCTCCTTACTCATGTGTAATCAATAGTAAATTTTCCCAAGCCTGGCTGTCCCTAGCGCACATTAGCTGCACTTTTAGTACATGTGAAAAAAAAAGTAATCCCCCCAGTTAAATAGCATTAAGTGCAGATATGCACTTAATGCAAGTTCATACTTCTGCCCAGTGTTATTTAGAGAATGAAAGAGAAACCCTGCTCTAGTCGTAAGGTCACTGGGTAGGCAATGTTTAGGTCGACAGTCACTAGGTCAACCACCAATGATCACCTTGAAATGGTCAACATACCCAAGGTAGACATTGACAAATGGTCAACATACCCAAGGTAGACATTGACAAAAGATCGACACAAGCTTATGGTTGACATAGACATGGTTGACATCAAAAAGGTGGTTTTTCATACTTCAGTATCCAAGTGGACATAGAGTGGGAAATGCCCAAGCATGTAGTATGCCATGGGAGGGGATGTGGTACACATGGTGTCCATGTTGACATATGTCCACATGCAAAAATGTGATAAACTCATATCGACCATAAGCTTGTGTCGTCCTTTTCAAGGTGTTGACCTAGGCACTGTCGACCATTAGTGGTCAACTTAGTGACTGTCGACCTAGACATTGTCTACCATTTATACCGTAGCCGTACTTTGACCCCTTTATGACAGGAAGTTCTGTCAGGAGACAACGTTGCGATCTCCGGCTGGCTCAGGATGTGTTTGTAGGGCATTAAATGCTGGAGGTTGTGCACGCTGAATGCGCATACTGATGCGCCCGTGCACTTGCGCAATGCACTCCTGGGACCGCTGAAGAGGATCCTGAAGGCCTCCATGGATGCTGGGGGATACTGTGGACATTATGGGACCATTGGCGCACCACCAGGGGATCAGGTAAGTGTGAAAAAAACAAAATTATTCCAAAAACCATAAAAAAGCCTTATCCAAAATACTCGTGGTCCCAAGCATTTTGGATAAGGGATACTCGAACTGTAGAGTATCCCTTATCATCTCTGTGCATTGTTTCATTTGTATCTGTATAAGCAGCACCAATTGCTGTCTGCTTATTATTCTTGAGCTCTGTTTTTGGTGTTTAGCCCTTCAGTGTTGCATTGTTGCAATTGTGATCAGGGGTTAAAGGGGGAAGCGGGGGGAGGGGTGTAACTAACGTTCATCACCTGTAATGGTAAGGACAACTGAGTTCAACCACCACCACAGCCTTGCACAAGAATAACACAATAATAACAGAAAATCCTGTCCAAGCGGCTTCCATTTACAGCACAGCGTATGTGATTTGATGCCATCATTGCTTTTGAATTAACCCCTTACCGCCACAGCCTGTTTTTGCCTTCCTGACAGAGCCCTTTTTTTCAAATCTGACATGTATCACTTTATGTGGGGATAACTTTTTATTGCTTTTACTTATCCCAGTGATTTTGAGATTGTTTTCTCGTGACACATTGTACTTTAAGTAAGTGGTAAATTTTGGTCGATACAGTCTGTTTTTTTTTTGTGAAAAATACCAAAATGTCGTAAAAAAATTGAACATTTTGCAATTTGCAAAATGTTAAATTTTCTGCTTGTGAGACAAATAATCATACCACTCAAAATAGTTAATAACTAACAAAGACCATATGTGTACTTTATTTTACCATCATTATTTCAACCTCCTTTTAATTTTTTTGGACACTAGGGGGCAGCAGAGACAAAATTATACACAGAACACAGAAAACGCTGCAATTGGCTGTTCACATTTGAACAGCCAATCGCAGCGATCGCCGATGGGGGGGGGCATCGCTGCCCCCCCTGGGCTACGAGGTAAGATGTCTGCTGTCAGGGACAGCAGCCATCGTCCCTCTGTCACCGCGTCTATAGACGCGGTGACAGTTTAAAGTCATGACATACATTTATGCCATGCGTCGGGAAGTACGTCCCGGCCATGACGTAAATGTACGTCAAATGTCGGGAAGGGGTTAAAGAAGAGCCTAAAGACCCTAAAGGTCTAAATAATGACTTCAAAAGTAAATGGTTCCTATAACAACCAGCTTGATCAGAACATTTCTTGCTTGGAAATGAAACCATTTTTAAACCATGCACAATGTATCCATTACAGGTTTTTATGTTACTTATGGTATATTGTTTATGAATATATATTTTATCATTTTATTTTTGAATCAATGTGAATGGATTCTGCGTTCCAAAGCCAGTGAATAGCAGTTTTGTGCGCTCCATTAATATGGAGCATAATGTTGCTTCCGGGTACCTGGCCGTATGCGGTATGCGTTCCACAAGACAAGGAAGCAAATTTTTCACTTCCGGATTGGGGAACCAGTGTCATCGCAAGGTGGACCCCCGCAGCAATGATTTATGTGGATATGCGCCTGCATTTTACGAGTGTGGAACGCATGGCTACTTACGGGACTGGAACCAGCACCTCGTCACTAAGAGGGCCCGGTTTATAAGTAAGAATGGGCAGGTTAAATTCATTTAAGGCTGCAGAATACTATATATAGAATCAGATAAGATGCGTTCCATAGCTTTGGAATGCAAAATTCTACTTCCGCTTCCGGTATATCGGCTTCACGATTTGAAGTTATATAAATGTATTTCTAAATGTATTTTTTAGATAAATTTTTATTATGAATTTTATGTACACTGGAAAAAATCTATATGTGGAATTAAATAATTTAATACACCATTGTTAAATACATTAAATCAGGAATAGAACAACGCCCACACAGGAAAAGGAAGTTGGTGTACCCCTATGTGGGTATAAATATGACATGATAAAGAATAAGGACAAATTGTCTATTTCCAATTAGGCGCGTTGGTTCTCATTCTCTTTTTTTGTGGTAGTGGGTGACTGCCACAGGTACTAGCTGCACCTACATTTGAATTGCAAAAGCCCAACAACTTTTAATGTCTACCTTGGGTATGTCGACCATTTCAAGGTGATCATTAGTGTTTGACCTAGTGACTGTCGACCTAGACATTGCCTACCCTGTGACCTTACGACTAGAGCAGGGTTTCTCTTTTATTCTCTTAAAGATATTATAAGTGTACTAATGTGCTCATTGGGGCTGTCCCCTGCAATCCCCACAGTAATTAGCAGCCGTGGCAATGTATTAACATCCACCTAGGCATTAACTCACCCCGGCCGCTTCACCAGTTCAGGGCTAACATTTTCCTTTCCCCACTGCAGGGACAATGCTAGCCCTGCTACTGGCTCCTCCGGGCTGCACATGAGATCTCACGTTAAAAATGAGATCTCGCGCATGCCCAGACAGACAGCTGGGGGAGAGAGGGAGGTTTTTTTTTTTATGTGCATGCACAGGCCTGAGGGGGCACCAATTAGGAGAGCTGTTAATGCTGGGCATAACTGATCTCCTTATTGGCTGCTGGGGGTTAATACATTTGGCCTCTACAGGTGCCCATTTCTCCTCGTCACGCAGGAGAAGCGGGACACATTATTTTATAGTCATAAAGGGCATGATAATACATCTGCCTCACTATATTTAAGGAATCAGTAGGATGATCTTTATCTGAGACCCAAGATCTTTTCTCCAGACTATAGCCTTTCCAATGAACCAGGAATTGTAATTTGCCATGCACATATCTTGAACTCAGTCTTTTTGACCAGAAATTCTCGGTGACCAGATACAGAATATGGTTTCTTAACTGACTACTTAAAACCAATCACATTCAGAAAAGCAAAAGGCTTTATCATCATTATGCAAAATAGACAAAACTTAATATTTACTTAACTATACAAAGCAAAATGGTCTTTCATAGAAATAATAAAAAGACGGAAGGTAACAAAAGTTACAAGTGTTAAAGTGTCTTGATTGTATGTGACCTTAATGAGTAGTCAGTTAAGTAGTTTCAATTAAGCTTACTGGTTTTAGAGCGGATACATAGGATATCCCAGAGGTCATAAGATTGACCCCAGCATCCCGATACAGGAGCTCTCTATGCACCCCAACTTTCTGCCACCCTCTCTCTAACCATCTCATGCAGCAGTCTGCAGCAGTCTAACCCCCGTAGTCTGACCCTAGCCCTCCCTGCTAGTGTCTAACCCTAACACTCTCTGCCTAAACCTAAAGCCACTGCCCTGCAGGCTAGACCTCACTTGTGATTGCCTAAACACCTACCCACCACCTAACGCTAACCTCTCCCCACCACATAGCCTAAAACTTTGTTCCTCCACTAGTGCCTAAAAATTCCATGGCCGGACACTAACCTACCCAGCATTCTTACGTTCAGGATGTTGGCTGCCCATATTCCGGCGTTAGCATTTTGATCTCTTTTGAAGTTCTGGTACTGTTTTTCTGAAGGCTGTTGGGATGCCAGCATCAGTATACTGAGTTATTACTGTAAAAGAGTCAGTTTGCACTGGCAAGGACATAAACTGCTTCTTTTCCCCACTTAGTAATGAAATATTTGGTACATGTCCTCACTATTTATCCTTGGAGCTGGATATTTTCCTTGTCTGCAATAACTGGTAGACTATGCCATCTATAGATGGTGTTATCTATTAGAAGCCTATTGGCTTCTTTACACATAATTACATGAGAGGGATCTAAGAGGATCCCTCCCAGTATATGGTATTACTAAATACTGCTATGCGTATGATCAGTGATGGGATGTATTACATTTACAATACAATAAATGTTACACCCCTGCCCTCAGTCGCGCTATCTGCTGCTGTGAGGTGGTAGTGTGGTATGGAGAGAAACAGAATAATCGAGAAAAATTGAAAGGAATCTGAAATGTTTGGACAAGAAGACTGTCTTCAATACTTAACAATTAATCTTCCAATATGTGGATAATCTCAGTCGACACATGCAGGATGCAGTCGAACAGGTGCTGTTTAGCAGGATGCTTACTCAAGAGGATACAGTATATACAAAAGCCTGCTGCATCCTGCTAAAACACAATGTGTGGACACCAGAACCTGCATCCTTCTAAAACTTTGGATAAACTTGTCTAACTTAAGGTCAGTTAGGTGGTGGGGTACAGTGGTGTTTCTGATTGTCACTATATTTTATTACTGGCAGCCAAATGCGCTGTTTTTTTCTATCATGGACCACCAAACAGCATCTTGGAACCCCAGGGTGGCACACAGTTTAGGAACTACCGTAATCTCTTGTACAGTGCTTCTTTTGATTGAAAAATGCTGTGACAAACAGACTTGATTTAATGCTAAATCTCACAGCTCAGTTATTTATGCATCAGATTTTTGGCTGTCATAAATGTACTCATTTCTATATTTTGCCCCCGAATATAAATGATCTCTGGATAGCCTAAAAGTCTGGAACCTTGATTTATTTATTATTTATTTTATTTACAGTTTCTTATATAGCGCAGCAGATTCCATTGCGCTTTACAATAGTAGACAGAGATAAAACAAACTGGGTAACAGACAGACTTGGAGGTAGGAGGGCCCTGCTGCAAGCTTACAATCTATAGGGGAAAGAGGAGGGAAACACAAGGACAGGCACCAGTAATAGCATAGCAGTCCCACCAAGTTACAGGTCCAGAAGGGAAGCTAGATACTATATAAGTGTCTCAAAAGGTTATGCGTGTAGAAATTAAATATGATAGGCTTGCCTGAAGAGGTGAGTTTTCAGGGAACACTTGGAAGTTTAGAGGCTAGTGGAGAGTCTTATTGTGTGTGGAAGGGCATTCCATAGGGTGGGAGGAGCCCGATGAAAGCCCTGATTGTTTATGTGCTTCAAACACTGCAAATATACATGAGCTCTTAAAATGTGGTGTCCACAGTCAACATTAATAAGGACAAACATATAAAGTTAAGCGGTGTTCAGGGGAAGACCAAAAAGTTTGGTAATTTAATTCCAGGATGCTCACTCAACACCATGTAATATTGGTATTTTGTCAATCTAATGTCTAAATTTAAAATAGCAGAACCTGTTTCTATTTCTAAATTTCAGAAAAGCTGCCCTTACATCATTATTCCTAAGTGTATATATTATAGGATTCAGCAATGGGGTAAAAATTCCATAAAATAAAGTAATGAATTTATCTGTTCCTCCTAGAGAGCGTGATCTAGGTTTCATGTAGGCGGCCATACATGAGCCATAAAACATTGTCACAACCGCCATGTGAGACCCACAGGTGGAAAAAGCTTTCCACTGCCCCGCTGTAGATGCAATTTTTAAAATGCTTAAAATGATTTGAATGTAAGATATTACAATAAATGTGACTGGGATCATAAGAAGAATCACGTCAACAACAAAAATTACGAATTCAATTAGCAAAATATTTTCACAGCCCAGTGATAATACTTCTATCACTTCACATACAAAATTATTAATTTCATTATTGTCACAACGATTTACATTCAGTGTAAGAGAAACAAGTGAAGCAGAGAAAATAAATCCACATATCCATGTCCCAGTGGCTAATCTGATACAGACAGTCTTACTCATGATTGTGGTATACTGTAGTGGATAACATATAGCTACATAACGGTCATAAGCCATAACAGCAAGCAGAATACACTCAATTTCCCCCAAGGATAGAGCAGTAAACATTTGTGTTGCACACTCAGCATACAAGATAGTTTTCTTTACGGACATCAGATCCTTCAGCATCCTCGGCACAGTTGAAGAGGAGTAGCAGAGATCCAGAAACGAGAGGTTGCCCAGGAAGAAATACATTGGGGTGTGAAGGCTGACATCAAAAAGGATTAGAATAATTATGAAAACATTTCCAATTAATATGATCATGTACACAAGTAGAAAGACAAAGAAAAGAATAACTTGCATCCTAGGATCACTGGTAAGACCGAGAAGAATAAATTCCTTTATAATTGTATTATTGTTCCAAGGCATGTCTTAAAATAAAAGAGATCTGTTATTAAAACTTTTGTTTAGTATTGTCGCTTTTTTAGTTGGACAACCTTAATAGTAATTCACCTATAAAATAAAATAAAGACACAAACATACACACCATCAAAGTAAAAGTTTAGTAATCCACAGTGCACACTGCCACACACATAATTTCCTAATTTGCCATGTGGTTCTTCGGGTCTCTTGTTCAGTAGAATCCATCATGGTACCTGTGAAAAAAATACTCATCTATATCCAGTGTAGATCAGTCCTCTACATTCCATATAGGTATACACATGTTTAATAAAATGCAAGTTTTCCGAACCAGATGTACTGAAAGTACACTTGTATATACATAATCTCCCTTCCCACGACTTCAGGGTCCCTCTGTTACAGTACTTCTGTCACTTAGGGGATCCAGGAGTGAATCAGGGAGCACCACATATTAGCACTCTCCTGATTGGCTGAGCTCTGCTGTGTAGTCACTCAAGGTAGAGCTCAGTGAATACCTAAATGGGGTGTAAATCCCCATTTAAAATATGCCAGAACTTTAACCTTGTATCCTAACCCCATACTCGACCTACTTGACAGAAGTCACCCAAGGGCCCTGGCAGTTGAGGGAATGGAGAGTGTGTGTTTGTGTCTTTGTTTGAATATTTGTTTTACTGCGGAAGTACAAATACCAGCATGCTGGTACTTGTGGTTCTCCAAGTAAAAACATGGTAGTTCCACAGTAAAACAATATATTGAATCTGTCTTTTACACAAAAAGCTATCAACACACCACCCACCACCTATGGGTGAGGGGACAGCCCAAATATTTAGCCCTGGCCTTTGGGTGCAATGGATGGGGTGGATGGACCCCTTTTTTGGTGTCCCCAGTCTATCAGGGCTGACTAGTTTGGGTGGTGGGGGGATGCTATGGCCCCAGCAATTTAAATGTGTTTCCTAGCTGTGACATTATCTTACTGACTAGTAGAGCCCTGTGCTGGTTTTAAAAAATATGGGAAACTCCTACATATTTTGTCCCCCATATTTTTGGAACAATGACCAGGCCAAGAGCCCAATGCTCAGTCTTTAACTACAGGGAACCCCTACATAATTATTTCCCTGTATTTTTTTAAAAAGCTCAATGAGCCTGGGGCTGGTTAAGTTTAGGAGGAGGGACCCCACACCATTTTTATTGTCATTTTAACTCTTTTTTTTTTTTTTTACTTTTACACATAGAACATTGCACAAATCTGTGTCTATTTGACATTCATATTTTGAGCTGAAATATCATCAGAGTTTGCTGATATAAGTGATAGTAAATGTCTGTGTTATGCTGGTGCCTATGTAAAGTCATCCCAAATTTGGCCAATAGTCTATTGATTCCTATATGTATGCTGTACCACAAATTTCATTCAGATTTGAGCAAACTCTGCAGATTTTCGTTTTAAGTAAATTTCCGAATTGTGATTCCTGGCCGAGATTGCCTAGTTCATAACCATTCAATCTAAATTCAATAGTAAATTGTACTCATAATGTTCATCAAAGGATTTCTATATATATAAATGCTATATGCACAATCTTTACATATCATATCATGAAACATGGGTATCTTTGGAAAACAAAAACTGTCTGGAAAGATTACTTTTTTTTTTTTTATTTGTACAGGTCGAGTATCCCGTATCCAAATATCCGTTATCCGAATTATTCCGAAAACCAGACATTCCAGAAAGTAAAAAAAAAAATTTTTTTTGCTAAAAACTCACTGGGGACATTTGTAACAGCATCACTGGGGGCATGATATGTAACTGGCACTATATATGTGCAAGACAATGATTGCTTGGCATTCAAATTCAGTGCTGAGATAGTACACAAATTTTGTTTCACGTTTTGAAACCTTGTTTTTTGAACAAATAAAATATATTTGTGTGTAATTTATGTGGTAATAAAATATATTTGTGTGTATTTTATGTGTGTATACAGCATAAACGCAAGATACTTCAAAATACATCATTGAAATATTAAAATATTCCGAAATACAGAATAATCCGTTATCCAAAATTCTCCTGGTCCCGAGCATTTTGGATAAGGGATACTCAACCTGTATTACATTTTATTTTTTTCACTATTTTTTTAAAGTAAGACTTTAATTTTTAATAGTTTATTTATCCATTTTCAGGTACAAACATCAGACATGATCGTATATTATACATGTCCACATTTAAAAACATACAGTACATATAAAACCCACACTACATATAGAAACAATCACACAATACATACAAACTATCAGAACTTACATAAATAGGTTTTTGGGTTTCGGAATCTCTCACATAATTTTTAAAGCTTTTGAGTTTCAGGTTTTCGTATTTTCTAGTTTTTCTAAGAAGGTTCCTATGGATTTACATTAATACTCAAATATGTTATTTAACATTTATACATCGAGGTCATTTATGACCTCCCAGAAGGCATCTCCCTCATGTTCTATATATTGTTTCCAGACTTCCCATTTTTTAAGTGTTTTCACGTTTTCTATCGGATCATTTGTCTCCATTCTATAAGCATAATTTATTTTATTTACTATCAATATCATAGGTGGGTTTTTTTCTTGTCTAAATGCTATATGCACAATCTTTACATATCATATCATGAAACATGGGTATCTTTGGAAATCAAAAACTGTCTGGAAAGATTACTTTTTAATAGATTCTCTTTAAAAAAAACAAAGCATTCTCATATGTATTGTGATTCAAATCTTAAACTCAAAGAAGCAATGGACTTAAAAAAAAACCTGCAAGTTTATTTTCATGTATTTTATATTCTTATACTATTCCTGTTAATAAATAGCATCAGCAAATCATGTTGTTCTATCTGCTTAACCCTGTAATGCATGAATTATGAAATATAATTCAAGATATAAAAAAAAATGTTTTTTCTTAGGTTCAAGGTTTTAGTTTTTTTAGACTAAAAGAAGTTATACATGTGTCCACTTTAGTGGCAAATGTAAAAAATGCCCCATTTCAATGGAACCGTTTTTTTTTAATCATATTTTTTTCTTGCAAAGATAATATAAATTACTTGTAGTTCTAATTTGTTCTTATTATTTTGCTTACTATACTATTTCTCCAGAAAAAAAAAAATTCTCTAAGTTTAAAGCCATACATTTTAAGCCTATGTACAGTATGGGTAAAATCCATCCAGAAACAAACAAAAAATCCTCAGTATTTAGAACACAAACAGAAAAACCAGATGGTTGATATTTAAATCTAATGGCATTTGTTTAACTGATATAATGACCATAAATATAGACATATACAGTATACAATACATAGATCATATGATATCCATTGATTTTGCCATTCTTGCTTTAACCATAATTGAAAGGCATAGGAGACTAGAGAAAGTACACATTTTGGTTTGTAACAATGATTTATTTTAAATGTATATTGTTGTTCAGACAAATTAACAATATTACTTGACTACACGATTTGCCAAAATGATAAAATATTATAATGGAAATATATGGATGCGCTGGAGTATTTCCTTTTCATTGAAACATCAAAATGTAACACTGTCTAGACAATATAAACTAAATATATAATATACAAATATAATCTAAAAATTACTTTTAGATTAAGAAATACAGATGTCGGAGTAATTACAAATGACATGCTATACACGTCGGGACAGTCTGTGTAATAGAAACAGCTTCTAAAGAAGGGTTTTGGCAAATGTCTAATAGCAGTCATGGGGATAAATTTACTAAAGCTTATAAAAATAAAAATAGGTCATGTTGCCCCTAGCAACCAATCAGATTTTTTCTATCATTTTCTATTACATGCTAGAAAAATATAGACAGAATCTGATTGTTGTTGTTATGAGCAACACACTTGTTTTAATTTTTACAAACTTCAGTAAATTCGGACCTCAGTTTTAGAATGTTCTGAAAAAATATTTTTTGGGGGCATAATACACTATAAAAAAATCAGAATGAGAAAGAGGATTATTATTTGTCTAATTACAGTATGATATTATTTTGATTAAAAATATAGTTAATTACAGTGACTCTTCTAAGGTTAGAGAAGATGTGCGGAACATGGCCATGTTCTAAAAATTATCTGCCACCATCCAACGACAAACTTTTATCACCAGTTATTGCATTGTTGCAGGCAGGACAGATAAGATGAACTTTCAGTTATTTGCAACAAAATAAAGATGCCGCAAATGCCTTTCTGACTACAGACCCCTTCAGCGGTGTTTCAGAAATAAATATTTTTAAAGGCAAACGTTGATACATTTACCGATCAAAAAATCTTAATTGCAATTTGTCCTAATATTTTTATCTAAAATAATTCCACAGAATTGATTTGACAAGTTTACAAAAAAATTGTCTAAGGAGTTGCTTTGGAAATGCCAAGGAGACTTACCTAATACTGGCTGCAAACGCATGCAAATGTCCAACAATGACTTCTCAGCTTGCAGAAGATCCCCTAATAAATCAGTTACATTATTCCTGAGTGTGTGATCCCCTAGTGCATATAGCATGTCTCATATGTACAATTACACCAATGCTTTAAAAATATAAAAAATAAAGACAGCACCTCTGTGTTCTGATTCACCAAGGTATAGTCTTCCTGGGAGATTCTATGATGTTGCTCTTATGGTCAATTTTGAATTACTTACAAAATGTCTCAGGAGCTCAATAAAGAACTATACAGAAAACCTGAGGCTGAAAATGCTTACACCAAAGCCAAGTACTCAGTGATGGGTCATCTTGTTGGCTTTTTTTGGAAGAGTTTTTTTCCCAGTAGTCTCAAACTTTCAGTCAAAACCATCCAGGGAAGAGGCAAAGATAATTGTAGGGTACAGTACAATTGAACAAACTGCATATGAAAGCCAAGTGAAGATATATTACAGCATTAGTATTTCACTATTGCAAAGCCAATTTGTGGCCGGACTGGGTCATATTTACTATCGGTGAACACTAATAATATTATGGCTACACTGCTAGATAAAAATGGGAATATGGTGTGGCAAAAGTGCTCTAAAGGACCGTACACACTGAGCGATTTTTTCCAGCGTCTATGGACAGAGATGATCGTTGTCATCGCTGGGGGCAAAGCCACTCAGTGCATACACACTGAGCGGCTGTCCCCCTGCCCAGTGCTGCCAGTGGGGGGTGGAGCGCAGCCCTATGGAAATCTGTCCACAAAGCCGCTCATCTGCTGTTAATACCAGCAGATAAGCGACTGCTGGCAACGATGATGCGGGAGTGCGCAGCAGTGCTCACTGCTCATCGCTGCCCTGTACACACTGGGCGGCTTTCATGCTGAAAGCCACTCAGATGAGAAAACTGAGTGGCTTTCACATGAAAGTCACCCAGTGTGTATGGGCCTTTAGAATCATTGTCACAGCACACAAGAGCCTGGCTCCAGTGGCAGAACTCCCGGAGTTAGTCATCTAACACCAGGCGCCAGCCTTAAAGGGGGCACTGGCTCCATTGCCTCCTTATGTTCTGCTCACACTCCTGCATTTAGAGCCTGGTGCTGCCTGGCGATACCTTCATTGTATGCAGCATTGCGTCATGAGCCCCCCTTCTCCCGATGCTCCCTCTGTCATCTGGTTGCCCGATGCTCGCTGTACTCACTGCTCTGCGCGACAAGTTGGGTCGGTGGGAGACACCACAGCCAGTGTGGGAGTACCTAGTGAGATTGATGCAGCTGCAGCAGTGCAGGAGCCGGTAGCCGGGTCGGAGACACTGCAGCATGTGAGGCCAGTCAGTGAGGAGCCAGGCAGGAGATGAGTGACCATCAGGGCAGTGTAAGTAGGACACCAACCTTTGGGGGGACACACTTAGACTCACATGGCTCTAAGTATGTATACATCTATGTGTGTGTGTGTATATATATATATATATATATATATATATATCCCTGTCACTCCTCTTTATCTCCTGCAGCCGGCTGCAGACTCACTCCCCCCTACCAGAGTGTCCTGACTCCTGACCTGCACTGATCTCCACTCATCCTCCCACACGTGTACTCTATATATGTGTCTCTATGGTCTACACATATGCCCTGTACTTGCAGCCATCATCCTATAGCCATGAACAGTATCAGGTGGAGGAATGTGACACAGGGTGCAGTAAAGCTGCATAACAAGGGGATTCAGGGTAACGAGGTGCAGGGAACAGGCAAAACTAGTATCTGGTCCAGGGGTGCAACAGACCACCCATGTTCTGTGTATCCAATTTGGGTTAAGGCATTAACCCGTTACAATTGTTAAAGGTATATGATTCAAGCCATTCTATAATCATGTATCTCCCCAGCCCTGGATCCCGGTGGACCAGATGACATGCATCTTTTAGTTATCTAATGAAATCCAGATGTTCTGTTGAAAACAACAGGATATGTTATGTAATACTTCTAGAACTTTCTTGGGAACTTAGCCTTTTGCACACACAGATAAAATGGACAAATATCCATTATCTGTGCAAACTTCCCTATACGCAGTTAAAATTACCTTACATGGACATGCATGACGAGATCGCTGTAAGAGTGTCCACCCTTATCCTCAAGTTATAAAAGTAACGACAACTCCACACTAGTTGAGCTTGTCGTATGGTGGTCGTGGGTGTCACATAAGGAGAGGAGTTAAGCTGTGATGGGGAAGCCAAGACGTGAAGATGTCTTGTTATGTGGTATTGTATTGAATTACATTCTTGTGTATGATGATGAATACATATTTATATCTTTTATTATACTTCTGTTAAATGTCCTTCTTGCATGAAAATGGCGATAGCACTATGGCCCTTATTCTGATTGACGCGTACTTTACCGCATACTTTCGGATCGCGTCTTTACGGCGTCTGCGCATGCGTGGAGAACGCAACGCGCATGTGCCACGCCTTGACTCCGTACCAGTTCGGCCAAATCCCGTCCAAAACTGTTCCCCGCAATCAGTCGGGAAATATGGGCGTATTATGGGCGTCATGCGGAATGACACATGGGCGTAGTTTCAAAGTGGGCAAAACGGGGCGGAAACATGGGCGGACACGGGGGAGTACACTTATGTTGGGGGGCGTACATTCAGATACCACTCCGAATGCACGCGATCAAAAAGGGCAGAAATGTGCGGTGTCCACAAGTGTACTATTGCTTTGCGGACACCACTCGTTCATGCGGTAGGCGAACGTACCGCCTAATGACTACAAGCATTAACACCTGAACCCAATAGAATCGACTCCTTTACTCATTACTCACTAATAGGCCGCTTGTCAGTGCTTTATTTGAAACCATTGCACTTGAATTGCTGTAAGGGTTAATGTGTGCAATGCATGTGTTAGGCATGCTTGTAAGGATATATTGGCATCTAATTGATTCCAATTCCAAATAAGCATTTTTTGATGAGGATAGGTAATTGAATAAGTGGGTCATGTGATGTATTGCAGAATATACATAATAGTGGGTTGTTTGGCGTAAATACTCCGCTTACGGGCGGTAGCACCGCTTGGCTCCCGTTCGGATGCGGTATTCCCGAGCATACTCTGTAATACTCTGTAATACCGTGCAGAATCGGAGTGTTTCTCCCGCACACGCATGGTTTGTATGTCGTCCGTAAACACGCCCTGTTCTTAAAGAGTGAGTCCGTCCGAATGCGGAGGACACGTGGGCGTTTCTACGGACGATGGCCGCACGCGGCAAAACACCGTGGCGTGCGGACCGCTCCGTATGAATGCGGGAATATCCGCACCGATCAGAATAAGGGCCTATGTGTGGTAAAACATGCTTCAACAAGTGGGGGCCCGTAAAAAAAAGAAAGTGGGAGTTTGCAAATTGAGTTCTTATAAAGCATTCCTCAAAGAGGGGAATTTTAAAGCAAATGCTGTATACCAACAGTAATGTGATACCAGTTTGAGGATTGCTTTGTGAGAATTCAGATGATGCCAAATAGAATATTGAGGGACCGAAGTGCTGTTTCACTGCTCATGTCGGAAGGAACATGAAGAAAATGATTTAAAATTGAAAATACTGTACCTGTTGTGTTCACCTTATATGTATGCTTGGTTTGAGTGAAAGTATGTTTGTTGGACCGGCCGTTCACGGGGTCTGCAAGGTTCAATCTTTACTTTTGCTGTATTACTTATGGTTAACGCGGCAAAGTGAAGTTAGTTAAGACAGTACCGCCATCGTTAAAATGTAAAATCACATAGATCACCGTCCCATAAGTCTTAGGAAAGCAACACACGAGTGAATGCAAAAATAAATAAGGTGAATACACTAGGTATATAAATATATATATCAGGTATATTGGTAAATTATTAATCATGAACCATGGAAAGTGTGACATTGCTATCATGCTTAAATTAATTGATGCCGTCGTATTTGGGAAAGATAGTTTAGCAACTCCTACAGTGCTACGTGTATTATGTAATGTATTGTCAGGATGTGACAAATCAGCCAAGAGACAGGAATCTCTGTGTTTTTATTTTATTGTCTTATGAGAGAAACAAATTACAAACATGCATTGTGGATTACCAGAAAACAAATGTTATATATGCATCCTGCTATGTTTAGAATGAATTCCAATTTTAGAATGTCTGGAAGATATTAATTCTGTAGTTCATATTCTGACATTTGAACGTGTGATTTTGTGTCCGTCTTAAGGTGCCCATGCACTAGTAAGGTCCAAGCAAATGGTCAGCTGTCATTTGCTCTCATCCATGACCAGGTTTTTGTTCCGACCGGACAGATCTGCAGATGGATCTGCGTGTGTATGGCAACCTTTGCTGTGCACAGAACTGCAGCTGTGCGCTGATAATATAATATTGTCAAGGGCAAATATTATATTATATCTCTGTCTGCAGACAGAGAGGAAAATACTCTAGACCAATTTAGACCAATTTTGTGCTAGAGTAATTACGCTTGTTTATCCGCCCAATTCGGTAGACGTACCGTGAAGTTTTTATTGATACAGCCACACTGATCGAATAACTCTTCATTTGGGGGGGCAAGCAGATTGTATGCCAATTGGGCATTCGGAATAATGCAAAACATAGGCTCTTATTGTGTTCAATACTGTGATGCATAGTGTTGGATTGATGGAGTATGGCGCTGAAGACACTTTGTGGCGCCTTATAAGTAAATAAGCTACTACTATGTAGTAGCGTACATTACTACCCTCGGGGTGGGTGGTTAATTTATAATTTATTTGTCCTGTTTTATCTGGCTAAAACAGAAGATATCGGGTAGATATGACAGACTGTAAAATCACACGTGAAATGTTTATGTAACTGATATGAATATTCACCGACAGTTAAGGTGCATTGCCTGACAGCTCATATTAGTTATTGGTCTTCTGCAAGTCAGAAGGATACATTCCCTCTAATGCCGCAATGTGTGTCAAAACCTCCAGAGCATTGTTTTATGTAATAGAAAAAAAATATTATCAAATTCAACTAATGTGATATGGCATAATGTTCTGCAAATACATTGGCAGGGAGGGTGTATCTGGCCAGTGCACCCCCCCCCTTCCTCGGCTGATACTAATGCCTGTGTTGTAAATGGTTAAAAAGGGGTCAAACCCATCATGCTTGAGTTTGGCATCAGTGCGGTGGTACGAGGGAACATTTAACATAGATTCATTGAAGATTTAATGCAGAGTTATTGCATGTAAAGGAAAAAAAATCAACAGATTGAAATAAAACACGGAGTAATACCCGGAGTAATACCCCGTCCGTGATTTTACAGGATTCTAGGGTTGGACGGACCAGCCAGGATGGCCGCTGTGGACTCCCTAGAACCAAGTTGATTTGATATATATATATATAAATATATGTATATGTATTAGATAAAAGTTTGCAGGACATCTGTTGATATGTTACAGACATTCATATTCATATTAAAAGAAAAAAAAAGGTTTTTGTTATTTGGAACTGTGCCAGATTATCGGCTGCTCTAATGTGATGTTCTAATGATGTTATAGGATTTACAGAGACAGGGTATATAGATGGTTTGTGTAACGAGCCAGCATATGTATAACATGTATAGATATGATTTACTTAAACATATGCACGGAGTTTGAGGAAAAAAAAGAGAAATTATCATTTTTTTTCCCCCTCCTTTTCTGGGCGCAACGCCATGATCCGGGCATGATGCCAGGGCCGATCCCCAAGATCTCCAAGGGTGGGGGCCCCTGCTGTAATGCTGAGTACAGCGTACAAGTCATACTATGCATTAGAAGTTGTACTAAGCGGCTTCAAATTGTGCTGAAAAATAGGAAAGCAGTACTCAGCATATCATTAATTGCTGGATTATCATCAACAGATGGAGTTTGTATATGAGTTAATATCTACCTCACGTAACGGAACTTTTTCAGAACTTTTCAGTATTTTAGTGATGAGGTGTAATTTGACCCCATCCTAATGTGAATCATTCCAGACACTGCATATTCAAGTGATACACAGTGAGACCTACAGAGCAGACCCCAGCCTATGTTTTACATAGGGATCTCGATATTAATTTTGTTTAATGTGATTGTAATTTTGCGTTTTATTCTTGCAGGTATCCTAATACTATAGGATTGATGTGCTACCAAGTGAGGAATCGGTTGCAGATTCTAACAAAATTGTGTTTTCTTTCAGATGCAGAAATATAAAAAGTACTGACAGGATTAACCCCGTACAGTCATTATTTGGCACCAGGCCAAAATTACTTAAACCCTCAAAAGGGGGGTTCTAAAATGGTTAAACATCCCTTGCCTAAGTAATAGCAAGAAGTTTAAATAAAGGGTACCAGGATACCCATACAACAATTTATTCCATAGAATAAATTAAATTGAATCAGGAAAAATGAAACACATACAACTTTACCAAATTATAACAAGTTTCAGGCATACTGTGCTTACTAATGCATACTAATACTAATGACACTGTATTAGGGATTGTCAATATAAATTCATGATGGCATTATCATTACAATTGAATATTTTAGTACGTTGCTAGAGATGAAAAGAAAAGTATTATCTGCTATACATGGCTGAGAGCCATTGCCATTGGTTGATATTACCTTAGATTTGTTGTGGAGACAACAAGAATTATATTTTAAAAATTTCTGCATGCAGTCACACAAATGCCAAACAATGCACAAACAGAACATGGTAGTATTGAAAGGAGGTGTTGTTTATGATTCCTTTAAACAAATCCATACACACATGCATAGAAGCAAGGTATGGCATTGTGCCAATTTATAAAACACGGGTTAGGCCTAATAGAGTTCAGGATGCAACTCTGAGTTATAACAGTATAAGACTGGAAATTGTCCAGCAAAGAACAACAGTAATTAAAAGCTGATTTTGAATCCTCAGAGTGATTCCTATGGAAATTACAATGAGGATCATTAAGGTTTAAAAATCTCTCTGCCTCAGGTACTACTGGCAGGCATTATCAATGCATTTAAGAATGGTTTTAGCAAGTTTTTAGCAGAAAACAACATTTAAGGGTACATCCTATGTTATGAGTAAAGGAAGGTCATTATTTGACCAGTTGCATTGTTTTCTTCTTCCCAAATGGGGGATATATATATAAATATTCATAGAATGGGAAGAAGAGAGATCAATGGGTTCACTCCACATGATGAGGTCATTAACAGCAGTAATAAAAAAATGTCATATTGCTGAAATAAATTTGCTAAGACAATATTATAAGAAGTAGTAGTGCAAGAGTTTGGTGTTGATTGGAAGCATCATAATGCACATTCACAAACTGTAATAGCATTGATGAAACATAAGAGTCTGAAACATAGTTTGCAGTTATTAAATGCCAAAATCATACTTTTGTTTCTAGGGGTAACGAATGATTGGTTGATTGACATTGAGGAAGGTCCCTCCCATGTCATGACACATACAACATTCAACATTCAACATCAATAGGAGGTGTCTTAACAAATCTGATATTTTATTCAATGTTATAAGTGCATATATGGGATAAAGACAGAAAATAAAAGAATAATCAGAATAATTACCAAGAGTTATAAAAATGAATAAATGTATATGTATAAAAGGTACAATTTGTTTAAGAAATAATTAAGAGACAATGGTACTTAATAAGAGAAATTCAATTATTAAGTTAAAATAGTTGTCCCATTTGTAGAGATATCGGATCAAGATTATTGATTTTATTCAGTATAGGAAAGAAGGTTTTTGTATGTATATGAAAGTGTTTATATGTTAGAGGCGTGACCTAAAGCATCTGAAACTAAGCAGTTTACTGCCAGAAAAAAAGAGTTTACAAGAATTGGTATGTAGATATGGTTTATCAAGTGTCATAGAAAATGACCAAGGAACTATAGGAAATGTTTTTCAAAGAATGTGTGAAAGGATGGGTATAGAATCAATATAAAGATATCAGATTATCCAAGGGTGGTTAGGAAGGTTTCTTACAATGGAGAAAGGAATGGCATGACCGGAAGCACTGCAATAGTGCTTCATAGTATTCATACCACACCTGTACCTTCACTTAACCTCTCTCCACATAAAGTCGGATGGCAGACCAGATACGGTACTAATCTAAAGACTGACTTTTAAATTGCAACATAATTTTACTGTTCAATATGTTATCCACCTATCTAAGCAGTTACAAGACCTTTGTTAAGTCAACAGGAGATCCATTCCACTTCTTCATTTGGTCCAGAGCACGATACACAGCTGGGAGAACATGTTATGCAGTTACAAGTCCTTCGTCGAGTCAACAGGAGATCCATTCTACTTCTTCATTTGGTCCAGAGCACGATACACAGGCTGGAGACCATGTTATGGTGAGAAGTTTCTTGCATTCAGGTTCCCTTGCAGATTGATGGGACGGTCCTTGACAAGTATTGCTGACAACAGATACGGCAATACAAGTTATTGAGAAGGACATCAACCTGGAGTCGCAGGTCGTATGGAAAGACGGTGAGAGGTTCAAGTTTAAAAATCACCAGAGACTATGTTGTGTTCCAGTTTACAAAATCACCAGAGACTATGTTGTGTTCAAGTTTAAAAATCACCAGAGACTATGTTGTGTGCTTAAACAGTGACTTATTTGATATAATAAAAGTTCTTCAATCAAGATGGAAAGCATCACTTTTAACTGACTGTATACTTACGGGACAATGTTAAGGAAAATATTCAAGTCATTTGAGTGGAGTAATCATGGACATCATTGCAGCATTTATAATGATCTACCTTGGAGAGAGGCCTAGTCGAGGTTATTGGTCTGAGTTCCTGTCCAGTAGCATGGATAGGGGTTATTTCACTAAGTCCAATTCCTTTGTCCCTTCTAAGCAGGTCAACACGAACATTTAATAACGTTTATAAGGAATAGGGTACAATACCCTTTGAAAGATGAATTGGTGATCGTATCATAGGAGAGAAAAAAAGATATACTCTGATGTGTGGATAACGTGGTATTATTCAAGAGAATTTGTAAGTCAACAGTATCATTCACTGATGGGATACTGTAGGTAACGAATGCAACTGATTCTTGCGTATGCATTAACACACCATTGATGAGTGCAACATGCCTGTCACCATATGTTTATATAATGAAATAACTAAATAGTTACTTTAGAAAATTAGTGAAAAAGGATTGTGATTGATATAAGATATCATTATTTTGTTTCAGCAAAATCATAAGTGAGATGAAACCAGATTTAGGTAAACAGAATGTATACACTTTCACTATCAGGAAGAGCCATACAAGATGAAAGCTGATGCAGGATATTGCGACAAAATTGTCACAATGCATAAGTCATATGTTCCGCGATGCGCTGAACAATGTGTAACTAACTTTCAAGGTTTTAAGTTTATCACATGCACCCTAGATTGAAATGAAAAAGTATTTGAGTTTACACTACAGATGAAGGTTCAACATAAAATGTTCCAGAGTTCAAATTTATAAGTTGGGAATAATGGTTTACACCATAGTTCTAAAGTTTGATGTTTTTGTTTTTTTTCCTTATGCTAAAACAATATTCGCCATATTGGGGGAAATGTGTTTTGAAATGATTACCAATAAAGTTTGAAGGTTTTACTATTTGGGAATAAAAGAAATATGTACCAAAGTTTTATACAATAACCCGTGATGAGTTGAAAGGAGTCTTTTCACAGGTTAATACTACAGTTTAAAAGACTTTATTCCGGCTATAAGGAAATATATTCCATTTATCGATTCTCAAGTAAAAATCATATGGATACCACCTTGGCAAATATCTATACGTATGGAAATGGTGGTTATTTGGACAATCAACAAGAGATTATTGACTTTGCACAATTTCTGGACAATGTTACTGAACTTTACAGGACATTTTTAAATATGATGGACATGATCTAAATGCTAAAAGCAATGGACTATTTAACAATACAATCCGGAGAATATTGTTTAAATGTTTGAAAGTAAATGTTGTTGTAACTATTTGACTGATAATGTTACAAGTTCCTGATATGAAGGAGAAACATAGAAAATGATATAATGATAGAATACTATAAATGATACATGATAGTCATGGGTAGATCATAGGCCATGTTTCCCAAGAATAGAATAATGATGTTCAGTGACAAAGTTTATACTTGTGATAAAATACCAATTTTGATAGTGATAGGGAACATGTACACTATAATGTCCCTGATCAAAGGGTGGAATTGTTAAAGGTATATGATTCAAGCCATTCTATAATCATGTATCTCCCCAGCCCTGGATCCTGGTGGACCAGATGACATGCATCTTTTAGTTATCTAATGAAATCCAGATGTTCTGTTGAAAACAACAGGATATGTTATGTAATACTTCTAGAACTTTCTTGGGAACTTAGCCTTTTGCACACACAGATAAAATGGACAAATATCCATAATCTGTGCCAACTTCCCTATACGCAGTTAAAATTACCTTACATGGACATGCATGACGAGATCGCTGTAAGAGTGTCCACCCTTATCCTCAAGTTATAAAAGTAACGACAACTCCACACTAGTTGAGCTTGTCGTATGGTGGTCGTGGGTGTCACATAAGGAGAGGAGTTAAGCTGTGATGGGGAAGCCAAGACGTGAAGATTAGGGCGGAGTGAAAAAACTGAAATTGAGAAATTCAAAATCGGCTAGTGTGGGAAAGTTGTGACTTGACCTGAGTAAGAAACGTGCAAAAGCTTTTTGATCTGAGTCAACATCTTCTGTTCTGGCAAGAGGTCTGAAGTTTCACTTTTTTGGTGAAAATGACGAAAACTGTGAAGATGCTCCGATCTAGTTAATATTATGTCATGCTGTCTTAGAGTGGTTTATTAATATACTTTAGCTTAGTAAAAGAGAGTACGAGCTTGTCCTAGTGCAAAGTGACTGACTTTGGCGAGAGAAAAAATCCCTGATAAATGACCCATTTTCATGGTTTCAATTGTGAATATGGTGTTTTTTTTTTTTTCTTTTGGGAGAGGATGCTTTGTAATTGATGTGATAAGGAAAAGAAACTTGCTGGAAAAAAAACTGGGTAAATACCTTTTGTTTGCCTTTAGTAGAGTAGTGCACCTATGTGTCTTCTAATGTCCAACAAACTCTTTACTGAATGCTCCAGTAAGTTCAGTAACAATGCATTACACTCTGTTCTTTAGGTGCAGGATTTAAAACACTTCTGTTTATTTGTTTATTAGTTTATTTGTTTAAAAAACAGTTTTGCATCCCCTATGCTGGGAACATGTATGGGCTGCATTACGGCATATAGTTATGCCAAAGATAAGCCAATATATTAACAATTAAATACGTTGAAGTGTATTATGATGTAATAAACAAATACATCTAATGTTTAGTGATATTTAAAATGATACATTAAACAGTTTACACTGTTACTTGTAATACTTATTGTAACAGTTACTGTTTTTCAATAACAGACTACAAGTTATTTCTTATTAGCAAGATCTGACAACCAGATACTGTTATTGATAAGACACAATTGGGCAGATGTATGACTGGGCGTTATGGGGGAGAAGGGGTATCAGCGCACGTTATGTGCACTGATGCCACTTCTCCCCCATGTATGATGGAGCCAGTGTGCGGTAAAGGACAGGGGCGCATAGCGCCCCTGTCCATATCGGTGCTGCTATCTAAATGATAGCAGGCCGAATGTATGAATAGTCAGCATCATTACTAATGAAAAGGTAATGAGGCTTTTCTGTGAACGGTTGTATCACTGCCTTTTGGCCCTTATTCAAACCTGATCGCAGTAAAAATTTGTTCTAAAAATGGACAAAAAAATGCTGCACTGCAGGGGGGGGGGGCAGATGTAACATGTGCAGAGTGAGTTAGATATGGGTGGGGTGTGTTGAAACTGAAATCTAAATTGCAGTGTAAAAATAAAGCAGCCAAAATTTACCCTGCACAGAAACAAAATAACTCACACAAATGTAACTCTCTCTGCACATGTTACATATGCCCCCCCCCCCCCTGCAGTGCAGCATTTTTTTGCCCATTTTTAGAACAAATTTTTACTGCGATCAGGTCCTTTACCGCATGCTGGCTCCATCATACATGGGGGAGAAGCGGTATAGTGCACATAACGTGCGCTGATACCCTTTCTCCCCCATAACGATCTTTCATACATCTGCCCCATTGTGTCTTATCAATAAGAGTGTCTGATTGTCAGATCTTGCTAATAAGAAATAATTGTTGCAGTCTGCTATTGAAAAACAGTAACTGTTAAAATAAGTATTACACGTAACAGTGTAAACTGTTTAATGTATCATTTTAAATATCACTAAACATTATAAACATAAGTGTTTTAAATCCTGCACCTAAAGGAGTGTAATGCATTGTTACTGAACTTAATGGAGCATTCAGTAAAGAGTTTGTTGGACATTAGAAGACACATAGGTGCACTATTCTATTAAAGGCAAACAAAAGGGATTTACCCTGTTTTTTTTTCACCAAGTTTCTTTTCCTGATCACATCAATTACAGAGCATTCTCTCCCACAAAAATAAAAAAATAAAAACACGTTCCGGAGAAAACACCATATTCACAATTGAAACCACGAAAATGGGTCATTTATCAGGGATTTTTTCTCTCGCCAAAGTCAGTCACTTTGCACTAGGACAAGCTCGTACTCTCTTTTACTAAGCTAAAGTATATTAATAAACCACTCTAAGACATCATGACATAATTTTAACTACATCGGCGCATCTTCACAGTTTTCGTCATTTTCACCAAAAAAGTGAAACTTCAGGCCTCTTGCCAGAACAGAAGATGTTGACTCAGATCAAAACGCTTTTGCACGTTTCTTATTCAAGTCAAGTCACAACTTTTCCACACTAGCCGATTTTGAATTTCTCAATTTCAGTTTTTTCACTCCGCCCTAGTGAAGATGTCTTGTTATGTGGTATTGTATTGAATTACATTCTTGTGTATGATGATGAATACATATTTATATCTTTTATAATACTTCTGGTAAATGTCCTTCTTGCATGAAAATGGCGATAGCACTATGTGTGGTAGAACATGCTTCAACACAATAGACCAGATGCAATTTAGTTCAGCGCTGGGTACACACTAATCTTGTCTTTCCAGACCACCCATTCAGATGTGCAATGGCCCACTTCTTGAATTGAACTGTGCAGAGGCAGTGCTGTGCTGCAGAAGGCGGGGGCAGTGGCAAGCCTGCTGCACTTACAGGACTCTGTGGTCCACATGGTTTGATGCCCCTGGTCCCCTCACAGCCACCACTGGTCTGCTTACTGGTGCCTGCATAGCCGCCGCTGGTGCCAGCCGGATGCTTTCAACTGGCTCTCATCCCCGCCACCTGGCTCTCATACACACCACCACTGGAGCCTGCTGGACGCCTACAACCTGCTCTCATCCCCATCACCACTGGAGCCCAATCCCATCAAGTCTGGTAGGCATACTGTCACTCTCCCTGTGTCTCTTCTGCCACTGTCCCTGCTGTTACTATCCTTATGTCCCTGAATTTTCACTCATAGCGTGTGCCATAATGTGATTTTTGGTTCATACCATGCAGAATAATGTACATTTTGGCTCATAACATGTTGCATAATGTGAATTTTGGCTCATACTGTGTGGCATAATGTGAATTTTGGCTCATTCCATGGGTATTATGCACCATTCCTTGCTTAGCTCCATATTTCTGGATCTAGTGACAATTTTTTTTTCTTTGCACCTAATTAAGTCTTTTTTTTTTCCATTCTGCCCAGTCTTTATGGGGGTTTTCCAGCTCTTCCTCTATACAGAAAGAATATATATGTTTTCCTGATGTCTTAAACACATGTTAGAGCCACAGTGATACATTGAGATTAGGAATAAGTTTAGACATAGCCCTAAGAGAGAAAACCGGTAAAGGATTTCCCCTCTGGGGTTTGAGATACCATCTTATCACAGACCTTAAGCAAAGCTTTAATAGAGGGGAGACAAACCAATGGGCAAATTTAGAGCACTGAAATTGCTTGAGGGGAAGCCAACAATATACTGTATAATTTATCATGGAACCCAATCTTTAGTCTCAGCCAGTATGCACACCTCTTGATTTTTTACAAAGATCTGAAAATGCCAGGCCACATCAAAACCTTGGAAGAACCATCTGAGACTAGAATTTTTTTTTTGTGGGTGATTCTTCCAAAGATACTGAGAGAAAATAGATCTGCATTTGTCCAGGTTTATTGCCAGGAAAAGCAAGGACAATTGTACTGAATTAATTTAGGTAATAGAAAAATCTTAAATGGTGACAAATGGCCCAACCAAGAAATTTCGTAAGTCAGCCAATATTTGAGAAGTGTTGGCAGCGATTCATTTAGTGTGTTGAGATTAACATAATAAGCATGAGTAGTAAATTAAGGGATTATGGATAATAAAATACTGAATTGTGATGGACTGTCAATTTTATGGAAAGAAAGAATGAAGAGAAGAATCAACAGAGTCTCCAAGGTTTACAGAAAATCCCGAAATCGCCGAAATCCTGACAAGGGGGGTACGCGGATCGCCCCCCCTTGCGGGCTCACTGCGCTCGCCACACAGCGGACCCGGTGCCTCGCTACGCTCGGCGCGCTAATTTATTCTCCCTCCAGGGGTGTCGTGGACACCCACGGAGGGAGAAAGTGTTGGGATTTCGGCGGTCGGGATTCCGGCGTCGGGATTCTGAATGCCGGGATCCCGACCGCCGGGATTTTAACTGCATCCCCAAATGAGGTAGGAAAACCTGGGAATCTTAAGCAAAGAGGAGAACATTATCTGCAAAAAGGCAGAGATTTTGAATGGTATTCCCAAAGTTAACACCAGGGAAGCAGGCATCTGCTTGAAACTTGGAAGCCACAGTGTCAATAGCCAAAATAGTTAAGGAAAAAGAAGAAAGCCTTCTAGGTAACAGTTATTGATTGTGTAGAAAGTAGAAAGTTAAGTAGTCTTCTGGTGAAGGATCCTTGCGATCTGAAACGCGTTAAGTGTGGCTCCATCTGTATTCTTTACCCACTGGTCTCCATCACCAACTCGTCTGAAGGACTCCTGCCTATCCGGATTGATGCAGTGACCCTATTCCATCCCAGAACGGTTGGCGGCATGTAAGCAGTGTTTGCCTTGGGCTACTTTGTTTTATGCTGTCATTAATGTCAATATCATGTGAGTGCATTTTATTAAATTACATTCTATGGTATTAAATGATCTGCACCATTATTTGTGTCTTTGATCTCCCAGTTATAAATAGGACTTAATCAAATCCTTGCTGAAGGATACTGCTGCTATTATCATCGATGGATAAAAATTTAAAGGGACACTTTTATTTCCCTATTTTGGTGTGAAGCACCTTATTCAATATGGTCACCTTTTGAGTGCTATGGTGTCAGTTTTCTTTTTTTGTTCTTTCACCAGTTATTAATTGGGAAGACAGAAAACCAATTCTAGACACCCTTACACATAGAGTAGTATACAAAGCCAAAATAGGTCAACTAATCTGGTCAAGAATTCCACACTTTGAAAGGACCGTAGGCATGTGGAACCAATTGCATTAATCATACTGTATATTTTTTTTGCATCAAGATAAAGCAGGTGTAGACCATAGTTAGAAATATTTATAGCATTAAGTACATCTAATATTCTATGGCTGTTGTCAGCAGTCTGTGTACTAGACACAAAACCCTACATGGTCCATATGCATAAAAGATGAAGGAAAAGCAATATGTTTATTATCTACATTAAGGAGTGCAATGCAGTGGTAGTTTTGGCACTATGATGTACCTTCCCTATTTTGGAAAGTTTACAACATAAGCCTCAAGTATCTCCTCATGGAATAATCCCAGGTCTGACACGTCATTAAACATAGATGTCAGCAGGGGAGAATAATGGTCCTGGAAGTTTACATAAAAATCATTAGAAAAACTATTACACCATGAAGGAGAGATTTAATTGCAGGTTTTATCTCCAATGTCTTACGAGGTGCATATAAAATACAGATGTGCAGGTTCAGTTTTACTCAGACTTAGTCAGTTCTCAAATTTGGATCTTATTAGCGATCAGCTGTCACATGTTTTGGATAGCCAATAAGATCTGGATTTGAGAACTGAGTAAATGCGAGTAATAACAAATGTACAAATGTAGGTGGAGAGGATGGTTGGGGGGCTGAAGAAATGAAAGGAGTCTTGTGGGTAAGGGTAATGGATGTGTTATGTATTAAAGGGTGATGGATTTAGTGGTGAAGGTGGTGGGGATGTAATATAGATATGGATGAAGAGAGAATGAATGAGGATGGAAGGATAGGTGGATTATGTGAGAATGGTGGTAGGAATAAAGTGGAAAGAAAGAGCGGATATATGGCATGGTATGGGTAATAAAGAGTATGGGTCTGTGTGAATGTTGTGAAAAACTAAATATTGGAACTCAGGATCAGGAAGAAGTATAAACTAAAGTATACAGTAGTTGTTAGAAATTATGATAGTTAAGTGATGTTGATGAAGGGTTTTTAAGGGGGATGGTGGGATGGTGAGGAGACAAGGGTTGTTCTTTTACTGTAAATATATGGAGAATATGAGTATATTTTTTGTAATAAAAAGGTTGTAATCTCAATAAAGAAGTATCAATAACAAACCTGCACATCTCAAATTGAAAGCATTTAGATTGCTTTATTTTTACATTGCAATTGGACAAACCCTACTCAAATGTAATTGTATCTGCACATTTTGTATCTGCACGTTACATCTACCCCACCTAATATACTTAGATTGCCAATCTGATGACAGTCCTTTTTCTGTATTTTTCAAAAAGCTGCTTTTATTTCGTTATTCCTAAGTGTATATATCAAAGGATTCAACATTGGTGTAATTATTGCATAACAAATAGCAATGAATTTGTTCGTTCCTGGAAGAGAGCTTGACCTAGGTTTCATGAAGGCAGCGATCAATGAGCCATAAAACATTGTCACAACCGTCATGTGAGATCCACCGGTGGAGAAAGCTTTCCGCTGCCTGACTGCAGATGCGATTTTTAAAATGCTTAAAATAATTTTAAAATAAGATATTGCAATAAATTGCACTGGTACTATAAGAACAACCGTGCCAACTACAAAAATGACTACTTCAATAAGCAAAATATTTTCACAACCCAGTGATAATACTTCTAGCACTTCACATATGAAATTATTAATTTCTTTATTGCCACAACGATTAACATTGAGTGTAAGAGAAACAAGTACAGTGGGTGGAAGAAACCCACATATCCATGTAGCGATAGCAAGTCTCACACAAACCGTCTTACTCATGATTGTGGTATAATGCAGAGGATAACATATAGCTACATAACGGTCATAAGCCATAATAACAAGTAGAACACACTGTTTCCCCTAATGACAGACCAACATACATCTGTGTTGCACACTCAGCATATGAGATAGTTTTCTTTATCGACATCAGATCTTTCAGCATCCTCGGCACAGTGGAAGAAGAGAAGCAGAGATCCACAAATGAGAGGTTTTCCAGGAAGAAATACATAGGGGTGTGAAGGCTGACATCAGAAAGGATAATAATAATGATGGAAATGTTCCCAATTAATATGATCATATATACAAGTAGGAAGACAAAGAAAAGAATAACTTGTGTCCTGGGATCACTGGAAAGTCCAAGAAAAATAAATTATTTTATATCTGTGCTATTTTTCCAAGGCATTCTTTAAAATAAAATGTATAATGATCTCAATAATCTGTTATTAAAGATTTTGAGTATTAATTTTGCACTTTAAATTGTAAAAACTAGATTGGAAATCACCTACAAAGGTCTCAATGCAACAGATAATGCACGTACTTTAAACACTGCCCACACAAACGGGCAACCCCCCTTGCATGCCGAGTTATCCCGCACACATGCGAATGGATGTTTAGCATAAAAATCCATTTGCTGCTTGTGTGCGGGGAGGAAATCATTCGATGATCACAACCATTGAATGATTTCTAAGGTGCACGCAGATCTAAGACACTCTCTGGTGTCTCAGATCTGCCGGCTACCTTTACGGGAAGAGGGCAGGCAGCTGACATCCGATGACATCAGCTGCCCGCCCCCGGCACCCGCATCATTGTGGTATTACCATTGGTAAGCCAAGTAATTTCATTGGAACACCAATTAAATGCTGGGTGTTCCCATGGGCGCAACCCTCTCACGGGCCAGCGAACAAGCAGGCTGCACATGCGCATACATCGCACACCATCGCTTCCTTGTGCAAACTTGCAGGGGAGCGAATGGAGTTGAATAAGGTCCAATATGTCTATAAATACACATAAGCCTTATTACTGCAATGACAGTAGTAGATGGCTGCAGTGATCAGTTCTGTCTCTCTCTACCAACTTATTGGGATTGGGAACTAGTAGTGTCCCTGGATAATTTTGTAAATGTGGTCCTACCTGGGCAGCATCAGAGGTTGAACATGCCATGGCAGCATTACTGGAGGTTCTGTACTGCAGAGATGGAATAACAGAATGAAGGAACAAGGCACTGTAATTAGTTCAATGGGCTGTGCATGGGTCAAAACATTAGCACACAAAACAAGCCTCAAATCTCTGTCAGTCCACTGGGAATCTTCTCTGTTTGCCCTATGTCCAATCCTCCCCTGACTGTAAATATTTGTTATAGCCACTGAACATTGTACATATTGTGGAGACAGTAGCAAGCTGCTGAGCTGACATTGAGCCTAGGTGTTTCTTCAAACCAAGGACAATTGTGTTTCTAAAGGTGCCCATACACGGTGCGAGGGTGCCGTGCAATGCAATGCGTGCTCCCACGGGCATCCTATTGCACAGCACTTATAGTTGGTGCAGCCAGTACTTTTTGAACTAGCGTTGGATCACATTGAATCGCTTCGCAGGCAAATCGCATGGAAATCACATATGATGCAATGTAGTTCAAAACACACGGAACTATTGTACCACGTATGGGCACCTTAATAAATCAATTTAGCTCCTAAACCCAGTGAGATAACTGTAATTGATTTAGCTATATCTGTTATTATTTGGTGGGGGGTATGGATTTCGGTACACAGCCACCACCGCACGTCACTGCTCTGAGACTTCCACTTACATAGTTACATAGTTACATAGTAGGTGAGGCTGAATAAAGACTTGTGTCCATCTAGTTCAACCTATGTTTATAGTAGCTTATCCCTTGTTGTATAGTATGTTCTGATATTTTAAAGACAGATGTGAATGTTTTTAACCAATAAATGTTTATCCAACCTTATTTTAAACGTATTTATAGTGTCTGCCGACACTGACTGGCCCATTTTGTTTAACATTTTTATTAACGATATTGGGATGGGGTTACTCAGCAATGTATCCATCTTTGTGGATGATACAAAACTGAGCAGAGTTATTAAATCATCAGAAGATGTCACCACGCTTCAAAATGATCTTGTCAATCTAGATGAGTGGTCAAAAAAGTGGAAGATGAGGTTCAATGTGGACAAATGCAAGGTCATGCACCTTGGGAGATATAACCATTGTGCTAGTTATAACCTAAGCAGGGATGAATTGGGTAATTCAGTACTCAAAAAGGATCTAGGAGTCCAAATAGACAACAAACTAGGGTCTAGTGCTCAATGTAATATAGCAACAAAAAAGGCCAACAAAACTCTAGCATGTATTAAAAGGGAAACAAGGGATTCAAAAGTAATTATGCCTCTGTACAAATCATTGGTTAGACCGCACCTCGAATACGGAGTACAATTCTGGGCCCCACACTATAAAAAGGACATCAAAGAATTAGAAAAAATCCAAAGAAGAGCAACTAAGCTTATTAGGGGAATGGAGAATTTAAGCTACGAGGAGAGATTAAGCAAGCTGGGACTATTTACACTAGAGAAGAGATGTTTAAGGGGGGACATGCTCAACATGTACAAATATATCAGGGGCCAATATAAGGAACTGTCAAACACCCTTTTTTTTTGCTAGACAGGAATCTAGGACGCGAGGGCACGAGTTTAGATTAGAAGAAAAAAGATTTTGTTTATCTAGAAGAAAAAAATTCTTTACAGTCTCACACGCACGCGCGTCTCAGTTTCCGGGCGGCGGGGCGATGGGAACCCTGTCCGTCTCCGCTTCAGGGAGACAGACAGGGTTAGGGGAGGTGGTGGGGGAGAGCGGGGAGGTGGTGGGGACCCCGGGTGACCGCCGGCAAGCTGGCGGGGACCCGGGGGAAGTGCCGTCGGAAGGGGACACGCGTGCATCACGTGCGCGCGCGTCCCCTTTCGCAGATCAGATGGCGGCTGGCGGGGGATGGCGGCTGGCGATTCTTCCGCCATCGCCTGCAAAGACCAGGCCGGCTCCATCTGTAGCATCCTGTAGGAAGTCACTCGCTGCCTTACCTTGCAGCAATAGCCAATGGCAGTGGTCACTGTTATTGGTTTATGCAGTGTTTCATAGAATGATTGTATAGGTCATTACCATCATGCCTCCTGAAGTATTTTAAGATCATTGAACTGTGAGCTGCTGTAAATGAATAAGAAACAGATAACATAAAGGTTGGGTTTATATGTGCATAATCTGCAATGTTGTATGGAAACATAGAATGTGACGGCAGATAAGAACTGCTTGGCCCACTTACTCAGCCTATGTACATGCACACATGTAGGGGTAATTTACATAGCTCTCATGTCTTAGCCATGTGTGACCGAGTCCAATCTCAGTTGATATTGCCTGTTTTTTTTATATATATATATATATATATATATATATATATATATATTTGTGTTATAGGCTACTACACATGCAGCTCCCCTTGTAATGCTGCTAACACATGTGTATGGGCGCTCAGGGACTCGCCAGTCATACTGACCATGTGCATGTAATGAAGGTTATAGAAAATGCTGTAGCACAATGTACATAAAGTCAGTGGCGGATTTAGGGGGGGGGGGCACCCGGGCACGTGCCCCCCTGTCATTTATTTTGAAGCTGAGGACCAGGGCTTTCCAACGAGCACAGCCCCGTGTCTCTAGCCCCCCGGGAACCGGAGATATCGCCTGGCAAACCTGTAACGTTTTTTCCCCATAGGATAATATGGGACCCGTCAATTCCGACCCCCAGCCGGTTCCGACGGCTGCCAGTTCCCGCCCTGGCATTACAGAAGCTTGAGGTTGATTTCATTCAATTCCAAATCGCTGGGCCTTCAATATGATACCAGGCTCGTCCGAATCGGTCAATCAGTTCCAGAGATATTACGTGTAAACCGATTTTTTTCTTTTTGAAATGTAATTTCATGGCTGTTCATGTTCTTTGAGGGCAGATTACTCTGGAACCAAACGTTCCAGTTTCACTTGATCAAAATCATTCAAAGCCCACTCAAAAGTTCTTCAATATAATACTTGTCTCATGAAAATGGTTCAGTTGGTTCCGAAGATATAGCCGGTTAAATGAGATAACTGGTTAAAGGGGGGAGGGGTGGTTTTCTCTACCCCTCACACCAGAAAATGCAGGGACTAGGCTGGTGTAAAAGGGGCCAACCTGGGAATGCATTTTCTGGTGTGAAAGGGGTATTATTTCAAATAGCCGGGACCTGCAGTGCTCTGAATACAGCCAGGCTCTGCCACTGTCAGTGGCTAGCACTTCTGCCTGGCGGTGGCTGTCCCCCATTTACCACGAGCACGTATTCCCCCTTGGCAATGAGCATGTAATCCCACATGGCAACGAGCATGGAACCTCTGGCAATGAGCATAGAACCCTTGGCAATGAGCATGTAGAGAAGCAGCACTTATGTAGCATAATTTTTAATAGGCATTATGGTGTTTGGCATAACACATAATGGACATAATGGCGTGTAACTTAACGTGTAATGGATATTATGGTGTAAATGTTTAATGCAAGCCTTTGGTGGACAATGTCCCTGTTTATGAAGTGTATTGTGAATTTTGGCTTAATCTGTGTGGCATTATGTGAATTCTGGCTCAATCCATGTGACATTATGTGAATTTTGTCTCAATCCGTGTGGCATTATGTGAATTTTGGCTCAATCCATGTGGCATTATGGGAATTTTGGCTCAATCCGTGTGGCATTATGTGAATTTTTTCCCAATCCGTGTGGCATTATGTGAATTTTGGCTCAATCCGTGTGGCATTATGTGAATTTTGGCTCAATCCATGTGGCATTATGTGAATTTTGGCTCAATCCGTATGGCATTTTATGCATTTGGCTCAATCCGTGTGGCATTATGTGAATTTTGACACAATCCATTTGGCATTATGTGAATTTTGGCTCAATTCTGTGTGTGTTATTATGTAAATTTTGGCTCAATCCGTGTGGCATTATGTGAATTTTGACACAATCCATGTGGCATTATTTGAATTTTGGCTCATTCCATTTGGCATCATGTGTAAGGGGCAAGTATAATGGGGTCTAGTATTTTGTTGCATAATGTGTAGAAGTTGTATATGGTGTTGACACGCACCCTGTTGAGCGGCCACACACCCTTTTCTGGAGCGCGCCTTTGGCGCGCGCACAATTACATCCTTCACTTTTGTTGCCATGGTGGGCCTGCGTACTTTAAATGCCAGGGCCTATTTTTAATTCCATTCCCACCCTCTCCTGCCGCTCTCTTAGCATGTACACTGGCACCATTAACACCACCCCTCTCCCACCCAAACCCTTTTTTATCATGGTGCCCCCCCTGTCATTTTATCCTGGATCCGCCCCTGCATAAAGTAATGGTTCCATAAGTAAGTTACATTGACACAGCCATCTGGCAGTCACCATAAGGACTTTACCCAACAAAGTACATTGGAATAGATGATATTCAAGAAGCATGGAATAAATAAGGCCTTCATTTTATTCCTCAGTTGTCACCTACAAGGACCCCCCAGTCCACTCTTTAACCTATTGGTTAATTAGGCACTGGCAATGTATGTCTCTTTAAGCTACAGAAAAACACCTAAAAACTAATTGTTGTGAACTTTTCTTAAGGGCCATCAAGTGCCATCAGCCGTCCTCTGTTCCGTATCTCCCAGTTGGCATATACTCCTTCAAGCCGTATCCTGGGCTCTCTAGAATGGCACCCTCTGCATTCTCCTCAACTTCATGTTGAGCTTGACTCCTATAAAGGGAATCACTAACACACTTATACTGCTTTCACACTGCAAAAACCTGCATTCAACCCGATTTTCTAAACGTGGCTTAAAACTGGTCAAAAGCCAGTTAAACCCCTTTCATATTGCATGATGTAAAGGTATATTGCAGTTTAAATACCGTTTTGTACCTTTCAGATTCAACCCGTTTCACCCATAGAAAGCCATACAATGTCATTTTAAATGTTTTTTTCCTGCTTGTGGGCAGGGATCAAGTGTGGTTATCATTTATAGCAAATACCGTTTCTGAGCTGTTCAGACTGCAGGGAAAACGGCTCAGAAACATGTAGGATCCTGCTTTTAACACGTGTCAAAATACCGGTTTTCTGTAACCGGTAAATTGACAATGTAGCTTTCACATTGCAGCTGGAACCGTTTTAAAGCACTAAAAAAACAGCAATATACCGTGTTACAGCTGCAATGTGAAAGGGGTATTACACAATAAATGCAGCATAGGGGGTGTTTTTATTTAAAATGTTGTTTCTTTGAAGTGGCAGTTTTGGATACAGCAATTAATCTGCTGTTAATTATAATTGCGTAGACGAAAGATGTAAACTATCATAGGATTGCTTACTATGGAAAAAAATTCTACTCTATTAAAATAACATCTTATGATAAATTACCCCTAGGACTTCATTTGATAGCACAATACAACACATACCGATAGCAATTTATTTAGTTATGGTTTCAAAAATGATAAGTGGAGGAGATGGCCAAAAGGATCACAGTCCCAAATGAGTCCGGCTTCAATTCCCCAACATCCCAGGAACAAGCCTTTTGGCAAATGTGGGCCACCCAGGAAACCCCTTATCATGAGTGGCTATAAAAAACAGGTGGGCTACAAGGGCAGCTGGACTATTGCCACCAAAAAAAAAAAAAAAATACAAGAATGTGAGCTGTCAGGTCACCTAGGTGTTTTCTAAAAAAAAAAAAAAAAAATTAAATTACACAATTTGTGTTTCTTAACAATTATTATTTTTTTTTTTTTTTTCTTTTTTGTCATTAAAATACTTGGTAATAATGTTGAAAAGTAACACACTATACTAGAGTAAAACAATATTGGAAAAAAATATTGTTTGCATCTTAATATTATGTTTGTAGTTCATTTAAAAAAAATATTTATGGCATTGTGAAATTAATAACCTAGAGAACATCTTCACAAAGTTGGTCAGGACTCCACAAAGTTTATGTTTTCCAGGTGACATGTGGCTTGCTAAATTGTGTTAGTTGGTGATAAACATTGTACCTACTGGATTATCTGGAAAACGTGACCTGCGTGGCGTAACGAGGACCGAGTTTGAGAACCACTATGTACAATTATAAGCATTATTGTTTCAGTAGTTTTGTTGACAATTGGTTTTAAAAATACTACAGTATGTAACATCATTCTAAAAATCAAAAACATTATGCATTGATTTTTATGTGTTTTCAAAAACAAAACTTGATTTCCATGACCAACAATCGAAACCAAACTTTAAGTGTATGTTTTACTTTATTTGTAGAATAGTATAATGCTTGGAACAAACATACTTGCCACATATGTAGGACTATACCTTCCAGAACATAACAAATGTTTAAACTATTTTGTGTTGGCAGTATGAGCACAATAGTAGTCATTTTTTGTCCCTCACAAAAAGCCCGTAATGGTAAAAATATGCTGAACACTGAATTGTTCATCAATGACTTTCTGCCTTACCTGTCTCCCTCATTCCGTATTCTGTCAAAAGATGGTTCTAACTCCATGACTTGCTAATCATCAGGTGGCAGATGTTGTTGCTCCAAGAGAAATCAAGATTTCAGAACCTTAAAATGTTTCTATCATTGACTGAGTGACCTTATGCGTATGAGTGTTTATGTGTTCTGCAGGGGAATTGGGGAGCAATAGTGGAGTCAGTAGCCAAGAGAAACAGCCTGATCCAAGGATATATGTACTGTCCTCCTCTAGGTGGTCTCAGACCAATGTTTGTGCCATCTATAATACTCAGAACTTTATTTGAGCAACACCTTCCTAGTTTGGCTAAGAGTACATTGATTAGTTTATGTGTGTTCTGATGTGATTTTCACTCATATTTAAGCAACCTTTTCTGGGGTTTTTTCCCCATAAATTACTGATATGCATTTTACATCCGAGAATGCAAACTTGAATGAACGCAAATAATTGTAAATTTACCCCTTACACATTAGGGTTCATTTTCTTATGGGAACCAGTTAAACTTCCAGTACATTTTTATAGTGTGGGAGGAAACAGGAGCACCTGGAGGAAACCCACTCAAGCACGGGGATAATATACAAACTCCACACAGTTAACGCCAAGGTGGGACTCATACTCATGATCTCACTGCTGTGAGTCATGAATACTAACATTTAGACTCTCTGTATGAATTGGGAATGTACATGTACTGTAGAATAATGTGTATAGTGAATAAGTACTATTATGCATTTCAAGTGTATGACATAAAGACTCTCCAGAGAGAAAGAAAGGTTTACATTGGATGGATTGTGTTAACGTAATATGTTTTAGTATGTTGTATTACATGTTCCTGACTTCCTATCTTCCCCAGCTAGGCAATCCAAAACGTATTAGTCAACTGGTATGTGTTTTGAGCTACAGTACCTAATATATCTAATTCTTTTTATAGCTACCTTTAAGTTCAATAACAATTTAAAAGGCTACATGTAATCCAAGGAGAATTAGATTTGGGTGGGGTTTTTCTTCAAAGTGATATTGCAGTGTAAAAATAAAGCAGTCAGTATTTTCCCTTCACAGAAACAGAATAACTCACCCAAATATAATTCTCTCTGCACATGTTGCATCTGCAGCCCATCAGTGCACATGGTTTTGTCCAGCTAAGAAGGAATTTGACTCTAAGAGTGAACTAGAATAAGGCCCCATGTGTATTTTATGACAGATAATTTAACAAAAAGAGACAGTTTGCCGTTCACATCTAATGACTTTTTTTTTATTGTTGCTTTTTAAAAACAGAACATGACATAGAATGGACAGAAGGTAAACATTCTGGTGTTTATGAATACAGTTCAGTAATTTCTATTCATTGATTAAAAAGATAGCACTGTCTAGTAGTAGGTGCTTGCTAAGAAGTAAAGCCATGTACACAATTGACAGCCTCTGCAAATTTCGACTGAGCCCTGTGCACTGACTATTTGGCCCAGCGATAGAGACACACACAGGGCAATTCATGCAAACTTACCAAACAATTTTGCCAATGTACTGTAGTCAAAATAACTTAGAAGAGTCGCTTTGTGTGCGACAATCATTTTAGTTTTCATTAAACAGTTTTAAGAGTATCAAGAAATAAAATGTTATACAACTTACAGCCAGAAAAGAAATTGGTTCTAAGATAAGATTTGGTTAAATGTCCAGTAAAATGAATAATACCAAATTTGGGCATAATATATAATAAGCAGGGACGTAGTATATTAAGTTGGAAATGGAAAGGTTGATAGTGTCTAAAGCTATCTCAAAATGGCTGAAATGCACAAGGTTTACGTGGACAAAAGATCAACACAAGCAAAAGGTTCTCATGAAAATGATCTACAAATTAAAAGTTGAGTTTTCATGATAGATTTCATCACACGGACCACAAATTGATGCATTTCTCACTTCACTCACTCTGCTTTGGACATGGTGCCTTGCTCCGCTACCACTGCAACCTGGCACACTTTACCACACTTTACTATTCCCAATTAGAGTCCATGTGCACGGTAAAGTATAAAAAAATTCAGCAAAAGAAAAAAGCGATGTTAACCTTTTCATGTGTGGATCATCGCCATGTTAAGCATATGGTTTCAACTTATTGACTGTTGACATATCATCCGAATACCAGTAAGCTGAATGATTAAGAGTAAGTTTATTCTTTGTATATCTACAGCAAAATACTCTAATAATTTGATTTAAGAATAAAGATATTTACATAGTCACTAGTTCTCTTCTAGGACTGCCATTCAGATGGAAATTAGAGGCACTGATAAAATTAATTATTTCACAGTGTTATATTTATTTTTATTGCAGGCCCCTATAGCTAAATATTTCAGAAATGTGCTTGTTTCAAAGTTACACTAAAATAAATTTCTGCAGAACCGATTTGTTAAGTTTATTGTGTAAATATGTTCTTTGAAAATGCTTAGAGGACATACCTGGCTACAAACTTTAGCAAATGTTCGATAATGATTTTTTTTTCTTTCAGAAGAGCCCATACTAATATATCTCTATTATTCCTGGGTGAGCTATACCCTGGTGTATACAATATGCCTCACATGTACAATTAATTCAATGTTCTACAAAAACATAAAAATGTAACCTTTGCATAACAGGGGACCCTCTTCCTGTGAGATTCTATGATGTTGCTGATCATGGTAAATTTCTTATGACTTTTAGTTTTAACATTTAAAACTTTACAATAAAGGTGTTTGCAATGCGCATCAGGTGCATAATAAAGTTGTAGCATACTTACCTACTGTCCTGGAATGGCCAAGAGACTCCCACAAATCAGGTGCCCCCCCACCTTTGGAAAGGATTTAAAGGCCTTCTGCATCCTACCAGACCCCCTCCATTCATCCCCCAGGTAACCACTTCCCGAACACAAGTGGGTGGAGAGACCACAAGTGGCGGATGTAAAATGGATGATGAAGTCACTCTGAATCAATTACTTATAGCCCTGTTCTTCTATAGAATGCCTTTTAAAAGCACTGTATTCAGGGTAAGTATGAGTACTAGCCATGAGGCTGAACATATACTGAAGCTAAATACTTAGTGATGAGTCATTTCATTGACTTTTTTTAAAAGAGCGGCACCTATTCATGACCATTTAATGGTGCAGAGGTGCATATCATTCATACGATATATAAACCATTATATCCTTATGGTTACACTGCTTGAAACTAAATGGGAATACAGCACAGTATCTGTATTCTTAGAATCATTGTCCCAGCATGCCACAGAATGGCACCTTTTTAGTGACACCAGCAGCACTGGTTCTCCCCAGCACTGATTCTGCAACCACCTTGTGCAGCTCTTCTACTCTCAGCAACTGCTTCAGATTTCTGTCTCCACTCTACCCAATTTCTGTGGGGCAGGCCAGTCCTCCTTCTCCCCAGCCGCATTGCAGGGTGCTCAGTGTCCTTCCCCCAGCTTCAGGAGGCACCTCAGGTATGGCAGCTCCACTGTGCATAATATTAAAAGGGATAGGAACACCAAACATGATATCACATTTGGCAATAAATTGAAATCTTCTTCATATAGAAGGAAAACTCTGGACATTTTTAAGTGATAGAAAATGAAGCATTATATTTACTAAAGGTTGATTTTTGTTGATGGTCTATACCTATTATTATTATTATTATTATTATTATCATTATTATTATTATTATTATTATTATTATTATCATTATTATTATTATTAACATTATTTTTTTATGTTTTTTTGTTTGTTTGCTTTGTCAGTGTTGATTGATTTAGAATAGCTATTAATCAATGTTGGTCTTCCAGGGCTAGAACGCACACTGTTTGACATTTAAAATTGAATATAAAAAAAATCACCTGTTAGTAAATGGGTTTTAGCCCAAATTATTCAGCATTGACAATAACTACATAAAATAATAAATACATTAAAAAATCAACCAACTTCGACCAAAGTTGACCTTTAGGAAATATATCCCTTAGACCAGGGGTGGCCAAACCTGTCCTCAAGATCTACCAACAGTGCATGTTTTCCAGGCAACTTGTGGATCTATAGTAGGAATGAATGAAGCATGTTTTAAAATGTGACAGTTAGTAATGACTACAGCTGTGCACCAGCTAGGTGATCTGGGGAATGTGACAGTTAGTAATGACTACAGCTGTGCACCAGCTAGGTAACCTGAAAAACGTGGACCGTTGGTAGATCTTGAGGACCGGTTTGGCCACCCCTGCCTTAGACTCACTAACTGATCTCAAGCACCTGTTGAACGCCTTGCATACTCTCCTGTGTTTTGATCTAGTGTATCTGACAAATCTCCTCTTCTTTTGAGTAGTGGTTATAGTGACTTCCTGGTTACTGTTTTGGCTTTTTATAACCTGCTTCTGCTCATTTCCTGGTACCAGATGGCTGCTTGGTCCTGAACTGTTGTTTCATGGCTTCCAGTTTTTTACTTACCTACTGTTCGTATAGGTTCTACCTGCTTCATACATGAGGAACCCAGTCAGAGAATTTTGATCTCTATATCCCTGGGCAACACCACTGAAATGTTAAAATCAATATTTTTACCTCTGTTCTGAGTATACACAAATCCTACAAGTATGGCCAACTTTTAATATGGTACCAGCAGTTTTGACAGGATAGACTGGCTCAATAAACATGGATGCCTCTAGTAATGTATTGAAATTGAGTTTGTGAATACCAACTTAACAGAGTGGAGAAAAAAGAGAATCATGCAGTACAGTACTTCCAGAGCATTTTGGAGCAGGTTGATGCTATCCAACATCACCATGTGCATTCTGAACAATCTCCTGTGGCTTTTGTTTAAGCTGCAGGAGGCTCATATAAACTATGGGCACCTAACCTCTTGAAGTTTGAAGGGTACTCTGAATGTTTTTTTCAATACAATTGGAAATACAGGCTGCTAACTGCACCTTGGAACATCTGAAGGTAGAAACTGCATCTGAAGTAATCGACATCTGTAACTTTTATCATATTCTTGTTGCCTGTCAAACCCAGATGAGTGAAATCTATCTGTGGGCCAAAATACCATACCATTTAGGCGCTCCATTGGAACAATGAGGTTTTTGTCACCACCTTCGGACAGGGCTTATCTGAACATGTCAGAGATGAATTGGCATCCAGAGTGCTGCCACCATCCATGAAGTTTATATCCATCTGCATTAAAGTGATCTTAGAAAAGGGACTGTCCCATCATTATTATTATTATTATAATTTTATTTATAAGGCGCCACAAGTGTTTCGCAGCGCCGTACAAAGGAACAATACAGGGAGACAAAGCTTGGCATAACATTGAATAAATAACAAAAATACCGTACAAATAAATAGCGCCACATTACAGCTTAAAATGTAAGTAGTGAGGACTCAATCAACATACAACTAGAGGCTTGATGCCAATGATGGAGAGGAGTATGCGGACAAAGATGGTCACTGAGTGTTGGAGTATAGGAGAGCTGTGAGTGAAATGTGAAGAGAAGTGGGCTTTGACAACAGGAGGGAAGAGGGCCCTGCTCAGAGGAGCTTACAATCTAGTAGGAAGGGGAGACAGACAGATTACAAGAGGTGCAAGCGAGTGGGTGGTGGTTAGATAGCAGGATGTAAACAGGCAAGGGGTCGGAGAACCAGCTGGTTTATGCAGTGGAAGGGTATGCTTTGATGAATAGGTGAGTTTTCAGTGCCCGTTTGAAGCTTTGCAAGGTCGGGCAGAGTCTAATGGAGCGAGGGAGTGCGTTCCACTGAAGGGGTGCAGCACGGGCAAAATCCTGTACTCTAGCATGGGAAGCAGTGATCAGGGTGGAGGAGAGACGACAGTCGTCAGCCGACCGTAGAGGGCGGGAGGGTGTATGAATGGAGGTGAGGTTAGAGATATATGGAGCAATGGAATTAGAGATGGCCCTGTATGTGAGTGTGAGGTGTTTGAAGAGGATTCTGTAGGGGAATGGAAGCCAGTGCAGATTTTGTTGAAGGGGAGTGGCAGAATAAGAGCGGCGGGAGAGGAAGATAAGCCTGATAAGATAAGATAATCATTAAAACTAAAGATTTGTTTCCACAATCCTCAGTCTCTCCTAACATTTATTTAAGTAGTGTATTCAACTGGGAATATTTATCCTTCTTTGTGTCTAAAAACTGAAACAAAAGTATTCCGAATCTCCCTGGCAATGATAACATGCTGTACACTGATTGGAATAAACTCCAAAACCTCAATTTTGTACCTCACTGCCACAAGGGGCCTTATTTTGGTTCATTCTTTCTGACAAAATCCTTCTTAGATGGGCAAAACCATGTGCACTGCAGGTGGGGCAGATGTAACATGTGCAGAGAGAATTAGATTTGGGTGGGGTTTTACTTCAAAGTGAGATCTATATTGCAGTGTAAAAATAAAGCAGTCAGTATTTTCCCTGCACAGAAACAAAATTACTCACCCAAATCTAATTCGCTCTGCACATGTTACATCTTCCCCCCTGCAGTGCACATGGTTTTGTCCATCTAAGAAGGATTTTGTCAGAAAGAATGAACCAAAATAAGGCCCAAGATGATATTGCAAATAGGGATTCATCCATGTCATATTATTTAAAAACATAACCATTAGTCAAGAAGATATCCTTACCAATCCTTAGTGTTGATTTCAGCAACAAAGCTGCATAGACCCTACATTTCCATTGAGAATTATATTATCCCATTGATTTATTACCTAGTAAAATATAGGGATGTGTGAGTTCGGATTGGGGGAATCCGGACACACCTGGACTCCACTAATCTGAACTTGCGTTCTACATCTGTTCGGGAATTCCCGCCCAGACTCAGAGCACGGGTCTCTGGATCCCAATAAAAGGGTGCCATCTTCACTTCAGTCTAGGAGAGTGAAGAGGCTACATTCACTCTGCCTGCCCACCTACCTTTTTGCTTGCCGCCTGCCTGATGTTCCGCCTGGCCAGTGATAGTGTTTAAAGTCCAGTCCATTGATAGTGCTTATAGTCCAGTCCAGTGATAATGCTGTATAGGCCAGTCCAGTAATAGTGCTGTATAGTGCAGTCCAGTAAAACTGCTGTATAGTCCAGTCCAGTGATAGTGCTGCATAAGTCCAGTCCAGTGGCACTGCCGTTAAAGTCTATTGCTACTGCTGCATAAGTCCAGTAATACTGCCATTAAAGTCCAGTGATACTATTACATAGTCCAGTCCAGTCATACTGCTGTATAGTCCAATCCAATGGTACTGCTACATAAGTCCAGTAATACTTCTGTTAAAGTCCAGTTATACTGCTACATAAGTCCAGTCCAGTTATAATGCTGCAATAGTTCAGTCCAGTGGCACTGCCATTAAAGTCCATTGGTACTGCACTTGTCAATTTCCTACTTGATCCGGAAGGGAGGTGAACTGCAGGCCATGTCACCTGCATGACTGACTCCTATTCTATCTGGGATTCCTCCAGAGGATCCTGCAGTGCTACACCTACTGTTGCCACTTCTGCTGTTGCTGCTGGGAGTCGTTCATCATCCCAGAGGGGAAGTCGGAACACCGCTACATCTTTCACTAAGCAATTGACCATCCAACAGTCATTTGTGATGAGGACGAAGTATGACAGCAGTCATCCTATGGCAAAGTGGATAACTGTGGCCTGGACAGCTACAGATGAATCCGGCCTCAGTGTTGCTAGCGAATCGCCAGCAGCACGGCGCTCCATCTGACTGAGACGCGCGTGCGTCCCCCACGCACGCGCGTCTCAGTATCCGGGCGGCGGGGCGGAGAGGCGGACGCAATACTGTCCGCCTCCCGCTCGAGGGGGCGGGGGGGACCCGAGGAGGGGGCAGGGGGGTGCGGTCGCCCGGTGTGGGCACCGGACGACCGAGGGCAGCACCGTCGGAAGGAGACGCGCGCGCACCTCGTGCGCGCACGTCCCCTTCCGGCATACAGATGGCTCGGGGCAGGGGATGGTGGCTGGCGTCGCCATCGCCATCCCCTGGACAGATGAATCCCACTCCATCTGTATGTTGGTGTTAGACGTGCGTCCTGTATCTGCCATCAGTGGAGTGGGATTTAGACGATTCATGGAGATATTGTGTTCTTAATACCAAATCCCATCGAAATTCCACTTCACTAGGCAGGCGATACCCAGGATGTACAGAGAAGTCCAAAAAAGTGTCCTCAGTGCCCTGAAAAATTCCATTGTACCCACTGTCAACTTAACCACGGACATGTGGACAAGTGGTACAGAGCAAACTAAGGACTATATGACGGTGACAGCCCACATGGTACATGCATCACCTTTTGCAGCAGCAGCAGCACCAGTAGCAGCATCTCCTAAAAAAACAGCTTATTCCAAGGCAGGTTACGCTGTGTATCACCAGTTTCACTGAGAGGCACAACGCCGACAACTTCTTAGAGAAACCGAGGGAAATCATTGCGCAGTGGCTTACCCCACTTCGACTCTCCTCGGATTTTGGGGTATTGGACAATGCCAGTAACATTGTCTAGACATTACATATGGGCAATTTCCAACATGTGCCATGTTTTGCCCACACAATACATTTGGTGGTACAGCATTTTCTTGAAAGTGACAGGAGATGCTTCTGGTGGACACTTTCACCATTCTGCCACTGTCTGCCAAATATTGGCGTCCCATCACCTCAAACAAGAGGTTGTGATGCAGTGGAATGCCATCCTCTACATGCTGCATAGGATGGAAGAGCAGCAAAAGGCCATTCAAGCCTACACAGCCACCTATGACATAATCAATGGAGGGGGATGCACCTGACTCAATTGCAGTGGAGACTGATTTCCGTGTTGTGCAAGGTTCTCCAGCCATTTAAATTTGAGACACATGAAGTCAGTTCCAACACTGCCAGCTTAATTTAAGTCATTCCCCTGATCAGGCTGTTGCAGAAGCAACCTGAGAAAGTGAAGGAGGTGCTAAAGCATGGCGATTCCACACAGAATGTAGGTATTGTGGATGAAACCCTTCATTAGCTTTGCCAGGATATGGGGGTTGTCAGTCTATTAAAGTCAGAGCACTACTTTTTGGACACCGTGCTCGATCCTCAGTTTAAAGCCTATATTGTATCTCTGTTTCTGGCAGGGACAAGTCTAAAGAAGTGTAAAGACTAACTGGTCAGGAGATTGTCATCTGAAGCGTAACATGACATGGCAACAGCTCCTCCCTTAATTTCTCCTACATCTGTGGCGGCGAGGAAACAACTCAGATTTCCTACAAGACCCACTGGTGGTGATGCAGGGCAGGCAGGAGCGAGTTTGGACATCTGGTCCGGACAGAAGGACCTGCCAATAATTACTCATACAGTATGTCTACTGTCACTGCATATGATGCTGTCACCATTGACAAAATGGTGGAGGATTACTTTGGTGACAGCATCCAAGTAGACATGTCAGGCAGTCCGTACCGTTTGGAGACCCTTGTACAAACTTGCTCAATTTTACCTGCGTTTTCCCTCCTCCAGTGTGTACTCCGAAAGAGTTTTTAGTGCAGCTGTGAAACTGGTCAGTAAGGGGTGTAGGAGGTTGCTTCCACAAAATGTGGGGAAGATGATGTTCATCAAAATTAATGAACAATTCTTCAAGCAATTGACCAGCAATTGCCTCCAGAGACTAAAGAGGGACCTGTAATGATTGATTCCAGTGGGGATGAATTGATAATCTGTAAAGATGAGCATATACCTTCTGAAGGGGTGAGAAATTGGAGGATGATGATGAGGAAAACATCTTGCCTCTTTCAAGCCGGTTTGTACAGGGAGAGATGATTTGCTTCTTTTTTTGTATGGGCCCAAACAAACCAATCAATTCAGCCACAGTCGTGTGGCAGACCCTGTTGCTGAAATGATTGGTTTGTTAAACACAGTGTACATGTCCTATTCTGCAACATAAGGGTAAGTGGGAGGGCCCAAGGACAATTCCATCTTGCACCTCTTTTTCTTGACATTATGAGCTCTTTGGGACCTAGTTTTTTGTTTTTCAAACGGCCATCCGGTCTGCCGCTGCAGTGTCACTCCGAGATGGGCCACATGTTTGTGCTGCCTACTTGTGTCACTTATCATAGTCATCCAGCTACCTTGGTGCAACTAGGGAGGCCAATCCCGGGATCGGGATCGGCGGGATCCAGGGATTTAAGGCCAAAATGTGCGGGATTTGAATCCCGGGATTGTAGTCCCCAATCCCGGGATTTCGGGATTTGCTGTACCTTTAATTATGTATGTTACCTGCGCCGCCATCAGAGGCTCCGTTCTGCAGAGAGATGCTGCTGCCGCGCTACGCGGCTGAGCGGGGCGGGCTGAGCGCTGCGTGCTCTGCGTGACATCAGAGGTCACGCGGCGCAGCCTCAGAACATGTCATGACAGTCCGCCCCTTCAGCTGCTCCCCCGCCCGCCATCTTAAGCGCGGAGGAGGACGCCGGAGCCGCGTGAGTGTGACAGGCAGCAGCAGGCTGCAAGAGTCTGGGGGGGATCGTCGTGCAGCACTCCTGATCCCCAGACTGCAGTCTGGAGCGGGTATGGGCAGTCCGACCTGCGCAGCGTGACCTCTGACCATCACGCTGCGCAGGTCGGACTGCCCATACCCGCTCCAGAATCATCTTTGACCTGGACCGGACCTGGCAGCGTCGGCCGCCCGCCCTCCGGGCGGCTCTGCTGCTGCTGCTACCGCCGCTGATGCCTCCTGCTCCCGGCCGCCTACCGCCGCTGACGCCTCCTGCTCCTGCCCTGCTCCCGGCCGCCTACCGCCGCTGACGCCTCCTGCTCCTGCCCTGCTCCCGGCCGCCTACCGCCGCTGACGCCTCCTGCTCCTGCCCTGCTCCCGGCCGCCTACCGCCGCTGACGCCTCCTGCTCCTGCCCTGCTCCCGGCCGCCTACCGCCGCTGACGCCTCCTGCTCCTGCCCTGCTCCCGGCCGCCTACCGCCGCTGACGCCTCCTGCCCTGTCTGCCCTGCTCCCGGCCGCCGTTGTGACTTGTGAGTAAATGAATGTGCGCGGCGGCTGTAGCGGGGGGGACAGGGCTTCTCTATAGCATTTTTTTTTGCCTGAACTGATTAGAGATGCCAATCCCGGGATCCCGGGAATCCCGGGATTGAGCATTTTTCAATCCCGATTCCCGGGATTGAAAAAATGCCCCGGGATTGGCATCCCTAGGTGCAACCTATTGGCTGAAAAAACATTGTGAGTGTTAGGTATTAAGGATAGACTAGTAATGAGTGCAAATTAATATTATTGAAGTTTTTCTTTATAAAAATACACATCCAAAACACAAAACATGGAAGGGTGGTGTTTTGGAACAGATCCATATCCAAAAACAGCCAGAGATAAAGAACCCGAAACATGAAACACTAAAAGTGGCTGGTGAACATGCCTAGTAAAATACCTCCTTGAGTATTGACACTCAAGTGGTATCTGAATAAATATATCTCAAATGGGGCTTACCATATATTCTAAGTCACTTGCAGGAGCTGTGTTATTTTTAGACACAAAGAATGATGAGGGTCTCAGATGTGTATTGGTAAAGATAAGTCTCCTCTGTCTTTGATCTACATGCTCTTTGAGTGCATCAAGGCAAGGTTTTTTTCTAAGTTGGAACTTCAAAGTGTCACAATTCTAGGATCTTGCATTGAAGATGTAGTAGCTGACAGGTCTTTAGGTTGCAACCGTTACTGTGGTCTGGCATGGATGCAGCCATTTTTGCTGATGTCAGCTTACACTCCTCAATTTACTTCATTGTTCAATCCTGGTATAGTGCACCCTATTTAATCCACCTGCTCATTATCTACTATTAGCTACTATGTGTGCTTATCCTAAAAACTGGTATTACTACTTGCAGTACTACTGTACATGTACTACAAGCTAGTCTGCTATTCCATAGCTTCCTGAATGCAGAATCCAAAACTATCTACTTATATCTGTGTACAGAGTTTCTACCATTGACTGTTGTCAATTATTCAACTGCCATAGCTGACACACATGTTCACAGTAATAGTTCACACAGTAATAGTTCAATGGTAGTTGCTCCCCTGGCATATTTTTCCAGGAATTCACAGAACACAAAAGGTTGGCCTCCTGAAGTTCTCTCAACTAAAATAACTTTTTCTAAGGCAACTGAACACTGATCAGCCTTCTTTCTCTCTGACAAAGAAATAAACATAGTTCTCATGTGATTGCTTCTTTTAGTACCCACGAAAACTACTTTTTGGGGACAATTTTTTGTAATAAATGTTGCTCTACAGGCGCATCTGCACCTGAAAGAAGGAGCAAAATTCCATATGATGCTCTGCTGTACCTTCAAATAGCATGCTGTTATATTACCAGGCCAATGTTCTTCAACTGTTTCAATATTGTCCTGGAAATAAATATATCAGGGCTGAAGCTTCTGTTTCACCAAAAAGTAAATTCATTGAAAGGATCCAGCTTGCTTCCTTTATGTTATTAATAAAATAAAATATTCCCCCTGAGAAGTCATTTGTTTCAACTCATCCAAAACTACTCCAACAGGCATATGCTTCACATTTTACTGGGCATACAGAGGTGAAAAAACCCTGCACCAGATTTTATGGTGGTCAAAGATAATTTCAAGTTCCATTAGGGTCATGCGCTCATGATTGACCATGGACACATTTCCATGAACGTTTATCTTTTATAAACCACACTCCTGTCAAGGTTCCAATAGCATCTAGGGTGTGCTGGCATTTTTTTTTAAAGCTGATTATGTTTCCCTCATCTCCAAAGTTAGCCAACCCCTTTGTTAAGGAATTCTACACCCTATATGAATTTCCTCAAACATGTTTTAGAGGTCTCTTTGCAAATTTGATGGCGAATCATAATGAGTAAGTTTCAGTGTTGCTATGGGTTGAATTTACCCATACCTCTTTCATGCAGTTTCCGGATTTTCTAACTTCTGCCTCCAGAATTATTTTCATCTACACTTACAAGTATTACTCTTCTGTCAGTCAAGTCATCTTGCTGCAGTTTGAGACAACATTAAATATTTTTTTAGGTACTTGTTTCCTAGCATGGCACCACCGATTATAATTGGAAGCCACGCCACGATCGATGTCAACCCGAAGCGTGGCGAGTGCAGCGAGCCCGCAAGGGCGGCGGTACGCGTCCTCCGACCTTTTAATACCCCCACTATCCACGTCGGCATGAAGTTGATATTATATAGTGTGGCGAGCGCAGCGAACCACCGAGCCCGAAGCGCGGCGATTGCAGCGAGCCCTGCGAGGGGCCGTGTATTACTTCACAAGTATTACGCGGCCGCTCGCCACGCTTAGGGCTTGGTGGCTCTCTGCGCTGGCCACACTATATAAAATCAACTCCACGCCGACGTGGATAGTGGGGGTATGAAAAGGTCGGAGGACGCGTACTGCCGCCCCACGCAGGCTCGCTGCGCTCGCCACGCTTTGGGTTGACGTTGATCGCGGCGTTGCATTAACAATGGGGGGCCATTTGACATAATTAATCGTCAGCGTGGGTTTAAAATAAAAAATCGGGTCTGGGGGGCATTTAACATTGGGTCCAATGTAAAATCGGATCTCAGGGACCCTTTTTACATTGGTTCCAATGTAAAAATCGGGTCCATTACATCGGTCGCATCGCATGCCATTTATAATGGCATGCGATGCGACCGGTTTTCAAAGTGCTTTCAACACGTCTTTAAAGCCCGAAAATCGGGTCGGTCGGGTCCCATTGCATACCTTAACTTAAGGTATGCGATGGGACCCGATGGGCGCCCTGCTAGGAAACAAGTACCTTTTTTTACATTTTAAATAATAAGAGGAATACAAAAAATATAATAATTTTGCTCTCTAATTAAATATATTTTGTATATTCTGATTTCTTATATAACTATATTTTGTATATTTAAATACAAAACAAAGAAACATGTCCCTTTATTAAAACCAGAAAATAAAGATCTTCTTTAAAACAAATATCTAGATTTCATGTTGCCTACTATGCAACATGTTCATTGAATAATTGGGCCACTTTCAAAACAGTTGCATTCAGGTTGAAGATTTAACCTACACTCAAAATCCCTAAAGTTTGACACTTCTAAATGCTCTCTTTCTGCCATCTCAGTTGGCTACCAGGAAGAAGTAAGGCAAGTCCTTGTCTATTGGAACTTCTGAGGATGCATTCCATTTTTGGTGAACTGGAAGGATTTTGGTCCAGGAGAGGGAAGTGCTTCAATGCCCTTGTACTGAAATGCAAATTGCACAATAAGTTTCCACATAAACCTTTTGTGGGTTATCCAGTGCCCACAGCAAGAGGAAGCGATAATGTCACAATGTGCAAGAGGCCTGTATAAAATTTAAAGTGATAGGTATGATGAAAAGGGATATATCATTTGGTGCCAAAATTTAAATCTCATCACTCTATGGGAGTAATTTACTAACCTAAATAGGCTTAAAATTGGCATAATCGTATAATTAAATACGGTTATATTAGGCTTATACGTATTTTCGGCATTTACTATGCTGAAAATAGGTAAATTCGTGTTTGTATTCAATGCACATTCATATTCGTATTTAGGACTGCCAAATAGCGGGATATGGCCGCTAATTGCTGGAAAAATACACCTGGAAAATACTTTGGTTCCCAAAATAACGGGTTACAAAATTACTAGGGGTCCAACAAACTTCAAGAACCAGCACAAGGCCCAACCAGCCAGCAGGGTAATGCCACAGCCATGGGGAGACTTTTTATACAAGTCAACCCATCCAAAGCATTTACCCCCTGACCAGTCAGTCTGGGCGTGGATCCTGGGGAAGTGGGGTTCCCGCCACTCCAGAATTTACCTGCACAGACTATAGTCTTGGGCTGTCCCCGGTGCCCCAGGGTGGTGGGCACAAGGCTGAGGTTGGTGTAATAAATAGGTAAAACTATTGTGTATTGTTGTGGAACTATGAGTCCCAGCAAGCCTGCACCACATGCAGGGACTTGGCGAACCACAAGTCCCAGCATGAGTAGCATTAAACAGCCTTCCCACATCAAATTGATGTGAATAGTAGCCGGCATGCACCCATATCCCATTCATTCCAACGGGACCAGACAGTGATGGGAACAAATGGGGAATGGCATGCTGTGTTCACATTGCGTTCCTGATACAGTGTAGCAGGACACATCTGTACCATAGATTTTTTGATAAAATCATTATTTAGTACAAATTATTCACAAAAAAGTAGCACACAGTAAAATTCTCATCTTCACTTAATATTGTTATGTTCTCAATCTAACCACTAATTTAAAGTAGAAAAAAAATCTCATTTTAATTTAAGAAAGGCTGATTTAACATCATTGTTCCTAAGACAATAAATCAGAGGATTCAGCATTGGTGTAATAATTATATAAAATATAGCAATATATTTGTCTGTTCCTGTTAGAGAGCTTGACCTAGGTTTCATGTAGTTTGCCATAGCTGAGCCATAAAACATTATCACAACCAATATATGAGACCCACAGGTGGAGAAAGCTTTCCGCTGCCCGGCTGACGATTTAATTTTTAAGATAGATACAATTATTTGAGAATAAGATATTACAATAAATGTGACTGGTGCCATAAGAGCAATCACACCAACAATAAAAATAATAAATTCGATAAACAAAATGTTTTCACAGCCCAATGATAACACTTCTGGCACTTCACAAAAAAAAGTATTAATTTGATTTTTTTTACAAAGATTTACATTGAGTGTAAGAGTAACATGAGAAATAGAAAGCAAAAAACCACATATCCATGTTCCCATAACGAGTCTCACACAAACCATCTTACTCATGATGGTAGTGTAATGTAATGGATAACATATAGCTGCATAACGGTCATAAGCCATAACAACAAGAAGAACACACTCTGTTAGCCCTAAGGAAAGAGTAAAATACATTTGTGTTGCACACTCAGCAAAAGAGATAATTTTCTTTACCGACATCAGATCTTTCAGCATCCTCGGCACAGTGGAAGACGAGTAGCAGAGATCCAGAAACGAGAGGTTGCCCAGGAAGAAATACATAGGGGTGTGAAGGCTGACATTGGTCACAATTAGAATTATGATGGAGATGTTTACAATTAATGTGACCATGTACACAAACAAGAAGATAAAGAAAAGAATAACTTGTGTCCTGGGATTACTGGAAAGTCCAAGAAGAATAAATTCCATTATATATGTGCTATTGTTCCAAGGCATTCTTTAAAATAAAATGGAAAACAAACCTCATTGATCTTTTATTAAACATTTTGCTAATTAATGTTGGCCATTAAATTGTAAAATAATACCCTGAAAAGGATATCACCAGAGTATTTCTTTGTAAATGTCTTTATGGTACAGATATCTCCACATGCATCTGTCCTCCATATGCTACAAGTCATGTTACATATAATGTAAGGCTGGCTAAATATCAAACCTCTAATATACAGCACTTTCTAAATTATCTGGAATACCTGCTCATTAAACTCACTCTAGTGTAGCGTAATGTACATTTAAAGGATTAATCATTAATTTATATTGGATTTATCCCCCCAGTGACCAGCGGTGGTTCCACAGGTAACATCAGTCGCAATGTACTGAGGATAACCACATAGGTCCAAATAGGGAATAAAGTCATCACCTGACTCATTGAATGATTTAGAAAAATAAATCAATTACCGAGGCAACTACGCACACAGCCCAATTTTAATAAAATCACAATTTATTCTTCTTGCACAATTCTTCAATTTTAAATAGTCCAAATTTTACAAAAAATGTATTAAAAGTTAATTTTTAGTACATATTCTATTCATTGCACCAAAAACAGACATTCTGTTGCTCTTCTTCCTTGTACAGATAATGCATGGACTCCATGTGAGCATATCTGCTAGCAGCTTTTCCGTTACTGTACGTTCTATTTGGAAAACAATGTGAATATTACATACAGGTTGATAATCACTTATCCAAAATGGAAAAGGGATTTTTACATTTTTGGGATTTTTTTTTAACATTCTTACCTGCCCCCCCCCCCCCCCCCCCCCGATGGTCCCACAGTGTTCCACAGCATCCTCTGTGTCCCCCAGCATCCATTGCGGCCTTCAGGATCTTCAGTGGTCCCAGGGGTGCATTGCGCGAGTTTGCAGGCGCACTGGTGACTTCAACAGGAGTGCTCAATGCACTCCTGGGATGGCTGAAGACGCTGAAGAGGATCCTGAAGGCCACCATGGACATTGGGTGACTTGGTAAGTATGAATAAAGGGGCATGGGGACCAAAAAAAATATTTCAGATAAGAGATCTCTACCTGTACAAGCAGCTTCTACTGAGTAAAATTATATTCAGAATGCCTCTATTCTGTGTGCGGCTGCAGTTGTATCTTCATACGTAATGTTACTTTTTTTCCAATACAACACTGTAATGTAGAATGTTGTATTCAGATACAACTACTCTCTTCTGACATTCCCTCCCTTACCTTAATGATTTCAATATCCCCATCAAAGTCACCGCTGACCCCACTGTCTCTAAATTCCTAAATTCCTTACAATCTCATATCAGGACATGATTTTATCTATACTGTATATACGGCAGCACTCTGGACTGACACAAACTCACTCAAATCGATACGCTTTTAGCCTTTAATGGCTTTTTTCAAGCACAGCAAAAACAAATCATAACAAACAAAGGGTACACTCATCATTAAGTACCCCCAGCAAAACGTGCCTGCACGGACCGTGTTTCATCTCTCCCCCCCCCACCTTTCCGGGGCACACGGAGATGATGTCATCAGATACTGACAGTTGTCATGGTAACAGCATCAACAATAATGTGTATAGACTGCCTGCATACTTGTATTCTGGGACAGATTAAGATTGCTTACTCCACGAATATGTGACAACACAAACAATCGACATATAAACAGGACAAGTTGGACCCAGTGTATGGGGGCCTTAAGTATTGAATTGTCTGTCTAAATCAATATATTAAAAATCACTGATTAATTAATCACATTTTTATCACTGCTTATCTTGGAGCTAGAAAATCTTTGTTTTGATATTTGCCATTAATATTTTGATGGTCACAGAGTGATTCTCAGCTCAGTGATACGCTCCTGACTGTCAGTGTTAAGAGGTCACTGAGCATTTTGCTTGCCAGTCATTGTTCCCTCTGCATGTCAATGACCCAGCTTTAAATGTTTATTTATTTATTAACAGTTTCTTATATAGCACACACATATTCCGCAGCGCTTTACAGAGCATAGCTGAACATTCACATCAGTCCCTGCCCCAGTGGAGATTACAATCTATATTCCCTATCTATGTACACGCATACACAGACATTCTAGGGTTAATTTTTTTTTCTGCCAATTGACCTACCAGTATATTTTTGGATTGTGGGAGGAAACCGGAGTACCCGGAGTAAATCCATGCAAACTCGGGGAGAATATACAAATTCCGCACAACATGCTAACCATTACACAGTCCGTGATGCCCATTTGACATGTTTATTTGTCTTGAAGATTCAGTAAAACAATGTATTGTTGTTTTAACTTATTAAATTGATCTACCTATAGGTTGAGTCCGATGTGTACTGTCATTTACAATGCATATGTTTTGGGTGTGAAATTTCTTAGCTTAATATTCTTTCAAACCTATTTAATCTTTTCAAACATCAGGACCCAAACTCTACCATCACTTACCATAATAATTGGTTGTGCTGGCGCTGTTGGTAATGGTCTCCAGATTTACATTGCCAGATTTCTTGAAAATAAATGAATGTACAAAACATGACACTGCTTTTACCCAGGTGTGGATGGAAGGTTCTACAGTGTCTAGGCAGACAGTCAATAGCTTGACACCAACATTGACAAAAGGTTGATATGTAAAACATTGATATTGACAAAAGGTCATCACAAGAAAACAGGTCAACATGGGAAAAGGTCGACATGAGTTTTGTTGACATGGACCCGAAATTAGTGTATGCCTCTGCATTTAGATTTGAATGTATCGTGCACCCACTGAAGAGGCATACTGTATACACGTATAACTTTACAGACCAATATGTGAATCTGTAAAAGATTCAAGCAAAACCAGTGCTAATGGTTTCCAGTCCAAAAACATGTGGACAAGCTGAAGAAATTCCACCCCCCTCGCCACATAACTGATCCTAGGGGTAACATGTCACCATCATTTCCTTAATTTAATATTTGATCTCTCATTAAGAAAGTTTGGGCCTGGGGATACTATGAACAAATTCTAGGTCACCGTGATTCAAGAAAGTTTGGAAACCACTGGATTACAGAGTCCACCAGTGAGACAGCTGGCAAGAAACATGTGGCGGGATGATTTCGGTTGCCTTGCGGGATGCCAGAAGACCTCTGAGGTTATTTTTAAAGGGGCAATCATTTAAAAATCGCGATTTTGAATTGTAAATGTAAAAACAAAAACTTCTGAGTTCAGCCGGAATCTCACACAGCTACCAAACTCTTTAACCCATGGTGTACATATATAGATACCAAGAACATATTGTAACCTTATAATGTAGCAAGTTCGTGAAATGCTTCCTTACTGTATATTTTTTTTAAATCTCATTATAGCTTTTTAATGCAAAAAAACTCTTTATTGTCTTTTATAGATATTTTACATGTCCATTATATTCAAATGGAAGAAAAGCAAAAAGATGAAGCGCTGAGAATTGGATCAATATGGTAGTGTAGAAACACCATATTGATCCAATTCTTAGCACTCCACCTTTTTGCTTTTCTTCCATACCATATTTAGGGGTTTGACGCCCCCTAGTAGGAGCTGCTTGGCAAACCACCCTATTAGGCGCCTGTTTACTCCTAGCCATAAGGCTATCAGTTTACCTTTGTACACCCATTATATTCAAATAACTGAATTGAAAAGTAATTGAACACCCAAAATTGGCTTAAACTTGGCTTAAACTTCAATTTATCCATGTCTAGTAATGTACAGTAAACAGCATAAAGTATTTTTAAGTCACTAAATTATCTTTAAAAAATGAGCCTATTTCAAAGCAAACTTTGATACGTACTTATACGTATTGTATACTGATCAAACATTTTATATATCTGGTTTCAGAGCTTTGCTGAAAATGCTGAGAAGACGTACCTTATACTATATACAGGTGCCTGCAAGTGTCCAATACTAATTCCTCATCATTCAGAAGAGAGCTTTATAATACATCTATATTATTCCTATGTGTGTTATACCCTGGTTCTAATGTCTCCTATGTACAATTAAACCAATATTCCACAAATACATAAAAGCAGTCCCTTAGTGTTTTGATTCACACAGGAGGGTTTTCCTAAGAGATTCTGTCAAGTTGCTGCTCATGGGCATTTTTTATAAATTTTAATTTTAAACTTTAAAACATTAAACCTTTGAGTGCCAATGTTACATAGAATTTGACGGCAGATAAGAACCACTTGGCCCATCTAGTCTGCCCCTTTTTTAAAAAGGTTACCTTAAACCATATTTGATCCTTATTTCTTTGTAAGGATATCAGTATGTCTTTCCTAAGCATTTTTAAATTTCTCTGCTGTATTTGCCTCTACCACCTCAGATGGGAGGCTATTCAACTTATACACTACAGTTTCTGTAAAGTCATTTTTTCCTCAGATTTCCCCTGAATCTTCCCCTCTCTAGTTTCAGTCCATGTCCTTGTGTTCTGTTGCTCCTCTTCCTGTGAAGAATGTCTCCCACCTGCACCTTGTTATAACCCCTGATATATTTGAAACTTTCTATCTTGTCCCCCCTTTCCATTTTATGCTCTAAACCAGGGGTAGCCAACTCCAGTCCTCGAGAGCTACCAACAGTTAATGTTTTCCAGGTCTCCTCACATAATTACAAGTGAAGTATTTAGCTCCACCTGTGGATCTTTTAAAATGTGTTAGTCAGCAATGAGTGCAGCTGTGTACCTGCGAGGTGGGCTGCGAAACGTGAATTGTTGGTAGCTCTCGAGGACTGGAGTTGGCTACCCCTGCTCTAAATTATACAAATTAAGATCTTTTAGTCTTTCCTGGTACGTTTTGTGATGTAGGCCATGCACCATTTTAGTTGCCTTTCTTTGTACAGTCTCTAATGTATTTATATCCTTCTGGAGATATGGCCTCCAGAACTGAACACAGTATTCCAGATTAGGTCGTACCAATGACCTATACAGTAGCATTATTACTTCTTTCTTTCTACTGCTTTGTTCCTATGCAACAAAGCATCTGACTTGCCTTCTTCATTGCTTTGTTACATTGCCTACCTGCCTTTAAGTCCCCTGAAATAGTGACACCTAGATCCCTCTCTTCCTCAGTAGTTTCCATTATAGAGCCATTTATGCTATATTTAGTCCTTGTATTTTTGAGACCCAAGTGCATGATTTAGCATTTTTTGGCATTAAACAGTAGTTGTCATGTTTTTGACTATTCTTCTAATCTGCCAAGATCATCAATCAATTTTACCCCCCTGGTGTGTTTACCCTGTTGCATACCTTTATGTATTTTTTTAAAAGGCACATTTTACCCTCAATTCCATTTGCAATATCACCAATAAAGATGTCAAAAGCATTGATCCAAGTACAGATCCCTGTGTTACTCCTCTTGTAACCTTTCCCTCCTGTAACTGTACTCCGTTTACTACAACTCTTTGTTTTCAGTCCTGCAACCAAGATCTTATCCATTCAACAATCTTAGGATCCAATCCCAAACGTTCATGTTTATATATCAGTTTGTTATGTGGGACAGTGTCAAAAGCCTTACTAAAGTCTAGATAAGCTACTGTATATCTACAGCCCCACAATGATCTATTACTTTAGTAACCCAGTCAAGAAAAGTCAATAAGATTTGTTTGACATGATCTTCCCACAGTAAACCCATGCTGTTTTTGAACCTGTAAGTTGCTAGTTTTGAAATATTCTACAACTCTTTGTTTTAAGAGTGTTTCCATCAATCTCCTAACTACTGTAAGGCTTACAAGTTGATAGTTGCTTACCTCTTCCTTGCTTCGACTTTTGTGCAGTGGAACTACATTGACTGATTTCCAGTCATTTGGAATTACTCCAGTAGCTAGTGACTGATTGAAAATTCTTCGAATGGTTTACCTGCACATGTGGAAGTTCTGCTGAGACAGTGTTTCTCCTCTGGTACAGAAGATTGCTCAGCCAGCTTGTGGTGATCCCCATTTCCTGAAATACCATCTTGGAGAGAAGGAGTTGTGAGCATAGCCCAGCAGTCTTGGTCACTTGGTTTTAAATTTCATGCTGTTATGTGAGTGCATTCTTTTATTAAACATCATATTTATGACAAGAAATACTGCACCAATTATTTTTTGTCTATTTATACTAATCCTCTGGGGTATTGGAGATTTTGTTTTATTCCAGATATCTTGCTGGAGTTGCGAAGTGAACGTTCATTGTGGATGAAATCATAAATATTACAGTAGGTTCATCTTCATCATTTTGTCATCACTTGTTTTTGTGGTGTGGTTTTATTAAAGATAGCGCTGTGCGTTCTCACAATAAACCCTATTTTCACTTATATTCTATGGGTGATTGACGAAACACCCATATTGTGTGAAACAGCTGCACAATCTAAATGGTTTGCGCTTGAGATCCAGGATAATTGTTCCTATATATTTGCAAATTAACTGTGGCCCCTTCCCCTCTCTTTCAGCAGTGAATACTGAGCAGAAATAATTATTAATATGATTTGCTATTACACTGTTCCTTTCAAGAAGACTTCCACTCTCTGTTTTTAGTCTTATTACTCCACGTTTATGTTTTTCTCCTTTCCCTTACTGTATATACAAAAAAAAATGTCCTCCCTTTATCCACTGATTTTGCCATTTTCTCCCCAGCCTGTGCTTTTGAACATCTGATTACCTTCTTAGCCTCCTTCTGTCTAACAAGATACACCTCTTTGTCATCATTATTTTGCATCTGTTTATATTTCTTAAAGGGTGTGGTATAGGGTACCGACAGTCGGGATCCCGACAGTCATTAGACCGATGATGGGATCTCGAATGCCCGGACTCAGACAGCATGTTGAGCACAACAAAGCCCCTTGCGGGCTCGCTGCGCTCTCCATGCTGCGGGCACGGTGGCTCACTATGCTCACCACCTATTCTATTATCCCTCTATGGTGGTCGTGGACCCCCACAAAGGAGAATAGCCGATGGCCATCGGGCAACTGTCTGTCGGAGTTTTGACAGTCAGGATCCCGACGTCGGGTAAATGACAGCCGGGATCCTGACTGTCGGGACCGCATCTGGCACCCTTCTTAAAGGCCAACTTTTTTGCTTTCACAATACTTGCTACTTCTTTCGCAAACCACACTAGCTTCCTTCTCCTTGTGGTTTTCCTAACTCTTTTCACACAAAGTTATGTTGCTTTTAGTAATGCACTTTTTAATTGTCCCCACTTCTCCTACACTCCTTCCAAGTTCCTCTACCCTGCCAAAAAATCCCTTACAGTTTCCCATCTCTACAACATCAGCCTTCCTAAAATATAACACCTTTGTTTTTGTGTGTGATGAGTCGGTCTCCGTCTTTATTCTGAAAAATACTGCTTGATGGTCACTGTATCCCAGGTTTTCACACACATTTATGTCAGATATTCTGTCACCATTTGTCTAGTATTGCATCGTTATGAGTGGGCTCCCTCACTAACTCCTGGAGGGATGCTCCTTGCAAGGAATTCAGAATGTCCCTACTTCTGGCGGAACTTGCAACAGACACCTCCCAGTTTACATCAGGTAAATTAAAGTCTCTCATGATTATCACCTCTCCTTTTAAATTTAATTTTATTGATGTCCTGCAGTAGGCTCTTGTCAAGTTCCTCTTCCTGACCTAGTGGTTTGTTTCTATAGACAATTGTAATCCAGTGTATGGACAGAAAACAAAAATATGAAACAAGGCCATAATGTATCCATTAGCCTGTTGAATATACATTTTGAATTTTGGTAATTTTGACATATTGTATGGAACACAATATAAAATGTATACATGAATATCAATAGTAATGTTAAACCCCCTTTAACATGCCTACAGATTACCCGAGACAAGTCCAGGAGGGCGTCCAAGGGACACTTGCCAGGATGAGGCACACCTCCTGATGTTGGCCCAGGATGTCCAGGACCTGAGCGACCTTTTATTTTAATTATCCTTTTGTTTGTTTAAATAAATATTTGTTTACAGTTAGAAGTTGTCTGTGTGTTCTTGTGGAATACTGTATAGAGATGTGTTATTGCATAAAGTGTAAGAAAGTGAAGGGTAATAAATAAATGGTGTTGAAGGTGTGTTGGTGTGTATGTGTGTGTGTTTGCACAGCAAACTACAGTACCTTTATTGTAGTGACCAATTCATTTCATGACACAAAATTCAAATATATTTAATAAAAATAAAGTTAGCCGGTATGCATAATGATGTACACACACACATACTGTGTTTTAAACTGTAGGTATTTGACATTTATTATATGTAAATCACAATTTGAATATTTAGAATGATTGCATTTGCCTTGCAATTAATATATAGTATGCATACATAAAACACAGGTAAAGGGGGAACAATGAAGTTTTAAAACTTAACATGATGTAAGGGTTAATCTAAAGTGCAAGTAATGTGTTTAAGTATCAATTAGGAAGTAATTGATTACATTAAAAATAAATATATATGTTATGAGGTACCCTAATTGGATAAGTGTGTCATGTTGCTGAAGCACGACTTCTGAATAGATTACTGAGGTTTGCACACATACACCAACTCGGTGCGTACGGTCAGCTTCCCGTCCGTTCGGACGCAGTGGGACCATGCAGAATCTTTGAGTTCCCATCGCACACGCACGTTTGGATGCAGTCCGAAGACACTCCCTCTTCTTATAAAGCCTGGACGGATGGATGCGGACGACCTGTAGGCGTGTGTTCTTTGATGGTCCGACGTGCGTGGCGTTCGGTCATTTCCGAAAGAACGCGCATCCCAAAGAGTCAACTAGAATAAGGGCCTAAGTTTCAGTGTTGCTATGGGTTGAATTTACCCATACCACTTTCATTCAGTTTCCGGATTTTCTAACTTCTGCATCCAGAATTATTTTCATCTTCACTTACAAGCATTATTCTTCTGTCAGTCAAATCATCTTGCAGCAGTTTGAGACAACATTACATATTTTGATACTCTTTACCTAGCAAGGCGCCCACGATGTCCATCGCGGTCATCGGGGGTAAAAAATCGCGGGCATCGCATGCACTAAAAAAACGGGTGAGACGCGATGCCCGCGATGCCCGCGATTTCCCATAGGGATCAATGTTAAAAGTGTGATTGGACGCGATTTTACTGTTCAATGCCTCAATGCCCGCGATTTTTCCATAGGAAACAATGTTAAATGGGCCACAGAGCCCTAATAGTCCCCCTGAAGTCTGAAATGGCCCCCACAATTGTTAACGCCACCCCACGATCAACGTGAACCCGAAGCGTGGCGAGCGCAGCGAGCCCGCGAGGGGCGGCGGTACGCGTCCTCCGACCTTTTCATACCCCCACTATCCACGTCGGCGTGGAGTTGAGAATAGAATAGTATGGCGAGCGCAGCGAGCCACCGAGCCCGAAGCGTGGCGAGCGCACGCGGATATCTGTGAAGCCCGCAAAGGGACGCATTTACCTGTGAAGGTATCCGCGTCCCCTCGCGGGGCTCGCTGTGCTCGCCACGCTTCGGGCTCGGTGGCTCGCTGCGCTCGCCACACTATTCTATTCTCAACTCCAAAAGGTCGGAGGACGTGTACCGCCGCCCCTCGCGGGCTCGCTGCGCTCGCCACGCTTCGGGTTCACGTTGATCGTGGGGTGGCGTTAACAATTGTGGGGGCCATTTCAGGCTTCATGGGGACTATTTGGGCTCTGTGGACCATTTAAAATTGTTTTCTATGGAAAAATCGCGGCCATTGAGGCATTGAACAGTAAAATCGCGTCCAATCACACTTTTAACATTGTTCCCTATGGGAAATCGCGGGCATCGCGGGCATCGCGTCGCACCCGTTTTTTAGTGCATTTGATGGCCGCGATGCCCGCGATGGGTGCCGTGCTAGGTAAAGAGTACCCATATTTTTTACATTTTAGGTAATAAGAGGAATAAAGCAATATAATCGGAACTTCCGGTGGGCGGGACGCCATGGCGGCCGCTTTTTAGAGGAGCTCCTCCATAGCTGCTGAAAATCAGGCTCCATCGTGGCCCAAACGCCACCTGAATAACCCACCACTTACTCAAACTGTGAGCTGGCATTGCGCTGCCCGTGGTGCAACCCTCATTGGAGAAGAGAACATCCACCGGAGCCCAACCTCTGACTCGAGAGGTCTGCCCGCCCAAGGAGTGTGCCCGGCGCCATCTTGTGGGGCTGAACAGGGAAGGAACGCCGATCGCTGGACCCGGACCGGAGCCTGGGGATCCGTGCCGGAGAGGACTACCCCGGCAGAGTACCCCTCACTACCGCGCTACACCCAGTGACCCCCCCCCCCGATCCAAGTGAAAGGATCGCACAACATCCCGGCTACCACCCCGCCATCTCTCACAGCGGCGAGTGGTCCACGACGGCTGGACCCTTGCCCAAGCATCAAAGCGCCGATCGCTGGACTCGGACCGGAGCCCGGGGATCCATACCGGAGGAACCTACCTCGGCCAAGCACCCCGCATCACCGCGCTGCACCCGGCGGCCCCCGCAGTCCACTTGAAAGGCCGGCTGACAAACCGGCTAACATCCCACCGCCCTTCACCGCGGCGGGTGATCCGCGGCGACTGGACCCCTACCCAAGCACCCCACCATACCCCTACAAGAGGAGGCTGCTGCTGGCGGCAGCGGAGACAGAGGACCGAGACAGCACAGCTCCATCATTGCGGAGGTTTGTCTGTACCCCTCACAAGCATTGCGGTAAGACCATGGAGCCCCCCCCCCCTTCATGCCCATACTGACATGACACATCAGCCAAAGATTTGTGGCTCCAGTCCAGCTGTGACCCACAACGGACTATATTGTGCTCACAGCCACTAACTGTATATGCACAGTTTTACTCACTAAAAATCTGCAGCCTGCCTGTCCCTCTTCCATGCTGTGATTCACCCCATGCCCCAAAGCCACCTTCTATTTGGAGGGGACAGAGGCAGAACTTCCCACCCCATCCCGCAGTTTAACAGCACGAAAGTGGACCTTATTGGGACCCAAGAAAAAGACCCCAATATTTACCCCCATGGTCATTGACTGCCCTGGAAATGGCCCCTGAGAGACACTAACTTGCCTTGGTAGAAGAGACACTGTCTACCCCACAAACATCCAAGCCACAAGGCAATCATACCCCCTATTTCCCTCTTTCTACAAAACCCCCTTGTTCTGCTATTATATGCTGGGGTCACCACAGGAGGAACTTTCATCCTAACCTTCCTAACTTCTCGGAAAACCATTAACCTCCCACAAGGACTTCCTCACACGGAGACTCCAAACAAAAGTTTGCATTAACTTCCCTTGTGCACAGTTATCTCAGACCGTGACTTTGCTTTATAAATTATCCTTTATATTTGTGCCATTCCTCAACAGTAATATCCATCTCTGTGGTATAGTTTAGCATTATAATACCACAGCCTTGATCTTTATTACCATATTTTATACTCTGCACTATTTTCTCTGCTAACTGAATTTCTATTTACTTGAGATAAGGTCCATTTAGCTTCTCATACAGGTGTTAGAACAGGGCCATTCACTGTGCATGTGCACTACAAAATTTTGCTTATCTAATATCATATGACTTGAGCGACACCTAGTGGAGAATAAATTTATTGCAGGGACTGTCTCCTTTTTTTTCCCCCCTTCTCTGCATATACTGTAATAGGATTTACTGACATAAGTTCATTGAAAACACATCGCAATGGACCCTACTACAGGTTCCAAACATGCTTTAACCGAAACTCAAAATGCTGAGAAAGCGTACTTGATCTAGATGTATTTAATATTATTCTAGCCCGGAATTTCTATTGTGCTTGTCTACTCTCCCCCACTATTTGCATTACACAAGCAACCTCCAGGTCTTGCGATATGGGTGTTTCCTATCGTTACCCTATCCTGCCCCTGTATATAGGGAATGGATAAATTTATTGGGAAAAATATGCCCTCTAAACACACAAATACAGCTAATAAAGCAGGGAAGAACAGAGGCATGCCTCAGAGGTCAAACCCCGCCTCCCCAAGCAGTATCGCAGGTGACAGCTCTGATGTCCCTGATGACAGACCATCTGGTCTGACAGCTAGAGAAATCTCGGATTTTATGATGCCCCTCCTCGATCAGAGATTCAATAGCCTGCAAGCTAGCGTAGATGCAGGGTTAGCGAAGATTGAGGCTAATGCCTCCCGTATCGCTGCCCTGGAAACCCGGGTTAGCGATGCAGAAGATGAACTGCAAAAATGCTGCGACGGGGTGGCCTCTCAGGAGGGGACCATTCAACAGTTGCAGGATAAACTTGAAGAACTGGAGAACAGGTCACGCAGAAATAATCTCCGCTTCGTAGGCATTCCTGAATCTGTATCTGGTACAGCCCTCACCTCATATTTGGGTGAGGAACTGCCCAGGGCCCTAGGCGTCTTAGACAGCATAGAGCTGCCACATATAGAAAGAGCACACAGATTAGGAGCAGCAAGGGAGGGACCACCCAATCGCCTGCGGCCTGTTATAGCTCGATATCTAGACTATAGAGCAAAAGAAAGTGTTCTGGCAGCTTATCGCAGGACCAGGGACCTGGTGGTGGGAGGCAACAGGATACTGATTTTTCAAGATTTTTCAGTTGCTGTTTCACAAAAGAGAAAATAATTCTCTGGTGTATGCATCCATTTGCACAGACATGGAGTGCGATTTGCCCTTCTATACCCCGCAAAATTGTGGGTGGTGGAGGGTGGCTCTCATCTATTCTTCACCGACCCAGAGGAGGTGAAGAAATACTTCATGTCTGACACCTCACCTAGGAGATCACCTAATAGATGATACGTTCGCTTATCACAAGCACTAAAAACCCTATTTACACTGCTTCCCTGGGTGGGAATGATATAGTGAAGAGATAATGTTACACGCAATATTTTTTCTATCTGTTCTTAGTTTGTTATGTTATTGTTGGATAAGGTCTTGTGCACGCCTCTCTAAACAGAAGGCGTCCACAACTGTATGTTTATGGTTATGGAAAATGTTTGAAAAGGTTGAAACGAGACATTCAATGTGCACAAGTTACTATGTGCTTTACTGTCACTACATATCTCCCGTACTATGTAAGAAATTGATGCTGCTTTCTATGCTCTATCTTTATAGTCACATTCTTACTCAACATTATTCTTTAAATACGAACATAAGGTTCTGGGACCTGTCTTGCCCCCCCTGCGCCCTTTGGGAAAAGCTCTGCGAAAGTCTCCTGGAGTGGGCGAGTAGCCATGCCGTCCTCTGATTGCCAACCAAAAATGCCCCCTAAACCCCTAACTATAATTTCCTCGAATGTAAATGGACTACACAACCCAGTAAAAAGAAAAAGGGTCCTAACACGTCTCAAACGCCTCAACCCTGATATAATATTCCTACAGGAAACCCACTGGTCATCAGAGGAAACAAATACTCTAAGGGCTCCATGGCTGGGCCAATGCCTCGCAGCTTCTTTCCATAGGAAAACGAGAGGTGTGGCGATTCTATTCCAAAGAAATCTCCCAATCTCCATTCTTACCGAAACCCTAGACCCTGAAGGCCGATATATAATACTTGATATTGAACTATACAACGCTAAATACACGCTGGTAAACATATATGCCCCTAACACTAACACACACGCATACATCCAAGCCTTGGAACATTTAATTCAAACTAGAACAAATTATCCACTAATAATAGGAGGGGACTTCAATATGGTAGAAGGTCCCTCAATAGATAGATCCCCTGTCACACCAAGAACCTCTGACTTTCAGAGCCGATCTCTATTATCGTTGAGAGCCACTCTGGGCCTCACTGACCCATGGAGATTACTAAACCCCACAGACAGAACACATACACACTTCTCAGTGGTCCACAGATCCTCATCACGCATAGACAAGATCCTGGTAGCAGATGAGCTGATGACTGGGGTTTCCAGAGCCGACATTTATGACATACTAATTTCGGACCATGCCCCTGTTATGGTGGCCCTTAACCATTCATTCATGCACCAAACAGATTGTATTTGGCGATTTCCATCCTATCTGTTGGCCTCTGAGGATTTCAAGTCGTATCTGACCTATAACTGGACCAATTATGTAGATGAAAACATAGAATACTGGGACCTCCCGGAACTTTTTTGGGACGCATCTAAGGCCATAATGCGCGGCCATATTATCGGATATGTTTAAAAAAAGAAGAAGGAAGCAAGAATTAAACACGACCAACTAAATGACACAATGAAATCGGCATTCCAAGCTTACACAACAAACCCTTTGGACACTACCCTCCAAACATACAAAGAAGCTAGACAACTATTTGAGACATATTTAGCTACTCAGGCAAAACAATCACTAGATTACACCAGACACAGATACTATAGATGGGGAGGCAAGGCTGGGAAATTGCTGGCGACACTCTCACCCCCTAAAAAACGCAATATCATCACAATGCTAAAACACCTGATTTCCAACGTGAATATCACAAAATCATCTGAGATTGCCATGCAGTTTCAGACATATTTCAAAAACCTCTTTGCCTCCCCGCCTGTAGACCCAGCTACTCAGGGAGCACCCTTTTCAAGTGAGGCCATGCCCCCACTCACCCCAGATCAGCAATCTGCTTTGTCAGGGAATATAACAACTGAAGAAATTAACATGGTAATATCCAAACTCCCAAATGCCAAATCCCCAGGTCCTGACGGCTTTACAGGAGAATATTACCGTATACTCCAAACCCATATCACACCATCCCTGCTTGAACTCTACCAAAAAATCTATAGAGAAGGAACTGTGTCCCCTCTTTTTAATGAAGCCTTCATTACACTCCTCCCCAAACCAGATAGGGACCCCACCTTACTGTCCTCATATCGTCCTATAAGTTTACTAAATGTAGACTATAAAATTCTAACAAAAATAATAGCTCTACGACTACAAACAATCCTACCAGATATTCTTACCCAGACACAAATGGGTTTTGTGCGGAGTAGGCATTCCGTCAGGGCGGTACGTGTAGCCCTGGCGGCGGTCATAGCTTCACCCAACTCGCCTAACTCCCACAACATGCTCCTAAGTTTGGATGCAAATAAGGCATTCAACATGATTTTATGGCCTCACCTGTTTCACGTTCTGGAGAAAAGGGCATTTGATTCGGACTTCCTCCAATTCATACGAACAATATACCACAACCCCTCGGCCTCACTATTGATAAATGGCTCCAAGGGTCCACGCTTCTGTTTAGAAAAGGGAACCAGACAAGGCTGCCCCTTATCACCGCTCTTATTCAACATAGCATTAGATCCCATCCTACGGACATTACAGACATGGCCAGAATTTAAAGGAATAAAAATAGGCACCCAGGAACTAAAACTATCAGCCTTCGCTGACGATATACTACTTTATATCGCCAACCCCGAACACACTCTACCTTTACTTTTAAACAAGTTAACTTCCTTTGAATCCATAACTGGCTTCAGCATTAATATGGACAAATCATCTACCCTTTTGCTTTACGGTCCAAAGGCTCCTCCCCCATGGGCACCACAATACAAATTAAAATGGCAAACTACATGCATCCCGTACCTAGGCATCTTGATACCCCGAAACCCAACCACCTTATACAGCCTAAACGTAACAAAAGCCATTACCACCCTATCTAACGAAGTGGCCAAATGGGAACGTCTCCCCTTATCTTACCTGGGACGTGCTAACTTGCTGAAGATGGTAGCAGTCCCGAAACGACTTTACCCATTACAAATGCTTCCAGTCCTACTAACTCAAAAAGATGCGCAACAGATCACCTATATTGCCCGCAAATTTATATGGGCTGGAGGTCGTCCACGCATCGCGATGAAAAAACTCACACAACCTGTATTTAATGGAGGTGTTAACTTTCCAGACATAGTTACCTACAATCACGCAGCTTTATTTCGGCACTTGCGGGACTGGCTACACTCTAGTTCTGTGTATACTAACACCCCCCTGGAACAGGGCTTCCTAAGTGATACGGGTCTTGTAGGTTTCCTACACCAACATGATCAAGAATTGCCTGACCAAATTAAAACCAGCCCTCTGCTGTGGTCAACTAAAAAAATCTGGCACATATTAAGACATAAAACAGGCCTAAATCAACAACACTCCCTATCCCTGCCCCTGCTCAAAAGCCCAGCATTTCTGGATGGCATGGCTGCTCATCCTACACCGCATGGGCAGCAGTGGGGATAAAATCAGTTGACTCCCTGGTAGTAAAGGAAGAAAAGCGAGTTCTACGTTTCTCAGAGTTGACAGCTAAATATCCCATGGTTAGCCCATACCCCTTAGCCTTTCTGCAAACCAATTTCTATGTGACGCATGTGATAGTGCATTTCTATGATAAGGACTGGAATAACACCCTGGATACCATGCTAACTTATCTGAGACAGATCTTGGACTACACCAAGATCAAGGGTGGTATGGCCACATGGCTTGACCACTTTCCTACGCTCTTGATTCCACAATTGCAGAAGGGCCTTCTATATTCCCGACAAACCCTCAAAGCCAACATGTACATTGAGCTATTCATAAACATTTATCATAACTCTTACCTATCCCCTGTAAGACACTTCCATATGGGAACATCAGACACCCATACCTGTCCAAAATGCCGCTCTGACAACGCGGATACCTACCATTGTCTATGGGCATGTCCCATTATTCGTTACTTCTGGCTGCTAGTAAAGCGATACGCAGAGGCAAATCTCATTACCTTTGTCCCCTTTACTTCAGAATGGGCGATACTGGGAATATTCGACCCAAACACCCGTATGACAAAAGAAAGCAAAAAACTGCTGTTGGCTTTGATTGCAGCGGGTAGGAAGACTATTCTTCAGGGATGGATTGACCCCACACCTCCACAATTTCCCCTATTTCGGTCTAAGCTACATTTCCTGTTCAGGATGGATTGGGTGGAGGCTATGGTAGACAGAGATAAAAAAGTGGGCAAATTCTTCTTGTTGTGGGACTCTTATATAACAACTCTCCCACTGAGCACCAGGAAAATGTTACATAATAGCCTGCAATCTACAACGTGGTACCTCAGCCGAATGGCTGCACAGGACCCACCAGTCCCCATCCAATGATTACTTGCAATGTGAAACAATGTTTTATTTGATACCTCGAAGATTGTAACAAGGCCAAAATGAATGTACACAAACAAATGCCATTACTGATTGAACTTCCTCTTTATTTTAATCTTTTGATTGTTAAGAATGTGACAACTAATACATTGCACATGTTATGTAAAATGCACGGAATGTCTCAATAAAAAATTATATTTAAAAAAAAAAGCAATACAATCATTTTGATTTCTTATATAACTATATTTTGTATATTTAAATACAAAACAAAGAAACATGTCCCTTTATTAAAACCAGGAAATAAAGATCTTCTTTAAAACAAATATCTAAATTTCATGTTGCCTACTATGCAACATGTTCATTGAATAATTGGGCCACTTTCAAAAAAGTTGCATTCAAGTTGAAGATTTAACCTACACTCAAAATCCCTAAAGTTTGACACTTCTAAATGCTCTCTGCCATCTCATTTGGCCATCAGGCAAAGTAAGGCAAGTCCTTGTCTATTGGAACTTCTGAGGATGCATTCCATTTTTGGTGAACTGGAAGGATTTTGGTCCAGGAGAGGGAAGTGCTTCAATGCCCTTGTACTGAAATACAAATTGCACAATAAGTTTCCACATAAACCTTTTGTGGGGTATCCAGTGCCCACAGCAAGAGGAAGCGATAATGTAACAATGTGCAAGAGGGCTGTATAAAATTTTAAGTGATAAGTATGCCAAAAGTGTTGTATCATTTGGTGGCAAAATTCAAACCTCATCACTCTATGGGGTTAATTTACTAACCTAAATAAGCCTAAAATTGGCGTATTCGTATAATCAAATACAGAAATGGATGTGTGCCAGCGCCTGCTGTCTCAGAAATTCACTACACCGTTCTAAAAAAAATTATTTAATATAAAATAAAATATATAAAATACATACAATTACACATATATGAAAAATAAAAAATAGATACATTTATCTCGTATTGTGTGAATCAATATAGCTATATCTCTCGCTTTGAGGTATATGTAGCAACAGTCCCGTAGGTGGGAAGGTGTAATGTGGCTGACGAATATATTACCATCCAATGGCTCTGGTCGTTTGGTAGCCAGAAGTGCTGTGACGATTGTGGTTCTAGTTGCCTTATGATTTCAAAGGCTCAGGGGTCCCAGATAGGCAGTCCTGCCCAGACTATAGCCTCGGGCTGTCTCCGGTGCCCCAGTGTGGTGGGCACAGGGCTGAAGTTGGTGTAATAAATAGATAAAACTATTGTGTATTGTTGTGCAACTACGAGTCCCAGCAAGCCTGCACCACATGCAGGGACTTGGAGAGCCACAAGTCCCAGCATGAGTAGAATTAAACAGCCTGCCCACATCAAATTGAAGTGAATAGTAGCTGGCATGCACCCATATCCTATTCATTCCAACGGGACTATTAGCGTGAATAATTACCTGTGATATTATCAGACACCTCTGGAACACCTTAACTTTACTGATCTGATCAGGAGAATACAAGAATAAGATACCACACAAGTTGGAAGTTGCAGTATTCTAAAGTTAAATAGCAAAGAATACATCTTTTTAAGAGAACATACAAGCATGCCCTTCCCTTCAGGGGTAGGGTCTTACAGGAAATTCATACATATTCATTTATGACCCTCCCCAATGGGGAGGGATTACAGGCCAAACATTGGTTCAGACATGATCTGCGTAGAAAGCGTGCACTTCCATTTTGTAACAAAGGAGTGGACTTCCAGTAAGTTTTGGTTACCCTAGACCTCCCAAATTCCTGCCCCCTAATGCTGTTTGTGTGGAAAGTACCTATTGCCTTACATGGTTCGAAATCTGGATTTAGCTAATTCTGTGGTTCTTCTGAGACAGTTGGACTTAGTGTCTGGACATACAGTACTTCCTCAAACCTGGGTGTAGGTCCTTATATTTCCTAATTTCATAGCTGCTTTTAGCAAACGCTGCAAATCTAAATAAGCTAAATAAGCTAAATCTTGCAAATCACATTGTTAAACTTATTCTAAAACTTATTAGCTCATATGTGCTTTGTGCGACCCTCTGGACAAAGGAATTCTTATGTATTCCCCATATGACTATGCAGACCCCAAGGGGGTCGCTATCAGGACCAGACAGTGATGGGAACAAATGGGGAATGGCATGCTGTGTTCACATTGCGTTCCCGATACAGTGTAGCAGGACACATCTCTACCATAGATTCTTTTAATGCAATCATTATTTTGTACAAATTATTTACAAAAAAGTAGCACACAGTAAAATACTCATCTTCACGTAATGTTCTCAATCTAACCACTAATATAAAGTAGAGAAAAAATCTCGTTTTAATTTAAGAAAGGCTGATTTAACATCATTGTTCCTAAGACAATAAATCAAAGGATTCAGCAGTGGTGTAATAATTATATAAAATATAGCAATATATTTGTCTGTTCCTGTTTGAGAGCTTGACCTAGGTTTCATGTAGTTTGCCATAGCTGAGCCATAAAAAATTATCACAACCGCTATGTGAGACCCACAGGTGGAGAAAGCTTTCCGCTGTCCGGATGAAGATTTAATTTTTAAGATAGATACAATTATTTGACTATAAGATATTATAATAAATGTGACTGGTGCCATGAGAACAATCACACAAACAATAAAAATAATAAATTCAATAAACAAAATGTTTTCACAGCCCAATGATAACACTTCTGGCATTTCACAAAAAAAAGTATTAATTTCATTTTTTTTACAAAAATTTAAATTGAGCGTAAGTGTAACATGGGGAATAGAAAGAAAAAAACCACATATCCATGCGCCCATGACGAGTCTCACACAAACCGTCTTACTCATGATTGTAGTATAATGTAATGGATAACATATAGCTACATAACGATCATAAGCCATAGCAACAAGCAGAACACACTCTGTTGCACCTAAGGAAAGAGTAATATACATTTGTGTTGCACACTCAGCAAAAGAGATAATTTTCTTTACCGACATCAGATCTTTCAGCATCCTCGGCACAGTGGAAAATGTGTAGCAGAGATCCAGAAATGAGAGGTTGCCCAGGAAGAAATACATAGGGGTGTGAAGGCTGACATTGGTCACAATTAGAATTATGATGGAGATGTTTACAATTAATGTGACCATGTACACAAACAAGAAGATAAAGAAAAGAATAACTTGTGTCCTGGGATTACTGGAAAATCCAAGAAGAATAAACTCCAGTATATCTGTGCTATTTTTCCAAGGCATTCTTTAAAATAAAATGGAAAACAAAACCTCATTGATCTTTTATTAAACATTTTGCTAATTAATGTTGGCCATTAAATTGTAAAAGAATACCCTGAAAAGGATATCACCAAAGTAGTTCTTTGTTAATGTCTTTATGGTACAGATATCTCCACATTCATCTACCCAGGGCCGGCGCTAGCCACTCAGCAGCTCCTGCAGTGCAGAGAGGCGCCGAACTGAAGAGGCGCCGAGCTGCAGTGACTGCCACTCTGTGCAGGGAGGTGGTGTACACGGGACTGAGCACACCCTGCGGTGCGCGCGTAGGGGTAACAAGTGAACAGGCTGCGTTTCCGGGAACTAGGACTCCACACTCACTCAGGAAGGAGAAGCTGGACAGGCAGGGGGGAAGGGGAGCTGTAGGGGGCCGAGGGTGAGACAGGAAGGATCAGCAGGTGCTGGAGGTCAGACCTAAGAGGTAGGAGGAGAAGGAAACCCTGGGCTGCAGTGACTGCCAGCTGGCCGCCAGCATCTCGGGTAGGGGCTGTTCCAGCCATGGATGGGGTTGCCTGGGGATATATAATAGAGTATGTCACACTGCCATAGACTTGGGATCTAGCTCCAACATTGCACTGTAGAAAAAGTTAGATATAAGCATGAAATAATTAATAATTACAAAACATATTTAGCAGGCAGCCCAAATAGATCAGCAGTTATGTATGTGTAACTGCATGTAACTGTGGGCGTTTTATATAACAATCGGGCTGCTTTAGATGTCCTTGTACCACCTGTAAGTTCCTCATTCAAGGTGACAAGTTTTACCATCCCCATGATGGTCATGTATACCACATCAAACACCACCTCACCTGTGAAAGTAGCCATGTGGTCTATCAGATTTTGTGCCCATGTGGTCTTTCCTACATTGGGAAGACCACTAGGAAATTTAAAGAGAGGATGGCGGCACATCGCTCAGCCATTAAGTCAGCGCTAATTACAGGTAAAAGGGAACAACCTGTTGCCCGCCATTTTTTGGCGGCCAGGCATAATATCTCTTCTCTCAAATATCGCATGATTGACCACATTGCCAAATCACGCCGTGGCGGAGACAGAGATGCTGCTCTCCTTAGGTGTGAGGCCAAATGGATACACCGTTTAAATGTGATCCATCCTAAAGGCCTGAATGAGATGGTACCCCTTTCATGCTTTTCCTAAATGCCTGCTAGTAATCTATCTGTGTCATACTTTAGTATAACTGTCTTATTTTTGGATAATTTGTTCATTTATGTATGTGTGTTCTTTACGTGCAGCATGTGTTTATTTACATGTGTCTTGTACATATCTCTGTTCATAACATATATTTCTATGTCTTATTTACAGTATAATCATTATATATTGGTTGTGCTGTGCTTTCTTTGTGATTTTAATATTCTATGCACTGTTTATCTGGTGTTAATTGTTTGTATTATTGTTGTCATGGTTACAGGACGCGTACGCCCCGACTGGTGCCCCGTCAGCGCAGAGTGGACAGACGCACTGACGCGATGACGTCATCACGGCATGCCGGCTGCGTGATGACGCCGCAGATGAGCGACGCACGACGATGGCGCGACGGAGGACGCTGCGGGACGCAACAGCACCTGTCTAATCAACTAGGTATAAAGGTAAGCTTCTGTCTCTGTATTTTTGTATCCTGACGAAAATTCGAATAAGAATTGAAACGTTGATGTGACCACTGCCTCTGTGTGCTTATTGGGGGAACCGAGTGCCACCTGTTGGAATTTATATATATATATATATATATATATATATATATATATATATATATATATGGAAAGAGGGGGGTTTCAGAGGGCACTATTCAATATCCAACAGATACAAATCGGATTTAACCGTTTAATATAAAAATAGAAGTAAAAAACCCATAATAGGGTATCACAAATACATATGTTGTACACATACAAATAAATGCTGCTCAATACAGAAGATAGCACATAAGCTGTACGGATTCAAATAAATGTTGTTCAGTTCAGTAGAAGATAGCCCAACGCGTTTCGTCAGTTCCTGACTTCATCAGGGGCAGATAATATAGCCAGCAGAAACTATATGTGTACTATACAGATAGAGTCTGGAGATAAATAATTCATGAAGCACTTCGGTGGGTTTCCAATATTTGGAAAAAGACAGAAGTGGCTTTTAGATTTCACAGCAGACAATTCAGATAGATTTCACAGCAGATAAATCAGATGAACATTCTCATCAGAATATGGGAATCGTAGAGAAGTAACCAGCAGCAGGGTTTCACCAGTGCTTCCACCAGAACTAAACCCCTAACAACTAAAAAGAAGGAACGAATGATCTATGTAAACACCTACAATCATGCCTCGCATCAAATCCATCACAGTATTAAAAATCATTGGCCTGTATTGTCCACAGATCCAACACTGAAATTACAACATCACAACCCCCCTATGATGGCGTATAGGAAGGGCCCTAATCTCAAACAGTTATTAATGAGACCAACTGTAAGCCCGAACCCTGATCTGAAGACAACGTGGCTACATTCAACACGACCGGGGTGTTACCGTTGCACAGGATGCACTACGTGCAATAGTATGACACCTGGACCACCTTCCCTCACCCCCATTCGGGGAAACCAATTAGGTTAAATATAGACTACAGTGTCTGATGGACTATGTAGTGTATTTATTGAAATGCCCATGCGAACTCGCGTACGTCGGAATGACCACGCGTAAATTCCGCGAAAGGATGGCAAATCATAGAAATTCCATCCGCGCTGCCATCGAAACAGGGAAGGCCGAATTACCAGTACCCCGTCACTTCTTGGCCGCAGGCCACCAGATATCTACCCTCAGATGTAGGTTGATCGATTGGGTCCCTCCACCACCACGAGGCGGTGACCGTACACTTCTTTTGAAGAAAACCGAATGCAGGTGGATCCATCAGCTTGGAAGATTGTCCCCCAGAGGACTTAACGAACACAATCCCCTGTCAATATTTCTCAAAAGTTAGTCAGTTGGCCACTAGGTTAACTATACCACCAGAGGCTGTCTTTACCAAGAGATGTACCAACACCACCTTTGAGCAGCCGATAGTGTAACCACTGCTCCCACTAGGGTTTGCATAATGTATATATATATATATATATATATATATATATATATATATATATATGTATATTCCAATCATCCATTGTATGTCATGTTTTTATTATCTATGTTTCTTGGTATCATGTACTGCCCAATGATGTTTTTGTGTGAGTTTATAGCTATAGGATCCATTTAAACGATCCACTATATACAAGTGTATAGCCATTAGATTTGCTAAAATACAAATGTTTGTCTAGTAATGTACCATTGAACTATAGGAGGACCCAAATCCAGTCTTAGCACCACCAGAATGGGAACACTAACATGAGTAATGATGCATATCCCTGAATCTGATATTTATCTTGCACACAGATTCAGTGTCACATGGCGGCCCCTTTATGTTTATTTTATATAGATAAATGGTGTATATATGCGTACATCTTTTACACACAAACACATTTTTTCCATTCCATCATCCAGCTTATACCCCCCTAGTAGCACACATTTAATCTATAGGTGATAATCCAATCATTATGTACATCAGTATCCTACAGGTGGCGCTAAACACTCTGTGCGTTCCACCGTGCGGTCCATATAATCCGCCATTTTTTCCATCATGACACATACATATATTCCTCCACTTCCACCTGCACTGTTTATTGTACAGTGTTTGATTATCGTGTGCTACACCAACCCCATATATTCAGCTGGCCGGTGGATGCGGCTGGGTAACCAGACCGCATCACCGCTATCCCATGCGTTCCACTCGGAGGTGACTTCCGGGTACGCATTGTCATATGCGTTCCACAGGACGTCACTTCCGGCGCCACCAGAAGTGCGTCAGCGCCGCTACGGCACTTGAGGCCTAAGGAGACGCATGTGTCTCTAATTTGACCCATTAGTAGGGTATAAAAGCTGGATCTGGGCCACTCTCCCAGTGTAGCTGTTCCCCCGCTCCTGGGCTGATGTAAAAGCACCATGTGTTACATGACTGATGCATCCTGAAAACGTATGTAAACTCTTTATTATATTTGGGTGTATGCCTCACTGTGTTTTTGGATACACCCTGAGACTATTGTTATTATTCTTTACACCATAGGCTCCTTAATAAAGGTCTGGTTAAGACCGAAACGTCGGGGCAGGATGATTATATATTTTTGGAATAAATCTCACAGTGTACTATTTACCCTTGATTGACTCAAACATTGAAATTATTTGGAGAGTATTCATTATCCCTACAGTCACTCCTTGGGACCAATTGGACTATATATATATATATATATATATATATATATATATATATATATATATATATATATATATATATATATATATATATATATATATATATATAGATAGATAGATATATATATCTATATATATATATATATATATATATATATATATATATATATATATATATATATATACAGCACTACTACTCTCGGTAAGTGTGCTGCATACTGTGTTAGGGGCATCATGATGTGTAGCATAATATATAGTGGGAATTACTGTGGTTGGAAAAATGTGTAATAGGCATTACCGTGTGTAGCATTATGTGTTATGGTCATTATGGTGTCATTGGTACTTTTATATGGCCACACCCTTTCCCCATAAAGCCACACTCCTAAATTTTTGCCGCGCACCTTAGGCGAGCACTCTACCAGTTTTAACTGTAGTGGTGGGGCAGTCACCAATTGCCAAAGGGAACCATAATGACTAGTTACAGTACTGGTGCTGTGTAATGTGAATAAGATTATGCTACTGTGTGGTGTCATTTGGAATGCAGTACTATTGTGTGGCCCTGCGCTGTCCCTTTGTGAAGTATGAGAGGGCGCAAAGTTGTAGTTTGCAGGAGGGCGCCGAACACCCTAGCACCGGCCATGCATCTACCCTTCATTTGCTACAAGTCATGTTACATATAATGTAAGGCTAGCTAAAAATCAAACCTCTAATATACAGCACTTTCTAAATTATCTGGAATACCTGCTCATTAAATTGACTCTAGTGTAGAGTAATGTACATTTAAAGGATTAATCATTCATTTATATTGGATTTATCCCCCAGTGACCTGCGGTGGTTCCACAGGTAACATCGGTCCCAATGTATTGAGGATAACCACATAGGTCCAAATAGGGAATAAAATCATCACCTGAATCATTGAATGATTTAGAGAAATAAATCAATCACCGAGGCAACTACACACACAGCACAATTTTAATAAAATCACAATTTATCCTTCTTGCACAATACTTTAATTTTAAATATTTTGCTGAAGTCCAAATTTTACAAAAAAATTATTAAAAGTAAATTTTTTGTGCATATTCTATTCAGTGTGCCAAAAACAGACATTCTTTTGCTCTTCTTCCTTAAACAGAAAATGCATGGACTCCATGTGAGCATACTGTATCTGCTAGCAGCTTTTCCGTTACTGTACGTTCTATTTGGAAAATTATGTGAATATTACATACTGTACAGGTTGATAATCCCTTATCCAAAATGGAAAAGGGATTTTTACAGTTTTTGGATTTTTTTTACATACTTACCTGGTCCCCCCGATGGTCCCACGGTGTTCCACGGCATCCACGGTGTCCCCCAGCATCCATTGCGGCCTTCAGAATCTTCAGTGGTCCCAAAGGTGCATTGCGCGAGTTTGCAGGCGCCCTGGTGACTTCAACAGGAGTGCTCAATGCACTCCTGGGACGGCTAAAGACGCTGAAGAGGATCCTGAAGGCTGCAATGGACATCAGGTGACTTGGTAAGTATGAATAAAGGGACAGGGGGGACAAAAAATATATATTCTAAAAAAAAAACATGGCTTTTTGAATATTTCAGATAAGAGATCTCTACCTGTACAAACAGCTTCTACTGAGTAAAATTATATTCAGAATGCCTCTATTCTGTGTGCGGCTGCAGGTGTACCAATATACGTAATGTTACTTTTTTCCAATTCTACACCGTAATGTATTTATTTTATTATTTATTTATTAACAGTTTCTTATATAGCGCATACATATTCCGCAGCGCTTTACAGAGCATAGTTATTAGCAAAAACACATAACGAATTACAGCACAAGACAGTTTAGGACAAGTACATGGTTAATATGGATAGTTGCATCAGTGGACAGGACACTGAAGCAAGCATCAAGGTGGCAGAGGTTTATATATTCTAAGAAAGGCACATGAGGAGAGAGGGCCCTGCTCGTGAGAGCTTACATTCTAAAAAGGGAGGGTTAGACAGACAGGGGTGACACAGAAAGGAAAGACGAACTAACAGAATTCAAAGAGTATATGAACAGCAACAATTTGAATCTAGACTTTACAACAACCAGCAGCAAGGAAATGGTAATTTACCTGGATCTAGAGATATACATCAAAGAAAATGAAAAAAAGATACAAACACGTACACATATAAAAAAGGTGAACGGAAACAACATGCTGAAATACAGCAGCAACCACCATCATCAGTGGAAGAAAAACATTCCAGGCGGCCAATTCCGTCGAATGCGCAGAAATTGTACAGAAGACCAGACCTTTGAGATGCAAAGCAAAGACTTAGAGTTGAAATTCCTACAAAAAGGTTACAACGAAAATTTCCTCAAAGACCAAATTGACAAAACAAAAACACTGAAAAGAGAAGAATTGATCAAATACACAACAAAATCCCAGAAAGAAATGCCAATAACTTTCATTACAAAATACAGCAGTAACCACAAAGATCTGGAGCGCATACTGAACCAACACTGGCACATCCTGATGCTTGACAATAAACTGTGTCAAATCTTGCCCGAAAAACCGAAAATCGTTTATTGGAAGGCGAAAAATCTAAAACAAGCCCTCACCAACAGCTACCTCCCAATAGAAGAAAAAGAGAAGAAAAAAACAACAAAAGGTTTCTTCCACTGCATGCAATGTAAAGGGTGCAAAAATCAAAACCAAACCAGCACTAAACCAATTAAAAAACTTGTTTCTAACCAAAACAAAGAGAAGTTTCAAATAAATGGCCACTTCTCATGCGAAACTGAAGGCGCAATATATCTTCTGGAATGTCCGTGCGGACTTCAGTACGTCGGACAGACAAAAATAAAAATAAAAACCAGAATCTCAGAACACCTTTATAATATAAGAAGAGGACTAAAGACACACAGTGTCTCAGCACACTTTTTAGAAAAACATGACAAAGACCCCAAAGGCTTGACCTTCATAGGAATACAAAATATAAAACCCCACTGGAGAGGAGAAGATCTGGTTACTTCCCTAAAGAAAACGGAAACCAAATGGATATTCTTGTTGGACACTTTAGAACCAAAGGGGCTCAATATAGATATTGAGTTGAAAGCCTTCTTGTAAAACAAAAATTGAGCTATTCCCACTGCTCCCCATCCCCCCATGCCTACTTTTACCTAAACTTCATCTTTATTTATTTATTCTCATAATCTTCTCTACTCTTATTGTCATTATTATTTTATTTTTATTTTATTTTTATTTTTATTTAATTTTTTATTTTTTATTTTATTTTATTTTATTTTTATTTTTATTATTTTTATTATTTTTATTTTTATTATTTTTATTATTTATTATTTTTATTTTTAATTTTATTTTAAACCCCTATTTTATTGAGACAGACAACCATGAGGTTGCCGCTCAAACGGAAGTCACCAGGATGTGACCATTTCCGTTTTTAGCAATAAAGTTCCTATAAATAAAAAAATCAGTTTTAAAGTAAATATCCTTGAAAAGCATCTTTGTAGATGCGAAACGCGTTGGTCCTTCTAGAGGGACACCAGGACAGCAAGGAGGACACTTGCCACCCGCTCCAGCCACTGCCGCAAGTCACGAACAGAAGCCGGAGAATCGGGTGACGTCACCTCCCGCCCGCAGCACACGGAAGACGCTGCACAGCAGAAACGCTGCCGTCTTCTCCTGTATAACAGGTTAGATTGCTAGGGCAAGTTAGAACTACCTAAAAAACTGGACTGTCGCTCCGTCAAATTCTACAAAAGAGTGTAAACAATTTATGCACGTTTTATTAATTTAATTTTTATTTTTATTTTTATTATTTATTTTTATTTTTACTTATTTTGATTACTGTGTATTTTTCATTATTCTTTTTATTCGCATTTCTTTATTTTTATTTTTATTTATATATTTTTTATTTATTTTTTATTTTCATTTATATTTATTTTTATTTTATTTTACTTCATTCACTGTTTGTTTCATTCCTCCTATTTCTGATCTTTATTCCAACTCTACCTACCATCCTTACTACCCCACCTTCTAACAAGCGCCTAAATACCCCTTTTGCTTATTAGCAAAAATACCCCACAGAAAGGAAAGAGGTGAGCATAAACAGTAGGTAAGGATGAGAGATGGTCGGGTTTTATGCAGGAGGGTGGAAAGAGGTCAGCTTAGTCCTTGATATTTTAAGTCTAAAAAAGAGCTGGGTCATCCAAGAGTAGACAGCAGAGAGACAGTTGGAGATATGAGTGAGGATAGAGGGAGAGAGATCAGGAGAGGAGCTGTAGATTTCAGTGTTATCAGCATAGATGTGATAGTGAAAGTCGAGGCCCTTATTCTGCATCGTGCGGTACGGCCCGCGTGCGGCCGTACCGCCGATGTTTTCAGTCTGCACATGCGCAGAGGTCAATCTGCGCATGTGCAGCCCAATTCGCCGCAGACGTAGTTCGTCCGCCGCAAAGGGGGCGTATAGGGGCGTGAGGGGCTTCATACCCTCATTTCCCTATGCATACGCCCCGCGTTTCATGGGCGTTCCCATGCAAACGCGGGGCGTATGCATGCTAATGAGGGTATGACGCCAGTGATGGGGGCGGAAAGCTGACGTCGCCGGATGTCAGTTCTCCGGCCCCATACAAGCTATCACACGGACGATTGTCCGTGTGGTCTCAGCTTGCGGGACCTGGTGGGGCGTGCGGCCCTGCCTTCGATGGTCGACGACCATCGAATGCAGGGGGCAGCTCCCACCATGGTGGAGGCGTACGCCCCACCATTTTCTTGCGGATCGCCAGCCGTCCGTGTACGGACGGCCGTGGCGATCCGTATCGTGGGCGGGGATTGGTTTGTGCGGCCGGAGCCCCGTGTGCGGCTCTGGCCGCACCAACCAGAATAAGGGCCCCAGAGAGGACGTATAGAGATAGAGAAGAAGAGGGCCAAGAATAAAATTTTGGGGGACACCTAAAATCAATGGAAGAGCAGGACAGGTGAGGTCATTAGAGGTACAGCTTGGCATTTTCAAAACTGACAGTGCAAATACAAGCATTAACAGTGATAGTAAAAGTTATTTGCAGATGTAAAAATCATGATATTATGGTTGAATCGCCAGATTAAGCAGCCACAGGTAGTATGTTTGTGGTACCCTGCTGCAGAGGGTACCCCTTTTATTCCTGTACCCCCCTTTTATCCCTGTACTTCTATGGAGCCCTTTTAATTGCAGCCAATGCTGCTTAGATAAAGCTTCCTCCTATGTGCAGCTGCAAGGCTGTGAGGGGTTAACAGACCCAGCAAAACCCCAGCTCCTATGCATGTGCAGGGAGCATGACATCCCCTCCCCTGATTGGCTGCCCAGGGCCTGTGAGGAAGAGTTCAGATTTCAGCAGCAGCACTATGAGAAGCAGGAAGAGAGAGAGACATGTGCTGATGCAGGCTGGAAGGAGAGACAGAGATGCTGTACAGAGAGAATCCCACATCTGAGACCAGGCACTGGGAGCAAGGACCCAGCAGTGAATGACAGCCAGCACTGCTGACCAGAAGAAGGGGTGAGCAGCATGTGAAGGGAGATAGAGCCCTGTAGGAGTGACTGTAGAGACCTACAGCACGGAACTAGGCAGAGAGGGACATTGCAGCCCAGGCTCGGACTGGCCTGGCGGGGAACCAGGGAATCCCCCGTGGGCCCCGGTGATTTCGGACCCCGCCCACTTGTTTAGGGGGGCGGGGCTATTGCTCTTTATTTTCCCCCGCCGCCACAGTATCAATATGCCGGCGGCTGCAGGGCAGAGGAGCCTTGCCTGGGAGCCTGTCACACTGCTGCGCTGCGTTGTGCGTCGTGCGTCATGACATCAGACGCCACACGCCACGCCACAGTTGACCCGACTCCCGCCGGCACAGCACAGGACTCTGCATGGGACGGGAGCAACTGCCACCAGGGCCCCAAATACAGATCCCCGCCTGCAGGATAAGAACTGCGGGGGTAGATGTCCTGAAAGGAGACCTCCCGGCTGGTGAAGAGGGAGCTGCTTGCTTTTGGACCCCTTCTGCAAAATGGTAGGTAACTAACCTAACCATTTGCTGTATTAACTTTTTAATATTCCCCCTTTTTTTTTTTGAGGGGTATGTGCTCTATTGTGTATGTGTGTGTGTGTGTGTGTGTGGGGGGGGGGGGGGACCTATGTGCCACATTATCTGGGTAGGGAGGACCTATGTAATGTACTATATGGGGGGGCTATGTGCTGTACTATATGGGGGCCTATGTGCTATACTATTTGAGTGGGGGACCTATGTAATGCACTATATGTGGGGGACCTATGTGCCATATTATCTGGGTAGGGCGGACCTATGTGCAGTACCATATGGGGGGGGGGCTATGTGCTGTACTATATGGGGGCCTATGTGCTGCACTATTATCTAAGTGGGGGACCTATGTATTGTATTTTATTGAGGGCCTATGTGCTGTACTATTTGAGTGGGGGACCTATGTAATGTACTATATGGGAGGGCCTATGTGTTGTAATATTTGAGTGGGATGACCTATTTAATGTATTTTATTGGGGCCTATGTGCTGTGCTGTACTATTATCTGAGTGGGGGGACCTATGTAATGTATTTTATTGGGGGCCTACGTGCTGTGCTGTACTATTATATGAGTGGGGGGCCTATGTAATGTATTATATGGGGGGGCCTATGTTCTGTACTAATATCTGAGTGGGGGGACCTATGTACGTAATGTACTATATGGGGTGCCTATGTGCTGTACTATTACTATTGTACTATTTGAGTGGGGGGACCTATGTAATGTATTATATGGGGGGCCATAGGCGAATCTAAGAGGTGGTCCGGGGTGCACTGGACCACCCATTAGACCACCAGCCGCTTCAAATTTAAAGAAATGACAGCCGGGCAAAAAAGAGCTGTGTGCTGCCTGGCTGTTTAGTCTAAGAAATTGCTTATTGCCAAGGGGGATGTCTCACGCCGCTGGACTCACCCAATTGAAAGAAATGACAGCCGGGCAGAGAGCGATGTATGCTGCCCGGCTGTAGTCTAAGCAGTGGCATCGATATTTTAAATTTTCCCTTTGGACCGCCGGCAGCCAATCAGGAGTCGTATTGGTAGCTGCTCCTGATTGGCTGCCAGACCCCAGCGCGAGAACTGAAAATATTGATGCTCCTGCAGAGACTACAGCCGGGCAGCGCACATCGCTCTCTGTCCAGCTGTCATTTATTTAAATTAGGTGAGTCCAGCAGCGTTTAACATCCCCTCCTAGGCAACAAGCAATTCCTTAGACTAAACAGCCGAGCACAGCACTCTCTGCCCGGCTGACATTTCTTTCAATAAAGTGAGTCCAGCGGCGCGAGACATCCTCCCTTGGCAACAAGCATTTTTTCCCACATGGCCTCGAGCATGAAGCCCCCTTGTTATCGAGCATGAACCCCCTAGCAATGAGCACGTAGGTAAGCGGCACTTATGTGTCAAATATGTAATGGGCATAACGTTTTGTTATATAGTATGTAATGGGCATTATGGTGTGGCCTTATGTGTAATTGGCATTACGGCATGTTGATTTATGTGTAATGGGTATTACGGAGTGTGGTCTAAAGTGTAATACCACGCCCCATTTTGTTATACCACGCCTCCGTCCCATGAGGCCACGCCCCTTTTTCAGAAGCTGCCGCCGTAATCAGCTCCAGATTCAGGTACCATCTTACACCACACCATTACAGGGGCACTGTCACATGTTGTGAGAAGAAATTAAACTCACTCAGAGCAGACTGGTTTCTCAGTTGTTGTTTCTGTCCTTCTGTTTCACTTCAGTGTAACGCCAGTATAACGCCACAGTTATATTTAAATTATGCCGCACTTTAAAAATGATGCACTTCAAAACTATTATGCACACAGCTAAACCATGCACACAGCCTATGTAATGACCATTAAATGCATCTGCACTCATTAATTGGACTTTCCCCACCCAATCCCAACCCCCCTACTACAATGAATGGTAATAAAAGGGGCTTACATAAACATCCATGCATTCCAAGATAGCATGTGTCATTAAGGCCAGTATTCAATGAGGAAAATTCTCTGTGCATGGCGAGAGATTTTTTCTCTCGCCATGCACTCTCCGTGTTCCGGAGCCTCCTGCTCCCACTATTCAACGTATTTAAGACTCGCCGCCACTCGCGGCGAGTCTTAACCCCTGCAGCGGACGAGCGTCCACGGCAGGGAGCTGACAGGGAGCCGTGGGACGGTGGCATCCAGGGAGATTAAAGTCTCCCTGGATGCCCCAGAACATATGTGGAGGGTAGGGGGCCCCCCCGGGACCCAGGCAGCACAGGCTGCCCCCCCCTATAGCCAGCGGGGGACCCAGTATTCACTGCACCCATTCGTGCATATTAACGATCGGGTGCAGTGAATATATGAATATCTAATGAGCGGCTCGAGCACTCCGGCCCCCTGCTGGCTGCACTGTGTAAAAAAAAAAAAAAAAAAATTTAAAAAAATATATATTTTTTTATTAAATATATATTCATGTGCTATAAGCACATGAATAAAAATAACATGCCCCTTCACAGAAAAAAAAAACAGATTTTTTTACACCAAAATTAAAAAAAAAAACCTTTTAGATTAAAAGTTCACATTCCAGCTCTCCATCAAAAGATGGAGAATTTCTACACGGAGAGAGACGGCGAAAATCACTTAGAAAGACGGCGAATATTTCACATTGAATAGGGTGGTTCACTTTTGGAGAGCAAAATGCTCCGTCCAAGGCGAAAAAAGCAAAAATTCTCCATAAAACACGGAGAATTTTTCTCATTGAATACTGCCCTAAGAGTTATAAGATATTTCTCCCTTCACATAGGCAACAGAGATTTGCTTTTTAACTTGCAAAATTAAGTTTGTCAAAAACACATTTCTGATATCTAAAGCAGTGTGCAGAATGATCAATTACCAAAGCATTTAAATACATCCAGCACCTGAGGTGTAATAATCTGCAGCCCAGCCAGACCAAGTATGTAGAATGCTGGTTACCTATGACAATATCAAATCAATCTAGGACAGAGGGTAGAATCATCTACAGCCCAGCCAGACCAAGTATGTAGAAAGCTGGTTACCTATGACAATATCAAATCAATCTAGGACAGAGGGTAAAATCATCTGCAGCCCAGCCAGACCAAGTATGTAGAATGCTGGTTACCTTGATGAAAAGAGATGAGAAGAGAAGTCAGTTCATTCAGGATAAGCTGAACGCCAGTATAACGCCACAGTTATATTTAAATTATGCCGCACTTTAAAAATGATGCACTTAAAAACTATTATGCACACAGCTAAACCATGCACACAGCCTATGTAATGTAAAATGTTGTATTCAGATACAACTACTCTCTTCTGACATTCCCTCCCTTACCTTAATGATTTCAATATCCCCATCAAAGCCACCGCTGACCCCACTGTCTCTAAAGTCCTTACAATCTCATATCAGGACATGATTTTATATATACGGTATATACGGCGGCACTCTGGACTGACACAGACTCACTCAAATCGATATGCTTTTAGCAACGTTTCAGCCTTTAATGGCTTTTTTCAAGCACAGAAAAAACAAATCATAACAAACAAAGTGTACACTCACCATTAAGTTCAATACACAACAATTGGGGATTTCCAACCACGGGCGCAAGATGAATTTGTAGTCTTATGGGTCCTCCTGAATTCTCCTTGGTAATATCTCGACCATATAGGGGAAATTTAGAAGGAAAGATCGTGGTTACTACTGTCCACAATAAAATTCTACTATAGTGAACACATATAGTGTTTTTCGTAAACAAAAGAAGCGTACCCTACTTACAGTAGGCAGGACAGCGTACATGCACGTAGCGGTTTCTTTATTCTTTTTTTCCTCCTTCTTGATTTTCTTCCTTTTTCCTGTTTTCTTTCTTTCTGCGGACCAACTTTCTCAATATACTCCTCAGTTGTGGTTGAAAGTAATGAATATTGTAGAAAAAATATACAATATGTATGGTTAGTGATCTATTCACGGTGTAGCAAAAAATAAAAAGGAACACCCAGTGATCAAATGAAATGGAGTAGTGGTGATTGGATCGTACCTTACTCACCAAAGTAAAGGTAAGGTACACATATAAAGGTTTCTTTGTCTTGGAGAAGTTCTAATAAACCCAAGAAATGGTGGCGTACCCCAACTCACGTCTATGGAGATTTCTTAACACACGTAGCGTGTTCTTTAGATGGGGGGGGCTTGACCTTGGCCGGACGACAAAAATTTTCCTCTCCAAGTAGTGTAGTGCAAAACAAAAGCAATATAATAAAGAGATGTGTTAGATCTAATATTGTGGGTCTCTATGTCATATAGAGGAACACCCGGTGATCAAATGAAATGGAATGGTGGTGATTTGGATCGTACCTTACTCACCAAGTATAAAAGTAAGGTACACATATAAAGGTTTCTTTCACTTGGAGAAGTTCTATTTCATCTAGAGACCGTAAGCAATAATAGCGTACCCCAACTCACGTCACAGGAAATTTCTTTATACACGTAGCGTGTTCTTTATGGGGGGGCTTGACCTTGGCCAGAAGACAAAAGTTTTCCTCTCCAAGTGATGTAGTGCAAAACAACACAATATAATAAAAAAGATGTGTTAGATCTAATTGTGTTGATCTCTATGTCATAAAGGTATAGAGATTTCTTCTATTCGAGGGTTTTTTAATTAATTATAACCAGAAGGTACTCATATCGTACCGTAACTCACACGTGACAGTGCAATTGAACACTTGTAAAGGTATCTTTATCTGGAGGTGTAATTTCTCCACAATCATAATTCTTCTATTGGGGTGTAGAAATAGGGAAGGAGGTCTCCACAGGAGATTAAATTGGCGTACCCAAACTCACAGTCATACGATGTTTTCACCACATATAACGGTTTATTTTTTAATCCTGGGTCTGGGGGATCTTAGTCGTCACTATAGGTAGTTCCAAACGAATGGTTCCAAAAAGGAGATAGTCTCTTCAAAAAATGTATTTTATTTATAAAAAACAGTAGCAAAAAATATCCTTCATCCCAACAATAAAAGGATCCCAATGATTATCCAAGAGGACTTCCACAATGAGTCCCAAAATTTTCAAAAGACGTATAAAAATACAAAACACGGTAAAAGAATCCTAAAATTTTTTTTTAAAAACACATACAAAGTCCAGAGCAAAGGTGTCCAAGGGAAAATGATGGCTGCTCACCTTCCACAGAAATCTGTCAACGCGTTTCGGTGTCTACACACCTTTTTCAAGACATGTCTTGAAAAAGGTGTGTAGACACCGAAACGCGTTGACAGATTTCTGTGGAAGGTGAGCAGCCATCATTTTCCCTTGGACACCTTTGCTCTGGACTTTGTATGTATTTTTAAAAAAAATTTTTAGGATTCTTTTACCGTGTTTTGTATTTTTATACGTCTTTTGAAAATTTTGGGACTCATTGTGGAAGTCATCTTGGATAATCATTGGGATCCTTTCATTGTTGGGATGAAGGATATTTTTTGCTACTGTTTTTTATAAATAAAATACATTTTTTGAAGAGACTATCTCCTTTTTGGAACCATTCGTTTGGAACTACCTATAGTGACGACTAAGATCCCCCAGACCCAGGATTAAAAAAGAAACCGTTATATGTGGTGAAAACGCCGTATGACTGTGAGTTTGGGTACGCCAATTTAATCTCCTGTGGAGACCTCCTTCCCTATTTCTACCCCCCAATAGAAGAATTATGATTGTGGAGAAATTACACCTCCAGATAAAGATACCTTTACAAGTGTTCAATTGCACTGTCACGTGTGAGTTACGGTACGATATGAGTACCTTCTGGTTATAATTAATTAAAACACCCTCGAATAGAAGAAATCTCTATACCTTTATGACATAGAGATCAACACAATTAGATCTAACACATCTTTTTTATTATATTGTGTTGTTTTGCACTACATCACTTGGAGAGGAAAACTTTTGTCTTCTGGCCAAGGTCAAGCCCCCCCATAAAGAACACGCTACGTGTATAAAGAAATTTCCTGTGACGTGAGTTGGGGTACGCTATTATTGCTTACGGTCTCTAGATGAAATAGAACTTCTCCAAGTGAAAGAAACCTTTATATGTGTACCTTACTTTTATACTTGGTGAGTAAGGTACGATCCAAATCACCACCATTCCATTTCATTTGATCACCGGGTGTTCCTCTACATGACATAGAGACCCACAATATTAGATCTAACACATCTCTTTATTATATTGCTTTTGTTTTGCACTACACTACTTGGAGAGGAAAATTTTTGTCGTCCGGCCAAGGTCAAGCCCCCCCCATCTAAAGTGTGTTAAGAAATCTCCATAGACGTGAGTTGGGGTACGCCACCATTTCTTGGGTTTATTAGAACTTCTCCAAGACAAAGAAACCTTTATATGTGTACCTTACCTTTACTTTGGTGAGTAAGGTACGATCCAATCACCACTACTCCATTTCATTTGATCACTGGGTGTTCCTTTTTATTTTTTGCTACACCGTGAATAGATCACTAACCATACATATTGTATATTTTTTCTACAATATTCATTACTTTCAACCACAACTGAGGAGTATATTGAGAAAGTTGGTCCGCAGAAAGAAAGAAAACAGGAAAAAGGAAGAAAATCAAGAAGGAGGAAAAGAAGAATAAAGAAACCGCTACGTGCATGTACGCTGCCCTGCCTACTGTAAGTAGGGTACGCTTCTTTTGTTTACGAAAAACACTATATGTGTTCACTATAGTAGAATTTTATTGTGGACAGTAGTAACCACGATCTTTCCTTCTAAATTTCCCCTATATGGTCGAGATATTACCAAGGAGAATTCAGGAGGACCCATAAGACTACAAATTCATCTTGCGCCCGTGGTTGGAAATCCCCAATTGTTGTGTATTGTATTGTGTTTTCAGTTTTTGGGTGATAACTGGGGGTCTGTACAGTCCATAGGCAGCATAGCACCATCACAGGTCATTTTCTATATTTTTTTCGAGAACTCACCATTAAGTACCCGCATGCAAAACGTGACTGCACAGACTGTGCTTCATCTCTCCCCCCCCCCCCCCGTTTCCGGGGCACACAGAGATGATGTCATCAGATACTGACAGTTGTCATAGTAATGGCATCAACAATAATGTGTATAGACTGCCTGGATACTTGTATTCTGAGACAGATTAAGATCGCTTACTCCACGAATGTGTGAAAACACAAACAATCGACATATAAACAGGACAAGTTGGACCCAGTGTATGGGGGCCTTAAGTATTGAATTGTCTGTCTAAATCAATATTTTTAAAATCACTGATTAATTAACACATTTTTTATCACTGCTTATCTTGGAGCTAGAAAATCTTTGTTTTGATATTTGCCATTAATATTTTGATGGTCACAGAGTGATTCTCAGCTCAGTGATACGCTCCTGACTGTCAGTGGTAAGAGGTCACTGAGCATTTTGCTTGCCAGTCATTGTACCCTCTGCATGTGAATACATGTTTATTTATTTGTTAACAGTTTCTTATATAGCGTACACGTATTCCGCAGCGCTGTACAGAGAATACCTGAACATTCACATCAGTCCCTGCCCCAGTGGAGATTACAATCTATATTCCCTATCTATGTACACGCAGACACACAGACATTCTAGGCTTAATTTTTTTTGTTGGAAGCCAACTGACCTACCAGTATATTTTTGGCTTGTGGGAGGAAACCGGAGTACCCGGAGTAAATCCATGCAAACACAGGGAGAATATACAAATTCCGCACAACATGCTAACCATTATACCATCCGTGATGCCCACATATGAACAGCTGACATGTTTCTTTGGGCCTTATTCTGGTCTGTGCGGCCGGAGCTGAATATGCGGCCAGGACCGTGCGTCCTAAACCCTGCCTTCCGTACGGATCGCTCACTCCGTCCAAATGCGGTAAGCCGCTGACCGCACGGAGCACAAGTGGATTTCTCATGTATACACCTCCTCCATCTCCCCCATCACTCGATGGTCGCATACCATCGAATGCAGGACCGAGCGGTCAGGCAGCTCCCGCAAGCTCAGACCACTCGGGCATTTCTCCGTGCAAAAGCAGGGATCTGGGCAGGCAGCTGACATCCGGCAATGTCATATGTCCGCCCCCTACACGTGCGTTACGGCCGCATTACCATACGTACGCCCAGCGTTTTCATGGGAACGCCCATGAAACGCGGGGCGTATGCATATGTTAATGAGGCCAAACAGCCCTTAACGCTCCTCTCCTCCCCCTGTTCGTAGTGTAAACAATTCATGCGGAATTTGGACGTATTTCTTTTTCGCACATGCGCAGATATGCCTCTGCACATGGGCAGACACAAAACATCGGCGGAACGAACGCACGCGGACATATCCGCACCAACCAGAATAAGGACCTTAGTCTTGAAGATTCAGTAAAACAATGTATCGTTGTTTTAACTTATTAAATTGAACGCCTGCCAAAGTTCTACCTATAGGTTGAGTCCGATGTGTACTGTCATTTACAATGCATATGTTTTGGGTGTAAAATTTCTTAGCTTAATATATTTTCAAACCTATTTAATCTTTTCAAACATCAGGACCTAAACTCTACCATCACTTACCATAATAATTGGTCGTGCTGGCGCTGTTGGTAATGGTCTCCAGATTTACATTGCCAGATTGCTTGAAAATAAATGAATGTACAAAACATGACACTGCTTTTACCCAGGTGTGGATGGAAGGTTCTTCAGTGTCTAGGTAGACAGTCAATAGCTTGACACCAACATTGACAAAAGGTTGATATGTAAAACGTTGATATTGACAAAAGGCTCAGCACAAGAAAACAGGTCAACATGTGAAAAGGTCGACATGAGTTTTGTTGACATGGACCCGAAATTAGTGTATGCCTCTGCATTTAGATTTGAATGTATCGTGCACCCACTGAAGAGGCATACTGTATACACGTATAACTTTACAGACCAATATGTGAATCTGTGAAAGATTCAAGCAAAACCAGTGCTAATGGTTTCCAGTCCAAAAACATGTGGACAAGCAGAAGAAATTCCACCCCCCTTGCCACATAACTGATCCTAGGGGTAACATGTCACCATCATTTCCTTAATTTAATATTTTATCTCTCTGAAATTCTTATTAAGAAAGTTAAATCTCCTAATGGAGAAAATAGAGAAAATAGGTGGCCAATCAGGGTTTAGTGTAAACTTTCAAAAGTCAATAGCAATGGCCCTCCAATCTGAAAATACGAGACCAACATGGGCTAAAGAGATAAACCTAAAATGGGCAAAGGAAACAATAAGTTACTTAGGAGTCCAGCTCCCAAAAGACATAGCCTTATTATACCCGATCAACATAAATAAAGCAATAGACAAAATCAGGGCAGAAATACACAGTTAGAAACATCTGAGAATATCATATATGGGCAGGATGAACCTAATTAGGATGATATCAATTCCCAGACTACTCTACCCCCTCCAAAACCTACCCCTATTACTGACAAAAGGCGAAACAAGGGAAATTAATAAATTATTTAGAGAATTTATATGGAAAGGGAAAAAGGGGAGAATTAGCCTAATGAAAATGCAACAACGGAAAAATAATGGAGGATTTAACTTTCCCAATGTAGTGTGGTATAACAAAGCAGCTATTCTGAGACACATAAGAGAATGGATACAAAAAACTGAGATATATACAAATACGACATTAGAACAAGAGCTTTTGGGGAAAACTCACCTAGTCACGTTTCTACACTTGGAAAACGCAAAAATTGACCCCAATGTAATTCACAACCCAATACTGGAATCAACAAGACATCTCTGGTTTATCCTACGCAAAAGGTTCCAAATAAATCCAAATAAATCAAAATTTTTGACATTCCTACAAAACCCCGATTTTCAGATGGGAGAAGCAGGAATCCCATTTAGTAACTGGGAACAAATGGGGATAAGTAGAGTGGAACACCTAATAGATATCCAATCAGGTAAACCACTAACCTTTGACGAAGCAATAGAGAAGCATGGAAACTTTACTAAACAAAATATATTCTTCATGCAAGCACAGCACTACACTAGTTGGGTAACAAAACAACTAACTACACTAGATTTACAGAATCCTCTAGACATATTGTTACAACAAAAAATACCACAGAGGGGAGTTATCTCGTCACATTACAGATTTTTATACTCACCACTTGACTACTCTAAGGTTAAATCTGGAATAGTGAAGTGGAGAGAGAATTTCCCACACTTAACTATAGGAAAACTGTTACAAACCCTGGAGGAAACGGTTAAGACAATACCAGCAATAACATACACGGAAATGTTTTACAACCTGTTCCACCAGGCTTATTGCTCCCCAATGAGAAGGTTTAAGATGAAATTGTCAGAGGACCACACCTGTGTAAAATGTGGACAGGAGGAGGCTGACTTGTTTCACTGCATGTGGCAGTGCACCCACATAAAAAAGTTTTGGATGGAGGTAGGCCAATGGACAAATAATTTAAAGGAAAGCCCTCTAATAATATTTCCAGAATGGGCAATATTTGGGATGATAGGGAAGGAGGTGAAAATTCACAAGGGGACAAAAAAACTCTTGCTAGCAATTTCAGCAGCAGCTAGGAAAAGTATACTGCACGTGTGGTTAGACAAGTCTGCCCCTCTGATAAGTATGTTTAAAGATAAACTATTTCATATATTTCGTATGGAATGGGTAGACGCCACAATACAAAAAGAAAAAAGAGTAAAAAAACTCTTTGAAGTGTGGGAAGGTTTCATTGAAATACAACCCATAACAATAAAACATCAACTTTGGAAATGTTTCCAACACACACAGTGGTATGAAACCCAAATGGTAATACAGGGTGACCCCATAAGGATATAGGGAAGAAGAGTAAGGAGACCGGACCACACACAGAAGGGAGAAGAAGGAAAGAGAAAAAAAATAAAAATAATAATAATAATAATTTGAAACAGAAAATAGACAAGTATATGTGTCAAATGAAATGGAAATGATGGTCAAAGGAATTGATATAACAAAATGAATAACCGTATTCTGAAAATGCTATTTTTTTTTTTTTTTATTATTTTTTTTTTTTGGAATGCTTCAATATAAGATAAAATAAATATACGTAATTACTCACTAAAGAGTGGTTTAGCCGCTCCATGCATTTGGCACTATAGAACACTAATAGCGCCCACACAGGGCTACCCTCACTGGAGAACACTATCTCCTGCTATATAGCATAGGAGTGGCTCTTCCTGTCCTTCTATATTATTTGTTGTCTGATTGATTTGTGTATTTTATATTATTTGTTGTATGATTAAGTTGCTCATTTTTTATGAGTTAGAATTAAAAAGTTAATTAATTTTTTCTCTCACAAAGAGCATTCTAATGACCCAAACAACAAATAGCGACCTTCAGGGGTTAAAAAGGGAAAACTCCTGATGAAGTAGAGTTCCTATATTCTTAGAGAAGCCCCTATTGGGAATTTGATTAGTGACTAATTGGGAAAAGGTTGGAGTGCTTACATAACACACCCACAAGAGTATAACCACTCAAAACCCACCCGCTGCTCTGTTTACAAAAAGTTGCACTTATGTCTTCACTAACAATAGTTCGTTATATATGTAATGTGTATATGTAATAATGTCCTTGTCACCAACGTATACTGGAAATCATCCCTGATACATTGACTATTTGCTGTACTTATAGTGATGTTTCTTTTAATAATGTATACTGGTAATTGAAATTAATCTTCTTATTTGACTTTTTAATGTATAACCTGCTTCAATAAAGATATTAAATAAAAAAAAAAAGAAAGTTTGGGCCTGGGGATACTATGAACAAATTCTAGGTCACCGTGATTCAAGAAAGTTTGGGAACCACTGGATTACAGAGTCCACCAGTGAGACAGCGGTCAAGAAACATGTGGTGGGATGATTTTGGTGGCTTTCGGGATGCCAGATGAACACTGAATTTTTTTTAAAGAGGCAATCATTTACAAATCACGAGTTTGCCTTGAAAATGTAAAAAAAAACCTTCTAAGTTCAGCCGGAATCTCACAGAGCCACCAAACTCTTTGGCCCATGGTGTAAGAAAAATAGGAACGTGGGGTGCTCAAAGGTGCACAAGAAGATACAATTTATTAAAAAATAAAACACAAAAGAAACACACGTAAAAACAATACATTCAATAAAATTGCATTTATATACGATCAGCTTTATAAGCACACAATGGGCCCAATGTTAAAAATATTCTTATATTGTATAAAAGCCTTTATCTTTTTTAGAGATTTGTTTAGCTTTTTATATAGAACAAACTTAATTGCTCCTTAATTGTGGGTCTGATATCTCTTAAATCAAGGACCATCCAGTGAGAGAGCTGGCAAGAAACATGTGGTGGGATGATTTTGGTGGCCTTGCGGGATGCCAGATGAACACTGTGTTTTTTTTAAAAAGGCAATCATTTACAAATCGCGATTTTACCTTGTAAATGTAAAAAAAAAAACTTCTGAGTTCAGCCGGAATCCCACACAGCCACCAAACTCTTTGGCCCATGGTGTACATATATAGATACCAAGAGCATATTGTAACCTTATAATGTAGCAAGTTCATGAAATGCTTCCTTACTGTATATTTTTTTAAATCTCATTATAACTTTTTAATGCAAAAAAACTCTTTATTGTCTTTTATAGATCTTTTATAGATATTTTACATGTCCATTATATTCAAATGGAAGAAAAGCAAAAAGGTGAAGCGCTAAGAATTGGATCAATATGGTAGTGTAAAAACATATTGATCCAATTCTTAGCACTCCACCTTTTTACTTTTCTTCCATACCATATTTAGGGGTTTGACGCCCCCTATTAGGAGCTGCTTGGCAAACCACCCTATTAGGCGCATGTTTACTCCTAGCCATAAGGCTATCAGTTTACCTTTGTACACCCATTATATTCAAATAACTGAATTGAAAAGTAATTGAACACTCAAAATTGGCTTAAACTTGGCTTAAACTTCAATTTATCCATGTCTAATAATGTACAGTATACGGCATAAAGTATTTTTAAGTCACTAAATTATCTTTAAAAAATGTGCCTATTTCAAAGCAAACTTTGATACGTACTTATACGTATTGTATACTGATCAAACATTTTATATATCTGGTTTCAGAGCTTTGCTGAAAATGCTGAGAAGACATACCTTATACTATATACAGGTGCCTGCAAGTGTCCAATACTAATTCCTCATCATTCAGAAGAGAGCTTTATAATACAGCTATATTATTCCTATGTGTGTTATACCCTGGTTCTAATGTCTCCTATGTACAATTAAACCAATATTCCACAAACACATAAAAGCAGTCCCTTAGTGTTCTGATTCACACGGGAGGGATTTACTAAGAGAGTCTGTTAAGTTGCAGCTCATGGGCATTTTTTATGAATTTTAGTTTTAAACTTTAAAACATGGAAATAAAGTAAGGTCACAACTAGAGATGAGTGGTTTGGTTTTGCAGACAAATGAACACACCTAAATATGGGGTTTCCAAGGAGAACCAAGTCTGGGCTTAGGTCTTCCTGACAAATTTGGATCTTATTACAAGACAATCTGTAATTTTTCTGGAAATCTCCAATGTTTTTACATTGTATACAAGACTCCCTGCCTTGTGACAAGGCACCATTTCACACAAAACAGTACATGGGAGGGTGTGGGCTCTAGAGGGTCTTCCAGGGGCGGATTGGGAATTAAAACCAGCCCGGGAAATATCTTGAGGCAGCCCCGGGGGAAGGGGGGGGGGCGTGCTGTTGCGCGCCGCAGGCGCGCCCGGTTTTTTTGGGGGGGCGTGGCCTAGCAATCTGGGAGTGTGGCCTATTCCTATGAGGCCACGCCCCATTTTTGCCACTGTGGGGGCATGGCTAGTGGCTCTCTGAGCTGCTAGCTATGTCCCCGGCCCCTCAGGTTGCAGAATAGGCGTCTAATACATAAATACAATGCTCACAGAGAGTGATAGCGTAGAGAGAGATAAAAGCTCCTGGCGTGCAAATAAGTCACATATATACCAACATTGGCCAAAGGTAACGATTCATATGACACACAGTGGCGTCTGGCACAGAAAAGGTCATGGCATACAAAACAATATATAAATAAATAGCGACACACGGCGGTGTCTATCCCGGCAGTACAGGAGTCACATGGAATAATATCATTGGAAGGGACAAAGCCATGGTCACCTATATATCCTATTAATGAAATATTGATGCAATGTTTGAAAACTGAAAAGCAAAACTTGAAAGTCACATGAAGTGATAAGCAGGGGTGAGGCAAAGGTATGGCCTTATGCAGTGAGTGCCACACTGTTGCGGTGTTCCCTGATCGTACACATCGATGCCCATAATGTCTGTCTCGAGTTGATCACAATGTGTGGTACCAACAGCCATAGTAGACCGTCATATATATATATATATATATATATATATATATATATAGTCTTTTGTGTTTGTTCGGCACTCCGGACGATGCGGTCACTTACCGCGGTGCCCTTAATATCGTTGGATACAGGGTGCAATCCCCGTCCTGGGATCAGGTACAGGGGAAGGAAAACGGCACTCACGGATTTTAGGTAGTTATATTTTATAAATTCACAGTGACACTGATGTGCGCCCAGCAACCATCGGGCTTTGACAGAGTGACGTCACCGGAATGCTGCCCAGCGTGGACGGACGCCGTGGGGAGCAGATTGTCTGTGACATCAGGGGGGGGGGGATATAAGGTGAGTTATTGCATTGTTATATTGTTATATCCTGCCGAAATTCAACTCTGAATGAAACGTTGCTATACTTTCCAGCTACCTGACTGAACTTGATTTATTTGCACCGAGTGCCACACACTGTGTTCTCTATCTGATTCTATACCCATGAGGGCACCGGGCGCAGGAAGTCCTGGAGGAGAGAGTGCCGGACCTGTTGCAAGTATATATATATATATATATATATATATATATATACATATATACGCACTCACATGTATACATACATATATATACACTTTCCTGAGGCCAAAAATTATTATTTCTGGCAGTGCCACTGCCATTTACCTGCCTGCCTCTTGTGGCTCCCGGGCGCCCTCAGACCTGCTGCTCAGACCTGCCCTGCTTCTACCGCTGCCGCCGCCCATCGGATCCTGAATCCCCAGCCCAGCGCGCAAAACAGACCTGCGCGCTGCTGGGGAGGATCATGTGGGCAGGGCAGCGCAGACATTCTCCCTCCGGACCGCGGGAGCAGCTGTGTGCACGCGCATGCGCACAAGCCCTCCCGCGGCCATTTTAACTTTGGGAGAAGTCGAGGCTGGCCGCGGCCATCTTCAATCAGGGCACAGTGCCGCGGCCCAGCACGAAGATGCCGCGGCCTAGTGAGGAGGGTGAGCAGACTCTTCTGCAATTAAAAGTGCCCGGTGGGCCAATCCGCCCCTGTTGGAGGGTATGCAATGTCACCTGTTCCTCCCCAGCACACATTACCATGTCACCCCCCTACCCACCCCACACATTTACCTGTTACCCCTCCTCCCCAGCATGCATTTACATGTCACAAACATTCCCTCCTCCTCCTCCCCCCAAGAAAATACCACATACCTGGCACTGCGCTGGCTAGCTTAAGAGCTGTACTAAGTGTATAAGGTGTGATGGTTGGCTGCCGGGCTGCTGCTGCTATCAAGGAGGAGGAGGCTTCCAGAGAGGAAAAGGGTCACAGGGTGGGCGGCGCTGCAGACTGCTCTGTCGTCCGTCCCTTCATCATGCTGCTGCGGGATATGTGTGACAGGCGTAGGCAGTGGCTGTCACTAGGGGAAGCCGATCCGTCACCTCCCACCGCGGAACATCCCATTCTTTTCCCCCCGCACTGGCCAGTAGTACTAGTTCCATCGGCACACACTCATTGAACCGCGGGAGGCGCTGCGTGCGGTCGCACATGCGCAGCAGCCCTCCCGCGGCCATTTTCACTTTTCTCATTGCCGAGGCTAGCCGCGGCCATGTCTATTCTGGGCAAAGTGCTGCGGCCGCGGAGATGGCAGTCGTGCGGTCCGCGGCCCAGCCAGGGGGGTAGAGCGGCCACTTCATACCTTTTTGGGCCGGCCCACCGGGAAATAGCCCGGTTTCCCGGCAGGCCAATCCGCCCCTGGGGTCTTCCATAGATGTCATAAACCCTTTGAGTGCCAAGGAACTTTGTCAAAATAGTTGTAAAAATTCCCAATCAAAGCTTTTTATGAAACCTTTAAGTGCCAATGTTACATAGAATTTGACGGCAGATAAGAACCACTTGGCCCATCTAGTCTGCCCCTTTTTTAAACAGGTTACCTTAAACCATATTTGATCCTTATTTCTTTGTAAGGATATCAAAATGTCTTTCCTAAGCATTTTTAAATTTCTCTGCTGTATTTGCCTCTACCACCTCAGATGGGAGGCTATTCAACTTATACACTACAGTTTCTGTAAAGTCATTTTTCCTCAGATTTCCCCTGAATCTTCCCCTCTCTAGTTTCAGTCCATGTTCTTGTGTTCTGTTGCTCCTCTTCCTGTGAAGAATGTCTCCCACCTGTACCTTGTTATAACACGTGATATATTTGAAACTTTCTATCTTGTCCCCCCTTTACATTTTATGCTCTAAACCAGGGGTAGCCAACTCCAGTCCTCGAGAGCTACCACATTTAATGTTTTCCAGGTCTCCTCACATAATTACAAGTGAAGTATTTAGCTCCACCTGTGGATCTTTTAAAATGTGTTAGTCAGCAATGAGTGCAGCTGTGTACCTGTGAGGTGGGCTGGGAAACGTGAATTGTTGGTAGCTCTCGAGGACTGGAGTTGGCTACCCCTGCTCTAAAATATACATATTAAGATATTTTAGTCTTTCCGGGTAAGTTTTGTATTGTAGGCCATGCACCATTTTAGTTGCCTTTCTTTGTACAGTCTCTAATGTATTTATATCCTTCTGGAGATATGGCCTCCAGAACTGAACACAGTATTCCAGATGAGGTCGTACCAATGACCAATACAGTAGCATTATTACTTCTTTCTTTCTACTGCTTTGTTCCTATGCAACAAAGCATCTGACTTGTCTTCTTCATTGCTTTGTTACATTGCCTACCTGCCTTTAAGTCCCCTGAAATAGTGACACCTAGATCCCTCTCTTCCTCAGTAGTTTCCATTATAGAGTCATTTATGCTATATTTAATCTTTGGATTTTTGAGACCCAAGTGCATGATTTAGCATTTTTTGGCATTAAACAGTGGTTGTCATGCTTTTGACTATTCTTCTAATCTGCCAAGATCATCAATCACTTTTACCCCCCTGGTGTGTTTACCCTGTTGCATACCTTTATGTATTTTTTTAAAAGGCACATTTTACCCTCAATTCCATTTGCAATATCACCAATAAAGGTGTTAAAAGCATTGATCCAAGTACAGATCCCTGTGTTACTCCTCTTGTAACCTTTCCCACCTGTAACTTTACTCCTTTTACTACAACTCTTTGTTTTCAGTCCTGCAACCAAGATCTTATCCATTCAACAATCTTAGGATCCAATCCCAAACGTTTATGTTTATATAACAGTCTGTTATGTGGGACAGTGTCAAAAGCCTTACTAAAGTCTAGATAAGCTACTGTATATCTACAGCCCCACAATGATCTATTACTTTAGTAACCCAGTCAAAAAAAGTCAATAAGATTTGTTTGACATGATCTTCCCACAGTAAACCCATGCTGTTTTGGAACCTGTAAGTTGCTAGTTTTGAAATATTCTACAACTCTTTGTTTTAAGAGTGTTTCCATCAATCTCCTAACTACTGTAAGGCTTACCAGTTGATAGCTGCTTACCTCTTCCTTGCTTCGACTTTTGTGCAGTGGGACTACATTGACTGATTTCCAGTCATTTGGAATTACTCCAGTAGCTAGTGACTGATTGAAAATTCTTCGAATGGTTTACCTGCACATGTGGAAGTTCTGCTGAGACCGTGTTTCTCCTCTGGTACAGAAGATTGCTTAGCCAGCTTGTGGTGATCCCCATTTCCTGAAATACCATCTGGGAGAGAAGGAGTTGTGAGCATAGCCCAGCAGTCTTGGCCACTTGGTTTTAAATTTCATGCTGTTATGTGAGTGCATTCTTTTATTAAACATCATATTTATGACAAGAAATACTGCACCAATTTTTTTTGTCTGATCTCTATTTATACTAATCATCTGGGGTATTGGAGATTATGTTTTATTCCAGATATCTTGCTGGAGTTGCGAAGCGAACGTTCATTGTGGATGAAATCATAAATATTACAGTAGGTTCTGTTTATCATTTTGTCATCACTTGTTTTTGTGGTGTGGTTTTATTAAAGATAGCGCTGTGCGTTCTCACAATAAACCCTATTTTCACTTATATTCTATGGGTGATTGACGAAACACCCATATTGTGTGAAACAGCTGCACAATCTAAATGGTTTGCGCTTGAGATCCAGGATAATTGTTCCTATATATTTGCAACTTAACTGTGGCCCCTTCCCCTCTCTTTCAGCAGTGAATACTGAGCAGAAATAATTATTAATATGATTTGCTATTACATTGTTCCTTTCAAGAAGACTTCCATTCTCTGTTTTAGTCTTATTACTTCACATTTTTTTTTTTTTTGCAAATCAAATTTTTATTGGTTTTAAATACAGGTACAAAAAACATTCTTTAGTTTCACTGTCATACAGACAAACAATCTGCGAGTAAAATCGTACCAGTATATTTCGGGAATAAATTGTAAAGTGGAAGAATAGAGGGGGACGGAAAGAGAAGGGGGTAGGGGGTGGGGAACACTCCGGGTCACTCTAGTTGGGGGTATCGAGTCTACCACATACGCATAGGCCATAGGGCGAAAATGAACCAACAAATACAAGAGGGACTGAGAGCTACATAGGCACAAGGAGAGGGGGTTCTACACGGATGGAGATGCCATGCCATCTTTATAAATCTTGGAGTCCCGAAAGACTAGCCAGCGGGTCCAAGTATCCCTAAACTGGGCCTGTCCATCGCCTGCTGAAGACAGGATGTCGTCCACATCCATATAGAAGTCCACCTTTCTAAACCATTCTTTGATTGTTGGAGGAGAGGTGGATCGCCACCTTACCGGTATCACAGACTTAGCGGCATTATTCAAGTGGCATAGCAGGGATTTTTTATATCTTTAAAGAGAGGAGCAGGGGAAAGGTGGAACAACCAGAACAATGGGTCCGTAGGGACCGGGTCTCCTAGTATAGTCCTAGAAAGCTTGAAAACCTCTGACCAGAAGGGTACTATGAGGGGACACTGCCACCAGATGTGGAGTGGGGTGCCAGGAGCCCCTGAGCATCTCCTACAAACATTGGGAACCCCGGTGCCCATCCTAGAGAGAACATCCGGGCATCTGTACCAACGGGACAATAATTTGTATTGGGTCTCGCGTGCCCACACACTAGGGGAGTACGTGTGTGCCAGGGAGAATATCTTTTCCCAATTGGTTTCACCGACCTCCCCACCTAATTCACGGTCCCAGGTGACAGTGAAGTGGGGTAGTTTTCTGCTAGTGTCGTCTAAGAGGAGGTTGTAAAGTATGGAGATCGTATGGGGGAAGGGAGATGTGTTAGTACATAGATGCTCAAAGGGTGTAAGGGTCTTAGATAGATTACTGGAGGGGCTCATGGATTGGAGGTAGTGGCTGACCTGCAGGTAGCGCCAATATTCAGCATCAGGTAGGTTCCAGTCCGCCTGAACTTTAGTAAAGGGCAATATCCGTCCTCCACTCACCAGCTGACCGACCCGGAAGAGGCCACCATTTAACCAACATCTATAGGCCTTGAGATCTAGTCCAGGGGGGAAGCAGCTGTGTGCCAGAAAGGACATATACGAAGAGGACTTAGATGAAATAGAGGGGAATTTCCGCACGGATTTCCAGGCACTCAGGGTGGGCCCTATAGTGGGGTGTTCCAAACTTGGAGGGGAGGGGAGCCACGGGGCCAGATAGACCGGTATTGGCATCTCTTCAATCTGGACCCACTGTTTCAGCGTATCCCTCCTTGTCAACTCAAGAACTCTAGACAGCAGGCAAGCCTGATAGTACCCCTGAATATTGGGGAGTCTAAGGCCCCCCTTGGACGTTGTTCTGTGCAATATGTCTAGTCTCAGGCGTGGTCGTTTACCTCCCCATACAAAGTCCCGGACTATAGTCTGAACGTCCCGGAACCAACCCGGGGGAATCTTGATGGGCAGAGTCTGTAGGAGGTACAGGATTCTAGGAAGGAAGTTCATTTTTAGGACTCCCAGTCTCCCAAACCAAGAAAAGGGCCGAGCTCGCCACGAGTGCAGGTCGTTTCGCAGTTTAGTCAAGAGAGGGGTAAAGTTGGCCTCAAATAATCGTGCAGGGTTTCTGGTGATGGCTACACCAAGGTATTTCAGTTGGGAGTCGTGCTAGGTGAAGGGGAAGGCAGATTTAAGTCCAGAAAGCATATGGGGAGGGGTAGTGATGTTGAGGGCAATTGACTTCGAGTAGTTAACCTTAAAATTAGAGAGGTCTCCAAACAGGCGGAACTCTTCCAACAAGTTGGGGAGAGAAGTGATCGGGGAAGTTAGAGTACCTAGTAGGTCATCGGCAAAAAGGGCCAGTTTATATTCCCGATCGTGAAGGGTATAGCCGGAAATATCTGGGTTCAATCTAATAGAGAGGGCTAAAGCTTCCATACACAGAATAAATATCAGTGGTGATAGAGGGCAGCCCTGTCGGGTGCCATTCTTAATGGCAAAGGGGCTGGAGAGGGAGCCGTTAACTCTGACTTTGGCTGATGGGTTGTGGTAAAGGGATAGAATGCGTTGATAGAAGATAAGGCCTAGTCCCATGTGTTGTAACACACCGGACATGAAGCTCCAGTCAATCCTATCAAATGCTTTTTCAGCATCGGTGGATAATAGAATGGCAGGAGTCTCTGTCTTGGATATCTGGTGGATGAGGGCAAGGACTTTGGAAGTATTGTCTCGAGCCTCGCGGCCCGGGACAAACCCCACCTGGTCACTGTGAATGACGGCCGGGAGGAAGGTCTTCAATCTATTAGCCAGAAGTTTGGCAAACAGTTTGACATCCGAGTTGAGGAGTGAGATAGGGCGATAGCTGGGGCAGAGAGAGGGGTCCTTGCCCTCCTTAGGTATCACTGTGATGTGAGCTTCTAAGGACTGTTTAGAGAAGGGGGTCCGGTCAGAAATCGAGTTAAAGGCCTCCAGGAGTAGAGGGAGTAGTTTATTCTTAAAGGCCTTGTAATAAACAATGGTGAAGCCATCTGGACCAGGACTCTTCCCAGCAGGGGAGGATTTTAAAGCCTCTTTCAGTTCAGGCATAGTGAAAGGCTTCTCTAGGCCCTCTATGTCTAGTGGGGAAAGTTTTGGGAACCCAATCTTAGTGAGGTAATCACCAACTGCACGTTGCTTCTCTGTAACGCTGGAAAAGCATCCCGCCGAGGGGAGGTTGTATAGGGAGGAGTAATAAGAGCAAAATGCTTCCGCGATTTTGTTAGTTTCATGGAGAGCTCGGCCCCCCCCATCCCTAATAGAGGGTATAAAGGAAATGGCCCTCTGTTCGCGCAGCGCTCGGGCCAGCATTTTGCCGGGTTTGTTGCCCCACGTATAAAATCTACTATGGCATTTCCTATAGGAAAATTTTACCTTGTCAAGGAGGATCTTATTTAGTGCTGAACGGGCAGCAATAAGTTCAGCATAGATATCGGGGGAGAGGGATGTTTTATGGGATGTTCCTAGCGATTGTATCTTCTGCAGAAGACTTTCAATCTGTCCCGCTCTCTGTTTCTTTAGGAATGAGCCCAATTGAATACACTTCCCCCTCAGCACGCATTTATGTGCTTCCCAGATCGTAGGTTTGGAGACATCCGGGGTATCATTACATGCTATATATCCTGTGATAGCCTCTTCGAGTTGGGACCTGCAATAGGGATCATTTAGCAGGGACTTGTTACAGCACCATGATCGGTTGTATGGGGGAGGAGGTCCCAGGGATAGGTGCAGTGTAATGGGGGCATGGTCTGACCAGGTCGTAGGACCTATCTTGGCCTCTTGGACGATTTGGAGATATCTGTGGTCTAGCAATAGATAGTCGATTCTAGAGTAGGACTGGTGGGGGGGGGGAGAAGTGGGTATAGTCCCTCTCTGAAGGGTGTAGGGTACGCCATACATCGGACAGCTGGTGAGTGTGGAGCAATCTCCTTACCCTGCGAGATGTCCGTTCGGGATGGGAGGGTCCAGAGGAGGCATCCAGGCGAGGATCAAGAGCCCAGTTCAGGTCTCCTCCAATTACCAGGATCCCATCCCAGAGAGACGATATCTTGTAGAGCATCTTCTCAAGAAAGGCAGGTTGGCCCTGGTTGGGAGCATAAATATCGACAATGGTTAAAGCGGAGTTAGCTAGTTTACAATTAACAAGTAGGCATCTACCCTCCTCCAACGTATGGGCTACTAGGTCTGACACAGGTAAATGTTTAGCAAAAAGAATTGCCACTCTATTAGACTTAGAGTGTGGGTAGTTACTATAGAAGGCAGTAGGAAAGAGGTAATTGCTAAGTTTGGGCACCATCTCATAGTTACGGAAGTGCATCTCTTAAGAGAGGTAGCCATACGGGAGGTAGAAGATAGTTTGAAATACTGGTAGAGCCCCGGAGGGGGGGAAAGGGAGAGGGAAACTGAAATAAGGATAAGAAACAGCAGAGGAGAAAAAAACAACAACAATAATCACTTCAGTAATCTCTAAACATTTTAAGCTATTGGTAATTAGTACGAGAGCAAGAAATAGCTGCATCCGGACAAAAAGAGGGACTACCAGAGTACCCATGTCCCGGAGAAAAAGGTTGCGGTGGGGGGCACACTAGGGGGCTGTGTCTTCATCAACCTAAGAAAGCAAAACTTAAACAAGGTATAACATATATAAGAAATCACAGTGCGGGTTGTTAGGAGGTATAAGAGGTGTAACTCAGTCATGAAGGGCATCAGTCAACCGCAGTAAAGGAAACCAACAATATCAGAAAACTATGAAAAACCTTTTGAGAGGGTAGGGGCAGAAGGGGTAACCCTCATAGTGTCATGGAGGGGCAGATGCATGGGGGGAGTTAGCTCCTCTGGGTTTTTTCTTGGAGTTCTCCACTTGTTCCCAGTGAGGTCTCCTCGGAAGGCTAGTTGGCGGCATGGAGGGGAGGGAAAAGGCCTGCCAGTCCGGCAGTTGTATGGAGTCCAGACCGAGTGTGGAGCAAAAATCTGGGAGGTCTGGTGGATCTTTGATAGTGATAATACGGCCGTTGTGCGAGACCTGAAGAGACAGCGGGAACCCCCACCTGTATTTAATGCCCTTTCGGCGAAGTGCTTCTGTGAGGGGCTTCAGCATCCTGCGTTGTTGGAGTGTGCACCATGAGAGGTCCTGGTAGATCTGCCGACGGGCATCCCCGAACTCCACTCCCTCCAGACCGCGAACCCTACGGAGAATCTCCTCTTTTTGAGAGAAGTAGTGGACCCGACATATGACGTCTCTGGGGCGGTCTGTTGCCAGTCCTCTTGGGCGTAATGCTCGGTGAGCCCGATCAAATTCTATAGAGTCATTGGGGTCTAAGTTCAGGATTTCCCCGAAGATTTTGTTAAGTGCGTCCATGAGGCCTGAGGGGGGGATGTCTTCCGGGAGGCCACGTACTCGCAGATTATTTCTGCATCCTCTGTTATCCAGGTCATCTAGTTTATTTTGCGTTGCCCGCATGTCTAGAGACTGTTGGGCAAGCGACTCACGCAGGCTGAACAGTTGGGAGTGCACAGCATCTCTGTCATCTTCTAGTGTAGCCACCCGTGAGCCTAGGTGAGATACGTCGGCTTGCACAAGGGCTATTTGAGACTGCATAGATTCATGAAGGCGTGTTTCTAGGGCTTGCATATCTTGTTTGGATGGCAACGATTTAACATGGGAGAGGATCTCTGTTATCTCACCTCTGAGCTGTGACAGGGAGTCGAGTGAGGCCTCGGATGTGGGAGCAACCGCCATGATGGGGGTGGTGGTGATGTCTTCACCAGAGGGGACCCCAGGGGTGTCCGCAGATTGTGGGAAGGATAGGTAGGAGCGTAAGTTCTGTTGATAAGTGTTGTCACGTGGTTTCTGGGGGGTCTTACTCTGGGAGCCTTTCCCTCTCTTGCCCATTTAGAAAAAAGAAAAAGCTAGCGAGCAGTTACATGCAGATGGCGCACTGTGTAGGTAGGAAGACGAAGGTCACATTCCCCTGTTAGTGGGACGGCATCGCAGGGGAGGGGCGCTCACATTAGGCCCAGATGCTGAGTAAGTGAAACCACAATACCGGACATCCAGGAGGCGGCAGGGGGTAGCCCGGAGGCCCCGTCACTGATGGTCCGAGGTATGGGGCTGACGGGAGTTACTACGTATGTGTATTGTGTCTCCACACAGGGCAGAGATAGTATGCAGCCTCTCCGGCTTCTTTACTCACAGGCTGTGTATAAGGACCTCCTCTGTCTGTGTGGTCCAAGATGGCCGCCGCTGGAGAGGAATGCCTGGCCAGTCCGGCTTCTCTCCTGTCTCCTGGGTCCCCTGGGCAGGTCAGCAGCGTCAGGGGAGTTAGGGGCGCCTCCCGGTCACCACCCCTGCCGGAATCTGTGCGTCAATCCGCCGCTGTGTCCCCTCAGCAGCCGCGATGCGGCTATGGAGCTCCGCCGGCGGGTGCCGGCAGCTACTAGAGGCCGCAGCTTCAGCAGAGGCTAGGCCGCAAACCGCCGAACGGGATTTCTCCCGTCCCCAGCTCCGCGGCACTCTCCCCTCCGATTCGGAGTGTGTCCGAGGGGTGTCCAGGCCCCCCCAGCCGATCAGGCGGCAGCAGAGTGGCCCCAAAGAGCCTTTTATTTGGGTTAAGTGCAGGAGCGCTGGAGATATGCGTCCTGCTCCCTGCACAGCCAGGCCACGCCCCTTACTCCACGTTTATGTTTTTCTCCTTTCCCTTACTGTATATACTAAAAAAAAAATGTCCTCTCTTTATCCACTGATTTTGCCATTTTCTCCCCAGCCTGTGCTTTTGAACATCTGATTACCTTCTTAGCCTCCTTCTGTCTAACAAGATACACCTCTTTGTCATCATTATTTTGCATCTGTTTATATTTCTTAAAGGGTGTGGTATAGGGTACCGACAGTCGGGATCCCGACAGTCATTAGACCGATGTCTGGATCTCGAATGCCCGGACTCAGACAGCATGTTGAGCACAATAAAGCCCCTTGCGGGCTCGTTGCGCTCTCCATGCTGCGGGCACGGTGGCTCACTATGCTCACCACCTATTCTATTATCCCTCTATGGTGGTCGTGGACCCCCACAAGGGAGAATAGCCGATGGCCATCGGGCAACAGTCTGTGGGAGTTTTGACAGTCAGGATCCCGACGTCGGGTAAATGACAGCCGGGATCCCGACTGTCGGGACCGCGTCTGGCACCCTTCTTAAAGGCCAACTTTTTTGCTTTCACAATACTTGCTACTTCTTTCGCAAACCACACTAGCTTCCTTCTCCTTGTGGTTTTCCTAACTCTTTTCACACAAAGTTATGTTGCTTTTAGTAATGCACTTTTTAATTGTTCCCACTACTCCTACACTCCTTCCAAGTTCCTCTACCCTGCCAAAAAATCCCTTACAGTTTCCCATCTCTACAACATAAGCCTTCCTAAAATATAACACCTTTGTTTTTGTGTGTGATGAGTCGGTCTCCGTCTTTATTCTGAAAAATACTGCTTGATGGTCACTGTATCCCAGGTTTTCACACACATTTATGTCAGATATTCGGTCACCATTTGTCTAGTATTGCATCGTTATGAGTGGGCTCCCTCACTAACTCCTGGAGGGATGCTCCTTGCAAGGAATTCAGAATGTCCCTACTTCTGGCGGAACTTGCAACAGACACCTCCCAGTTTACATCAGGTAGATTAAAGTCTCTCATGATCATCACCTCTCCTTTTAAATGTAATTTTATTGATGTCCTGCAGTAGGCTCTTGTCAAGTTCCTCTTCCTGACCTAGTGGTTTGTTTCTATAGACAATTGTAATCCAGGGTATGGGCAGAAAACAAAAATATGAAACAAGGCCATAATGTATCCATTAGCCTGTTGTATATACAATTTGAATTTTGGTAATTTTGACATATTGTATGGAACACAATATAAAATGTATACATGAATATCAATAGTAATGTTGAACCCCCTTTAATATGCCTACAGATTACCCGAGACAAGTCCAGGAGGGCGTCCAAGGGACACTTGCCAGGATGAGGCACACCTCCTGATGTTGGCCCAGGATGTGCAGGACCTGAGCGACCTTTTATTTTAATTATCCTTTTTTTTGTTTAAATAAATATTTGTTTACAGTTAGAAGTTGTCTGTGTGTTCTTGTGGAATGTAACTGTCTTTTTGTATATTGGGTAATATATTTATGTAACTTGCAAAAGGTAGATACTGTATAGAGATGTGTTATTGCATAAAGTGTAAGAAAGTGAAGGGTAATGAATAAATGGTGTTGAAGGTGTGTTGGTGTGTATCTGTGTGTGTTTGCACAGCAAACTACAGTACTTTTATTGTAGTGACCAATTCATTTCATGACACAAAATTCAAATATATTTAATAAAAATAAAGTTAGCCGGTATGCATAATGATGTACACACACACATACTGTGTTTTAAACTGTAGGTATTTGACATTTATTATGTGTAAATCACAATTTGAACATTTAGAATGATTGCATTTGCCTTGCAATTAATATATAGTATGCATACATAAAACACAGGTAAAGGGGGAACAATGACGTTTTAAAACTTAACATGATGTAAGGGTTAATCTAAAGTGCAAGTAATGTGTTTAAGTATCAATTAGGAAGTAATTGATTACATTAAAAATAAATATATATGTTATGAGGTACCCTAATTGGATAAGTGTGTCATGTTGCTGAAGCACGACTTCTGAATAGATTACTGAGGCTTGCACACATACACCAACTCGGTGCGTACGGTCAGCTTCCCGTCCGTTCCGACGCAGTAGGACCGTGCAGAATCTTTGAGTTCCCACCGCACACGCACGTTTGGATGCAGTCCGAAGACACTCCCTCTTCTTATAAAGCCTGGGCGGATGGATGGGGACGACCTGTAGGCGTGTGTTCTTTGATGGTCCGACGTGCGTGGCGTTCGGTCATTTCCGAAAGAACGCGCATCCCAAAGAGTCAACTAGAATAAGGGCCTAAGTTTCAGTGTTACTATGGGTTGAATTTACCCATATCACTTTCATTCAGTTTCCGGATTTTCTAACTTCTGCATCCAGAATTATTTTCATCTTCACTTACAAGTATTACTCTACTGTCAGTCAAATCATCTTGCAGCAGTTTGAGACAACATTACATATTTTTTACATTTTAAGTAATAAGAGGAATAAAACAATATAATCGTCACTTCCGGTGGGCGGGACGCCATGGCGGCCGCTTTTTAGAGGAGCTCCTCCATAGCTACTGAAAATCAGGCTCCATCGTGGCCCAAACGCCACCTGAATAACCCACCACTTACTCAAACTGTGAGCTGGCATCGCGCTGGCCGTGGTGCAACCCTCATTGGAGCAGAGAACATCCACCGGAGCCCGACCTCTGACTCGAGAGGTCTGCCCGCCCAAGGAGTGTGCCCGGCGCCATCTTGCGGGGCTGAACAGGGAAGGAACGCCGATCGCTGGACCTGGACCGGAGCCTGGGGATCCGTGCCGGAGAGGACTACCCTGGCAGAGTACCCCTCACTACCGCGCTACACCTAGTGACCCCCGCGATCCAAGTGAAAGGACCGCACAACATCCCGGCTACCACCCCGCCATCTCTCACAGCGGCGAGTGGTCCACGATGGCTGGACCCTTGCCCAAGCATCCTAGCGCCGAATGCTGGACTCGGACCGGAGCCCGGGGATCCATACCGGAGGAACCTACCTCGGCCAAGCAACCCGCATCACCGCGCTGCACCCGGCGTCCCCCGCTGTCCACTTGAAAGGCCGCCTGACAACCCAGCTAACATCCCACCGCCCTTCACCGCGGCGGGTGATCCGCGGCGGCTGGACCCCTACCCAAGCACCCCACCATACCCCTACAAGAGGAGGCTGCTGCTGGCGGCAGCGGAGATAGAGGACCAAGACAGCACAGCTCCATCATTGCGGAGGCTGTCTGTACCCCTCACAGGCATTGCGGTAAGACCACAGAGCCCCCCCCTTCATGCCCATACTGACATGACACATCAGCCAAAGATTGGTGGCTCCAGTCCAGCTGTGACCCACAACGGACTATATTGTGCTCACAGCCACTAACTGTATATGCACAGTTCTACTCACTAAAAATCTGTAGCCTGCCTGTCCCTCTTCCATGCTGTGATTCACCCCACGCCCCAAAGCCACCTTCTATTTGGAGGGGACAGAGGCAGAACATGCCACCCCATCCCGCAGTTTAACAGCACGAAAGTGGACCTTATTGGGACCCAAGAAAAAGACCCCAATATTTACCCCCCTGGTCATTGACTGCCCTGGAAATGACCCCTGAGAGACACTAACTTGCCTTGGTAGAAGAGACACTGTCTACCCCACAAACATCCAAGCCACAAGGCAATCATACCCCCTATTTCCCTCTTTCTACAAAACCCCCTTGTTCTGCTATTATATGCTGGGGTCACCACAGGAGGAACTTTCATCCTAACCTTCCTAACTTCTCGGAAAACCATTAACCTCCCACAAGGACTTCCTCACACGGAGACTCCTAACAAAAGTTTGCATTAACTTCCCTTGTGCACAGTTATCTCAGACCGTGACTTTGCTTTATAAATTATCCTTTATATTTGTGCCATACCTCAACAGTAATATCCATCTCTGTGGTATAGTTTAGCATTATAATACCACAGTCTTAATCTGTATTACCATATTTTATACTCTGCACTATTTTCTCTGCTAACTGAATTTCTATTTACTTGATATAAGGTCCATTTAGCTTCTCATACAGGTGTTAGACCCGGGCCATTCACTGTGCATGTGCACTACAAAATTTTGCTTATCTAATATCATATAACTTGAGCGACACCTAGTGGAGAAGAAATTTATTGCAGGGACTGTCTCTTTTTTTTTTCCCTTCTCTGCATATACTGTAATAGGATTTACTGACATAAGTTCATTGAAAACAAATCGCAATGGACCCTACTACAAGTTCCAAACATGCTTTAACCGAAACTCAAAATGCTGAGAAAGCGTACTTGATCTAGATGTATTAATATTATTCTAGCCCGGAATTTCTATTGTGCTTGTCTACTCTCCCCCACTATTTGCATTACACAAGCAACCTCCAGGTCTTGCGATTTGGGTGTTCCCTATCGTTACCCTATCCTGCCCCTGTATATAGGGAATGGATAAATTTATTGGGAAAAATATGCCCTCTAAACACACAAATACAGCTAATAAAGCAGGGAAGAACAGAGGCATGCCTCAGAGGTCAAACCCCGCCTCCCCAAGCAGTGTCGCAGGTGACAGCTCTGATGTCCCTGATGACAGACCATCTGGTCTGACGGCTAGAGAAATCTCGGATTTTATGATGCCCCTCCTCGATCAGAGATTCAATAGCCTGCAAGCTAGCGTAGATGCAGGGTTAGCGAAGATTGAGGCTAATGCCTCCCGTATCGCTGCCCTGGAAACCCGGGTTAGCGATGCAGAAGATGAACTGCAAAAATGCTGCGACGGGGTGGCCTCTCAGGAGGGGACCATTCAACAGTTGCAGGATAAACTTGAAGAACAGGTCACGCAGAAATAATCTCCGCTTCGTAGGCATTCCTGAATCTGTATCTGGTACAGCCCTCAGCTCATATTTGGGTGAGGAATTGCCCAGGGCCCTAGGCATCTTAGACAGCATAGAGCTGCCACATATAGAAAGAGCACACAGATTAGGAGCAGCAAGGGAGGGACCATCCAATTGCCCGCGGCCTGTTATAGCTCGATATCTAGACTATAGAGCAAAAGAAAGTGTTCTGGCAGATTATCGCAGGACCAGGGACCTGGTGGTGGCAGGCAACAGGATACTGATTTTTCAAGATTTTTCAGTAGCTGTTTCACAAAAGAGAAAATAATTCTCTGGTGTATGCACCCATTTGCACAGACATGGAGTGCGATTTGCCCTTCTATACCCTCATGTCCTGATAATCTCATTATACTGTATATCTTGTAGATTTTAATACAGTAATTAACCCGTATATCGATAAATGGAGCATTAAAGGGGGGTCGGTTGGATGGAAGACCAGCCTGGCTAAGTTCATTGCAGAAGCAGGATGGTGGGATGTGTGGAGGGAGAGATACTCAAATATACATCAGTTCTCCAGCTATTCTCCATTGTTTAACAATTTTTCCAGAATTTACATGATTTTTTCTTCAAAGGAATTATTAAATAAAAATGAATCAATCGAATATAAAGCACGTGGGATTTCTGACCATTCTTCCATGCTGATGCAACTCGATTTAGAACCCTGTGTTTCTATTCCAATTCTGGCGGCTCCACCCTTCATGGCTGTCCCAGATGGATAACCTAGAGGAAGTTGAAGTGGAGTTAGATGGGTTCTTTGGGTTTAACATAGATTCAGCTAGCTCCAGTTCTGAATGGGATTCCTTTAAGTCATTTCTCATAGGAGTTATGATAAAAAAATAGCACTGTTAAGTGGTATATGCCGAGAAACAGCAATGGAGTTGGAAACTAAAATGTTAGATCTATAGCAGAGATATTTACAAAATAAGATAGAGTAATTAAGGTTAGAATGGCTGGTGACTCAGAGAGCTTGGGTGGAACATCTTTAGGTTATGGTTAATTGTAGATTATTAAAGGACTCTCATCAAATATATCTTAACTCTGATAAAGCGGGCAAATTTATGGCATACCTAGCAAGGATAGATAATCCCCCAAATGTCGTATCCAAGATCTACTCAGGTACAGGGGAATTATTGACCACTACCCCAGAAATCACAAGTATTTGTGACCCATTTCAGTTAAGTGTATCAGTCTAAATAAAAAGGGGAGTGAAGATATTGTAAATACCTGGATAGGATTTATTTACCAGCTTTGTCTCCGGATGGCATTAAATTATTAGACCTACCCTTTACTATCGAAGAGATAGAATTTGTAATTAATACACTATCAACAGGAAAGGCCCCTGGGATAGACGGTTTACCTGGGGAGATATATAAAAAAAATTGGTGGAATTCTGGCGCATACAGTAGGTTGAGATATTTTTTCCAGAGAATGGAGCTGGAGGGGAAGCTCTTGTATACTATGACAGAGGCAATTATTACTGTCATTCGCAAGAATGGTAAGGACCCCTCTTTGGTGGATACCTACCGACCATTTTCCCTGATATCGGCAGATGCCAAGATCTTTGCGGTGATCTCGGCAAATAGCCTGAACAAGGTAATCAGGGAAATTATACATCCGAATCAAACTGGTTTTATGCGTGGGAAATCTACTACTAGAAATTTTCGAAGAGTTTTTACATATCTCCAGACAGATAACATCACCGGTATGAAGGAAGTGATTGCATCTTTTGAAGCAAATAAAGCCTTCGATTCAGTAGAATGGTCATACTTGAGACAATAGTTGCAAGCCTTTGGTTTTGGACCATGCTTCATAGGATGGGTATTCATTCTATATCAGAGCCCGTGCGCCAGAATTTCTATTAATGGATTTGTTTCCGGGTCATTTCCCCTTTTTCGGTGTACACGCCAGGGGTTCTCTTTCGCAGCTCTTATTTGCTGTCACAATTGAACCAATTCCCTGCAAATTGCAAACAATGTTGTGCGATTGGGGGGGGGGGGGCAGGGTAGTTGCAACCTGGTCTCTCTTTATGTGGACTTATTGGTGGGTATGTCTGACTATGCCCATGATTTACCAATACTTTTGGAGATCCTCCAGGAATTTGGTGGATACTCAAAGTTAAAAATAAATTCAAATAAATCTCTCCTCCTGATAACTACATTGGGTGGAAGTGGTTTATTGCCCTTGGCCGAAGTCAGTAATGGCGATATACTTCCTAGAGTGGATGAATTTAAATGTCTGGGTACCCTTGCTAAAGAGTCAAATGATTTTGTGCTAGATAACGTTGTTAACTTAACAGACGATATAAAGATTAAATGTAAATTCTAGCTGAGGTTGCCCCTAACAGTATTTAGATGCGTTAATCTAGTTAAAAAATTATGCTGGTAAAAAAAGAACGGTAAATGTCTTAATTCACAAGTCAAAATAATGAAATTAGGTATAATGTAAATTTATTATTTTCTTCACTTAGTAGTTATATATACCTTGTGGGAATGTATAAAATACAATATCACCGCACTTTTGAATATTCTAAGAATTAATAAATGGATACATTTATAAAAACTTTGTAGCTTAATCATTTGAAATGATGGTTGTGATATTAGAAATGTTTATAATGTATTTCAACAAGTATTCCAGATTTGTGTGATTAATAATGGAGAGACTAGTTGCTAATCCTTTTAGATTTAGCCCGAGGTGGGTGGTTGCATTGTTGTTTGGAAAAATGTATGTGATGTATGTTGGTTGTTAGTTGTATGTAATGTTATTTGTTGATATCTATTGTTTATGTTTTATAACAAAGGGAAAAAAATCAATAAAGACGATTTATTAAAAAAATAAAAAGATACAGGCATATTACTGCTACTTCAGATGAAAATTTTAATATGCTTTCATTTTATCTTGGAATAACATTTTAAATAATTTTTCATCATATATTTAATACATTTTTGTATAATCAATGTTTACTTGCTGTTACAAATATACAAAAGCTATAAAAAGCAACACATTCAAACAAAAGTATGAGTGCATTTTTTATTAAAACAAGAAAAAAAAAAAACAAAAAAAAACAAAGACACAGCTACAAGGCTAGGGGGTTGGATGGGGGGTGGCCATTGGGGAAAGGACAGAAAAGATGGATTATCTTTTACATACTGTATGCATATTTAGTTGCTATAATACAGTCATATAGAAATAACTACAGATTCGGCCTGGATTCAGAGGGTCATTTGTGTATGAAAAGATCAAAAACAAAGAAAAAAACAGTAAAGGAGCTGATAGTAAATAAAAGTGAACTCATTAGTGTCAAATTCAGTGAACTGAATCAGTTAATATTTATAAAATATTACTTATGCTTAGCCAAAGAGAGCCTATAGTTATAGAACCGTGGTCACAGATTTACTGTTTTTTTGTGAATGAAACCATAATTTTAAATACAGTTTAAAGAGTTAATGGTTGTTAATAGAACCAGTTGCTTGTTAATCAATAAACAATGATACTGTTCAGAAATATTGGATAACTGTAATCTGCCAGGAACTTATTACTCTTGATGCAATACAAACACTCATACTAACAATAATATGTGTGGTAGATTTCCACTACCTCAGAGTTACTGTCCAAAGTTCTATTATGCAACCACCAAAGGGGAAATGAGAAGCAGAAGCCATTTAGAGTGACCAATGAATAGGAAGGTCCCAAGTCTATGATTCAGTACAAAGCAATGTGGCCTATGATGTATGTCTTTGCTTTGTGATAGGGGACATTCTCCTGATAGACCGGAGGAGATTCTATTCAACAGAATTGAAATTATAGTGGGATTTGGTAGTGGACAAATTATTTCAACTTACCTTCAAAAACCTGATGCATTGGTTAAGTAAATTGGATTCAAATCCAATTCCAAAATTGCTGTCTGTCACGACCACCATGTCTGCCACCCATGCCTACCACACTGAGGCGCCATGCTGCTGTGAACTCTGCCTGGGCCTTGCTGGACACGCTGCCTGGAGTGTACTGCACACACTTCCTGGTTCTGAAACCTGTCGCCTTCCCTGGCGGCGGCCATCTTGTTGGTTTCTCCAACCAGGCTGCACTACCAATTACCTTCAGCCAATTACAGTGCAGCTCTCCTTTTAAATACTGACCAGCTGGGCCAAACAGTCAGTCAGTACAATGATGTCCTTTCCCTAGGCATCTGACTCCCACTCCTGCTGAAAGCGCTGCTGCCTGTCAGCTATCTCCAGACTGAATCCACTCCTGCTCGCCTGCTGCGAAGACCATCCACCTGCATAACCCTGCTGCCGCCTCTACGGTCCGGACAAGGTTAGCCCCCCAAAGGGGATCACCCTTTACTCACCTGATGGTTACTTCCACTGCAACTCTCCCTGGTCACAGCTACTCAGGCCTGCTGCAATACTTCCCGGATTCATCCTACCAACCATCCAATCATCCAACCATCCAATTGTCCAATCATCCAACCATCCAATTGTCCAATCATCCAACCATCCAATCGTCCAACCATTCAATCGTTCAATCATCTAATTGTTCAACCATTCAATCATCCAATCTTTCATTCAATCATTCAATCTTCAATTCAATCATCTCTTCAAGTAAATCCTTCAAATCAACTATTCAAGTTTATTCTTCAAATCTACACTTCAAGTCATCTTCAGATTTCTACCTCGTTATCCACCCACTACGAACTTTACAATAAGTTTTATATACCATTGACTCTGGTTATTTCATATCTTCAGTATTACCTTTGTGCCACAGTTCATCTTCTGTATCGCAGTATCTTTATTAAAACTGGTTTTCTTTTATCCAATTGCATCCCTCCCTTCTGTCGTCTATGCAAAACCCTTACATCAAGGCACCTAGCCTCCGTTACACTCCAGCTGGTGCTACTGCTAGCGTGACACTCTCATAGCTTTAGTAATTTTACTTTAACTACAGCAGGATGTCACTTCAGTTTCAGTGGCAGCAGACATCATGCAAAGTCATTCTTCTTGGGAAACATGAATGCCATTAGTGACGTCATTCTTTACATTTGCAAATTAGGAAAGGACCATCTTCTACTGATGATGATATCGATGATGATGGTGTTGCCATTGAAGAATGCATAAAATGTCCATCCATGCTGCTAGTAGCAGTTTAATAACTTTTTTTTTTTACTAAACACGATTTCCCTGCATTTAATTATCCATACAAATGAAGTAAAAGGGAAGAGGAGCCTGCAGTAGATGGTTGACATTATTATCTATACATAGTTTGACAAGACTACAGATGTCTTGCCAAATGTTTTCTGGGTTGGGTAAAAATAAGGTACTTGTGTAGTTTCACGGCGCCAGTATGGCTCCGTGCGTCTGAGTCCCCTTGCGGGGCTCGCTTCGCTCGCCCATGCTGCGTGCTCGGTGGCTCGCTACGCTCGCCACGCTATTTAAAATCAACTCCATGCCAACATGGATAGTGGGGGTATGAACTATCCATGTTGTCATGGAGTTAAGTTACTTTTTTTGACATATTTCGTGGCGAGCGTAGAACCCGGAAGTAGCACGGCGCCATGCTGGCGCCGTGAAACTACACAAGTGCCAAAAATAATTCCACATGTTTGGGGTGGATTATTTTGTGTTTTAATTAGCATATAATGCACTTATCATGGGCATGACAATGTACCGCTAGTGATTGTCTAACTTTAGCAAAATCAATAAAATTCTAGCAATCTTCAAATTCAACACATTCTTCATATTATCCTCATAATTGTCCCATCCAACATTATCAACATCAGTCTAAAGTACGCAGAGCATCACATTTCCAAATGGTTGAGGAGTTGTGGAAGACATTATAATTACAGGGTCAGAATATACAGATGTAGCTGCTCTCATCTTTGCCACTAGCATTCACATGGAGCAGCAAATTCAGTACGCCGCACCATAAACACTCAATGCTTTTCTATGATCAGCATGTGCAATTTAGAGCATGCCAAGTACCACAGATGTCGCACAATTATGAGCACGGCTACTGTACAGCTGTATCATAGTGACCCATTTTAAAAATTTACTCATACAGTACACTCTCCTCAGATTACTGTCGACTCAATTTTATCTTCAGCCTCAACATTTATTTAAGGAGAAAAATGTGTCAATTTCCCATTCTATTGCTTACATAGGATCTTTCAGTTTGGTGGTGGTGCTCTGTGGACCTTAAATAATTGTCCATAACAACCAAAAACCGGTCCTGCCATATCGTGCTTTGTTCAGCAGGTGATTGTTCCCTTTTATTTTTTTCTTCCAAAAACAGTATCAAAACAAAAAAAATCTCATTGATTTTGCCAAAACCAAAACGTAAAGATGATTTTAGAATCAGAACCAAACATGATGGTCCATGTAAATATGTAGTATAAACAAATGTGTTCTTTTAACTCCTTGCTGTGATGTCTATTTTATGGCAAAGTGAGGAGAGGACATTCAAATATCCGGCTCTGCCATTGAAGAGAATGGCAGCTGGTGGGCACATGCCCCCACCTCCCATTGAAGTGAATGATAGCTGGCATGCACACATATCCCATAGAATTCAATGGGACCAGACAGTTATGAAAATGAGTGGGAAATGGCATGCTGTGTTCACATTGCTTTCCCGATACAGTGTAGCAGGACACATCTGTACCATAGATTTTTTTTAATGCAATGATTATTTAGTGCAAAATATTAATCTTCACTTAATATTGTTAGGTTCTCAATCTAACCACTAATTCAAAGTAGAATTCAAATTCTTGCGTTTTAATTTAAGAAAGGCTGATTTAATTTCATTATTCCTAAGACAATAAATCAAAGGATTCAGCATTGGTGTAATAATTAGATAAAATATAGCAATAAATTTGTTTGTACCTGTTAGAGAGCTTGACCTAGGTTTCATGTAGTTTGCCATAGCTGAGCCATAAAATATTGTCACAACCACCATGTGAGACCCACAGGTGGAAAAAGCTTTCCGCTGCCCGGCTGAAGTTTTAATTTTTAAGATAGAAAAAATTATTTGCGAATAAGTTATTACAATAAATGTAACTGGTATCATAAGAAGAATCACACAAACAATAAAAATAATAATTTCGATAAACAAAATGTTTTCACAGCCCAGTGATAATACTTCTGGCATGTCACAAAAAAAATTATTTAATTCATTATTATTACAAAGATTTACATTGAGTGTAAGTGTAACATGGGGAATAGAAAGCAAAAAACCACATAGCCATGTGCCTATGACGAGTCTCACACAAACCATCTTACTCATGATGATAGTGTAATGTAACGGAAAACATATAGCTGCATACCGGTCATAAGACATAACTACAAGCAGAATGCACTCTATTGCACCTAAGGAAAGAGTAATAAACATTTGTGTTGCACACTCTGCAAAAGAGATATTTTTTTTTATTGACATTAGATCTTTCAGCATCCTCGGCACAGTGGAAGACGAGTAGCAGAGATCCAGAAACGAGAGGTTGCCCAGGAAGAAATACATAGGGGTGTGAAGGCTGACATCAGAAATAATTAGAATAATGATGGAGATGTTTACAATTAATGTGACCATGTACACAAGCAAGAAGACAAAGAAAATAATAACTTGTGTCTCAAAATTACTGGAAAGTCCAAGAAGAATAAATTCCATTATATTTGTGCTATTGTTCAAAGGCATTCTTCAAAATAAAATGGAAAAACCAACCTTATTGATCTTTTATTAAACATTTTGCTAATTAATGTTGGCCATTAAATTGTGAAATAATACCCTGAAAAGGATATCACCAAAGTAGTTCTTTATGGTACATATATCTCCACATGCATCTGTCCTCCATATGCTACAAGTCGTGTTACACACAATGCATGGATCTTACTGTATGTGAGCAAATTTGCAAGCAGCTTTTTCCATTTACCATACATTCTATTTGCAAAACAATGTGAGTATTAAGGCAGAGTTAATTAGTCACACTGGAAGGTAATGTTATTCACATATATTATGACCCTTTAGATAATGGTAGCATAGTAATTGTTGACATCATGGAAAGGGTGTGATACCAATGGACATTGGTTTGACACAAAAGTCTCTGTGCGGTGCACCAAAAGAACTTCAAAACAATAAAATGTAACTTTTATTCAATCGTCTCATTAAAACGGTAGCGAAATAAAAGACACAATACGTAAATATAAAGACATGGACATGTACATTTAAAAAGCATTTAAATAATACGTTTATTAAAAGGATAGTGGGCATTGGGGCCCCACGTTGTGAGGATAGAAATATCCTTTTTAAATGTACATGTCCAGATCTTTATATGTACGTATTGTGTCTTTTATTTTGCTACCGTTTTAATGAGATGATTGAATAAAAGTTAAATTTTATTGTTTTGAAGTTCTTTTGGTGCACCACACAGAGACATTATTTCTGTCAATGTGAGTATTACACACAAGCATCTTCTTATGAGTAAATTGACATGCAGAATACCTTTATTCTAGGTGCGGCTGCAGGTGTATCTTTATACATAATGTTATTTTTTTTCCAGTACAACACTGTAATGTACATTCTAAATCAAAACTTTAGAAATCACTGATATGAACATTGATTAATTAATACATTTTATTAACTTGTTAATTTCATTAGATTTTTGCATTAAGCTTTAGTTAAATGATTTAGGCTGTTTATCACTACTGGGTGATATCACTGCTTATTGTGGAGATATAAAAAACTTCTGAAATTTGACATTAATATTTTGATGGCCACAGATTCTCAGCTCAGTGTCAGTGGAAAGAGGTCACTTAGTATTTTGTTGCCCAGTCATTGTTCCCTCTGTGTGTGAATGACACAGCTTTTGAAGTTCATATATGAACAGCTGACATGTCTAAGTCTTGAGGATTCAGTAAAACAATGTATAATTGTTTTAACCTATTAAATTGAAAGTCTGCTAAATATCTAACTATAGGTAGAGTATGACGTGTACTGTCATTTACAATGCATATGTTTTGGGTGTGAAATGTCTTAGCTTAATATATTTTCAAACCTATTTAATCTTTTTCAAACATCAGGACCCAAAATCTATCAACACTTACCATAATAATTGGGCATGCTGGCCCTGTTGGTATTGGTCTCCAGATTTTCATTGCCAGATTTCTTGAAAGTGTCTAGGTAGGCAATCAATAGGTTGACATCAACATTGACAAAATGTTGACATGTAAAATATTGACATTGACAATAATACAGGTCAACAGGTGAAAAAGCTGACATGTGTATGCCTCTGCAATTAGATTTGGATGTATCCTTCACCCACTGAAGAGGCATACTGTAAACACTTACACCTTTACAGACCAATATGTGAATCTGTGAAAGATTCACAGTCAAAACCAGTGCTGGTGGTTTCCAATCCAAAAATTATGTGGACAAGCAGAAGAAAGAAGAAAATCCACCCCCCCCCCCCTCACTACATAACTGATCCTAAGGGTAACATGTCACCATAATTTACTTAATGTTATATTTTACTTATCTGAATTTCTCACTAAGAAACTTTTGGCCTGGGGATACTACGAACAAATCCTAGGCCACCGTGATTCAAGAAAGTTTGGGAACCACTGGATAACAGAGTCCACCAGTGAGACAGCTGGCAAGATGGAGCTTTGTGTTTTTTGACCGTGAGCGATGCTGGACAAACTTAGAGTTTTTTTTTTAAAGGGGCAGTCTTTTCCTAAGCATGACTTGTAAATGATTTACGTTAATAAAAAAAAATTCTGAGTTTAGCTGGCATCACACACAGCCTCCGATCTCTGATGCTATTACATTTGGCCCATGATGTACGTATAACGATGCCGAGAACATATTGCAGCCTTCTTATAACAGAAAATCAGCTCTAATGTAGCAAGTTCCTGAGATGCTACCTTACAGTATACTGTGGTTTTCTAAATGTCATTATAACTTTTTATGTAAACAAACTCTTTATTATCTTTTCTAAATCCTTTACAAATCCATTATATAACTGTTTTTTTTTTATTGTTTTTATAATCTACAGCTTAAAAATCAAGCCTGTGTGTGTGTGGATGGGCGTGTGAACAGTTGTTGCACAGGGGTGTGAAACGTACTCTTGTTATTTGTATGTGTTAAATAATAGCTGCGATATCTATCATTATTTTTAAAACTATTTGTACACCCAAAATTGGCTTAAACTTGGCTCAAACTTCAATTAATCTTATCCATGTCTAATAATGTACAGTATACAATATACTGCATAAAATATGTTTAAGTCACTAAAATATGTTTCAGAAATTAAAAGCAAACTTGGATACGTATATTGACATTAATTGCCTTTCAGAATACAAATATTATCAGATTATTCTACATAACTGGCTTCACAACTTTGCTGATAATGCTAAGAAGACATACCTTATACTACAGACAGGTGCCTGCAAGTGTCCAATATTAATTCCTCATCATTCAGACGAGCTTTATAATGCAGCTATATTATTCCTATGTGTGTTATACCCTGGTTCTAACGTCTCCTATGTACAATTAAACCAATATTCCACAAACAAATAAAAGCAGCCCCTTTGTGTTCTGATTCACGAGGGGAAGGTCATCCTAAGAGATTCTGTTAAGATGCTGCTCATGGCCATTTTTATGATTTTTAGTTTTAACCTTTAAAACAAATAAGGGCCCTTATTCTGGTTGGTGCGGTAATATCCACGTGCGTTCGTGCCGCTGATGTTTTGTGTCTGCGCATTTGCAGAGGCGTCTCTGCGCATGTGCGAGCGGGACGCACGGCCACATTCAGCATGAAATGTGTACACTACGAACAGGGGGTGGAGAGGGGTGTGAAGGGCTGTTTGGGCTCATTACCATATGTTTACACCCCGCGTTTCATGGGCGTTCCCATGCAAACGCTGGGCGTACTTATGGTAATGCGGCCGTGACGCACGTGTAGGGGGCGACCATCGAATGATGGGGGAGGTTCATTGAGATGGAGGAGGTGTATTCATGAGAAATACACGTGCGGTCCGTTCGGACAGCTTCTTACCGCGTACGGACGGAGTTGGCGATCCGTATGCTAGGCAGGGTTTAGGACGCACGATGCTGGCCGCATATTCGGATCCGGCCGCACCGATCAGAATAAGGGCCAAAGTGAGGTCACAACTAGAGATGAGTGGTTTAGTTTTGCAGACAACTAAACACCTAACCATGGGGTTTCCAAGGAGAATCAAGTCTGGGCATACTTTTTTTGCCAAGTTTGAATCTCAAAACAAGACAATTTATGCATTTCACAACAGAGAGTACATGGAAGGGTGTGGACTTTAGGGGGTCTTTCAAACATGTATGATGAGGAATTCAAACACCTTTGAGCCCTATGCACACTAGACCACTGCTCAACATGTGCCAGTATGACATAAGCACTTAAATATTTGCACTGTCCATGCTCTACTCTGCTGTTTAGTTTCCTCTGAGCTTACTCCTATACTATTCTACATCCAATAAGGGAGGGAAGGGGTGAATAGAGAGATGCAGGTGGTAAGATGGAAAGACGTAAGAAGCAGTACAGGGGATAACATGGCAGGATTAAGTGATTGGTGCTTTGTTAAAACCAGGAAATAAGGATCATCTTTAAAAAAAATATCTAGGTTTCATGTTGCCTATTATGAAATATGCTCATTGGATAATTGCGCCATTTTCCAAAGAGTGGCAATTAGATTGAAGATCGCAACTACTCTCAAGATCCCTAAGATATTTCCAAACTTTCTTCAGAAACATGTTATTCTAAATCAGTTTTTCACTTCTATATGCTCTCTTTCTGTCATCTCAGTTGGCCATCAGAAAGAAGTAAAGCAACTCCTTGCCTTTGGATCTTCTGAGAAAGCATTCCATTTTTCGGTGAACTGGAAGGATTTCTGTCCAGAAAAGAGTTGCACAATAACTTTCCACATAAACCTTTTGTAAGGTATCCAGTGCCCACAGCGAGAGGAAGGGTAATGGTACAATGTGTAAAATTTAAAGTGATAGGTATGCCAAAGGGATTTATCATTTGGCGCTAAATTCAAATCTCATCACTCTAAATGTAAGTCTCGGGGCCAGAGTTTATCTGTTGATTCTCCAAACATGTTCAGTATCTGTAAAATAGGAAATCCTTCCTACATTTTCATCAGCACACTTATATAATCCATGGCATGAATACATTATACGGTATGCATCATTGAGTTGTGTTATACATGTGTGTTACAAATGTTTGATAGAGTTATTTGTTCTATGTAGAATGGTGCATTTTGTGATCTGTACAGTATATGGCAGTTGGAGCTATGCAGCTATGCAGCTATATATCCAGAAGCTAAAGACTGCTAAGCCTGTTATCAAGTCTGTCAAAAACTGGTCAATCGAGGCAAAAACAAAGCTTCAGGCCTGTTCGACTGCACTGACTGGATGGTGTTCGAAGCCTCTGCCTCTGACATAGATGAACTAGCGGATGCAGTCTCATCCTACATCAGCTTCTGTGAGGACTTATGTGTATCAACCAAGCAAATCCGATCCTTCAACAACAACAAGCCATGGTTCAGTAGCCAGCTCAGGAAACTCCACCAAGCCAAGGAGGAGGCATACAGCAGCGGGGACAGGGCACAGTACAAAGAAGCCAGGACTCGGGGTATCAAACTCGCAAAAAGTGAATATACAAACAAGCTGATGCACAACCTCACAACAAAGGACCCTGCGGCAGTATGGAAGGGCATGCAAACCAGCGCAAATTACAAGAAAGCTCAACCACAGTCTGAAACCAGCCATGAACTTGCAGAAGACCAGAACAAATTCTACTGCAGATTTGAGCAGGCCGTACCTCCCCCACTCCATCACAAAGACCACCACACCCAGGCCCTCCACGTGGACCAAGGCGAGGTAGAAGCAATACTCAAAAGAATAAAACCTAAGAAGGCTACGGGACCTGATGGTGTGTCGCCATCCAGCCTTAGGACCGGTGAAGGTCAGCACACTCCCATCTTCACAACGATATTCAACTCCTCCCTGGACTTGTGCAAAGTTCCTGCCTGCTTCAAACGCTCTATCATCGTCCCAGTCCCAAAAAAAAACACCCGAGAAGGACCTAAATGACTTCAGGCCAATTGCACTAACCTCAGTGGCCAGGAAAGCATTCGAAAGACTAGTACTGAAGCACCTGAGAGAAGTGACGAACTCTCACCTTGACACCATGCAGTTCACCTACCGGGCGAACAGAAGTGTAGAGAAGTGTAGAAGGTCAACCTCGGGCTGCACTATATTTTACAACACCTCGACCACCCACGTATGTGAGAATCCTATTTGTGAACTTCAGCTCAGCATTTAACACTATTATCCCCGGCATCCTGCAGCCAAAACTCCTCTCCTTAGGAGTCCCAGGATCAACATGCTGATGGATAGTGGACTTTCTAACGGCAAGGGAACAGGTGATCAAAGCCGGTGCCTTCTCATCCAGCACACAAACAATCAGTACTGGAACCCCCCAAGGATGCATCCTCTCCCCTCTGCTCTTCTCTCTCTACATGAATGACTGCACCTCAGCTGTCAGTGAAAATCTTAAAATTCGCAGATGACACCACTATCATCGGCCTAATCAAGGATGGTGACAAGACCGCGTACAGGCATGCAGTGGAGAAGCTGACACAGTGGTGCAGAAGCAACAAACTTGATCTAAACCCCACCAAAACAGTTGAGATGGTGGTCGGCTAAAGGAAAAAAAAACAAATGCACTAGTCCCGCTAACAATAGCCAACGCAGTGGTGTCTCGGGTTGAATCCTTCAAATTCCTAGGGACAACCATGTCCAGCGACCTAAGATGCGGATTAAATATAACCACAAACATCAAAAAGGCCCAACAGTGCCCGTTCTTCCTATGGAAACTCAGGAAATGTAACATCCCACAGGAGCTGCTGTGCGTATTCTACACCGCCATTGTGGAGTCTGTCTTCTGTTCCTTGATCATAATCTGGTATGGTGGCGCAAGTGAGAACGACAAATAAAAACTGCAGAGGGTAGTGAAGACTGCAGAAAGGATCATAGGGACCTACCTCCCCCAATAAGGGATCTGTTTCTATCCAGGGTAAGGAAACATGCTGAGAAGATCATGAAGGACAAGCTGCATCCCGGTCACAACCTGTTTGACATCCTACTATCTGTAAGACGGTTCAGGCCCATCCCGGTCAAAACGTCCTGATCTGCAAGAAGCTTCTTTCCGTTAGCCGTCCATCACCTGAACAATCCAATCAAAGCGAATGCAATCCCAATATCAACAGCCAAACAATGTGTCCCTACATGGCGACCTGACAACAGGGCTGGTGGAGGACCAGAGTGGGCAGGGGTGTCTGTGCCGCAGGGGTACCTGCGGTGCTTTGTATTAAGCTGGTGGCGGCGTGGTCCCTGCAGTGATTAGCAACTAACTAGCGCTATCCGGCGGCCGGGTGGCAGCGCGGGAATCGCTGCTGATTTTGAAAACACTTGCTGCACGCTGATTGGCTGAATCTCAGCCAATCAGCGTGCAGCAAGGGTTTTCAAACCCAGCAGTGCTTCCCACACTGCAGCCCGGCTGCCGGCTAGCGCTAGTTATTTGCTAATCACTGCAGGGACCCCGCCGCCGCTAGCTTAATACACAGCGCCACAGGTAGTCGTACCCCCATGGCACGGACACCCTTGCCCGCTCCTGCCAGCTCCAGTATCTGCACCTCCGCTCACCTCCATGCTGGGGGCAAGGGGTGAACTGCCGCCCTCCAGTGGCCGGCGCCCTAGGCAAATGCCTAGAGCTGCCTAGTGGTAACGCCGGCCCTGCCTGCTAGAAATTAATTGCATGTAATGTCTTTATGTAATACCCCCACCCCTTTTCATCCCTGCTTGATGCTGCACTGTAATCCACAAAAAACTTCCTAGTGTGCGCAAGCATACATGGCCAATAAAGTTTATTATATTCTATTCAGTTTTCCAGAAATCCGAATCCACCTTAATTTTGTGCATTTGAACCAAACTAAATCTCAGTCTGGATCCCCCCAGGAGATCCAATCCAAGTCTAAATTGGATCTCCTGGGGGGATCCAGACTGAGATTAAAACCAAGTCTAAATTCAAATCTTACCACTGTTTGTAATTTTTATTTTAAAACTATATTTTGGAGTGTAAAAATTACATGATTTTAGCGGTTTTTATTGAATTTTATAAAACAAATTGGTACTTGTATCCTAGCACGGCGCCCACTAAGCAAATTCTGCCTAAGAAAATCGTATTGCATCGCAACCACTTTTTTTTGCATGCGGTGCGATGCGATGCGATTTTCCATAGTAATTTATTCTGGCAGTGAATAAATTACATACATCGCATCCGATATAAAATCGGATGCGATCGTATACGATTTTGGGCATTTTGCATGCGATGCGATGCGATGCGATACGGTTTTCCATATGTTACAGGGTACTTATACAAATAAATTACATACAATGTAATTTTCTACTGTGATTTGCCCGCCCCCCTCCAATATCCAAGCTACCCTGAAGCATACAGACACCTCCACACTATCCACGCCACCCCGAAGCGTGGCGAGTGGCAGCGGAACGCATCCTTCGACCTTTTCATACCCCCACTCTCCACATAGGCGTGGAATTGATTTTATATAGTGTGGTGAGCGCAGCGAGCCACCGAGCCCGAAGCGTTGTGAGCCCCGCGAGGGGACGCCGAATACATGTAAAGTAATCCGTGTCCGGTCGCCACACTTCGGGCTCGGTGGCTCGCTGCGCTCGCCACACTATATAGAATCAACTCCACGCCGACCTGGATAGTGGGGGTATGAAAAGGTCGGAGGATGCGTTCCGCCACCGCTCGCCGCGCTTCGGGGTGGTGTGGATAGTGGAGGTGTTTTAGGAAAACTTTCACACCTGCATTACAATATATCTGACACAGTAATGACGACATGTGTTAACGCTAAGCTGATATTTACTTAAATAATTACATTAAATAATCATAAATAATTAATAACATCTATTTGAACAATTAATGATAATATTAAGAAAACATGAACTTTTAAGAAGACAATATTAATCAACAAATTTAAACACACTTAATCATCCTTGGAGAGCAGTTAAAGGCCCTTATTCTGATCGGTGCGGCCGGAGCCGCATATGCGGCTCCGACCGCACCAGACGAATCCCCGCCTTCCATACGGATCGCCACGGATGTCCGTACGCGGCCATGTGGCGATCCGCATGATTGTGGACGGGGATACGCCTCCTCCATGGTGGGAGCAGCCCCTGCATTCGATGGTCGCCGAACATCGAATGCAGGGCCGCACGCTCCACCAGGTCCCGCAACACAAGACCACACGGACACTTGTCCGTGTGAAATCTTGTATGGGGGCGGGCAGCTGACATCCGGCGATGTCAGATGCCCGCCCTGTACCCACGCGTCATAGCCTCATTAGCATGCGTACGCCCCGCGTTTGCATGGGAACGCCCATGAAACGCGGGGCGTATGCATATGCAAATGAGGCTTCGTAGCCCCTCACGCCCCTATCCACCCCCTTTGCGGCGGACAAAATACGTGTACGGCGATTTCGGCTGCACATGCGCAGAGTGGCCTCTGCACATGCGCAGACCGAAAACATCGGCGGAACGGCCGAAAGCGGCCGTTACCGCTTCAACCAGAATAAGGGCCTAAGTGCTTCCACAATTCGTTTGAAAGGCTCCTCAGCTCCCAATGTCTTTTGCCACATGAATTCGGTTAGATATGATTTCAGCTCATGTCTCGCTGTTCCTCTATATGTATCACATTATCACAAGAAAATATATATTCACATAACATGGAAAAATATAAAGTGAATATTTCAAAATGTAAAACAAAAATAAAACATAAAAGGAATTTCACAGTGAGATATTTATTTCTACAGATGGGGCTGGCTTCATCTTTGCAGGCCTGGTGTTTCTAACGCCAGCCCCGCCATCACGCCAGCCCCACCAGGGGGGGCTTGCGCGCATGAGACGCTCGCGCGCCCCCTGGCAATGGAGCCTTCCTCCAGTCCCCGCCGCCTCCCCCACCGTCGCCGATCGTCGCCCCGAACGCCCCCCTAACCCTGCCCGTCTCCCTGAAGCGGAGACCGGCAGGGACACGCAGCGTCCACACCGAGAGACTGGGACGCGCATTCTTGTGAGATGCATGCGCGTCCCAGTTCAGTGAATCATTCTTATACAGTATGTGTTTTATTAATTTTACATTTCAATAATTCTCAAAATATTCTATAATTGTGAGACTCAATTCTCCAGGAAGTTTAGCATTTCTTGTATTTTAAATTTAATTTGTTATTTAAAAAAAGACAAAGGAATGTTACCTCTAATTCAGATGAAAATTTATTATGCTTTAATTTAATTTATAATCATTGATCATCATATGTTTGATACATATTTGTATAATCAATGTTTAATTGCTGTTACAAATATACAAAAGCTATCAAAAGCAATAAATTCAAACAAAAGTGTGAGTGCATTTTTATTAACACAAGAAAAACAAACAAAAAAACAAAAACACAGCAACAAGGCTGGAGGACTGGGTGGGGGTAGCCAATATGGAAAGGACACAAAGGGAGGGAGTTGGATGCTTGTGCTGATTATTTTTTTCATTTGAATATGCATATTTAATAGCCATGATGCAATCATATGGAAGTGATCATATATTTGGATAGGGTTCAGAGGTTTTTTGTGTTTACAAAAAACACAATCGAGGAGCTGGCGATCAATATAATTGCAAGAAAAACTTACAGAGAAATAGCAGCGCTAATAATTAAATGAGTGAATCAATTTTAAAGGTAAAAAATACACACTTATTTATTAATACCTATATGGTATAACATTTCAAACATATAATAATAAAAATGGACAAAAAATATATAAATAAAAATGTTGGTTTAAAAATAAGGTTGCCAGATCTCACGTAATAGGAGCAGTCCCAAGGCAAGGGGGGATTGAACCTGCACTGTCCTTCCAATTGGTCCCGATTTGAGCTGGAGTCCCAAGTACGGCGATTTGTAATCCAAGTATGCCACAGCGAGGGAGGAGCTGATTGTTGTGAGCTCACCTACAACCTCGTGGCTGAGATATTCGCTTTTCCTGGAAATTGAGCCGTAGACATCCAAAAGGGAGGAATAAATTGGGCAGTCGATTGAGCAGGTAGATCCTTCAATGTATGTCCTTGGATCTGGAACCAACCATTAACACAGCACCTACGCGTTTCGCTGGCCTTACACCAGCTTTATCAAGGTATGCTGTCATGTGTATCAGACTCATATTTATACCCAGTGTCCTCTGGGAGTACTTAGCATAATTAATTGATTCACTCATAGTAAAAATAAAAATAACAATAAAGAACATAATTGACCAGATGGAGACAGACCTTATTCTTCTAATAATGTGCAAATAATTCAAAAAAGAACTGTATAACTGTATATTTTCGTATTTTAACAAAGATGACCCCCGGAATCACTTCCGGGTTTAAGCCATTACATCATCTTATGCTAATCCGATAGTCACATGTTGTATAACACATGTTGATAATTGGCCAATCACAGTGTATGACAACCACAGAGACGAATAAAGGTATAGTCAAACAATCGGTGTATTACCTTATCATTATTGATGTATATATGTATAGTCAGACGCCACACCATTCATTAGATCCCTGTGGTTATGTCTCATTTGCCGGCGTCTCTCACTGATGCGTGGAGACCTTGCCGGAAGTTCCTCATACCATTAGTGTTACTCCGTCGCCCCGGCAACATTGAGCGTCACCGGAAGTGACGTATCGCTATATTAAATACCTGATACTCCCAGTGTTATTCCGTCACCCCGGCAACATTTAAGCGTCACCGGAAGTGACGTATCGCTATGCTATGTTAAAGCGTTCATATAAACAAATGAATTTCTGGTGTTTCCGAGTATGTTTTAATCTCTAGTAGTTAGCGGTTAGCAGTAACATTTGTATTCGGACCACTGTGCCTACTGTTAATTGCTTATGAAGTAACTAAGAAAGACAATTCAAAACTACTTGTTCGCTGAAAGAACTACATCTCCCATGATGCATGATTATGTAGTTTTCCGGAAATGACATTACGCAGTGGTCCTAGGTTTATACAGGACATTGTAATCAATTAAAACAACATTTCTTCACAAAGTTATTCTGCAAAATTATAGAATGCATTTTAATGATGTTTTTCACATATACATATATATATAGAAGTGACAATCATAAGGATAGCTTAGTGAACTACATTACCCATAGTACTTAACTCCTGTAACCCCACCTCCTGACAGACGTACTGTAACTATTCTTCTTATATGGCATAGTTTACAATGTATCACATTTCTGAAGTGTTTAAAAATGTAAATATAAATAATATAAATAATACCATCCAAAACAACGATTTCCCCAATTCCCCCACTAAACCATTTCCATATTCTACACATAAACATAAACATAATAATAATAATAATAATAATAATACAGTAGATAAATTGGTATATAATTATCACCCCTTAATGTTTTTTTATTTTTTATTATCAGAATCTGATTGAAAACAAATGTAAAAAATTTCAAAGGGACATAGATGATTATCAGTCTGGTAACATCAGATCCTATAATGCTAAAAATAGAAATAATAGATATCAGAATCGTGTACCATATGTTAAACAATATGATAAAATTAGAGATTTAAAGGTTTATGATAGTCCTAAAGAGTATTCTGATCGAAAAGGATACAACAGGAATCAAAATATGAGGAAATATACACCCAGAAATCAAGAATTTAGAGACAGAGATAGAGATGCACATCAGAGAGATAGGACCGAACATCCACACAGAAGAGATCTGGGTGCGAGATCCAAAATTGTAGATACAGTTAGAGACAAAACTGATTACAATAGAAGGGACATTGGATCCTCCTCAGCAGCTTCCTCCTCTTTTTTAGAGATGAATGGAAGGAGAAATCCCCCCCCCCCTAGACAGAGATCAAGGGTGCACAACACCAAAAAGACGCAGATATTCAAGCGTAGAGGAAGAAGGGCAGGGAAGAAGGTTCAACTAAAACTCTCTAGACTTAAAAGTATTATCGACTTAGAAAAATCTATTTTTAATCTATCTTCGAAGAAACTCAATTCAGAAGAAACTAAATTGCTAACTAAGGGCTTGAAGTTTGCCCCTACTGCTCCACCCAATATATTCAGTTTATTTGTTGAACTGAATAGGTTCGTTCGTACTCTTTGTAGACAGAAATATTTTGCTAATAAAAATAACAAAGATAAAGGAGAAGAGGAGATCCAGATTTTTCTAGATTCTGATGATGATTCAGCCCTAACTGCACTTAATGAATTACTGGATGAAAACTCCCCTACCACCATTCCCAAAAAAGTTTTTTGCATTAATAAATCATCCATCAAAAAGAAATCGGAGTTTTTTCCCATCAAGAATAAGGGGACACACATAGAAAGTTTCTATAGAACTACTCTTGAAGACTTTAAGGCCCTTTGTAGTAAACCCACTAAACATAAGAACAACCTTACCAAAAAAGAGAAAGAGGCATTAGATACCCTTATGAAAGATCATTCAATAGTCTGTCGTCAGGCTGATAAGGGAGGGGGTCTAGTTTTGCAGGACAGAAGTGAGTACATAAAAGAAGCGGACAGACAATTGGAAAATCGAAATGTCTATGTACCATTATTGTCTGATCCTACATCCACTTACATCAAATCACTTAAGCAATTACTTCTGGCAGCATATGATAATAAAATTATTTCCAAAGAGGAATTACGGTTTTTGTCTGTGGAACATCCTATCACCCCTGTTTATTATCACCTCCCCAAAATCCATAAAACACTCACTGCACCTCCTGGACGTCCTATTATTTCTGGTGTGGGTTCACTTTCTTCTAATTTATCCCATTACGTTGACACATATTTACAACCACGGGTGTTCTCACTGAGATCGCACATTAAAGATACGACACAATTTCTAAATTTGATAAGCAATATCCAATGGAAAGACTCTTATGCTTTCCTAACTATGGATGTGGAAAGTTTATATTCAAATATCCCTCACGATCTGGGTATAAGATCAATAGAAAATAGATTGAGAAATGATGGCGATCTCAGTGAGATTCACATTCAATTTATTTTGGACTCTATCACTTTTATTTTAAAGCATAATTATTTCACATTTTCTGATTGTTATTACTTACAGGTGATGGGGACGGCCATGGGGACCAGATTCGCGCCCAGTTACGCCAACCTCTACATGGGGGAGGTCGAGGACCACCTCGTGTGGGGGGGCGACTGGGGCGCGAATCTGGTCTTTTATGGCCGTTATATAGATGATTTGTTTATTATTTGGGATGGGGATATCACGTCAGCACTATCATTTGTCACTCACCTAAATTCTAATAAATATAATTTAAAATTCACGCATGTATATAACCAGGAAAGGATGGATTTTCTCGACATCAGCCTCAAAGTGGAGGAAGGTGTTATTACCACCACTAACTTCTGTAAAGAAGTAAACACCAATGCATATTTGCATTTTAAAAGCGCCCACCATCCATCTTGGATTAAAAACATACCCAAAGGGCAAATGATGAGATTACGGCGCAATTGCTCCACGTTAAAAAATTTTGAAGAGCAGGCTAAGACTCTAGGAGAATCTTTTATTGCCAGAGGGTACCCGGAAGGTCTGGTTAAGGGGTCAATAGAGGAAGTGAGGAAACTGAAAAGAGAAAACCTATTAAAAGAAAAAGTAAAAACCACCTCCGTAGAAGAGAGAGAAAATAATTTTCCGTTCATATCAACTTTTAACAACCAGTATAGGGATATCAAGAAAATCGTCCAAAAGAACTTTTCAATCTTGCATAATGATAACACTCTGAGAAGTCTATTACCCAAACAACCGGCCTTTATTTTTAGGAAAAATAAATCATTAAAAACTATACTGGCCCCGAGTGCATTAAGAGATCCTAAAATACAGACTGACACATCTTTGAAGAATTGGCTCCCAAGTGCACCTAATGGCTGTTATAGGTGTGGTAGGAATGCCTGTATCACGTGTAATCATATACAAAATAAAACAACCACAATAAAAATAGAAGGTGATACAAAGCAGGTTGAAATAAGAGGCTTTATTAACTGTAACACTGAATATGTTATATACCTGTTGACCTGCGGATGCGGTCTCAAGTATATAGGCAGAACTACCAGAGCATTAAGAACTCGATTCCTGGAGCACAGAAGGAACATCCTTAAAAACAACCTACTCCATAGTGTGTCCAGACACTATAGTGAAAAGCATAGTAGTAATCCCACGTGTCTGAAGCTTACTGGCCTGGAATATGTAAAAACATCTAAAAGAGGAGGTAACAGATATAAGATCTTATGTAACCAGGAGATATACTGGATGTTTAGATTCGGTTCATTATTTCCTAATGGTTTAAATGAAGCTCTGGAGCTGAATATAGTACTCTAATCTATATTATTTTACATAAGGTTTATTCTTCGGGCCAATTTATAATCTATAAATATACTGAGTGAATATGGAGAGCTGAAATTTTCCCATTTTTATATGTGCATATAAATTTACTAATTATTATTGTGTGTTTTGTATCAATATCAGTAAATTATTTATTGTTATATTTCTTATTTGTCAGTGCAGGATAACTTTCCTATATAAAGAAGGGAAAATAAGATGGAAAAAATAACAATATATAAAAAAAAAAAAATTATAAAAAATAAAAAATAATAAAAAATAAAAAAACATTAAGGGGTGATAATTATATACCAATTTATCTACTGTATTATTATTATTATTATTATTATGTTTATGTTTATGTGTAGAATATGGAAATGGTTTAGTGGGGGAATTGGGGAAATCGTTGTTTTGGATGGTATTATTTATATTATTTATATTTACATTTTTAAACACTTCAGAAATGTGATACATTGTAAACTATGCCATATAAGAAGAATAGTTACAGTACGTCTGTCAGGAGGTGGGGTTACAGGAGTTAAGTACTATGGGTAATGTAGTTCACTAAGCTATCCTTATGATTGTCACTTCTATATATATATGTATATGTGAAAAACATCATTAAAATGCATTCTATAATTTTGCAGAATAACTTTGTGAAGAAATGTTGTTTTAATTGATTACAATGTCCTGTATAAACCTAGGACCACTGCGTAATGTCATTTCCGGAAAACTACATAATCATGCATCATGGGAGATGTAGTTCTTTCAGCGAACAAGTAGTTTTGAATTGTCTTTCTTAGTTACTTCATAAGCAATTAACAGTAGGCACAGTGGTCCGAATACAAATGTTACTGCTAACCGCTAACTACTAGAGATTAAAACATACTCGGAAACACCAGAAATTCATTTGTTTATATGAACGCTTTAACATAGCATAGCGATACGTCACTTCCGGTGACGCTTAAATGTTGCCGGGGTGACGGAATAACACTGGGAGTATCAGGTATTTAATATAGCGATACGTCACTTCCGGTGACGCTCAATGTTGCCGGGGCGACGGAGTAACACTAATGGTATGAGGAACTTCCGGCAAGGTCTCCACGCATCAGTGAGAGACGCCGGCAAATGAGACATAACCACAGGGATCTAATGAATGGTGTGGCGTCTGACTATACATATATACATCAATAATGATAAGGTAATACACCGATTGTTTGACTATACCTTTATTCGTCTCTGTGGTTGTCATACACTGTGATTGGCCAATTATCAACATGTGTTATACAACATGTGACTATCGGATTAGCATAAGATGATGTAATGGCTTAAACCCGGAAGTGATTCCGGGGGTCATCTTTGTTAAAATACGAAAATATACAGTTATACAGTTCTTTTTTGAATTATTTGCACATTATAAGAAGAATAAGGTCTGTCTCCATCTGGTCAATTATGTTCTTTATTGTTATTTTTATTTTTACTATGAGTGAATCAATTAATTATGCTAAGTACTCCCAGAGGACACTGGGTATAAATATGAGTCTGATACACATGACAGCATACCTTGATAAAGCTGGTGTAAGGCCAGCGAAACGCGTAGGTGCTGTGTTAATGGTTGGTTCCAGATCCAAGGACATACATTGAAGGATCTACCTGCTCAATCGACTGCCCAATTTATTCCTCCCTTTTGGATGTCTACGGCTCAATTTCCAGGAAAAGCGAATATCTCAGCCACGAGGTTGTAGGTGAGCTCACAACAATCAGCTCCTACCTCGCTGTGGCATACTTGGATTACAAATCGCCGTACTTGGGACTCCAGCTCAAATCGGGACCAATTGGAAGGACAGTGCAGGTTCAATCCCCCCTTGCCTTGGGACTGCTCCTATTACGTGAGATCTGGCAACCTTATTTTTAAACCAACATTTTTATTTATATATTTTTTGTCCATTTTTATTATTATATGTTTGAAATGTTATACCATATAGGTATTAATAAATAAGTGTGTATTTTTTACCTTCAAAATTGATTCACTCATTTAATTATTAGCGCTGCTATTTCTCTGTAAGTTTTTCTTGTTTCTATTTGTGGGGACTGACCCTCCCCTTTCATAGCAGCAGCTCATTGACTAAACAGTTCATAACAAGCGCTCCCGGGGGCAACACTTAGTGCTGACCCCCCCTTTTCTCCCTGATCAATATAATTGAACTAATCAGTGTACAAATCAGTAAACATGCTTGGGATAGGCATATTGATATCCTTGGAAAGGGGTTTTTCACTTGCGCTGCCAAAAACTGGTTTAAATCACCTGCAATCCACACTGAACAGAAGGACACCGGGGCACAAAGTAATATAACAAAATTTTATATAAGACAAGACATACAGTACACAAATATACAGATAAGAATAATAAATAAATAAAAATTATATGTGTAAAAAAATGTATAGGCAGATACCGTATATTCTAAAGATGGGTTGCTCATATGCAAATGAGGCCCCAAAACAGGAATGGGTTTAAAAATAGCCAGCAACACCAAATGAGTCATGTATTCCACATTGAAGCGTATAAGCACAGTTAGTATATAATAGCACCAGCCGGATGGTAATAGCGGAGATGAATGGGTTAATGAGAAATGGAGCAAGGTTTTAGTAAGCCAGAAATACTTGAAAGAGTTGTTAGTATAGGAGCTCAATGCGGTGGTTAGCGCATGTACTGCCAGATGAAGTGAGGTCAGGTAGCGCAGAGACTTCCTTTAGTTATGCTCACCCTGCTTGATGTTTGGAGACGGAGGGGCAGGGAGCCCAGATGGCAGAAGGCTCTACCCGCTGCAGATGGTAACTGGCATCCTTGTACTTCCAAAAGTGCGGCTACCGGGCCGTAAGCCGATCAGCTAGTAGTAGCGGCTGTACACGCTGGGCGGAGGTTTGCAGCTGGAAGCCGGGGTAGGCTGATTGTGGTGCTAGATCCGTGATGCTGTAAGCGTGATCTCTCACGTTGTTTGGTGTGCTGGCGGATATGACGTTGACACGTTTCGTTCCCTAGCAACGGGAACTTTTTCAAGACGGTTTGCAATAGAACCCAGTCTATGGTATTTAAAGGCATCTGCAATCTGATTTTAATTAACACTTCAATATCTTAATTATCTAATAAATTATTAATCAAACATGTGCCCGGTGTCATGGTCATATAATACAAGTAAAATATCTTCATTTAAATAAACAATACTTCAGAGAGTATATATAATTCATTGGCAGTTAATTAGACGGCATTTTTATTAAGAGAGTTATATAAATGTATAAATGAGCTATAATTAGGAATATATTTCTGCGTAATCGAGTTCAGTTTAGACCTATAGACCTTTTAGAGAGAAGTAGAGTATAATTAAATACAACGGAAGTTTCTATATAACAGAGAGAGAGGATATTTTGAGAATTAATCCATAAAGGATCCACATTTTGAAGATTTATTTAGAATGATTAACATACTTAAGTCAATTTAAGGCATATCTATGAATTTAATGTACTATTTTGTCCAAGGATAAATGTACTAGATCCATAATAATTAAATAAATATATGCAACAACAATACTCGATTGAGACATAATTAGAATGACATTATGAAATGTGTAAAGTAGATATCAATTATTCATATCTTGAAAGATACATTATAAGAACCAGGATGAAGTAATTCTTCCAATATATGTAAAACAGAGGGGGGGGGAGGGGAAAAGGGAGAATAGGAGTGGGGTGGGGGCAAAAATCATTTTTACACATGGTTTGGGGTTTATTTACTCCGTCTTGATTAGTTCATGTGCTGTGCTGCTGATAGTATAGATCTAAATGGATCAAGATATGGGGATCAGTGTGTGAGGAATGCGGGGAGTATTGTCTGCAAACCCAGGGCATCATGGAAGACCCAAGTGTCCTGGGTAGACTTAAGTTCCAGCAGTCAAAACACAGTGTCCTCATTTACCATTGGTGATAGTTCAATATTTTCTGTGTTCTTACACTACAAAGGAATTTTTTATATATAAAGAAGAAAAGAGGGAAGGGAGATCTAGGTGGGGGGGGGGGGGGGAAGGGCTCAAAATGGAAGAAGGAAACTTCCATGGGCTATAACCAAAGTTGCACAGGAGGTTAGTCCATACAGGTGAGATCTAAAGCTTCATTCAAACCTAGGGGGCTCAGGGTGTCAAGTTTAAAAATCCAGGAAGACTCAGTAATGCACAGTTTTCTAAACCTGTCACCTCCTCTTTTGGTGTTACTGATATGATCAATGCCTGTTATTTTGAGGCCAGTGGGATCTCCATTATGATATTTGGAGAAATGTCGTGGAATGCTGTGGTTGACTGTTTTCTTCAGAATATTATTGTGATGTTCTCTGAATCGGGTCTTTATACTACGAGTCGTTCGCCTGACATATTGCAGCTGGCATGGACATTCAAGTAAATAAATGCAATATTCAGTATCGCAATTAATGAAATATTTAATATCAAATATTTTTCTATTGTGAAAGGATGTTATCTTGTTCGTTTTATTACACATGTGTTTACATGTGAGACATATATTCTTATTGCATCGATAATTTCCCAGAGGTCTATTGGGTAACCAAGAGGACTGGGATATTTGTGGGAGGGGAGGTAGAAGACTGGGAGCAATGTAATCTTTAATGTTTTTGTTCCTTTTAAAAATTATTCTGGGTTTTGAGCATGTAGTAGGAACTAATCAGTGTACAAATCAGTAAACATGCTTGGGATAGGCATATTGATATCCTTACATCAAAATAAGGATCAAATATGGTTTGAGGTAACATGTTTAAAAAAGGGGCAGACTAGATGGGCCAAGTGGTTCTTATCTGCAGTCAAATTCTAGGTTAACGGATTCAGTTAATAATTATAAAACATTACTTATACTTAGCCCAAGACAGCCCATATTATCATATTCCTCAAAATGAATCTTCAAAGTTCACACAATTTAACAGAAAATGTGGATACAGATTTACTGTTGTTTATGAATGATTTTTAATAAAGTTTAGAGAGTTAATGGTTGTTAACAGAACCAGTAGCAATAAGCATTGATACTGTTCAAAATAAATAGATGAAAGTAACCTGCCAGAAACTTATAACAATTGATGCAGGAAAGATTGTCAATACCAACACTCATACTAGCAAATATACAGTACAGTACATATGGTAGATTTCCAATACCTCCCAGTTACTGGGCAAAGTTCTATAAGGGAACCACCAAAGGTGAAATGAGAAGCAGAAGCCATTTAGACTGACCAATGAATATAATAATAGGAAAGTTCCAAGTCTATGATTCAGTACAAAGCAATGTGGAACAAGTTGCCTATGACATACTTAGCTTTGTAATAAGGGAGGTCTTCCTGGTACAGCTGAGGAGATTCTGTTCAACAGAATTGAAATTCTACTGATGATGTTATCGATGATGATGGTTATCGATGATGATGGTGGTATTGAAGAATGCATAACATTTCTATCCATGATGCTGGTAGATGATGATGTACCTCTGGAGATTTTTTAACTTTAACACAATCAATACCACCCTAGCAATCTTCTTCAAATTGAACACATCCATCATATTATCTTCATTATTGTCACATCCAAATATATCACCATTATTCTAATGTATGCAAATCATCACATTTCCAAATGGTTTGAGAAGTTGTGGAAGACTGATGCATTATAATAACAGTGTCAGAATATACAGATGTAACCGCACTCATTGTTGCTGCGATATGGCCACTAGTAATTGTTTGGACGAGCAAACTCAGATCACAATGCCGCACCATAAATGCTCAATGCTCTTTTTTGAGCCAAATGTGTTATTTAGAGCATGCCAATAGCCACAGATGTTGCATTACAATGAGCATGGCTACATCGGTATAAAATTGACCTATTATAAAAAAAATTGACACATACAGTACACTCTCCTCAGATTACCGTGGACTCAATATCTTCTTCAGCCTCAACATTTTTTTAAGGAGCAAATGTTTCCATTTTAAAGGAGACACACCTAGACTCAGGGGTACATTTTAAAAGAAATGTGTGTTTCAAAATGCTGGACATTGCTGTCAGTTTGGAGGGGATAACTGCAGTAATTATTACTATGCAATATAAAATACTTCTACTTACATACAAGGCCATTAACCTGACTACACCAACATATACTGTAACTCTTTGCTTATCTCAATATATATTTCCTTCAAACCTCTCCACTCTGTACAAGATCTGCATCTCTAATCCACACCCATTACTAGATCCCATTCAAAATTGCAGGACTGTCTTCAGGCAGCACCCACCCTTCCAAGCACATTAAGGGCCTTATTCTGGTTGGAGCGGCCGGGCCGTACGCGTACGTCCCGGGGTTTTTCATGATCTGCGCATGCGTAAATTCGCTAATGCGCAGGCGCGACCACTCCACAACGCTTACGGACGGGTCTCTACGTGCGAAAAAACCTGTACGCGAGTGTACGGGCATTGGGGGCGGCATAGGGGCGTGATGAGGGGAGCGGCCGAAATAATGAGGGAAAATGGGCGTAAATATGGGCGTACACGGGGGTGTGCACCAAAAATGAGCGGTGCTACTACCGCACGATCGACTAAAGCACCGTTCATTTCGGACACCAAACAGGCGGCTGCCAACCGCCATCTCAAACCACCCCTACAGATACCGCATGCCAGCGTGAGCTAATTTACGCTGATTACTACCAAACACATACACCTGAATGTAATAAGCAATGCTGCAGTCTATTAAGTCCAAACCATGATTTCACTACCTGCAAGCCACACACAGCACTCTAACACATTGGAAGCTTATCTTTCTATACTTCTCTACATTTAAAGGTTGGTTTAATTTAAGGTAAGAATCTTTTTAAGACCTGCTTATATATGCTAAGGTAGGTATTTGATAAACAGTTATACACATTCACTACGTGCTTTCATAGACTTTACACAGTAGCACACTCAATCTACACAAGTCGACATGTGTCAACGTGTTCACTCTAATACAAACATAGGTTTTGTATTTATGATACAATAACATAAACCACATCTAACACCTACAAAGGATGTTTCAGCAATGTTTTAAGCCCATGGCCACTATTTTGCACATTAATTAATTCAATCAATTAATTAATTTTCATAATTATAGTTGAAAGGCAAGATTTGCAGGTCCATATATGTGAAGGGTATGCCAGCGTACACGGACGTACGCTCCCTCTCATGAGCGGTGACATAAGCTGACTTTTCTATTGAAAACAATAGGGACCCGTCCGTGCAAGCTGGCGTACGCTCAGATCTCCGCAAGAAGTCGGTGGGAAGACGGACGAAAGACGTCCGCGTACGTTGCCGTACGCTCAGTTGTACGCCAGTTGTCGGAGTGTAAGGGCTGGGCCGGCCGCGTACGTTGCCGTACGCTCATTTGTACGCCACTCCCCTTCTACGGTATTTCTGCCCGTACGTAAGCGGCTGATTTGTGGGTGGACTTAACCCTAACGGCCGCGTACGGCTAGCGTGCGGTAATGGCGAACGTACGCACGTTTGGCCGCTCCGAGCAGAATAATGCCCTAAGACTCTTCTCTAACTTTCAAGTGTTCCTTCAAAACTCACCTCTTCAGGCAGCTTATCATATGCAAGAACCCTCACATAACTTCCTGTAGCATTCATATCTAACTGCATTTTATCAGGACTGTCTTGTAATCTGGTGGGACTGCCTATCAGCCCTATAGATTGTAAAGTTGCAAGCATGGGCCTTCTACCGCTATGCTGGTTTGTTACAACCCAGTTAGAACCCAATTTGTTGTATCACTGTTTCCAATTGTAAAGGGCAATGGAATATGCTGCGCTATATAAAAAAAATAACAACTGTAAATAAATAAATAAATAAATTACAATTGTTTTTTTATTTTTAATTGCAATTTCAGATTTCTATTGTATGATAATTAAACAGTCTAAAAAGAATCCAACAAACATAATCAAAAACTGATAATCTCTTTCCATTGCTGTCATAGGACCTTTCAGTTTGGTGGTGCGCTGTGGATCTTAAAATTGTCCATCACAAACAAAAAGCCAGTTCTGCCATACTTTGTTCAGCAACATATCTGCGGATGAAAACATGATGGTCCATGTAAATATGTAGTATAAACAGATATGTCCTTTTACCTCCTTGAACGTGCTCACCTCCCGATGACGTGAATAATAGCTGGCATGCACCCATATCCCATTCACTTCGATGGGACCAGGCAGTGATGCAAACAAGTGGGGAATTGCGTGCTGTGATCACATTGCATTACAGATACAGTGTAGCAGAACACATCTGTACCATAGATTTTTTTAATGCAATAATTATTCACTGCAAATTAATCAGCAAAAAGTAACATACTATACAGTAAAATACTCATCTTCACTTAATATTGTTATTTTCTCCATCTAACCACTAATTTAAAGTAGAAAACATCATTTTTTTTAATTTAAGAAAGGCTGATTTAACATCATTGTTTCTAAGACAATAAATTAAAGGATTCAGCATTGGTGTAATAATCACATAAAATATAGCAATAAATTTGTCTGTTCCTGTTAGAGAGCTTGACCTAGGTTTCATGTAGGTTGCCATAGCTGAGCCATAAAATATTGTCACAACCGCCATGTGAGACCCACAGGTGGAGAAAGCTTTCCGCTGTCCGGCTGAAGATTTAATTTTTAAGATAGATACAATTATTTGAGAATAAGATATTACAATAAATGTGACTGGTGCCATTAGTACAATCACACCAACAATAAAAATGATCAATTCGATAAGCAAAATGTTTTCACAACCCAGTGATAATACTTCTGGAACTTCACAAAAAAAATTATTAATTTCATTTTTGTTACAAAGATTTACATTGAGTGTAAATGCAACATGGGGAATAGAAAGAAAAAAACCACATATCCATGCGCCTATGACAAGTCTCACACAAACCGTCTTACTCATGATTGTAGTATAATGTAATGGATAACATATAGCTACATAACGGTCATATGCCATAACAACAAGCAGAACACACTCTGTTGCACCTAAAGAAAGAGTAATATACATTTGTGTTGCACACTCAGCAAAAGAGATAATTTTCTTTATTGACATCAGATCTTTCAGCATCCTCGGCACAGTGGAAGACGAGTAGCAGAGATCCAGAAATGAGAGGTTGCCCAGGAAGAAATACATAGGGGTGTGAAGGCTGACATCAGACACAATTAGAATTATAATGGAGATGTTTACAATTAATGTGACCATGTACACAAGAAAGAAGACAAAGAAAAGAATAACTTGTGTCCTGGGATTACTGGAAAGTCCAAGAAGAATAAATTCCATTATATTTGTGCTATTTTTCCAAGGCATTCTTTAAATTAAAACAAATCTCATTGTTATTTTAAGTTATTGAACATTTTTCTAATTAATTAAAAAGTTTTCAATTCAACATACGTGTATTGAAAGTAAATATTCCAAGTACTTTCAGGGTTGTAGCCCTGTCCTCAGTGTACATTCCAATATGATGGCAGCAAATGTGATTCACATTTGTTTCCATTATTTTGGATTGTACCCTGAGGACAGGGCTACAACCCTGAAAGTACTTGGAGGGTATACTATCAATGCACTTATGTTGAATTGAAAATGTGTTGGAGTCCCCTATTCTTGGACTGATCTGTACTTATCTTGCAGTGTACCTAACCTGGTTGTATGATAACACATGGAGTGCCAGCATGCTGTGGGACTCTCTCTCTCTCTCTCTCTCTCTCTCTCTCTCTCTCTCTCTATATATATATATATATATATAGATAGATAGATAGATAGATAGATAGATAGATTATATATATACTTTAGATGGATAGATAGATATATTTGTACATATCTATATATCTATAATTGTATCTTGCCTGGTGACGATTAAAAATCAAACCATTGCAGTTTACTAAAGACTTCTTTGGAGTTCTTTATTCCATTACAAGAACCGAGTGCTGCTGCTGATTATTGGCAGCGTGAGTATCTATATACAGTATGTGTGTATATTAGAGAAGAGACGAGAGAAGAGACTTTTAAGTGGGGACATGTTCAACATGTACAAAAATATCTGGGACCAATATAAGGAACTGTTAGGTGACATTTTTTCTGTTAGGAATGACACTAGGACACGTGGGCATAAATAAAGATTAGGGGAAAGAAGATTTTGTTCCCTTAGAAGGAAACATTTTTTACTGTAAGGGCAGCCAAACTACGGAACTCTCTTCCTGGTGAGGTGGTGTTGGCAGACACATTAAATACATTTAAAATAAGGTTGGGAAAACATCTATTGGTTAAAAACATCCAGGGGATTGACGTGCAGAAGACTGACGTCCCTTGGTCTTTTGTGAACGTTCCCGGCTTTCTGCTGACTGCGGCGGGTGGACGAACCCCGCTTTGCTGATCACACCGCATGTTCCTGAGACCTGTTCAACTCCGCTGTGCCGGTGACAAGAGCAGTCTGTGGCGAGTTTCCATTTTTAAACCCCTATGTATGTCAGTTATAATCAGTAAAATTGTTATCTTTTACATTCTGCTGACTGTGCGCTTTATCTATTTTCTCTCCATATACATATATCTGGGATTCGTGGTTGGATCCTATTGTTGGAGCTGCACACATTGGGACTATTTTTATGGACCTGGTAATAAGGACTTTGCTGGACTGAATTGCGCTGGGTATCTTTCTCTCCATATATATATATATATATATATATATATATATACACATATATATATATAGATAGATAGATAGATATAGATATATATATATATCTATATATATATATATATATATATATATATATATATATTTATCTATATATATAGATATATATATATATATATATATATATATATGCTAGTGTGTTAAACAGTGGTCACTAGAAAGTGACTTTTTAAAAGGTTCGAACATTTTTAAAGCAAAAGAAAAAATGACCCCACTGACGAAGTCCTATGATGAAACGCGTAGGGGCGTGGCCTGTGTGACACACCTTGTACCGCTGGATATCGAGCTGTGTGGCCGCTTTTTTTGGAGACGCTGAAGCGCTGGTCCTCCGGGAAAACGAACCTGCCTTTGGAGCAGTAAGAGAGGTCCCATGAGTGATTCAATACACGTGCTTGCAGTTTGTGCCAGTGGTTTTGATACATATCTTGTGGTAGCCAGCCCACACAGAGGAACACCTCGGTATGGGTTCTACCTTCCTTTAAGGAGAATTGCTGTTAGCATTGTCCATTTGTTTTAGGTCGAAATATATATATATATATATATATATTTATATATATATATATATATATATATATATATATATAAAGTCCAGAATGTCGGCACTCTCCCCGCAATCAGCTTGATAACCAGCCCCGGGTGCCCTCTTGGGTAGACCAGTAATGTAGACAGCGCGAAGGTAGCGGCACTCGCGGGAAATAATGGACACGTACTCAGCAAATTGCTTAACGTTTCAAATCTTGTTAGGATTTTTCATCAGAAGCAACAAAGTAAGTGAAAAGACAGTGAATAAATACCTGATCCAAGGGTGTGCACAGCTGATCCATCACGGCTCCTACTTCCGGTAGCGTCTGCACGTGTATCTCGGCATCCACTGATGATGTCACTGGCTGTGCCCGGTTGCCAGGTAACGGGCTCACTGCGTCCTGTCTGACCAGCGAGTTCCGTGTTGTCTAGCTGGCGCGTCTGCGATATTTAAAATCAAGCAAGTGTTCTCATGTAACCCCACCCACGTTATATACCTGATAAAGTGCCCCTGCGGCCTCGCCTATGTGGGCAAGACCACTTGCAAGCTGAAGGAGAGGATGGCCCAACATCGAAGTGCCATCAGGCTAGCGACAGAGGGCAAGGATACAGAACAGCCAGTAGCTAGGCATTTCCGGCTACTGAGGCACAATCCAGCATCCATTCGATATAAAATCATCGATGGTGTATCACCTAACCCACGGGGTGGCGACCGGGCAAAGACCCTACTTCAAAGGGAAGCCCGATGGATATATACATTGGACACTGTCAGTCCACATGGACTGAATGAACAACTTAACTTCAGCTGTTTTTTCTAGATCTACATAGTGGCCAGTATATATGTCCTTTGATATTTATTGATAATTGAGTGGTTTTATATAATGTAACTTTAATAATTATTTAGGAATGTATTCCCCTTTTTTTGGAGGCACTGATCTTTATTGATCTCTGCATAAGTTAGCACTATACACTTCAATATGTGGAATTATTGCTCTCTAAAAAATTTTGTGTATGTCAACATACATGTCATCATAAGTCGTTTTTGATGTGAGCACGTAACTTATTTATGTATTTTTTCAGACACTGATTTCCCGGCAACTGACTGACATGGGCAGTGATCATGTCTCAGCCCACAGGATTGTCACTAGGCAACGCGGATGTCGTGGATCGGACAGTACGCAGCGTGCCTGTTCCCTAGCGACCGTGAAGTGCTAGAGACGCCAGCAGCGTGTATGGATGGATGTATAGTGTCCCGTACCGCGCAGACGCGCCAGCTAGACAACACGGAACTCGCTGGTCGGACAGGACGCAGTGAGCCCGTTACCTGGCAACCGGGCACAGCCAGTGACATCATCAGTGGATGCCGAGATACACGTGCAGACGCTACCGGAAGTAGGAGCCGTGATGGATCAGCTGTGCACACCCTTGGATCAGGTATTTATTCACTGTCTTTTCACTTACTTTGTTGCTTCTGATGAAAAATCCTAACAAGATTTGAAACGTTAAGCAATTTGCTGAGTACGTGTCCATTATTTCCCGTGAGTGCCGCTACCTTCGCGCTGTCTATATATATATATATATATATATATATATATATAGAGAGAGAGAGAGAGAGAGAGAGAAGCAATTGTAGATACAGGCACTCGCAACATGCAACAGAATACAACTTGAAATAATGGGACCCACACGGGTATGCTTAGCCAACGTTTCGGGTCGGTGACCCTTTATCAAGACATAAAGATAGGATGGACAGTACTTACATTTATAGCAGTTAACATGTGACAAACACCCAGTGACTGATCAAAGAAACTCCCTGTAAGTGCGCCTTTTCGCAGCTCATGACGTCATCATAGCGCAGCAGTGCCATCCTGTACTGTCAGAGCCAGAGGTGATGTGGGGGAGATAGTGCTACCGAACAAATCTGTGAACATAACATAAGACATAACATTATAATAAAAACAGCAAGGGATGTTGCTCATAACATGGTCACATAAGGAAGGCAATAGCTGATAAACTGTTATCATGTAAATTTACGTTGCCCCTGACGATAGAAGTCGACATGAAGACTTAATGAGGCAATCAATCCGAGTTTATTGCATCCTATAAAGTTTAAACATCAAACATCACGTATAATGTAACAATTCCGTACCATGCAAGAGACTGGAGAGATAGAAACATGTGTCAGATAGAAACATGTGTCAATATGCGGAAACAAATGTATAAGCATGAGAGCAGTGCTGTCATGATGCGAGAGCCGTGCCGACAGCTTGCTCGGAGGCATGAATGGCAGAAAACATGTCATAAACCACAACACTTGTATCACTGTAATGAGAGACATTATAGAAAACAATTTAGTAATAATTGTTCATTGAGACCCAAAGGTTGAACAGTTTGCAATTTATAGATCCATTGGGCTTCAAGTCTGAGCAATGCTTTGTCACAATCTCCCCCTCTTAGAGAGGGAGGTATACTATCAATCATTTTATATTTTATAGACGGTAATGTGTGATTGTGAGTTTTAAAATGCCTGGCAACAGGTTGTTCTGAACCCTTTCCTTCTAGTGCTGCTCTGATGGAGGCTCTATGATTGGCAATTCTTTCTTTGAACTGTGTGATCGTTCTCGCATCATGACAGCGGCATGCTCCTCAGCGCTGCTCTCATGCTTATACATTTGTTTCCGCATATTGACACATGTTTCTATCTGACACATGTTTCTATCTCTCCAATCTCTTGCATGGTACGGAATTGTTACATTATACGTGATGCTTGATGTTTAAACTTTATAGGATGCAATCAACTCGGATTGATTGCCTCATTAAGTCTTCATGTCGACTTATATCGTCAGGGGCAACATAAATTTACATGATAACAGTTTATCAGCTATTGCCTTCCTTATGTGACCATGTTATGAGCAACATCCCTTGCTGTTTTTATTATAATGTTATGTCTTATGTTATGTTCACAGATTTGTTCGGTAGCACTATCTCCCCCACATCGCCTCTGGCTCTGACAGTACAGGATGGCACTGCTACGCTATGATGACGTCATGAGCTGCGAAAAGGCGCACTTACAGGGAGTTTCTTTGATCAGTCACTGGGTGTTTGTCACATGTTAACTGCTATAAATGTAAGTACTGTCCATCCTATCTTTATGTCTTGATAAAGGGTCACCGACCCGAAACGTTGGCTAAGCATACCCGTGTGGGTCCCATTATTTCAAGTTGTATTCTGTTGCATGTTGCGAGTGCCTGTATCTATAGTTGCTTCTCTACATATCCCTGCATGGGAAAAAGAGCACCGCACAAGTTGCATAATTTCAAGTGGAGTGCCGAGCATTTCTTACAGGGGTACGTGTATCCATTTAATTTGATTTCTTTTGTGTGCATTTTGCCCCTATTTCTGTTATAATAATGTGTAGATGAAGGAAGCGCCGGGTATCCATGGTGACGGAGTGCACCCATGACAACATCCGGCGAGTGTGCAGTCGATCTATCTCCCGGCGACGTGATCCCAGAACTTTAGTTCCACTTCCTGTGACGGATGTCCGGAAGTCGGGGCGAGTGAACGGGACCGCAACGCTGTGATGTGATGGCGGCAACTTGCGACGGGATTACGTCGGATGCACCCCTCCTGTGGGTAAGTATGGTGTGCTCTATTCTCTCTTAAGGCTGGCCTCAGTCCACTTTACTGTGTTGCACCCTTTGAGAAAGTCGTGAACACGCCGAAACGGCCCGTCAGGGTGATTCAGTCCCCACGGTTTCTGTATGCCGCATCAACTGGTATTTATGCTTATTTAAAGTCTGCCTATATGATTGCTGCCCGTGGAAGAGGTATTATGGCCTTTATCCATATTCACATGGAATAAACCTTTGAACTTTTTTGCATTTATTTGAGGTGCCGGTCCTATCATTGCTGCTCTGTTGGGTACTTTGATATATGACTATATATATATATATATATATATATATATAGGGGAAATGAAATGGGCACTCACCAAGGTCTAGGTAATCAGAACAGCATCTTTATTGCATCAAGTTGACATACCATCCGACGTAACGACGTTTCGGTCTACATGAGACCATCATCAGGAATAGTGCAACAATGAACATAACATCCAGCAGATAAACAACCTGACATCCATCCCTGGGAAGGACACGTGGATGCAGTGGATGACAGACTGTGAGCTCCAGCACATTTTGCCAAAGGCCTGTCTTGGGAAAGAGCGATTTGTCTCCCTGTTGATTGAACCTGGTTATTTTATATACAAAAAAACTTTTAAGAAAATCGATGCTGCATAACCGCACATCCCAGTAGGATCCATCCGAGGTCCATCTTGTATGTTAATTGGAAGTCGTTCCATGTGTAGTATTGTCATACACTACACAAACAACATATTGAAAGTCACCCCTGAGGAAGTCAGTGTGACGAAACGCGTTGGGTGTTTCAATGTACCATGTGAATACGACTCAAACTGCAAACAAAAAGTTTTAATATATTCAATTTTTATTATGTATTAAATTGTTGAAAATTGTGATACGTGTTATTACAGTTTTTTATTGGTGGTGGAGAGTTAAGATAGTGGTGCACTCTGTCCTTTGCTTCTATCCATTCCCACTCTTCCCCTACTAACAGAGGGGACAAACAGAGTTGTCCTAAGATCAGAGTTTTAATACTATCAGTCCATTTACAACGGCATTTCCAATTGATGTTATGCTGAAAAATCTCGGCTTTTGATTTATAGACCTAATTGGGTATGTGAAATATTTTTTTGAGCTCCTAAAAAAAACACTGGTGGCTCTATGGGTGATTGATTCTTCATCCATCTGTGGTTATTATCTAGTCACCCCTTTTGTCTTCTAAACCTCCTCCTCCTCCTCCCGTATTATCTTTTGTCTCCTCCCCCTAAGGTTAGTCTGACCTAGTCTAATATTTAGGTACTTTATTAAGTACCGTTTTAAAGCTTATGTGTAACTGATGGTACATTTTTCACCACATAGATCCAGATTACCCCTGAGGAAGTCCTAACGGACGAAACGCATAGGGTCGTATCTGTACAAACTTCATTCTGGTGTTGGATCATCTTGTTGGATCTACTGTTCAAATTTTATGTAAAGTCTTATCATTGAATTGAAATTGTATGTACTAATAACTGTAATAAATACAGATTGTTAACAGTGTGTAATTTCTGTGGTGAAAAATTATATTGGGCGCACTCCTATTCCTTTTCTTGTTTCTATATATATAACAGACAAAGAGCTTCATGGTCTGAACAAATTGCAGATCATGCCGGCCTACAAACGAGGGAAAAATCTTAACGACCTCTTAGTTAAATTAGACATCAGTGAGCTCACCAAGAAATCTGCACCTGCCCATTTTTTGACACGGCCGGTGGGGTGTTATAAATGTGTGGGTTGTACCACCTGTGGGTCTTTGTTAGTGGGGAAGTATATCAATCACCCCCACACTGGCCGCAAAATTCCCATCAGATTTGCGGTCACATGCTCCACCAAATTCGTGGTTTATGTTCTGTCTTGTCCATGTGGTCTTTATTACGTGGGCAAGACAGAATGTCAGTTTAAAGAGAGGATGGCGAACCACCGCCATGCCATCAGACAGGCATTGGCTAGTGGGAATAGTGACCAACCTGTGGCTCGTCACTGCGCACAGATGGGTCATGGCATAGCTAGTCTAAGATCTAAAATTATAGACCATGTGCCCTCACATTACAGAGGGGGTAACAGAGGTAAAAAACTCCTCCAAGCTGAGGCACGATGGATCCACCTGTTGGATACAATCGCCCCCAGGGGGCTTAATGAACAGCATGGCTTACAGAGCTTTCTGTGACCAATGTAGCCCAAGTTGGTCTGTATCATTGCAGACAGTATGTTAACCATTCCACAGTGTTGAATTCAGAATTCAAATTCTATAAATAAATAAAAAATTAACAATCCGTATGTGTGTTATCTGATAGCCCATTTTGGCTTTTCACTGCGCCCTCGATGTTAGCCCCATATTTTCAAAGAACTAGTCAGTTTTTCATATGTATCAATGTTTATTAATGGGCCCGCATAGGGTGTTGATGTTATATTATAAACACATATGACGTAATGTTTATACACTGACTGAAAATGGGTTATTTTTTTAAATGTCGTTTCTTGTTTGTTTGTATTTATATGTATATGTAATTTTTTCACTGTTTTTAATGTTTCATTCATGTGTATGATATGTTTGATGCATATGATCATAAAGCACTGTCACTTATAATGGCACATTTTATTTCATTGTGCCTCTAGAGTTTACCTGGTTCGGGCTGACGTTTTGCGGGTCAGCGACGCGGAAGTCGTGAGAGCTTGTGTTGCCGGCGTGCGTTCCATAGGCGGGGACGCGTTGTGATGACGTCACCTGGGAGAACGCAGAGGCACGGGAGCGTTCCGACTATCTGCTACGCTCGCTCAAGTCACACCTGATCCAGGTAAGTATAATGTCATTTGGTGAACGCGGGAATCTTTGTGGGGTATATTACACTGTCATTTGACCATTGTGAGTTGAACCCTGAGGACGAGCTTTCAGCTCGAAACACTGGTGTCGGTTACAACGCAATAAAGCTTTTGAAAATTCTACTAAGCCTCAGAGTGACGCCTTTTTGCCAAGATACCTATATATATATATATATATCCAGGGAATGGGATCACTAATAAGATCCATTAATGCACACTCAGAATTGTCCTCCATAAGAGAAGTATTTGGTATAAACATGGGTACAGAAGGAGGTCACTCGCCAGACTGAAGTTAAAATAGTTGTTTTATTTCATCTCATTTTATTTACGCTGCCATCACACTGGTCAACGTTTCGACCCGTATTAGGGCCTTTTTCAAGACTTGTTTGCCAGCCATATCAGAAATACATCGAAGTAATATAGACACCATTGGGTGTCCAGAACGCAGCACCACGAGCTGTTAGCACATGTCAGCGCCATCTGTTAGCACATGTCAGCGCCATGTACATAGTTTCATAGTATTTACGGCTGAATAAAGACTTACCTCCATCTAGTTCAACCTTTGTTAGTGTGTATGATCTATTAGCTTATTCCCTTTTTATACGTAGTGTATTCTGATATTTTTAAAGACAGATTATGATTATTGTTTGTACCCCTGGATGTTTTTAACCAATATTTTTTCTAACATATTGTCATTTCTGTAAGTACTATAAGAATATCTATCTATCTATCTATCTATCTATCTATCTATCTATCTATCTATATATATATATATATATATATATATATATATATCCAAGGAATGGGACGACACTCACTATTAGAGTTTATAAATGCTGGGGTGCACACTCAAAAGTAAACTTCCATGGAGGAAGTATTTGATATAATTGTGGGTACAGAAGGAGGACACTCGCCAGACTGGAGTTAAAAATGATTCTTTTTATTTCATTTCATTTTATTTACGCTGCCATCACATATGGTCAACGTTTCGACCCGAATTAGGGCCTTTTTCAAGACTTGTAAGACAGCCATATCAGATAATACATCAAGTAGTAATAGACACCATAGAGTGTCCAGAACGCTGCACCACGAGCTGTAAACGCATGTCAGCGTACTTACAGAAATGACAATATGTGTGTCCTCCTTCTGTACCCACAATTATATATATATATATATATATATATATATATATATATATATATTCTTATAGTACTTACAGAAATGACAATATGTTAGAAAAAATAAAAGTGTTGAATTGTATGTATTTTCTGTCTAAATCAACATATTAAAAATAACTGATATGAGCATTGATTAATTAACATTTTTTTTTATCAATGCTTATCTTGTAGTTAGAAAATATTTGTTCTGATATTTGCCATTAATATTTTGATGGCCAGTCATTGTTCCCTCTGCGTGTGAATGACCCAGCTTTGTATGTTCACATATGAACAGCTGACATGTTTCTTTGTCTTGCAGATTCAGTAAAACAATGTATCATTGTTTTAACTTATTAAATTGAAAGCCTGCCAAATACTGTATCTAACTATAGGTAGAGTTCGATGTGTACTGTCATTTACAATGCATATGTTTTGGGTGTGAAATGTCTTAGCTAAATATATTTTCAAACCCATTTAATATTTTGCAAACATCAGGACCGAAAATCTATCATCACGTACCATAATAATTGGTCATGCTGGCCCTGTTGGTAATGGTCTCCAGTTTTTTTTTGCCAGATTTCTTGACAAGAAATAATTGTACAAAACATGACACTGCTTTTACCCAGGTGTGGATGGAAAGTTCTACAGCAGGCATGTCCAACCTGCGGCCCTCCAGCTGTTGTGAAACTACACATCCCAGAAGTGTAGTTCCCACAGTTTTGATATTAGGGAATACTAAAACTACGGCAAGGCATGCTGGGATGTGTAGTTTCACAACAGCTGGAGGGCTGCAGGTTGGACATGCCTGTTCTAGACACTCAATAGCTTGACACCAACATTGACAAAAGGTTGATATGTAAAACATTGACATTGACAATTAGTCAGCACATGAAAACAGGTCAACATGTGAAAAGGTCAACATGAGTTTTGTTGACATGGACCCCGAATTACTGTATGTTTCTGCATTAAGTTTGAATGTATCCCACTGTAGAGGCATACTGTGTACACTTACAGAACAATATAAGAATCTGTAAAAGATTCAAGCAAAACCAGTGCTGGTGGCTTCCAGTCCAAATAGATGTGGACAACCAGAAGAAAATCCACCCCCTCTCCACATACCTCTCCACATAACTGATCCTAAGGGTAACATGTCACCGTAATTTACTTTATTTAATATTTTATCTCTCTGAATTTCTCATTAAGAAACTTTTGGCCTGGGAATACTGTGAAAAACCGTGATTCAAGAAAGTTTGGGAACCACTGGATTACAGAGTCCACCAGTGAGACAGCTGGCAAGAAACATGTGGCAGGATGTATTGAGCACTGAATTCGGTGGCCTTGAGGGATTCCAGATGAACTTTAAAGTTTTTTTTAAAGGGGCAATAATTTACAAAACCTGAGTTCAGCCGGCATCCTACACAGCCACCAATTTCTTTGGCCCACGGTGTACATAAAGATGCCAAGAACATATTGTAGCCTTCTTATAATGTAGCAAGTTCCTGAAATGCTTCCTTACAGTATATTTTTCTAAATGTCATTATAACTTTTTAATGCAAAATGCTCTTTATTGTCTTTTATAGATCTTTTGTAGATCTGTTACAAATCCATTGTATTCAAATAATGTATGCCAACATTGTTTTAATTATCTACTTTTTTTTTTTATCTACTTTTTAAAAATCCAGACTGTGTGTGTGGTTATTATTTCTATGTGTTAAATTATAGTTGCAGCATCTATCATTACTTTTAAAAGTATTTAAACACCCCAAATTGGCTTAAACTTGGCTCAAACTTCAATTTATCCAGGTCTATTAGTTTACAGTTTACTGCATAAAATAAAATTTTAGAAATTGGCCTATTTCAAAGCAAATTTGGATACGTACTGTATACTGCTCAAACATCTTAATTGCCTATCAAAATACAAATATTATCGTATAGTAAGATTATTCTACAGATCTGGTTTCAGAACTTTGCTGAAAATGCTGAGAAGACGATGACGTACCTTATACTATATACAGGTGCCTGCAAGTGTCCAATACTAATTCCTCATCATTCAGACAAGCTTTATAATGCAGCTATATTATTCCTAAGTGTTTTATACCCTGGTTCTAATGTCTCCTATGTACAATTAAACCAGTGTTCCACAAACACATAAAAGCAGCCCCTTTGTGTTCTGATTCACCAGGGGAGGGTCTTCCTAAGAGATTCTGTTAAGCTTCTGCTCAGGAGCATTTTTTATGACTTTTTTGCAGACAACTGAACATTCCTTAATATGGTGTTTCTAAGGAGAACCAAGTCTGGACTTAGGTCTTCCTGCCAAATTTGGACCTTTAAAACAAAACATTTTTTAATTTTCCTGGAAATCTCAATTTTTTTTACATTGTATACAAGACTCCCTGCATTGTGACAAGGCACCATTTCACACAAAAGAGGCTATGAGCTGTAGGGGGTCTTCCATAGATGTCATAAACCCTTTGAGTGCCAAGGCTAATCCACTTATCTACTACTCTTTCTGTGAAGTCATTTTCCTCTGATTTCCCATTAATCTTCCTCCCTCTAGTTTCAGTGCATGTCCTCGTGTTCTGTTGTTCCTCTACCCATCTGTACCTTGTTAAAACCCTTGATATATTTGAAAGTTTCTATCATGTCCCCCCTTTCTCTTCTCTGCTCTAAACTATATATAGAAACATAGAATTTGACGGCAGATAAGAACCACATGGCCATCTAGTCTGCCCTCTCTTTAAACATGTTACCTTAAATCATATTTGATCCTTATTTTTTGTAAGGATATCAATATGCCTATCCCAAGCATGTTTAAATTGTTCTACTGTATTTGCCTCTACCACCTCTGATGGGAGGCTATTCCACTTATCTAAAACTCTTTCTGTGAATTACAGATGGAGCCCATCTAGTTCAGGCAGGGGCTGGCGAAACTTTCGCTAGCCCCTGTCAGCCAGCAGCTCCCACCAGGGCTCGAGCACCCCATGGCAATGGAGCTCTCCCTGTGTCCCCACCCCCTCCCCTGCTAATGCTTCCCCTGAAGTGGAGACGGGCAGGGTCCCAGCTCCCAGCCGCCGAGAGATTGGGACGCGTGTGCACGTGAGATGCCCTCATTTTACCCTCAATTCCATTTGCAATATCACCAATAAAGATATTAAAAAGCACCGGTCCAAGTACAGATCCCTGGGGTACTCCACCACTAACCTTTCCCTCCTTTGACTGTACTCCGTTTACTACAACTCTCTGTCCTGCAACCGCAATCTTATGCATTCAACTATCTTCAATTGTGAATAAGTGCATATCTGACCTCCCAGCAGGTGTAAGAACTTTGAAACGGGCACAGGAGATGTCTCTGGGTTATATGTGGGAAGGCTGCTTGCAGCACAAAACAGGTATTCAGCAATTGCTCCCATGTGTCAGCCCCATCAGCCAGGCACACTGCCTGCGTCTAAAACCTCCCCACAGGGATCTCTCACGGAAGACGAGGCTCCATTTCCTGCGAGGGAAACTGCCAGGCATCCCATCACGCTCAGTGATCAGCTGCCGCTAGTTAACAACCGCCGCAGGTCCTCCGTCTGCAGGATGCGTCACAGAGAGAAATCACTAAGATGGCGCCCACACAGGATTCGTCTGGAGATGAGGACGCCAGGCAAGGGAGCTAGATCCGGTCACATTGAGCTCATACACAGCTGACAGGCAGCTCAGCAGGTGCAGGGGACCTTCCGGGGCAATGGTGAGTGGGTGAGGGGTTACCCAGGATCACTCAGGCATTATATTTAACAGGGGTTTAATGGGGCACACTCACCCTCTGACCATTCAAATGCCCAGCCAAGCCACCCCCCACACGGACTTCCGGTTCCGGCATGGAGAGGTGAGCAGCTTCTCTCCGTTGCTCCGTCACCCACCCGAGACCAGCTAGACACCACCCTGAATCCGACACGCAGACACCCCTCAAGATCATCTCGCCGCCCTCACGCTGCTATGGACTCAGCCCAGAGCCCGCAGCAAGGAGGGAAAAGCAGCCCTGCACCATTACATAAGCGTCAGGACAAGCAAAGGGGGGAGCACAGTATGGCGCCTGACCCGGACAACGCCCAAGGCACTCCGGCAGCAAAGAAAGCCATAACAGCGGACGGAGGTAAACAGCCAGACATACAGAAAATACAAGGTATGTCTTCAACATCACAAAAAGACCTTACAGCCATAATACAAGCGGCAGTGCAGCCCTTTTTACAAAACGCTGTTGGGGAAATCACCGCACAGCTGGGGAGGATTAACACGCGCTTAGACAATGCTGAAATACAGATAGAAAGCAATATGGGCGAACTGCTAACATTGAGAAAAACTGTTCAGAGATTAGAAAAGGAACAGAGATCGTTAAGGGAGGGGCTGGAAAACGCAGACAACAGAGCCAGACGCAATAATTTGAGGATTTCAGGGATACCTGAGTCTGTGAAAGGAGCGCAACTAGACCACTTTGTGAAAAACACTATCCCTATGCTACTAAATGTCGGCACACAATGTGCTGACATGGTAGTGGAACGTGTACATAGGGTGGGCCAATTAGACCCACAGAAGAAAGACCGCCCACGAGTGGTGATTTTTAGGGTCTTAAATTTTCTGCACCGACAGGCTATCTGGTCTGCCTCCAGAAAAATCAATCCAGTGAAATGGGAGGAACACTCCCTCAGGTTCTTTCAGGACTTCTCAATTGCTCTTTCTAAGGAAAGAAGATCCTTTTCCAATGTTTGCTCTAAATTGGCAAAGGCGAATCGAAGGTTTTATATGATGTACCCCTCATGCTTACGTATTTTCTCAGGAAATAGTTTCAAGGATTTCAGGTCTGCAAAAGAAGCGGAGGATTTCCTGAAACAAGATTTGAATGGCCTCAACGCTGACGACATTTCGGATTATACACCATCTTCGGTTGGATGAAGAAGTATGCGTCCCCATTTGAGTCTACCTATGACTTTCTCAGAGGTATTTAAATCTGAGATTGCTGAGTGTGTTGGTCTATGGACTAACGCACTGTTCTCGAGACAGTTTTCAGTCTAAGAAATCCTTTATAAAAAAGACTCTACCACGAACTGTTTTCTACTCACGGAATTTAAGTTTGGTTTACCTTTTCAAAATAGGAGCTGCAAGGCTTAAGTGCAGCTAATTGTTATAATACAGAAGATCAGGTTTGGGTCTAGTATAGTAATACAGTTATTAAATTATATTTGATTAGGTGGATGAATGGAGCCTGTCGGAATTGATTGTTAGAATTTCAGGCAAACATAATACAAACATGGGTCCCTTTGGTTCCCCCATGTTGATTGAAACCCGGAAGTCTATCAACCAATTCAAGTCTACTGCTCAGTTAAAGTTATTGTATGTCCTTATTCGTCTGATGTACCCCTTTTGTGTCTATCCTTCCACTCTCCAACCCCTTAGTAGTATCTCTCTGATTGGGTCTCTAACTAATAGAAACAGAACCTATGATGGCACTTAAAATTGCCTCCCTTAACATAAGGGGAATCCATACTCCTGCTAAAAGAAGAAAGCTTTTATCATACATGAATAAACAAAAAGTAGATATAATTTGTCTCCAAGAGACGCACTTGCTCCCCCCCCGAGGTCAAAAAGCTCCGGATGATGGGATGGAAGGTGTTGGGGTCCTCTTCATTAAATTCTAAATCATGTGGGGTGATCATTTTGGCTAGGAAATCTCTAGACTTGCAGGTAATTCGGTGTTCTCTGACCCTGGTGGTAGAATAGTGATTGTAGAGATTGTGATGGCAGGAATAGATATTACACTATGCAACATATACGCCCCTACAGGATATAAGAAATCCTTCTTTACTGGACTGCTAGCACAACTATATAAAATAGACCCGACCAAATTAATACTATGTGGAGATTTAAATCTTATTTCTTCGATTAGTCTAGATAGATCATCACAACATACAACGACACCCCACCTTCCACGTATAGGAGTCCCCTATCTATGTAAGGCACTTAACATGGTGGATGTCTGGAGGATTCACAATCCAATTGAAAAAAATTATACTTGCTTGTCTCTTACCCACAATTCGTGGTCAAGAATCGATTATATATTGGTAGCCGAACCACTGCTTTCTAGAGTGACCCATCCAGAGATAGAGTCTCCTGTACTATCAGATCATGGCATGGTGTCATTAATGGTGGAGCTCCGGGCATCCAGTAGGCCGAGTCCTATATGGAGGTTCCCATCACATTTAGCACAATCAAAGGAACTTCAAATTTATATTAAAAAGATCTGGGCACAATTTCAGAAAGATAATGAGAATTATCAATTAAAAGACCCCATGACCTTTTGGCAGGCAGCGAAAGCTGTTATTAGGGGAGAAGTTATTTCCTACGTGTCTAGACAAAAAAAGAAATTAAACAAAAAATATATAGAGATACAGACGGAACTCTCAGAAGCATTTCAATCCTATAAAAAATCCCCCAATTCCCAAACTAAAGCCAAGTTCTTAATGGCTCAAACCCAGAGTAGTGAATATTTGGAATCTATAGGAGATAAATATTTTTTTAATGTTAGTTCCAAGTTTTACAAATTTGGAAATAAAACAGGGAAGATGTTAACTAATCTTCTACAGGGATCTAGACATAAAATGATAGTACAGCCTCTACTATTAGAGGATGGGACAATGACTACTACAGATCCTCAAATAGCAGATCTCTTGAAAATTTTTTATGAAGACTTATATTCTGCTCCTAGGGATAACTTAGAGGAGCGAGTCTATGTAGGTAATGACCAGACACCAGTAGAACCACAATCATTCCCAACAACGAGTGATTACTGGAATTCACTCCCGTTCCCCCAGGTACCAGAGGCTTTAAAAAACAGCTTGATAGGCGATATTACAGAGGAGGAGGTGATGTGGGCAATTGGCAACCTGAAACTTACAAAGGCACCAGGCCCTGACGGGTATTCCAACGAATTTTTTAAAATGATGGCAACTCAGATAGTGAAGCCTCTTACAGCAGGCTTTAATGCTATTCTATGGAGAAATGAAGTAGCGCTTACCAATGAGAAATGATCAAAGTAAAAATCATTTAATTACATATAAGATAAACATAATTCATATACACATTTATAACAAAAAAATGGTACCATAAATATATGGGGGGGATAAAACCTCTCAAAAGGCCCTCAATGTATGCCAATGTAATTGAAAAAGCTGCCCCTAGAGGCAGTGAAACGCGTTGGAAGCTGCTCCCTCTCACAGCCCCTCACTGCCATCGTTATTTTATATGCATTAGGATCCAACCAGCCGTCTCCAATCCCTATTGTTGGAATACAAATTGTCCGGGACATTGTCACCCTGCTTTTCCACATACATCGTGATTCCTACCCAGGAGGAAATTTCATCTACCTCCACCCTTCAAAAGGAGAAAAACAGCTTGCTACAGCAGTCCTATATGGATATAAATCTCCCAAGGGATACACAGTGGTAAATATACCTTCATCTTGTGTGTATTATCGAATCCAGTGGAAAATAAACCCCCAACATCCCCAGTCCAAAAGGACTCTATTGTTCCATTCGGGACTGTACCCAGACGGCACAAATAGGAGCGGATCCTATTCATCTCTTTTTTTCAATTACATTGGCATACATTGAGGGCCTTTTGAGAGGTTTTATCCCCCCCATATATTTATGGTACCATTTTATTGTTATAAATGTGTATATGAATTATGTTTATCTTATATGTAATTAAATGATTTTTACTTTGATCATTTCTCATTGGTAAGCGCTACTTCATTTCTCCATTGTTTCCCCTCTTTTTTAGGGACCCACTCAGTCCCTTTAAGTAGCAGCTTTTTTGACACTCACCCCATATACAGCGCCCTCGGACCACCCTAGGGTAGTCCTTTTTGTTTCTTTAATGCTATTCTAGACAGCGGCAAACTACCTGCCTACTTCTCTGATGCGATAATCAGGGTCCTACCAAAAAAGGGTCGTAATTTAAACTTGCCAGGCTCCTATAGGCCTATTTCTCTCCTGAACACAGAGTATAAACTGTTCACGAAAATACTAGCCGAACGGTTAAAAGGAATCTTACCAGCTATCATACACAGAGACCAGACCGGTTTTATCACCGGACGACATTCGGTCACCAATGTGAGAAAATTGCTGGCAGCTATTCAGAGCTCGGGCGCCTTGTCGGCGTCCAGCGGAGTTGACAATTTGGTCCTCACGCTGGACGCCGAGAAGGCGTTCGATATGGTATTATGGCCGCATCTATTTAAATGTCTGGAGAATTTTGGATTCCCGCCTAGATTTGTGGATATGATACGAACAATATATACATCACCCAAATCAGTAATAGCATGTAACGGTCTTCTATCAGACCCTTTCCAGTTGCAAAGGGGTACCCGTCAGGGCTGTCCACTATCCCCGCTCTTATTCGCGGTGGCAGTCGAGCCATTTGCCATTGCTGTCCGAACATCACCTCTTATACAGGGAATTAAGATACATAACGAAGAGGTTAAAATCGCATTGTTTGCGGATGACACCCTTATTTTTATATCTAACCCCACTCATACTTTACCAGCTGTCCTACATCTTATTAAGTCGTTCGGGGAGCAATCAGGATATAGAGTCAACATTATTAAATCTGAACTTTTACCATTAGGCTGTGTGACTCCTCAACTACTGCAATCTCTAGGCTCCCCCTTTCCTGTCTGCCAATCACACTTTAAATACCTAGGAGTGCAAATCAGTAATGATATAAATAAATTATATGTCCACAATTATGGCCCTATAATTGCTCAGGTGGTGACGAAGCTTGAAAGTTGGAAGGAATTACCGATTTCATTATTGGGTAGATTGGCGGTAATAAAGTCGATAATTTTTCCTAAAATTTTGTATTGTGCACAGATGCTGCCTATCACTCTAAAAAAGTCAGACATAGCCAAACTAGATTCATTATTTTCTAAATTTATCTGGATGGGTAAACGCCCTAGAATTGCCAGAGCAAAACTCAAGTCACCCACATCTGAGGGAGGACTGGGTTATCCCGACTTACAGAGTTATGCCCTGGCAATTCATTTCCGATATGTGGGGGACTGGCTCTTAAATAAGTCCACCTATACGGATATCGCCTTAGAAAGAGGCGCTTTCTACCCATATTCACCTGGAGCACTCCAGCAGATGAAGTCAAAAGATCTGCCACCAGAGGTCAGAGAGCACATTTTATTTAAAGAAACTTATTTAGCCTGGCTTCAAATTAATAAAATCATGAAAGAGAACCCTAGTGAAACCCATTATACCCCACTATGGGGAAACCCTGCCTTCCCTCCCACCATCATGGACCAAAGATATAACATCTGGAGAAATAAAGGCCTAGATCTAGCCAATAAAATATTTGACCCTGGGGGCCGCCTACTTTCTTTCGAAGAATTATCCCAAAAGTATGATCTCCCCAACAACCATTTATTCATGTATTACCAGGCAAGACATTTCTCGGTCCGCAGTAAAAGTACTAAAACAGACCTCCCTTCGGTCCTATATTGCTCACAAGTTAAAAGTGTGGAATTGTTGCTAATATATATAACCACTAAAACGTATAAACTGAATTTATTATATAAACTTTTAATTGCTAAACAGTTTGTGGATACCGATCAGTGGAGACTGCTGACCGAGAGGTGGAATGCAGATATACCGCATATCCGGACTGCTTCGCAGCTGGTTCATTCGCATATAAGAGTTTTGAAGTCACTTAAATCAGTTTATTTACAGGAGGTACATATCCGCACATTACATAGAGCTTACATAACGCCTTATAGGAGAAGACATATGGTACCCGATGAACAAGGATCATGCATTAAGTGTGGTACAATTAAGGCGGATTATGCACATTGCATGTGGGACTGCTACAAATTGCGGAGGTTTTGGTGCAAAGTTACTTGTTTTATTAACACAATGTTGTCAGTTTGTTGGATGGCAGACCCTTCGGCTTGTATGGGAATATCATTCGACCACTGGCCCTTGGACTCTATTAGGTCAGAGGACTTTCATATTTTAATAACTAAAATCACAGTAGCAAGGAAATGCATTCTGTTTAACTGGACCAAGAAAATAGCACCAACTCTGGACACTGTTAAAAGGAAATTATTGCAGATATTGTATTTTGAAAAAAAGTATGCACGTTTGGAGCAGCAGTCCGGAATGCGGAGGTTTTTTGCAAAATGGTCGCCATTCATAAACACACTGGATGAAAGTACGAAATCACATGTCTTGTTTGATGCAGAAAATCTTTAATATAAGTCTAAATAATTTAGATTGAACCCTATCCAAGCATTGCATATATAAACAGGTTAAGATGAAAGGTTGTCCAAAGCAATAGAGAGATGGGGTTCATTATCCCCTTGTTATGAGACCTAGGCTGTCATAGGTGCATTTCATATCTTGGTTAGAATCCATTGGCATGTCTAATGGATGTACTTTGTGTAGATGATCTAAACAAAAGAGTTACATATTTAAATTATTATTCTTAGAGGAGTGGAAATCACCCCCCCCCTCCCTACCCCCCCCTCTAGACCCTCAGTCCGTCCACCCCTCCTATTCCCCATCCCTTCCCCCCTTCTTGTCTACGTGTATATGTTTATATTGTTTAGTTAAAGTAACAGGTGTAGATATGCTAAGGCTAAGATCTTTTGATATTATAATTACGTCTTCAAATGCCAATCTATGTTGGATCTGATGCCTTTTTGTTATTATTGAGGTCAGTATATCTGGAAAACAGTCAGAAATATTGTATATATAGATAATATGACATATTGTATTTAATTGTATTGATGGTGAGGACCAAATATTGAAACATGTCTCACCAATTTCTAATGTGTAACTTTTGTAACGTACTGATTGAAAAATTCAATAAAAAGATTTAAAAAAAAAAAAAAAGCCACCCCCCCACACACTTTTTGTATTTCTCATTTCACTTATATACCTAAAAAAAATTCCCCCTTTTATCGAATGACTGGGACATTTTTTCTCCTCATCCTGTGCCTCCTTCTGTCTAACAATATACACCTCTTTGTCTTCTTTATTCTGTGTTTTTGTGTTTTTCCTAACTCTTTTCACACAAAGGGCCTTATTCTGGTTGGATCGGGTGAACGCATGTGCAGACGGACCGCCCAAAGGAATTGCTCACTCTTTTAGTGAACGTGAGTCCGCCCACAGAACATCCGCACACGGACGGTGTAATAAGCCGACAAGTGGGAGTGGCGTGCATATGAGCGTACCGTGCTCGGAGGTATCTCAGCCTTCTCACTCGGAGACTGAGCGTGTTTCCCCGATCGTGAAAGGAAGCGTACGTCCGAGCACGGTGGCATACGCTTCACATATATGGTTCAACAATTATTTCCTTTGAAGTTACCTTCTGACAATTACCCAATTATCCTAAGTGTGATTTATTGATTGCTTCCTATTACCTCATTTGTCTACCTTAATTAAACTACAATTGTACCCTCATTACATGTATATTTCTTCTATTATTATGTGGCACTTTCCTCACTATCTATGTGTATCCCAATGTTTTATTTTTGTATTGATTTTGGTGTTTGTCTGCATGCTGTAAATAATGTCAATATTTAATATGTTCCTATTTATTTACATGTCTCGCTACCCTAAAGATATGTGTGATGTTTTACTCCACCAACAACTAACATTCATGCATTTACATTATTTGTTATTTAACCCAGAACCCACACATTCACACAACATTCATTCCTTACCCTTCACTTTAAATTACATATATAAGTTACATTACACATGTGTACATGTACCTATGTCCACCTGCCCTCAGAAACACTCTAACATGTTACTATAAAAACCACAGACAACTTCTAAATATTAATAAACTTTTATTTCAAAGAAATAACAAAAATTATAAAAAAGAAAATTAAAGTAGGCCGTACAGGCGACCAAGGAGCATGGCAATCTGTTCAAATGCCCCCTGTAGTTCTGCCACAGTCTGGGCCAAGGCCTCATGGTGCTGTTGAATTTCTGTTGGGAAAGAAACAAATTATTTTAGATTTTTATAACTTAAACACAAATTATTGGTAACTTTTTAATGAATACTAAGCTGTCAGTGAAATGTGAAGGTAACACACAGTTTAAAAGAGCATTGAAGATGGACCTGCTGTGAAGATGTTACAAACTACACACACAAACATATCACACTAGGTGATTCATCGCGCCCTCCGGGCGCTCTTCACACCGTCGTGAGGGGCTACGCCCCATTAGAAGTAGAGATATATGTGAGTGTGAGATCTAGTGTAATTGAGATAGAGATCGCAGAGAGAGATAGAAAGAGATCGCAGAGAGAGATAGAAAGGGATCGCAGAGAGAGAGGGATCGCAGAAAGAGAGAGAGAGAGGGATCGCAGAGAGAGAGAGAGATCGCAGAGAGAGAGAGGGATCGCAGAGAGAGAGAGAGAGAGAGGGGTCGCAGAGAGAGATAGAGAGAGAGGGATCGCAGAGAGAGAGAGGGATCGCAGAGAGAGAGAGAGAGGGATCGCAGAGAGAGAGAGAGAGGGATCACAGAGAGAGAGAGAGAGAGAGGGGTCGCAGAGAGAGATAGAGAGAGAGGGATAGCAGAGATAGAGAGAGAGGGATCGCAGAGAGAGATAGAGAGAGAGGGATCGCAGAGAGAGAGAGGGATCGCAGAGAGAGAGAGGGATCGCAGAGAGAGATAGAGAGAGAGGGATCGCAGAGATAGAGAGAGAGGGATCGCAGAGAGAGATAGAGGGATCACAGAGAGAGAGAGGGATCGCAGAGAGAGAGAGAATCCCTTTCGTGGGCACCCCTTCCCCCACCTGAGACCCCCCCTCCCGAAATTCGCAGGCACCCCTCCCCCCACCAGCGACACACACACACCCCAATTCACGGGCACCCCTCCCGCGACACACACACACCCCCCCAATTTGCGGGCACCCCTCCCCCCACCCGTGACCCCCCCTCCCGAAAATCGCAGGCACCCCTCCCCCCACCCGCGACACCCCCCCCCAATTCGCAGGCACCCTTCCCGAAATTTGCGGACACCTCCCCACCCGTGACACACACACACACCCCCAATTCGTGAGCACCCCTCCCCCCACCTGCGACCCCCCCTCCCGAAATTCGCGGGCACCCCTCCCCCCACCCGCGACCCCCCCTCACGAAAAGTCGCGGGCACCCCTCCCCCCACCCGAAAATCGCGGGCACTCCACCCGCGACCCCCCCTCCCGAAATTCGCGGGCACCCCTCCCCCCACCCGAAATTCGCGGGCACCCCTCCCCCCACCCGCGACCCCCCCCCTCCCGAAAATCGCGGGCACCCCTCGCCCCACCCGCGACCCCCCCTCCCGAAATTCGCGGGCACCCCTCCCCCACCCGTGACCCCCCCTCCTGAAAATCGCGGGCACCCCTCCCCCACCCCCGACCCCCCCCCTCCCGAAAATCTCGGGCACCCCTCCCCCCACCCGCGACCCCCCCTCCCGAAAATCGCGGGCACCCCTCCCCCCACCAGCGACCCCCCTCCCGAAAATCGTGGGCACCCCCCCCATGTGGGGGGTGCCATGCCACCTTCAGCAGGGGCTGTACGGTGAGTACAGAAGTACTCACTATGGATGTCTGGCCAGGGAGGAAGGAGCTGGCAGGAGAGTACACATGAGCCACTGCAGCAAACTTAAAGGCATCCTGGGTCACAGTAAGTGTGCTGGGGTGGAGGGGGTGGTGTTCAGCCGTGGGGCGGGGTTTGGGTGGTATTTGGCCAGACATGGGGAGTGGTGGGAGAGTAGGGGGCAGGAGCTTTGTGTAGGACATAGGATGTGTAGAACTTGTAATGCAGTTTCTGCATTGTGGATAACGGTGGATGGGCCTGTCAATCACCCGTGGAACCCCGCCCACCATTACCTACACTGCTTTTGAGTGATGGATCTGGCTAAATATATAAGAGATGACTTCAAATAACTGCCCTTTGCCTTATTTGCTGAATGTATGCAGCATTATATTGGCGAGGTTTGTGCAGTGTAAAAACAGGTCAAACCTCTGGACTTTAGGTATGCAGTATAAGGATCATTACATTGTTGATGCTTTACCAGTTTATCCTTATCAAACTGTAGTACAGTGGTGTCAAACTCATGGGCCTCCAGCTCTTGTGGAAATGCACGCCCCGTCATGCTGGGAAGTGTAATTCCACAACAGCTGGAGGCCCATAAGTTTTACACCACTGCTCTAGGATCTTGCAATGGATGTAAGGTGTGTCAATCACTGAAGGGGTGATGCATGGCCACTTTCCAAACCTATACCAACGGACCCATTGTTCCTGGAGGAGGACACCCCACAGGTCATGGTGAGCCTGGAGTGATGTGGAGGAACTAACAATGTTTTGGAGTGCACATATGCGGGTGTTGTGAATGTAAATGTGCATGTCAACATTAGGCACATTGTTTACTTACGTCTGCCATTGACATTCCTCATTTGAGGTGCTGTAGGTGGCCTGGTTGGGGATGGGGGACCAAGGAAGGATGACTCAGGGATGGGAGTAGGGATCAAGTTTGTGGGGTGTTGGGGTGGGTGGTGGGGAGTAATAGGGGGGTTGGAAATGGGGTGGGGATGGTGGGGAGTGGGTTAGGGCAGTGGAGTGGGTGGGGGCAGGGGAGTGGGTTGGTGCAGGGGAGTGGGTGGGGGCAGGGGAGTGGGTGGAGGTTGAGGAGTGGGTGAGGGTAGGGGAGTGGGCGATGGAGTGGGAACCAGCAAGAGCAGGTGCTGCAGGTGCCCCGTCATCTTCCTCCTCCTGCTGGTGTCCTTCTTCTCTAGCCCGGATTCGTGCCATGGCGCATGCTGCGATGTCAATTTGAATTGTAATTGAAGGTGGTGGAATATGTAATAAAAAATATAAAAAGTATTAAATATTAATGCAAAGAACATACTCAATTGATATTTAATGATTGTGTATTTAAAATGTAAAAATTATAAAACAAAACCTAAAACAACCACACAAACATACACACACATAAACTCACACATATACATACATATACAGTATACATACATATACATACACATACACACACATACCCATACATACATATACACATACATACACATATACATACACACACAATTCACATTTTGCTTAAAACGCATATGCACACACTCAATTTAAAATTACTTGCACCACCTCACATAGCGTCGGATTCGCCCCAGGAGATCCGGCTGACTCCTCCTGAGGTTGGACCATCCCCACTCCAGCTGGGCGATGGTCTGTGAAATGCCCGTGCGGGTGAATATCCATCTCCTGGCAGCATTATACGCCTGGCACTTCTGGGTGTTTGAGATATAAGAACCCAAGGGCCCCAGGTGCTGGTCCAGTACTTGGACCAGCGCCAGCAGCTCCCTTGAGCTGAAGGGTACAGCCTTAGAACTCATATTGGCAATGGCGCAGCAAATAATTGCAGGTACTTATATAAGTTATGCTGTTCACTGATTGGTTGCAAACATTCTTATTTGGTATAAACTTTATTAATCCTTTCAATACTAACCGTATGTGTGCGTTAAAATTTATGCCAACCTTTACCATTTACACGGGCGTACACATGCTTACACATACCGTCCATGTAGGGTGCGATTTATATGTATGAATTATACAATAGTAGAAAACCAGCTGCCCTACCTACAAGCATGTTTTCGCTGAATATTTCACATCTGCATACAATCATACCTACACGTTTGAATGAGGGGGAGAGGACGGGGAGGATGTCTGTCTGCACACTCTGAGTAAGGTCACTAGTATTTTGGACCTATGTTCCCCGCTATACTGTGTATGTTACGGGGGTGCCACTCAGGGTAACTGTAGTCGTATATAGGGAGGGGGTAGCACAGGAGATTGTGCAAAAAAGTAGTTACACTGGTTGAGTGCACACAAAGAAAATGCTTTGTTGTATCCTTGAATTTATGTTTTGTTTACAATAACAGAGTCAGTAAAATTGAACTTTTAATAAATGTTTTTCATAAAAATACCCCTTTGTTGTGTTTCCTTTATTTATATATAAACAGAGGGGAATGAATCATTCTAGGTGAAATAAAGAGTTAAAATCACATATACTTAGACATGGTGCTCATACAAAGAATGAGAAAAAGAGTTTTTTTTTAAAAAGTCAGAGCCCGTCTCTTGCTGCACTGTATTTGATTATATCTTTCTAATGGTGTGTACACACAGGGGCGATATGGCTTCCGATGTTGCCGATATAGTGCACATCAGAAGCCATATCGCAAGCCGATTGTGTACTTTTTAGGGCTTGCGAGCCCGATGCGCTGCCAATGCGCGCTCCCGAGTGAGCTCAAATCGGCAGCGACATAGTGAGGGCAGGCAAGACTATATAGTGCAGATCTGCACTATATAGTCTTTGTGCCTAAATACTCACTATAGCTCTGGTGGCGAGGGGGCTTCTCCTGGGGCTGCACGCTGCAGGGCTGATGACCCGAAAGTCCACCCTAAAGAGGAGGGCGGAGGGTGTGGCCTCTGATGTAGGCACGGCGGGGGAAGCTGTTGCTATGCCGTTGCCCCGGGTGTCGCAGCACGCTGCTATCTGCCATTGCCCGGCACCTAGTGACAGGTACTGTCCAGCTCCTCTTCTCTCCTTCATGCCGTGCGATGCGAGTCCCGATCCGATCAGGTCGCATCGGGACTCGCATCGCACGGCATCATGTCGGCCGTGTGTACACACCGTAAGGAGATTTACTGGGTCTATTTATATATTTAGATACATTGTTGCCATTAATTGGCTTCCAGCCCAGTCTTCTCTCTCCTTTGATGTATTTACATAGAGATTTGTACTGGCTATTATTGTTGCCAATTAGCTTCCGCTTGTTGGCTCTTATGGTGTGTACACATGGCCGACATGATGCCGTGCGATGCGAGTCCCAATGCGACCTGATCGCATCGGGACTTGCATCGCATAGCATGAAGGAGAGAAGAGGAGCTGGACAGTACCTGTCATTAGGTGCCGGGCAATGGCAGATAGCAGCGTGCTGCGACACCTGGGGCCGCGGCACAGCAACAGCTTCCCCCCCGCCGTGCCTACATCAGAGGCCACACCCCCCGCCCTCCTCTTTAGGGCGGACTTCGCTGCCAATTTGCGCTCACTCGGGAGCCCGCATCGGCAGCGTATCGGGCTCGCAAGCCCTACAAAGTACACAATCGGCTTGCGATATGGCTTCCGATGTGCACTATATCGGCAACATCGGAAGCCATATCGCCCACGTGTGTACACCCCATTAGTCCAGTACTTTTTCCTCTTAGGGAAAAGTGTGTGTGTGTAGGATGTTATTTTTATTATTTGTAACATTTTATTTCAAGCTCTCTCAGGGCTTGAGGTTATATTATTTGGTCAGGGGGAGGGTGGGGGATTTTGACATATATGCATGGTTTTACAGAGGTCTCTTGCCTTGCCCAACAATAGGAGTGTTATTGCAATCTTCCTTAAACACTTACTAGTCATTTTTAGGTTAGTTTGCCACTTTGTACTTTAACATATGTATTTTGATATCTGTGCACCGTTTTGTGTAGGCTGTGTTCCTATTGGGTATTGGGTGGCTTTGCATCTGCTGTACTCTCTGGCATTACACACCAAATGATTGTGTTTATACAGGAAATTTTTAACCAATCTTGGGAATCCAAATTCGGTGTGTAGTTTTTATTTGTACTGTGTCACATTTGAGATAGCGTTCTATATGGTTTTTACAGAGATCTCTTGCCTTGCCCAGTAATAGGAGTGTTATTGCACTCTTCCTTAAACACTTGCTAATGATTTTTAAGTTGGTTTGCCACTTTGCACTTTTAAAGGTTTGCCACTTTTATATGCTTGACAGTATTTATTTATGGTGTATACCAATACAGAGGTCCTCTGCCTGGACCGGCAGTTGGAGCTCCGCTATGGTCTCCTATTTAGGAGTTTATAGTAGTGGCTTATTCCTTAATGTGTCTATGTTCTTATAGATAGTAATGTATATGGCTGGGTATTGCCAATTAGGTAGACTGCAAGTGGCTTCCCCGAATGGGTGAGTAGTAGCGCTATTCCCCCTTACATACACATTGGTTCTACAGTGTAGACTGTGTAGCTAGGTATTGCTAGATCAAATAGCAAATGACTCCCCCGACTGGGTAAGCAGTAATGCTATTCCCCTCTACACACACATTTTGCTCCATGTTATATCATATACAGATTATTTCATAACATGTAGCTAGAGGGCGGGCTCTGAGAGCTCCGACACGTGTTTCACCTAATAAGGATTTGTCTCCTATGTAGAATTAAACCAATAAACCATAAACACATAAAAACAAACCCTCTGTGTTCTGATTCACCTAAAACAAATAAAGTAAGGTCACAACTAGAAATGAGTGGTTTGGTTTTGCAGGCAAAATAAATACATAATCATGGGGTTTCCAAGAAGAGCCAAGTCTGGGCATAAGTCTTTTTGCCAATTTCAATCTCAGAACCAGACAATTTTAAATTTTCCTGTAAATTTTGGATCTCACATGTTTTTACATTGTATGTACAGTAAAACTCCCTTCCTTGTGATAAAGCACCATTTCACGCCAGAGAGTACATGGAGGGTGTGGACTGTGGGGGTCTTTCATAGATGCCATTAAACACATTTGAGCCCTATGCATACTATGCCAGTGCTCAACATGTGCCAGGATGACATAAGCACTTAAAAATTGCACTCTCCATGCTCTACCCTGCTCTTAACTTTTCTCTGAGTTCACTCCTATACTATTCTATATCCAATAAGGGAAGGAAGGGGTGAATGTTGCCTACTATGAAATATGCTCATTAGATAATTGGGCCATTTTCCTAAGAGAGGCAATTAGGTTGCAGATCTCACCTACTCTCAAGATCCCTAAGGTATTTCCCAACTTTCTACTAAAACATGTTCATCTGAATCAGTTTCCACTACTAAATGCTCTCTTTCTGCCATCTCAGTTGGCCATCAGAAAGATGTATGGCAAGTCCTTGCCTTTGCATCTTCTGAGGATGCATTCCATTTTTTAGTGAACTGGAAGGATTTAGTCCAGAAAAGAGAAGTGCTTCAATTCCCCTGAACTGAAATACAAGTTGCACAATAAGTTTCCACATAAACCTTTAGTGCAATGTGTAAAATTTAAAGTGATAGGTATGCCAAAAATGATTTATCATTTGGTGCTAAATTCAAATCTCATAATTCTATATGTAAGTCTCAGGGCCAGAGTTTATCTGATGATTCTCCAAACCTGTACACTTACAGTATATAATCCATGGAATGAATACAGTATACAGTATGCATCCTTCAGTTGTGTTATAATGGTATGTTACAAATGTTTGGTGGAGTTATGTAGAATGGTACATTTTGACAACTGTACATAGTATAAGGCAGTTGGAGCTATGCGGTTCAGTTCTCCAAAAATCCAAATCCACCTTAATTTTGTGTATTTCAACCAAACCAAAACCCAGTCTTGATCCCTCCAGGAGATCAAATCCAAACTAAGTCCAAGTTCAAATCTTCCCACTATTTGTCATTTTTATTTTCAAACTATATTTTGGAGTACAAAAATTACATGATTTTAATGGTTTTTTTATTGATTTTTATATATTTTTTTAACAAAGATTAGGAATTATTGTTTTTATTAATTTTAAACTGAACTTATATCTGAATACAAAGCAAAACATGTAAGGGTGGATTTGCTAAAACCAAAGCACAATGATGAAATAGAACCAAAGCCAAAACACAAGAGTCCACCCACATCTCTAAATTTTTATTGGTTTGATTGTCACCATAGCTTTTACAGGGTGGAGTTTGTATATTCTCCCCGTGCTTGTGTGGGTTTCCTCCGGGTACTCCGGTTTCCTTCCACAATCCAAAAATATACTGGCAGGTTAATTGGCTCCCAACAAAATTAACCCTATAATGTCTGTGTGTGCGTGTGCATGTGGTAGGGAATATAGATTGTAAGCTCCACTGGGGCAGGGACTGGGGTGAGTGTTCAACTATTCTCTGTTCAGCGCTGCGGAATATGTGTGCGCTATATAAATAACTGGTAATAGTTGTTTTGAGTACCTGAAGCAAGTCTTATGATTTGCTGAGTCATCATAAATATGTTTTGCGCTATTTAATTAATTCAATAATTGTGAGGTGGAAGCTGTCTGCAACAGTAATTTGAAAAGGTTGCTCTGGCCCCAAACAGAGTGTCATCTCAGGCCTATGTGGCCTGATTCAGACCTATTCGCTAGGCTGAATATATTCGCAGCCAAGTGAGCAGGTAAATGCTTTCTGCCATATTGTCGAATGTCCGCCCCCTCGCCACCTGAATCCGCCTTATTGAATGATGAAATACTACAAACAGTCTACTCAGTGATTAACGTGAATCTACCTTGTCAAATATATTTGATCAAATCAACTCTATTGGCCATGTATACTCAGTATACTAGGAATTTTTTGTGGATTTCAGTGCAGCTACAAGCAAGGAACATGAGGGGAGGTGTGACATAGAAAAATCAGCGCTCAAAAATGAATGTTAAAACAGACTGGTTGATCTATTACAATACTTTTATTAATAGTATACTAAAAATAGATATATAGATTGAGTATCCCGTATCCGAAAATCGGTTATCCGAATTGTTCCAAAAACCATACATTCCATAAAATGAAAAAAAAACTTTTTTAGGGTCTTGTTTCCTAGCACGGTGCCCAGATTTTCTACGTATGCAAACGTAGTGAAATCACATCGCATCGTATGGGCCATTTTAGTGCCGTGCGATGCGATGCAATTTTTTTATGTAATTTATTCACTGCTCTGTATGCCCCAGGGGATCGCATCGCACATCCTGCAAAATTGCATGCGATCACATGCGATTTTATAGGGTGTGCGATGCCATTACATTAGCTATACAACAATATCATTGTATGACATACAATGATTTTACACCCGCCACTATCCATGGCGTAACGCGTCCTCTGATGTTTTCATAGCCTCACTATCTACGTCAGCGTGGATTTGCTTTTATGTAGTGTGGAGCGCAGTGAGCCACCGAGCTTGAAGCGTGGCGAGCGCAGTGAGCCCCACAAGGGGACGCGGATTACTTTACATGTATTACGTGTCCTCTCACCACACTTTGGGCTTGGTGGCTCGCTGCGCTCGCAACACTATATAAAATCAACTCCGTGGACGTGGATAGTGGGGGTATGAAAACGTTGGAGGACACGTTCCGCCGCCGTTCGCCACGCTTCAGGGTGGCTTGGATAGTGGGGGGTGCCTAAAACCTCTTGGTATGTCATACAATCATATTTTTGTATACCTAATGTAATGGCATCGCACACCCTATAAAATCTCATGCGATCGCATGTGGTTTTGCGGGAGGTGCGATGCGATGCGATCCCCTGGGGCATACAGAGCAGTGAATAAATTACATTTAAAAATCGCATCGCATGGCACTAAAATGGCCCATGCGATGCAATGCGATCTCCTACGCAGAATAGCCCACTAAGCAATTAGCTTAGTGGGCGCCGTGCTAGGAAATAAGTACCCTTTTTTATTTAGCTAAAAACTCACTGGGGACATTATAACCGCAGTACTGAGTACATAATATGTAACTGGCACTATATATGTACAATAAAATTATTGCTTGGCATTCAAATTCAATATCTGAGATAGTACACAAATTTTGTTTTGAAACCTTTTTTTTTTTAACAAATAAAATATATTTGTGTGTATTTTATGTGTTTGATGTGTTTATACAGCATAAATGCAAGATACTTCAAAATACATAATTGAAATATTAAAATATTCTGAAATACGGAATAATCCATTATCCAAAATTCTCCTGGTCCCGAGCATTTTGGAAAAGCGATACTCAACCTGTATAACCAGCATGAATAAAAGCAAAACAGTAAAACAAACGTGCACTGAATTCAGAGCTTTAAATAGTCTTCACCAACTGTTCAAGTGTCCCGGAGGGTCCTGAAGTTTATAGGCCCATAGATGAAGATGGTCATCCGGAGGGAGAACAGTGGATAGCAGGTTTTGCCAGGAGTGGCCCAAGATGGCACAAATAACCAACTCCTACCGCAGTTCTTTGTGCAGAAAGCAAGTCCTCAAGCTCCTACGGATGATGGTTGATGAATGATGTTTGTATCCAAAGCTGAAAGTGGAGCAGTGAGTCCAAACGTGGAAAGTTATAATCTGCCCCTCCCCTTCAGTGAGGCGTGACATACAAAGACATTTCAACTTTTTTGCATACATACATTAGATGTTTTACACTTCAATGATAAGCATAATTAGACAAGCATAGTTAGACATGTTGATTTGCATTAGTTTGTAGTACATTGTTCAATTGGCAGATAGCTAATAGAAAGAAGCTTCTCGTGGTTCTGGATGACTTGGCAGGGATCGACCTAAAGCGTCTACCCGATGGGAGAATGTAAAATAGGTTGTGTCCAGGGTAAAGCTTGTGTGCCGCAATCTTCACCACGCGCTTCTTTACCCTAGCTGAGTGCAGTTCCTGTACAGGGGGAGGTCAGCCCCAATGATCTTCTCTGCTGTCCTCACCACCCTTTGCAGTCTGCGTTTGTCGGACTCATGTGCCCCTCCATACCAGATTATGATCAATGATCAATGGAACAATTCATTATTCAAACAAAATTAAAATATGAGAATGTCCATGTGGAATAAGCAATAAAGTTATTTTTATGTTTTTATGAGTTGTTTTTTTTTAAACGTTTTAAAATGGTAAACATCCTGCGAAATCACTATCATCTTTATGGAGAGTTACAGTGGGCCAAAAAACTATTTGGACAGCCACCGATTGTGCAAGTTGATCCACTAAAAAAGATGAGAGAGGTCTGTAATTTTCATCATAGAGACACTTCTCCTGTGAGAAAAAGAATGTGGAATTTTTTTCTGGTACTTGTTTCCTAGCAGGGTGCCCGTTGGGTCCCATCGCATAATATTACTTAAGGTATGCGATGGGACCCAATCAGACCCGATTTTCGGGTTTTAAGAGCTTCTTGTACAATTTTAAAATCACATTGCATGCCATTACAATGGCATGCAATGCTATGCGACGCGATTAGACCCCAATTTTACATTGTACAGCCTCCCTGATGGCTGATTACAATGTTAAATGCACCCACACACCCGATTTTTAATTGTACACCCACCCTGATGGGTAATTATTATGTGAAATGCCCCCCCCCCCATAGTTAACGCCACCCCAGTATCAACACCAACCCGAAGCGTGGCAAGCGGCGGCGGTACGCGTCCTCCGACCTTTTCATACCCCCACTATCCACGTCGGCGTGGAGTTGATTTTATATAGTGTGGCGAGCGCAGCGAGCCACCAAGCCCGAAGCATGGCGAGGGGACGTGGAATACATGTGAAGTAATCCACGTCCCCTTGCAGGGCTCGCTATGCTCGCCACACTTCGGGCTCAGTAGCTTGCTGCGCTCACCACACTATATAAAATCAACTCCACGCCGACGTGGATAGTGGGGGTATGAAAAGGTCGGAGGACGCGTACCGTCGCCCCTCGCGGGCTCGCTACGCTCGCCGCGCTTCGGGTTGCCATTGATCGTGGCGTGGTGCCTGAGTGTCCCATTTGTGCCTTTATAACGCCTACTAACATGTGAGTGGGATAACAAAAATTACAACTATTTATGTTAAACATACCATCTGCACTATATGTGTCTTTTTTCTGAGTTATTTTCAGAATACCATCAGGACTCAACTTCAAATCTATTTTACATTTATGTAAGAAGGAGTGTTCTTTTCTTTACGTGTGGGATCGCTTAGTGTGACACCAATTTTGTCCTTTCGTGGCATGGTGTTAACAATGGGGGGGCATTTGACATACTAATTACCCATCAGGGTGGGTAAACAATTAAAAATCAGGTCTGGGGGGGGGGGGCATTTAACATAGGAATCAGCCATCAGGGTGGCTGTACAATTAAAAATCAGGTCTAATCGCATCGCATGCGATCTGGTCGCATGCGATGCGATGCGACCCGATTTCACAGACCCAATGCCATACAATGAAAATCATGGCGCCTTGCTAGGAAACAAGTACCTTTTTTTTTTTTTTACCAATTTCCTGTTTTTTATCACATTCTGCTCTCACAGTTGAATTGTACCTATGATTGAAATTACAGACCTCTCTCATCTTTTTAAATTGGTGGCTGTCCAAATACTTTTTTGCCCCACTGTATCACAGTATCACAAGAGAATACAGTATACTGTATATTCATACTGTATAACATGGAAAAATATAAAGATAATTTTTCAAAATGTAAAAAAAAAAGATATGTATTTCTATATCACTCTTATACAGTATGTGTTTTATTAGTTTTACATTTGAATGATTCTCAACATATTCTATAATTGTGAAACTCAACTCTCAGGAAGTTTGGATTTCTTGTATTTTAAATTTACATTTCTTATTTTAATAAAGATACAGGAATGCTACTTCTAATTTAGATGAAAATGTATTATGATTTAATTTATAATCATTGATCATCATATATTTGATACATTTTTGTATAATCAATGTTTAATTTCTGTTACAAATATACAAAATATATAAAAAGCAACACATTCAAACAAAAGTGTAAGGGTATTTTTAATTATCACAAGAAAAACAAACAGAAAACAAAAAACAGCAACAAGGCTGGAGGATTGGGTGGGGGGTGGCCAGTAGGGAAAGGAAACAAAGGAAGGGAGTTCGATGCTTGTGCTGATTATCTTTTGAATATGTATATTTAATTGCCATGATCCAGTCATATTGAAATTACCATATATTTGGATAGGGTTCAGAGGTTCATTTGTGTTTAAAAAGATTAAAAAAAAAACACAGTCGAGGAGCTGTCGATCAATATAATTGAACAAATCATAAATCAATGATTCAGTTAATATTTATAAAACATCACTTATACCTAGCCCAAGAGAGCTCACATTAACATTTCCCTTGAAATGAATCTTCAAAGTTCACACAACTTAACAGAAAATATGGATACAGTATTACTGTTGTTTGTGAATGAATCCATGATTTTTAATACACTTTAAAGAGTTAATGGTTGTTAATAGAACCAGTAGCTAGTTAAGCAATAAGCATTGATACTGTTCAAAATAAATAGATGACAGTAACCTGCCAGAAACTTATAACAATTGATGCAGGAAAGATTGTCAATACCAACACTCATACTAGCAAAAATACATATGGTAGATTTCCAATACCTTCCAGTTACTGGGCAAAGATCTATTAGGCTACCACCAAAGGTGAAATGAGAAGCAGAAGCCATTTAGACTGACCAAATAATATAATAATAGGAAAGTTCCAAGTATATGATTCAGTACAAAGCAATGTGGAATAAGTTGCCTATGACATACTTAGCTTTGTAATAAGGGAGGTCTTCCTGGTACAGCTGAGGAGATTCTGTTCAACAGAATTGAAATTCGGTACTTGTGTATTATCACGGCTCCCATCTCATCCCATCTCATTGCATACCATAATGCAATGAGATGAGATGTGCTGCGATGGGACCCGATCTTATACAATTTAAAATTGTATACCATTGTATATGGCATACAATGAGATGAGATTTTAAATTGTATAAGCACACTAATGGGTGCTTTCAAGGTCAATTGGCCCCCCAATAAGATTTTTAATTGTATAAGCACCCTAATGGGTGCCTACAATGTTAAATGCACCCCCACGCCACCCCCACTATCAACACCAACCCGAAGCGTGACGAGTGCAGCGAGCCCGCGAGGGGCGGCGGTACGCGTCCTCCGACCTTTTCATACCCCCACTATCCATGTCGGCGTGGAGTTGATTTTATATAGTGTGGCGAGCGCAGCGAGCCACCGAGCCCAAAGCGTGGCGAGCGCACGCGTAATACATGTAAAGTATTACGCGTCCGCTCGCCACGCTTCGGGCTCGGTGGCTCGCTGCGCTCGCCACACTATATAAGGTCAACTCCACGCCGACATGGATAGTGGGGGTATGAAAAGGTCGGAGGACGCGTACCGCCGCCCCTCGCGGGCTCGCTGCGCTCGTCACGCTTCGGGTTGGTGTTGATAGTGGTGGTGGCATGGGGGTGCATTTAACATTGTAAGCACCCATTAGGGTGCTTATACAATTATAAATCTTATAGGGGGGCTAATTAACATTGAAAGCACCCATAAGTGTGCTTATACAATTTAAAATCTCATCTCATCTCATCTCATCGTAAGCCATTGTATGCCATATATACAATTTTAAAATTCTACTGATGATGTTATCGATGATGCTGGTTATCGATGATGATGGTACTGAAGAATGCATAACATTTCTATCCATGATGCTGGTAGATGATGATGTACCTCTGGGGACTTTCTAACTTTAACACAATCCATACCACCCTAGCAATCTTCTTCAAATTCTACACATTCATCATATTATCTTCATTATTGTCACATCCAAATATATCACCATTATTCTAATGTATGCAAATCATCACATTTCCAAATGGTTTGAGAAGTTGTGGAAGACTGATGCATTATAATTACAGTGTCAGAATATACAGATGTAACTGCACTCATTGTTGCTGCAATATGGCCACAAAAAAATGTTTGGTCCAGCAAACTCAGATCACTATGCAGCACCATAGACATTCAATGCTCTTTTTTTTTGAGTCACATGTGTTATTTAGAGAATGCCAATTGCTACAGATCTTGTATAACAGGGAGCATGGCTAAATCGGTATAATATTAACCCATTATACAAAAAAATTGACACATACAGTACACTCTCTTTAGATTACCGTGGACTCAATATCTTCTTCAGCTTCAACATTTTTTTAAGGAGCAAATGTTTCCATTTTAAAGGAGACACACCTAGACTCAGGGGTACATTTTAAATGAAATGTGTGTTTCAAAATGCTGGACATTGCTGTCAGTTTGGAGGGGATAACTGCAGTAATTATTACTATGCAATATAAAATACTTCTACTTACATAAAATTCCATGGTACTTGTGTAGTTTCACGGCGTCACTAGATAGGATAGATAGGATACTAGATAGGATACGATTTAGTATGCGAATTGACATAAGATATCGCATAAGTTATAGTATAAGATTTACTATCCATTTCATTACCCCACTATCCACTAGGGCGTGGAGTTGATTTTATATAGCGTGGCGAGCGCAGCGAGCCACCGAGCCCGAAGCGTGGCGAGCGTACACGGAATGTATTTTATGGAATTGAATGCAAATGGCATGCGATATTGGTGACTTGCTTTGAAACAACATCCGTGTCCGCTCGCCACGCTTCGGGCTCGGTGGCTCGCTGCGCTCGCCACGCTATATAAAATCAACTCCACGCCCTAGTGGATAGTGGAGTAATGAAATGGATAGTAAATCTTATACTATATCTTATGCGATATCTTATGTCAAATCGCATACTAAATCGTATCCTATCTAGTATCCTATCTAGTGGCGCCGCGAAACTACTCAAGTACCAATTCCATTAACCTGACTACACTCATTAACCTGAATCCACACTCATTACTAGATCCCATTCACAATTGCAGGACTTTCTTCGGGCAGCACCAACCCTATGGAATGCCCTTCCACACACATTAAGATTCTTCTCTAACCTCCAAACTTTCAAGTTTTCTTTAAAAACTCACCTCTTCAGGCAGCTTATCAATTTCCAAAACCCCCACATAACTTCCTGTAGCATTCATATCTAACTGCATTTTATCAGGACTGTCTTGTAATCTGGTGGGACTGCCTATTATCCCTATAGATTGTATAGTTGCAAGCATGGCCCTTCTACCTCTATGCTGCTTTGTTACAACCCAGTTAGAACCCAATTAGTTTTATCACTGTTTCCAATTGTAAAGGGCAATGGTATATGCTGAGCTATATATAAAAAAGAACAACTGTAAATAAATAAATAATTAAATAAATAAATTACAATTTTTTTTATTGCAATTTCAAATTGCTATTGTATGATAATTATACAGGCTAAAAAGAATCCAACAAACACTATAAAAAATGAATAATCTCTTTCCATTACTTTCATAGGACCTTTCAGTTTGGTGGTGCAGTGTGGATCTTAAAATTGTCCATCACAAAGAAAAAGCCAGTTCTGCCATACTTTGTTCAGCAACATTTCTGCGGTTGAAAACATGATGGTCCATGTAAATATGTAATATAAACAAATAAGTCATTTTACCTTCTTGAACATGCTCAAATCCAGATGAAGTGAATAGTAGCTGGCATGCACCCATATCCCATTCACTTCGATGGGACCAGGCAGTGATGCAAACAAATGGGGAATGGTGTGCTGTGATCATATTGCATTCCTGATACAGTGTAGAAGAACACATCTGTACCATAGATTTTTTAATGCATATTATTCAGTGCAAATTATTCCTCAAAAAGTAACATACTATACAGTAAAATACTAATCTTAACTTAATATTGTTATGTTCTCAATCTAACCACTAATTTAAAGTAGAAAAAAATTATTGTTTTAATTTAAGAAAGGCTGATTTAACATCATTGTTCCTAAGACAATAAATTAAAGGATTCAGCATTGGTGTAATAATCACATAAAATATAGCAATAAATTTGTCTGTTCCTGTTAGAGAGCTTGACCTAGGTTTCATGTAGGCGGCCATAGCTGAGCCATAAAATATTGTCACAACTGCCATGTGAGACCCACAGGTGGAGAAAGCTTTCCGCCGCCCGGCTGAAGATTTAATTTTTAAGATAGATACAATTATTTGACTATAAGATATTACAATAAATGTGACTGGTGCCATGAGAACAATCACACCAACAATAAAAATAATAAATTCGATAAATAAAATGTTTTCACAGCCCAATGATAATACTTCTGGCACTTCACATAAAAAATTATTAATTTCATTTTTGTTACAAAGATTTACATTGAGTGTAAGAGTAACATGGGGAATAGAAAGAAAAAAACCACATATCCATGTGCCTATGACGAGTCTCACGCAAACCGTCTTACTCATGATGGTAGTGTAATGTAATGGATAACATATAGCTGCATAACGGTCATAAGCCATTACAACAAGCAAAATACACTCTGTTAGCCCTAAGGAAAGAGAAACATACATTTGTGTTGCACACTCAGCAAAAGAGATAATTTTCTTTACCGACATCAGATCTTTGAGCATCCTCGGCACAGTGGAAGATGAGTAGCAGAGATCCAGAAAGGAGAGGTTGCCCAGGAAGAAATACATAGGGGTGTGAAGGCTGACATTAGTCACAATTAGAAAAATGATGGAGATGTTTACAAATAATGTGACCATGTACACAACCAAGAAGACAAAGAAAAGAATAACTTGTGTCATGGGATTACTGGAAAGTCCAAGAAGAATAAATTCCTTTATAGCTGTGCCATTTTTCCAAGGCATTCTTTAAAATGAAACGGAAAACAAAACTCATTGATCTTTTATTCTTTTATTTACGTGGAGTGCAGCAGGCATAATGCGGGACTATATATATATATATATATATATATATATATATAGACTTTTGGTTTGCAGGATGGCACTCTAAATAGAAAAAAATCCCGGTGCCAGGAACATAAAGTTTTAGGACATGAAAAGCACTTACCCCCCTTGGTTGTAGAAGGATAGGAACCGGCACACGGGTGGATGGTGAAGAAAAGTTGATTTATTGTACAAACATGATTGCACACAACGACAGCTGTACACCTGACAGCTGTTTCAACCGAAATAAACCTCTGATGAAAACCGTTTATTTCGGTTGAAACAGCTGTCAGGTGTACAGCTGTCGTTGTGTGCAATCATGTTTGTACAATAAATCAACTTTTCTTCACCATCCACCCGTGTGCCGGTTCCTATCCTTCTACAACCAAGGGGGGTAAGTGCTTTTTATATATATATATATATATATATATATATATATATATATATACACACACTTCTGTAGAGAACCAGCACTCCAATGAATAAGGTTCGGCTGCCCCGGGTGCCTTCGGTGTGATATGGATATATGTAGCAATAATCCGCGTCACTCCAGGGGTCTTGGTTCAAATAAGTTTTACGACATAAATCATCAGCAGATAATCATTCCATGTGCTAACAACGCCAACGTTTCAGTGCCGTCTGGCACTTTTATCAAGACTGCACATGATGGTAACACTGTGACAACTGCTCGCTCGGCGGCGAGGACACATGATCGCACGGCAGCGATATGACAAGTACATTTATACTCACCAGTCCTCGATCCTTCCAGCGGCCGAGTGTGGGGTGCGCTCACTCCCAAGAGAGAATCGCATCCCGCTGACGTCAGTCCCAACTAGGTTGCTGAGCAACAGTACAGGACGCTGTCCCTGGCCGCCGGTCAGATCACGTGGACCGGAGGTCAACATGGAACCTGCAATTAGCGCAAAAGATACATGCAAGAGATACATAGTAGCAAGCATAGTACTGTACATGATGAATGTGCTGCATTGTACTCTAGTTGCAGGCTTATTTTAAAGAAAAGTGTGCCAGCTAAATCTCTTAGTTTGTGAGCAGAAGATCCACTTGGATTCAAGTCTGAGGAGATTGCCATCTCTGTCCCCTCCCCGGATGGAAGCCGGGATATGGTCGATGAGAATACATTTCATATCATTAATTGTATATCCAGCTTCTAGCCAATGTCTGGCTACTGGTTGGTCAGATCGCTTGGTCTGTATGGCCTGGTTGATAGATGATCTGTGCAATGCCATCCGTACACGAAATGTACGGATGGGTTTCCCTACATAATGTAGGTTGCATGGACAGTACAATAAATATATAACGTGTGTCATCTGGCACTTCAATACATGTATGATATGAAACATCTGTTCCCGATGGGGGTGCTTAAATAAGTGGCCCGTAATCATATTCTTGCAAGTCGTGCACTTTAAACACCTGTAACATCCAGGCTGTCGCTTCAAGAAGCTGGATGTAGGTGCACTACAGTTGAATCCTGTTATGTCCGTGTGCATCACCAGGTCTTTGATATTACATCCTCTGGTATAAAAGGAAAAAGGTTGTAGCGAGTGGAGGCTGGATAAATTGGTGTCTGTTTTCACAATTGGCCATAGTGGCCTGGTGGCCCTTTGGACCACTGGGGTTTGGGTGTATTAGACAATAGTTGAGATCTGGGTATGGATAATACCTCTTTTTGGGTATTCCTAAATGTGTTCAGGTCATAACCTCGATGGTGGAACCTCTGTACCATGGCATCTGTGGCTATGGTGGCCGCTTCAATGGTGCTGAGATTTTGGAAGTCCCTTCTTGTGGGGACTTCCAAAATCTCAGCTCAATGTCTGTTATAGTGAAATTTAGATATCTTGGGGTATGGATTACACCTGACCCGCTAGAGTACGTGGCACAAAATATAGTACCTATCACATATGAATTTAAACGGAAAGCACACTTATGGAAAAAACTACCTTTAACAGTAATAGGGTGCATTAATTTAATTAAAATGATAATACAGCCCAAATATTTATATCTACTACAGCACTCGCCGGTATATATACAAAAAAAAGTATTCACTACAATAGATAGTATTATATTATCTTTTATTTGGGGCAACGGAACACCAATAATAGTTTTAAAAGCTTTAAAAAAAAAAAGGAGGGTTGGGTTGGACTTCACAATATACAAGCATATTATCTAGCCACACAATTAGTTCATATATCGGAATGGTTGCAAGGAAAATGTGGGGACACTTTCTCAGAATTTTATTATACACATAGAATTCAACCATACAATTTTTGTTGTCTGACAATTCAATTTCAGCACTACCACCGCTGATGAGACAGAATAGGCTAGTATGGAGACAGGCACATAATATATGTGACTGGAAAGATATTGACGAAGATCAATCACTATGGTATAATGCAACATTTAAAGAATGAATTCCCCTCTCGAAAGATAATATTTGGAGAAAAGCTGGAATAAGTACAATAAAACAGTGTATATGAAGATGGGATATTTAAAACATTTGAACAAATGAGAAGGGAATTTAACATCCCAAATACAATGTTTTTTAGATATTTACAATTGAGACATGGGATTAGTACCGAATTTGGGGAATTAACCTTAGATATCTATAGATCACCCATAAAGAAATTGTTATATAAGCTGGGAAAGAGTAAACAGATATCAAGGGTCTATACTATGTTGAATAGTTACATAAATCTGCAAATATTTGCCCACTTAAAAAAATAAATGGGAGCAAAATTTGGGAAACCTAACAGAGGAACAGTGGGTTCAAATATTGGGATCAATGTGGCTGACAACCCCAAATATATCTATATATTATGCATAGAGTATACTATTCACCAGTGTCCTTATTCAAGGCTCACCTACGCTCCAACACAGTATGTCCTAAATGTGGGGCAGAGGGAGCCGATTTTTGGCATTTAATATGGAGCTGTCCGCGGATATTTAAATTCTGGAAATATGTATGGAGGGACATTTTAAAGACTGAACCTACTCTCCCAGAGATGTCACCACAAATATGTTTATTTGGCTTAGATCTAAGAGAGACGCGAATGTTGGATCTTCCCTGAGCTGAGGGGGCGGGACCACGGCGGTGCGGGAGTGAGGGTGTTGTGAGGTGAGCTCCCTGGACTTCCATATATCCGTAAAAAGAGCCTGACCTTTGCTGACGAAAGCCCGATACGCCGGGACTGGAAGTGCACTCCGTAACAGAAAGTTCATTGTCGACAATCGTGGCTTGGTCCTGAGAGCCCGGATACTGCTGGTAATACTGGGCGCATGATTGTGACGCAGCCAGCCTCCACGCCGTAGACGTGGTTGCGGGAACTCGGAAGCAGAGACGCCGGCGGTGACCCGCTGTGTGGGAGACGGCGGTAACAGTAACACACCGGCCCCGACTTGAAGCCATAGACGCGGCTGCGGGTATACAGCTGCTGTGACGCCGGCGGTGGTGACCCGCTGTGAAGTGGACGGCGGCAGAAGCCACGCCGGACCCGATCCGGAGCAATAAGGAGTGACAGGCTCCAGTACAGACTACTGGGTCCCTGCTCCCAGGGCAGACAGCACAAATTGGTCTTCACCCTGCAGCAGTCCGAGAGAGGTCGGAAAAAACCAGAGAAGCCAGACCGAATGCATTATTAAACAGGTACAATTACAATATTGAAAGATCCCTGAATGGCATTATGTACCTGAAATTGCCTAAAGCTATTGCACCCTTGATGATTATATGGTAGCTAAGCTGGTCTAGGGGACACTTTACTACTGGACGGCTATAAGATAGAGCCTACCCTGATACATTGAAATTTTGGTGGAGTTGAGTGAAGTCGGGGACAGTGAGAGGGTCCCCTTCCTTCCCTACCCTGATATAACAAAAAAGGGTATGGCCCTGCATATCACAGTCTGATTTATTACAGTTTGAAATTTTTCTATTTTTTTTTTCTTTTTTGTTATCCTGAGCTTTCCCCCCAAATACCCGGAATAATCCAGGTGATATCTACATAAAGACTTTAACCCTGATACTAGGCTAGCTACCACCAGGGAAACCGAGGCTTAAGAAAAGGACCCAGTAAACTTTATCGGCACTGACCTCTCCTTGAAGGAATAACAACATTGGGGGAACATACTGTATAAATAAATTAATCTGACCATAGAATGGGCAAAACAGGCAATGCAGCCGCTGCTGCACGCCTGGAAAAGTTTGCCCGTACACAAGGGGGCAATGTGTTGCAGACCCCAACTACGACCCCGCAAACTACCCCTTCTAAAAGCAAGTCTGCGTCACCGGCACCTGATAACACGCTTGAGCAAATATTGGGAGCAATAAACACCTCAGAACAACGTCTCTCGGATCAAATTAAGGACTTACAAACAGACATATCATCTATTAAGCTTGATTTGAAAAAAACAACAGAAAGGATCAGTGCAGCCGCAGAACGTATCTCAGTTATCGAGGATAACAGCATTAATTGTACCCGCAAAGTTGACAGATTGACCCAACAAGTAGCAGAAATGAAGTCAAAACTGCTGGATATCGAGGGTCGTACCCGTAGAAATAATCTGCGATTTGTGGGTATCCCCGAAAAAGAAGAGGGAGCTGATGCCCCAAAATTTATGCTGGAATGGATCTGTTCAACTTTTTGTCAGGAGATGTTCTCAAAGCAACTTGCAATAGAGCGTGCGCATAGAGTGCCCCTAAGACCGCTTCCTCCGGGATCCCCTCCTCGGACATTAATAGCGAAGTTTCTGAACTTCCAGGACAGAGACACACTCCTGCGCTTGATCCGCCTTAAGGGCCCACTGATGTATAATGGCACCCAGGTCTCCGTCTTTCCGGACTTCGCATTGGAGGTGCAGAAAGATAGAGCCAAGTTCGTGGACGTGAAAAAGCGACTCCGGGAGAAAGACATTAAATATTCAATGTTGTTCCCCTCCAAGCTTAGGGTGATTCATAACAATGAGACTCTATTTTTTCCAACTCCGCAGGATGCTATGAAATGGCTCGACACTAGTATTCCCGGGCTTCGTCAGCTGGCAGAAGTCTAGGCTCCTAAGAACGAATAACTAAGATACCAGGGAGCTCTCTTCCGCATATTGGTGGCCCTTTTTTGTTTTTTTTCTATTTTTTAGCCCCCAATTGGAGGCAGGGAGTACTGAGAGCTCTCCTTGGTTCCTCTTTTTTTTTTTGGGGGGGGGGGGGGGGGAGGGGGTAGGGGGGGAGAGAGAAATAGGTATGCCCAACATTGGGAGGTATACAGGGAGGGGGGAGGGACATTTGGGGATCTTTGTTTGTGTACAGTATGTGTTGATTTTGTGTGTTATACTGCGCCTGTTGACCTGTCGCCCTACCCTAATTTATCAAGGAAAGAGGCATGGCAGGGTCCCATAACCATGGTATGAAGATTAAAGTATTGACCTGGAATGTTAGAGGGTTGAATTGCAAAGTAAAGCGCTCCTTGGTTATGAACTATTTAAGGAAAATGGGGCCAGATATAATCGCTCTAACAGAAACTCATTTGATGGGAGGGAAACAAATGGCTCTAAAGAGGCCATGGGTTGGATACAGCTGTCATGCCTCTTTCACTTCCTCTGCAAGGGGAGTTTCACTGCTTATTAAAAAAAAACCTGCCGTTCATTTGTAATAGAGTCTGGGTCGACCCAGGGGGGTGCTATATATTTTTAGACTGCCAAATTTATGATTCCCCGTTTATTATATTGTCTATATATATCCCACCCCCTTTCTCCTATAACATATTGACAAAAGCTTTTGAATTTGCTGCCCTATCCCCCAACTCCCCGGTCATATGTATGGGAGACCTAAATAACATCCTGGATCCCCTACTAGACCGGTGGAGAAGTGGAAACGGCGGAACTATAGGGAGTAATAAGGGATTGGCGGATTTCATGCAAAATGTGGGATGGGCTGACCGTGGCGGATACAAAATCCCTCCACTCGTCAGTTTTCCTGTTTCTCTACATCCTATTCCACCTTTTCTAGGATTGATTATATTTTAGTCTCCAGAAGCCTCACCCCCCAAGTCCATAGGATAGAATATGGTGCGAGAGGTATCTCGGATCATTCACCGGTATACATGGAAATTTTATTGGACTACGACCGGGGGTGCAGTTTCTGGAGCTTTAACCCAAACTGGTTGGACGGTATTAATAGTAGGATGAATTTAGAAGACCAATGGCAGGAGTATTGGGAATATAATTATGGCTCTGCCTCAGCATCTATAGTATGGGATGCCTTTAAGGCATACCTAAGAGGTACCCTACGAAAAGGTATAACAGAATTGAAAAAGGAGAGTAGAAGGATAATTCAGGAAAAAGAAGAAATATGTATAGCCAGGGAAGCAGAATATCTGACCAATAACACAGATAGCACCTATCAATCCTGGCAAAAGGCCCAGAGTACTTGGCTGGATGCAGTGAAAGCAGATAATGCTAAAATCATGCTTTACAAAACACAGGTAAAATACCGGCATTCAGATAGATCAGGTAAATACCTCTCCTTCCTGGCGCGAGCAGAACAGTCCTCTAAAACAATCTGTGCGATCAGAAATGAAGCGGGGGAATTAGAAAGTTCTACCCCACAAATAGGGGAAGCATTCAGGCAATATTTCTCTAGAATCTACTCCTCTCAGTTGCAGCACAATTCTATTGAGATTGAGGGATTCTTAGAAAACATCGACCTCCCAGTCCTACATAAAGATGCTAGAACAGATTTGGAATCCCCCTAAGGATCACCAAGGTTGTCACTGCAATTCAGGAATCACCCAGTGGGAAAGCTCCAGGATTAGATGGCATCCCCATCGAAATTTATAAGAAATATATAACCTTCTTGGCTCCCCGACTTTTGGTAACACTAGATAACTGTTTTGCAGAGGGTATCATTCCCGCAACAATGTCGGAAGCTAAAATTGTTGTGATACTAAAAGCGGGGAAACCCGCTTGTGATCTTGATTCGTACAGGCCTATCTCTTTATATACCCACTTGCAGACTGCCGGTAAGGACAGCAGCGGGTCAATTGTTGTCTCACTCGACGCAGTTAAAGCCTCGATGTTATTGAATGGCCCTACCTTTGGGCGGTGCTTAGAGCATTCGGGTTGGGGCCAAAATTCATCAAGTGGCTACAACTTTTATACTCAAGCCCGAGGGCCAGGGTATCCGTTAATGGGTGGATTTCCCCAGCATTTGCTCTTGCCCGGGGGACGAGACAGGGGTGCCCTCTCTCCCCTGTCCTGTTCGCCCTAGCAATAGAACCTCTGGCCTGCTTGTTGAGGCAACACCCCGCAGTTATAGGCTTTCCGTTAGGTGTATGTAACGACGTGGTCTCACTATACGCTGATGACCTTTTAATATATTTGCTGGATTATACTAAGTCCCTCCCAGTGGTTCTTGAACTGATCGACAACTTTGGTGATTTTTCCGGATTTAGAATTAATAAGACAAAATCTATTATTTTCCCAGTTAGTCCACCTCTGAGACAGTCTCCATTACCCTCCCAACCTCTGAAATGGGTCCTGATATTTAAATATCTTGGTATAAATGTATCCCCTGATCCCAGTGAGTATGTACAACTTAATATTCAACCTATATTTATATGGTTAAAGGAAAAGATAAAATCTTGGTCTAAACTTCCCTTGATAGTCACAGGGAGAATAAACCTGGTTAAAATGGCGGTTCTCCCAAAGTTCCTATATGTTTTTTCCCAGTCTCCGGTTTACCTCCCAAAATCCCTATTCCGTAAATTAAATAGCATGATTGCTGCATTTGTTTGGAACGGAGCCCGTCACAAAATGAAATTAAATAATCTGATGAGGGAGAATGACGAAGGAGGATTAGGCTTGCCGGATATGAGGCATTATTACCTGGCAGCCCAGTCAGCACAATTAAGAACTTGGTTTAAACCTGAGGTGCATGGATGGGAGTATGCAAATAAACTATCCTCCTTCCCAACCACCGGTGCCAGTCCGGCACAAAAAATCATGCAAGGAAAATTAACCAACACAGACCCCCCATTAACAGTACAGGCCATTAAAATCTGGCGAGAGATTGATCAGTTAATGGGTGTGGACTTTCTGGATAGAGACTATCGGATTGTGGACCAGCTTACCGACAGGGAAGGGACTAATCTACAGATAATTGAGGCATGGCACTATTATGAAGTGACCAAACTTCACCAGATTTTCTCTTCAACGGGGTTTAAATCGTTTATGCAATTAAGGGCGGAATTCAACTTGCTGCAGACACATTTTTATCGATATCTTCAGCTAAGAAGCGTTATACAATCATATTTTGTTGATGGTACTCCTAAATTTGGGGAATCATCAATAAAATCATTGTTGAAGTCTAGTAATAAAAAAATGATAGTCTCTAGGATATATAAGACCTTGGGTAAAGAAAAACACAAAGACGATTTAACGGACCTGCGGGGAAAATGGGTACAAGATGTCGGAGAATTGAACGAGGAAGAGTGGTCAATGGCAATGAAATGTATAAACAAAGCCACCAACTCCCTTCGTGTCCAGTTAACACAACTGTACATATTTCATAGATCGTACCTATCCGTGAAAACAATAGCTAAATTCCCAGGGAGATCTGCTGCAACATGTCCCAAGTGTGGCGACCCTCTTGGCACTTTTTTTCACCTGCTTTGGGAATGCCAGGGGGTTACAAAATTTTGGGACGATGTTAAAAACATAATTGCAGGCACGGGGTACAATATTGAAATATTATCCAGTAAATGTTGTTTACTGGGCATCACGGGCGATACTATAGGTGGCAACGACAAAACCTATATTAATAATCTATGTTCACTGGCAAAACTTATAATCGGGAGAAACTGGATGGCCAAAACAGCACCCGAGATGAACTGCTGGGTAGCATTAGTAAATTATATAATTAGACAAGAAAGATCCGTACACTTTTATACTATAATTAAATTCAAGTTAATATGGCACAAATGGATTAACTCCTCGCATTATCAAGTATAAAATAGTATACACACAACAATACAGATAGAGCCACATAACATTAAACACGGGGCGAAGGATATGGGTGGGCAATAATTGTGTGGGAATATTTATAATCACGGCATGAATTATAAACAGTCACTGAAATTTGAATCATGTGAAGATAGAAACCTGTATTTACCCAATTCTGAGCAGATAAGACTGTGGTATTAATCAAATTATTTAGGACATAACTTAAATGTAAAGTATATATATTCAAATTACTTATCTCACTCGTATTTTTAACTTATTGTATTTTCTTCTCACCTTTTTTTTTTTTTCTTAACACATAAAATAATTCACTTGTATTATTGATAATTTATGGAGTGTATGCCAGAACAATCTAGTCTGATATTATGTACATTTCTAATAGCCCTATATAGAATATATGCAGTGTGGTCCCAACTCCCCCTAATATACAGTAACATACCCCTTCCGACTTGCCATAGATGACCCGCCCGCTAATACATAGGTCGAACTCAGTATCTACAAAAGACAAAAACTAACTAATATCAACCTTCTCAGCCAACAAGTATTATTGATGAGTATAACTAACTGCCCACGTCAGTACTATCCCAGCATAAGGTCTGGTATACAAAACGATAAATGTGGAGAAGAGGGGCTGGGTCATGCCTTGTTATATATACCGGTTGACAGCCTATCATGTGTGTAGGCGAAGGCGACAAAAAACAGGCGCATTAAGAATACTACTAACTGTATCTTTTTTTTTTTTTTTTTACACACATATCATTGTAAGTGCAGCTATGTTGTATGTCTATATGTAATATGTCTATATGTTGTATTAATTTGAAAAAAGAAATAAAGACTTGAAATAAGAAGGAGATCTAAGAGAGACGCATACAGTCACAATATATCAATACGTCCTATGCCTAACTACACTGGCTAAGGTTTTGATCGCAAGAAAGTGGTTAGCAACAGAAGTACCTAATATTAGTCATTGGAGAGCGTTGGTGAACGAGACCTCTGGACATGAGAAATTCACATATCAAACTAGAGGATCAATGGCTATCTATCTCAAGAAATGGGATAGATGGAGTATATTAACCTTAGATAGTGAAAATAGAATATAATTGTAATAATAGGAACGGATTATCAACATAAAGACAATTAAAAATAATAAGGGGATGAGCAAAGTAGGAAGGATGCAAAATAATATATAAGGAGGAAAGGAGAGGGAAGGAGAAAAGATAGGAAAGAAAGGAAAAATAAACGAGAAAAAGAAAAAAAACAAAAATAGAATAGAGGATAGATTAATTAATAAGAAGCAATAGCACAACTTAAAGAACAACGTCATATATAATATTTTTTTTTTTTGTGGGCATATATAACATGACATTGGAATGGAGAGTGAAAGTAGGAAAAGGAAAATGTAAAAAAAAAGAGAAAAAAAAAATGGAAATAGTGGGAGATGCAAAATATGGGAAGGATATAGAAAGGGAAGTAGGGTAGGGGGAGATGTGTGGCTAATCTTTGTTCTTCCACCTACACGTGATATATAGGAATAATATTAACCATTACACACACTAAAACAACACCGGAACACAAATAAATGAAACACAAAACAACATAATAATTTAAAAGAATTTATTTTGCACACTACACAATAACATAGCACATAAGGATTAAATAAGAAAAACACAATAATGTAATAAATAAATATAAAAAAAAAAAACTTAAGTCACTTTTAAATTATAAACACAAATTACAAGGTAGTACAATACATCCCCACACCCAAATACAAGAACTTAACAAAAATGAGTAAATGAATCCGACCCAATATTATAGCATCTCCTGCTATCTATGGTAAATATGTGGTGATATAGAGTGAAAATACATGAAGAAAAGAGACTCATGCATTAAATTTAATGTAAATATATATGTATTAGATATCACTGTTAAGTATTGTCTCTTCATAACTATGTACATATATGTCAATGTAAATGTAAATGTCATGGAAAAATATGTCTAAATGTAATATGAGAATGAAGTGTGAAAGAAAAAAAAAAAGGAAATGAGAAAGAAATAATAAAGAATTTAAAAAAAAAAGTGCACGACTTGCAAGAATATGATTACGGGCCACTCGTTTAAGCATCCGCATAGGGAACAGATGTTTCATATCAAACATGTATTGACGTGCCAGACGACACATGTTATATATTTATCGTACTGTCCATGCAACCTGCATTATGTAGGGAAAACCATACAAAAATACAGCTCGTGTACGGTTGGCATTGCACAGATCATCTATCAACCAGGCCATACAGACCAAGCGATCTGACCAACCGGTAGCCAGACATTGGCTAGAAGCTGGACATACAATTAATGAAATGAAATGTATTCCCATCGACCATATCCTGGCTTCCATCCGGGGAGGGGACAGAGATGGCAATCTCCTCAGACTTGAATCCAAGTGGATCTTCCGCTTACAAACTGTTAGACCTAAGGGTCTCAATGAGAGATTTAGCTGGCACACTTTTCTTTAAAAAAAGCCTAAAACTACTATGCAGCACATCATGTACAGTACTATGCTTGCTACTATGTATCTCTTTCATGTATCTTTTGTGCTAATTGCAGGTTCCATGTTGACCTCTGGTCCGCATGATCTGACCGGCGGCCGGGGACAGCGTCCTGTACTGTTGCTCAGCAACCTAGTCAGGACTGATGTCAGCGGGATGTGCCTCTCTCTCGGGAGTGAGCGCGCCCCACACTCGGCCGCTGGAAGGATCGAGGACTGGTGAGTATAAATGTACTTGTCATATCGCCGCCGTGCGATCATGTGTCCTCGCCGCCGAGCGAGCAGTTGTTACAGTGTTACCATCATGTGCAGTCTTGATAAAAGTGCCAGACGCACTGAAACGTTGGCGTTGTTAGCACATGGAATGATTATCTGCTGATGATTTATTTCATAAAACGTTGGCATTGTTAGCACATGGAATGATTATCTGCTGATGATTTATTTCATAAAACTTATTTGAACCAAGACCCCTGGAGTGATGCGGATTATTGCTACATATATATATAAAGTCCAGATGGGAGCAGCACATCCTCAACCAGAAGAATAAGTCAGGGTGCCATCCATAACCCCGCAGGGTCAGCATACAGATCCAGACGGCGGCACTCCCCCAATAAAGATATTCTCACTCAGCAGAATTCAACGTTTCGAACCTTTTATTTAACGGTTCTTCATATCCTGATGAAGAACCGTTAAATAAAAGGTTCGAAACGTTGAATTCTGCTGAGTGAGAATATCTTTATTGGGGGAGTGCCGCCGTCTGGATCTGTCTACATATATATATATATATATATATATATATTTATATATATATATATATAGTAGGTGGAAGGTGTGGCACTCACAATCTGTCACTCAATAAACTAAACGCTGCCACTGTGATGTCATCAATGTTTCAAAACTATAATGTTTTGTCATCAGGATCTATATATATATAGCACAGCAGGGGAGTGCACCACTCGCAGTTAATGATGTACACCAGACCAGTAGTAATTTTGCAACGTTTCAACGTCCTTTTAGTAGGACATTTTCATCAGGCTCGATATATGAAAAAACATTACATACCTTTATACACCTCTGTGACAACTGACTCCTGACCACGCTGGCCCGTTTCCGGGTCCCGCACGTATGACGTCATCAGTATTCGACCAGTGCAACCATCACCAAGACAACAAGACTAAACAATGACACACACATAAAACAATGAATGCTTGCTTAAGGGAGCACAATATAAGGCATCAATAAACTTTCTCATATGAGTGCAAAACAATGCTATGTAAATATCGCAGTAATATGCATGAGAGGAGTAGAACACGCACAGACGTTAACCCTGTCAGAGCCCATCATATGATAGTACAATAATACTGCAGTTCGCAGTTACACTTAGCAATCAGTTGATGGATAACTACAATGATAGTTGCAGTTAAGCTAATCAGGTTGCTTACATAAAGAAGACAACAATCTGCTAGGACAATTCCCTGGTGACTACCAAATTTATGAAGTTTATTTCCTAGTCATATAACTTACAGTATGCCCAAGTGTTCGTTGAGACCATTCGGTGCAATGGTACCCAACCGGTGTATCCACCTGGTCTTGCATTTTAAGAGTTGTAAACCCCTATTGCCTCCACAGAGGCTCTGTGGGATGTGATCAATCATGCGGTATTTAAGTTGGGGAAGGGTGTGCTTCCTGGTGACAAAGTGTTTAGGAACAGGCAGATCACATTTGCCCCCAGCTAATGCGGCTCTAATGGTGGAGCGGTGGGTGGTGATGCGTTCTTTAAACGTCCGCTCCATCTTGCCAATATATGACAAGCCGCAGGGACAAATGAGTTGATATATGACAAATTTTGTTTGGCAATTCAAGGTATGTCTAATAGTGAATTTAGTACCATGCTGGGGGTGGTAAAATTCATTGCCTGGAATCAAATTAGCACACACAGTGCATGTACATCTGATACAACCCCGGGGCTGGGGCTGACAGGACATTTTGAAGTCGGTGATATCTGTTTTCACTAACATGTCCCATAAATTGGGGCCGCATTGGTAGCAAGACATTAATCTACTGGTGGGAATGTTAATGTCCTTGTCACTGGTAATTATCGGCCATAACTTTTTGGACACCCTGTTGATGGTGGTGCTAGCGGTGGTATATTTAGTAACCCAAGGGATGGTGTTGCCTCGATCAGTTTTAGTTTTAGGGGCCAATAACTGTTCCCGGGTAATCAATGATGCCCGATGTTTGGCATTCAAAAGATCAAGTTGCTTGTAACCCCGCTCAAGGAATCTCTGCATCAGAGCGTCAATTTGTTTATCAGCTTCTGCAGGATCTGAAACTATGCGTTTGATCCACACCATTTGCGAATATGGGAGTCCTTTAACTAAACTGCGTGGATTGCAACTTGTGCCATGCAGTAAGTTATTGCGATCGGTTTCTTTTTGAAATAATGTAGTAGAAACATTACCATTCGCAATGGAAATAGTTACATCAAGGAAATTTATGCGGACTTGGTCATAGGTCATGGTTAGTTTGACAGGACTGGGGGATTCATTGTGCAGATCAACAAGTGAAATTAGATCAACTATGGGATTAGACCAAATTAACAACAGGTCATCAATGAATCTTCTATACAATAAAATCTTTGCAGATATGAGAGGATCACTGAAGAACAATGACTGCTCGATGGTGAACATATATATGTTAACATATGCCGGAGCGGCGTTAGACCCCATCGAGCAGCCATTGGTTTGTAACCAGAATTTACCATCATGTACAAAAAAATTCTTAGTTAGTACAAAATCTAGTAACGACAGCATAAATTGAGATTCAGGACCACAATAATCAGCCTGTTGGCCGATGAAGTCTTCCACTGCACGCATACCAGCCGTGTGGGGTATAATACTATATAGGCTTTTTACATCAAGGGTTACAAGCCAAATGTCATCTTATTTCACTTGTTGATCTGCACAATGAATCCCCCAGTCCTGTCAAACTAACCATGACCTATGACCAAGTCCGCATCAATTTCCTTGATGTAACTATTTCCATTGCGAATGGTAATGTTTCTACTACATTATTTAAAAAAGAAACTGATCGCAATAACTTACTGCATGGCACAAGTTGCCATCCATGCAGTAAGTTAAATGACTCCCATATTCGCAAATGGTGCGGATCAAACGCATAGTTTCAGATCCTGCAGAAGCTGATAAACAAATTGACGCTCTGATGCAGAGATTCCTTGAGCGGGGTTACAAGCAACTTGATCTTTTGAATGCCAAACATCGGGCATCATTGATTACCCGGGAACAGTTATTGGCCCCTAAAACTAAAACTGATCGAGGCAACACCATCCCTTGGGTTACTAAATATACCCCCGCTAGCACCACCATCAACATGGTGTCCAAAAAGTTATGGCCGATAATTACCAGTGACAAGGACATTAACATTCCCACCAGTAGATTAATGTCTTGCTACCAACGCGGCCCCAATTTACGGGACATGTTAGTGAAAACAGATAACACCGACTTCAAAACGTCCTGTCAGCCCCAGCCACGGGGTTGTATCAGATGTACATGCACTGTGTGTGCTAATTTGATTCCAGGCAATGTATTTTACCACCCCCAGCATGGTACTAAATTCACTATTAGACATACCTTGAATTGCCAAACAAAATTTGTCATATATCAACTCATTTGTCCCTGCGGCTTGTCATATATTTGCAAGACGGAGCGGACGTTTAAAGAACGCATCACCACCCACCGCTCCACCATTAGAGCCGCATTAGCTGGGGGCAAATGTGATCTGCCTGTTCCTAAACACTTTGTCACCACGAAGCACACCCTTCCCCAACTTAAATACCGCATGATTGATCACATCCCGCAGAGCCTCCGTGGAGGCAATAGGGGTTTACAACTCTTAAAATGCGAGACCAGGTGGATACACCGGTTGGGTACCATTCAACCGAATAGTCTCAACGAACACTTGGGCTTAAGTTGTATGACTAGGAAATAAACTTCATAAATTTGGTAGTCACCAGGGAATTGTCCTAGCAGCCTGTTGTCTTCTTTATGTAAGCAACCTGATTAGCTTAACTGCAACTATCATTGTAGCTATCCATCAACTGATTGCTCAGTGTAAATGCGAACTGCAGTATTATTGTACTATCATATGACGGGCTCTGACAGGGTTAACGTCTGTGCGTGTTCTACTCCTCTCATGCATATTACTGCGATATTTACATAGCATTGTTTTGCACTCATATGAGAACGTTTTTTGATGCCTTATATTGTGCTCCCTTAAGCAAGCATTCATTGTTTTATGTGTGTGTCATTGTTTAGTCTTGTTGTCTTGGTGATGGGTGCACTGGTCGAATACTGATGACGTCATACGTGCGGGACCCGGAAACGGGCCAGCGTGGTCAGGAGTCAGTTGTCACAGAGGTGTATAAAGGTATGTAATGTTTTTTCATATATCGAGCCTGATGAAAATGTCCTAATAAAAGGACATTGAAATGTTGCAAATTTACTACTGGTCTGGTGTACGTCATTAACTGCGAGTGCCGCACTCCACTGCTGTGCTATCCTATTATTGGTGAAGGCACCCAGTGCTTTACTCAGAGCCTTGGAGCCGTGGATGTGCTGGTCGTCTGTCCGTGTATATATATATATATATATATATATATATATATATATATATATACGTGGTCAAAAACAATCTGCACACTTGTATAAAGCGAAAACAAGCGGGTGCACAGTCACATAAAGGTAACTTGTAATATAAATGTAAGAAACTGGCACACCAAAAAATGCAAAAATAGAAAAAGTTTATTCCATAAAGGTTATTCAATAAGCCGAATAAAGAATATTTCAAAGTCCATGCAGTGGGAGTAAACAATTCAAAAAGATATACTCAACAAGATCCCCTGCAGGTCTGCCATGCTCAAATATATATATATGGCTTGTAAACGACGGCACTCAAATAAAAATTAGAGCCAAAGGCAATGGTTGCCAATGTATCAAAACTTGTATTGTTTTTTCGTCAGGGCGTGAACAATATACATATCAATGTGACTTGCCTAAATACCTGAGGCCGTTCAACCCTCGTGGCTGCCCCGGAAGTACTGGATGACATCATCTCGGTCATCTCATGGGGAGAGTTGATGATTCTGCTTGTATCTCACTTCTTTAAAATATTGTATAATTGATCATATAACAGCTAATAAAAGGGGAGGAAATAGAGGTTTAAAACTTCCACAAGCAGAATGTCGCTGGATCTTTCGTTTGGATACGCTTTCCCCTAAGGGTCTAAACGAAAATATGGGACTATCCATGTTTTTATGAATGGAACTAATTATGTCCGTTATTGTTGTTGTCAATTAAATGGCTACAGATGCCTGTTGCTATCAGCAACATAGTATTTACAAAATGTCATGTACTTCATATTAGCATTTTTATATTCACTTGTTTTAACCATATTCTTTTTTATCACAATGTATCAGATTTTATCTGTACTCTATTCATGTATGTTATCCATACTCGTATTTCAATTATATCACTTAGATCACGTGTTTTGGAATACCTTTCAACTCTCCCCGTGAAATGACATCATCCAGTACTTCCGGGGTAGGTGAACGGCCTCAGGTATTTAGGTAAGTCACATTGATATGTATATTGTTCACACCCTGATGAAAAAACAATACAAGTTTTGAAACGTTGGCAACCATTGCCTTTGGCTCGAATTTTTATTTGAGTGCCGCCTTCTATATGTTGGCGTTACCTTGGAGGGCACCGACTACACGCTAAGCGTGCATCTTTTGTTAGAAAGAGTGGAGTGCGGCCACTACATATTAACCCTATATATATATATATATATATATATATATATATATATATATATATATATATATATAGATGCATGGGACAGTGGCACACTCACGGATTTTCACAAATACAGTCAGGCTACAGCAGTAGTTTCCAACGATTCGGAGTTTAATCCGTTTTCAAGGAGAGAACGGATTAAACTCCGAAACGTTGGAAACTACTGCTTTAGCCTGACTGTATTTGTGCAAATCCGAGAGTGTGCCACTGTCCCATGCATCTATCTTCTACCCTGTGTGTGCACCCCGGTCGTAATTGTCACATGGAGTGCCATTCAATGTATATCTATATATCTATATATCTATATATCTATATATCTATATATATATATATATATATATATATATATATATATATGGTACTTGTGTATTATCACGGCGCCCCCAAAATGTGATCGCGTGATTTTTCATCGCATCGCATGCCATACACCCGATGCACTGCGATGCGATTTTAGCCCCCTATGCGATGATAAATTGTATAAGCACACTAATGGGTGCCTTTAAGCACCCTAAATGGGTGCTTACAATGTTAAATGCAGCGAGCACGCAAGGTGTGGCGGTACACGTCCTCCGACTTTTTCATACCCCCACTATCCATGTCGGCGTGGAGTTGTTCTTATAAAGTGTGGCGAGCGCAGCGAGCCTCCGAACCCGAAGCGTGGCAAGGGGACGCGTATACCTGTGAAGTTATGCTCATGCCCTCACGGGGCTCGCTGTGCTCGGCACGCTTCGGGCTCGTTGGCTCACTGCGCTGGCCACACTTTATAAAATCATGTCCACGCCGACGTGGATAGTGGGGGTATGAAAAGGTCGGAGGACGCGTACCGCCGCCCGTCATGGGCTCGCTGCACTTCACGTTTATACTGGGGGGTGGCGTGGGGGTGCATTTAACATTGTAAGCACCCATTAGGGTGCTTATACAAGTTATAATCGCATCCCATCATGCTAGAGACGTTTGAGGGGGGGGGACATGTTCAACATGTATAAATATATCATGAGCCAATATAAGGAACTGTCATTTTGTTCTCTTAGAAAGAATTCAGGGAGATAAGGTTGGGCAAACATCTATTGGTTAAAAACATCAAAACATGTCACCATAATTGACTTCATTTATTATTTTGTCTCTCTGAATTTCTCAATAAGAAACTTTTGGCCTGGCGATACTGCGAAAGAATTCTAGGACACCGTGATTCAAGAAAGTTTGGTAACCACTGGATTACAGAGTCCAACAGTGGGCCTTATTCTGGTCGGTGCGGTCGGATCCGAATATGCGGCCAGGACCGAGCGTCCTGAGCCCCGCCTTCCGTACGGATCGCTCACTGCGTCCGAATGCGGTAAGCCGCTGACCGCACAGAGCACAAGTGGATTAGTCATGTATACACCTCCTCCATCTCTGGAAACCTCCCCCATCATTCGATGGTCGCAGACCATCGAATGCAGGACCGAGTGGTCAGGCAGCACCGAGTGCTCAGACCACTTGGGCATTTCTCCATGCAAAAGCAGGGATCTGGGCGGGCAGCTGACATCCGGCAATGTCATATGTCCGCCCCCTACACGTGCGTCACAGCCGCATTACCATATGTACGCACAGCATTTTCATGGGAACGCCCATGAAACGCGGGGCATACGTATATGGTAATGAGGCCAAACAGCCCTTCACGCCCCTCTCCACCCCCTGTTCGTAGTGTAGAAAATTCATGCGGAATTTGGACGTGCGTGCCGTTCACACATGCGCAGATATGCCTCTGCACATGCGCAAACACCAAACATCGGCGGACCGACCGCACGCGGACAGAACCGCACCAACCAGAATAACCTCCAGTGAGACATCATGGAAGAAACATGTGGCGGAATGTAGTGAGCACTGATTGTGGTGGCCTTGCGGGATGCCAGGTGAACTTTGAGGTTTCTTTAAAGGGGCAATCATTTACAAGTTCAGCCAGCATCCCACACAGCCACCAAACTCTTAGGCCCATGGTGTACATATATACTGTAGATACCAAGAACATATTGCAGCCTTATAATGTATATTAATTGGCCAAGAAATATTTGCCCACCAACCAGCTTCACGGTGGCCTCATTTCTGGTGGGTCCCTAATACTAAGTTTGAATCTGGCCACCGTGAAGCTGGTTGGTGGGCAAATATTTCTTGGCCAATTAATATACCAAGAGCCTCTATTATTGATTAATAATATGGAGTGTGCATCTGCACCATGTATTTTTCTTTGCAGAACTACAAGTCCCAGCATGATAGCACCTCATGTATCTTGGGTGTGCATTCTAAGATCCCCCCCCCCAATAAGCCTTATAATGTAACAAGTTCATGAAATGCTTCCTTACAATATACTTTTAAAATGCCATTATAACTTTTTAATGCAAAAAAACTCTTTATTGTCTTTTATAGATCTTTTATAAATCTGTTACATGTCCATTATATTCAAATAACTGTTTACATTGTTTTTTTATTATCTACTATTTTAAAAATCCAGCCTGTATGTGTGGTTATTATTTGTATGTGTTAAATAATAGTTGCATTATCTATCATTATATTTAAAAGTAATTGAACACCCAAAATTGGCTTAAACTCCAATTTATTCATGTTTATAAATGTACAGTATACTGCATAAACTATTTTTAAGTCACTAAATTATATTTTAGAAATTAGCCTATTTCAAAGCAAAATTGGATACGTACTGTATACTGATCAAACATCTTAATTGCCTTGTAAAATACCAATATTATCGAATACTAAGATTATTCTACAGATCTGGTTTCAGAACTTTGCTGAAAATGCTGAGAAGACGACGACGTACCTTATACTATATACAGGTGCCTGCAAGTGTCCAATACTAATTCCTCATCATTCAGAAGAGAGCTTTATAATTCAGCTATATTATTCCTATGTGTGTTATACCCTGGTTCTAATATCTCCTATGTACAATTAAACCAATGTTCCACAAACACATAAAAGCAGCCCCTTTGTGTTTTGATTCACGAGGGAGGGACTTCCTAAGAGATTCTGTTAAGTTGCTGCTCAGGGCCATTCTTATGACTTTTAGTTTTAACCCTTAAAACATGAAAATAAAATGAGATCACAACTGGTTTGGTTTTGCAGACAACTGAACACCCCTAAAAAAGGGATTTCCTAGGAGAGCCAAGTCTGGGCTTAAGTCTTCCTGACAAATTTTGATCTCAAAACAAGACAATTTGTAATTTTCCTTAAAATCTCGGCTCTCACATGTTTTTACATTGTATACAAGGCACCATTTCACACAAAATAGTACATGGGTGTGGGCTCTAGAGGGTCTTCCATAGATGTCACAAACCCTTTGAGTGCCAAGAAAATGTGTCAAAATAGGTGTGAAAATTCCCAAGCAAACCTTTTTTTATTAAACCTTTGAGTGCCAACGTTGTTGTGAGAGATTCTCAAAATTCCCGTTAATAATGCCAGCACCGCTCACAGTGGCTGTTAATTTTTTGGGTGCAATATTTAACTAAACTTCAATTAATCGACTTGGCTGTATTTGTATTTATTTATACAAAAAGAACAGTCACTGAGTGAGGCTGGCATTTTTAGCGAATACATTTTGAGGATCGCTTACAGTAATGTTGGTACTCAAAAGGTTAAACACCTTTTAGCCTCATGCACACTAGACCAGTGTTTATGATCAGAGCCGGCACCAGAAATCTTGAGGCCCCGTACACTGTTATCTCTGGGGCCCCCCAACCCATCAAATGCTACCAACCCCCTTCCATGCTGGAACAAAAATTGGATGCACTCCCTCACCCTGCGGCCTGCGATATTTCACACAGACGAACTCCTTCACCCTATGGCTTGCGCTCTATCACACCAATACACTCCCCACCCTGTGGCCTGTGCTACCTCACCCTGCTGCCTAGACTCTATCATACTGAAGCACTCCCTAACCCCACAGCCTGTGCTCTATCACACCGACGTACTCCCTCACCCTGCGGCCTGCGTTCTGTCACACTGATGCACTACCTCTCCCTGTTGCCAAATTTCTATCACACTGATGCACTCCCTCACCCCATGTCCTATGCTCAATCACACTGATGCACTCCCTTACCCTGGGGCCAAATTTCTATCACACTGATGCACTCCCTCACTCCACATCCTGCATTCTATCACACTTACACACTCGCTTACCCTGTGGCCTGCACTCCCTCACTCTGCAGTCTGCGCTCTAATGCTGGCATGCTTCCTAATCCAACATTCAGACCCCCTCAGGCTAGTTCTGCACCTCCCTGCTAGTGCTTAACCCCAGTACCCTATGACCTAAAACTTACCAATCCCCCCAGCCTTACCTAAACCACCCCACATATATACACATACAGTCTTACCTATTTGTGCAGATTGCAGGGCAGGCTGGCTAGGCAGGCCTGGAATAGAGCAGCCTCTCCTGTCCATCCTGCTCAGAAAGAAGCAGTAGCAGCAGCCACCTGCTGTAGCTCCGCACCTTGGCCGGGTCCCCTCTAGTGGGTCAGCTGGGCTGTTTGCTTGGCTAGCCATCTTAGGGGGGAGAGTTGGGGGCTGAGCAGCATGAACACTCAGTGGTTGTGGGGCCTGTTTTGGGGCCCCTAAGATCATCAGGACCCAGGTCAGATGTCCCTCTTGACCCCCCTGTTGCAGGGCCTGTTTAAGATGTGCCAGTATGAGTAGGTATGACATACCCACTGTCCATGCTCTGCACTGCTCCTTACCTTGCTCTGAGTCTACTCCTATTCTATTCTACATCCAATAAGAGAAGAAAGGGGTAAGATAGAAGGACCCAAGGAGCTGTAAATTGGCAGGACTCAGTGATTGGTGAAGGAGGGTCCTTTGTTAAAACAAGGAAATAAGGATCATCTTTAAAACAAACATCTAGATCTCATATTGCTTAATGAAACATGCTCATTGAGAAATTGGTCCATTTTCCAAACAGTGGCATTTAGGTTGAAGATCTCGCCTACATTCAAGAGGTATCTCCCTCTCTAAGGTATTTCCCAACTTTCTTCCGAAACATGTTATTCTAAATCAGTTTTTGGTGAATTGGAAGGATTTTGGTCCATAAATGGAAGTGCTTCAATGCCCCTGAACTGAAATACAATAAGTTTCCACATAAACCTTCTGTGGAGTATCCAGTTCCAGACCTGATGAGATTCTGTTCAACAGAATTGAAATTATAGTGGTATTTGGTAGAGTGGACAAATGACCTCAACTAACCTTCAAAAACCTAATGCATTGGTAAGTAAATTGGATTCAAATCCAATTCCAAAATAGCTGTTGTATCTTTAGTGATGTTATTTTCAGTGCAGCAGGATGTCGCTTCAGTTTCAGTGGCAGCAGACATCGTACAAAGTCATTCTTCTTGGGAATCATGAATGCCATTAGTGAAGTCCTTCTTTACAGGTACAAGGGCCATCTTCTACTGATGATGTTAATGATGATGATGGTGGTGGCATTGAAGAAAGCATACCATTTCTATCCTTGCTGCTGGTAGAAGTTTACGGACTTCTTTTTACTTAATAAGATTTCCATGCATTTAATTATCCATGCAAATGAAGTAATAGGGAGGAGGAGCCTTCAGTAGATGTTATCTGTACTTAGATTAACATGACTACAGCTGTCTTGCCAAATGTTTTCTGCATTGGGTAAAAATATTTCCACATGTTTGGGATGTATAATTTTTTTCTTTTTTTGGTACTTGTGTACTAGCACGGCGCCCACGATATTTGGTCGCATGACATATAATCGCATTGCATCGCATGGCATACACCCGATGCACTGCGATGCAATTTAAAATTGTATAAGCCCCCTATACGATGTTTAATTGTATAAGCACCCTAATGGGGGCTTACAATGTTAAATGCACCCCCCACGCCACCCCCACTATGAACGTGAACCCGAAGCGTGGCGAGTGTAGCGAGCCCGCGAGGGGTGGCGGTAAGCGTCCTACGACCTTTTCATACCCCCACTATCCACGTCGGCATGGAGTTGATTTTATATAGTGTGGCGAGCGCAGTGAGCCACCAAGCCCGAAGCGTGGCGAGGGGACGCGTATTACTTTACATGTATTCCGCGTCCGCTCGCCACGCTTCGGGCTCTGTGGCTCACTGCGTTCGCCACACTATATAAAATCAACTCCACGCCGACGTGGATAGTGGGGGTATGAAAAGTTCATAGGACGCGTACCGCCGCCCCTCGCGGGCTCGCTGCCCCCGCCACGCTTCGGGTTCACGTTCATAGTGGGGGTGGCGTGGGGGTGCATTAAACATTGTAAGCCCCCATTAGGGTGCTTATACAATTTTAAATTGCATACCATTGTATATGCGATAGAATGGCATACAATGCCATACAATTCGATGGTATACAATTTAAAATTGTATAACATCGGCTGCCATCGCATCGCATACCATCGCATGCCTTATGGTCTGCGATGTGATGGGCGCCGTGCTAGTACACAAGTACCCTTTTTTTTAGATTCTTTTTATTAAGTTTTAACAGCATAACATAGGAATGCAATTGACCATTAGATACATTGTTAGACATATTCCTAAGGGTGTTGCAATGAATATATGATAGTTACTGTATGCGATGAGATTTAAGGTACGAAGTTTACTAGGAGCAAAAGAGCATCTATACGATTGGGGCTCGCATAATGTTTAGCCTTAGTATAATACTCGGTCATATTAAAGAAATCAGATTAGAGAAATATTAAAACACATAACGAAAAAGGTAGGGAGAAGGTAAATTGTGTTATGCCTGGAAGCTATGGGGAGGGGAAAAGTAAGGGTAATGGAAAGGTTTGGGGTAGGGGGATGGGTGTTGACACACAGTGTGTTGTAATATGGAAGATGAATACATCTTCAATGCCAAAAATTCACCTTAGATAAAAACAAACATTAACTAAGAATTGTACTGATAGGGCAGTTAGGTTCAGCTTTATGGAGGTATTACATATAGTATTAACAGTCCTGCATCTAGATAGGTGTCGTTGGTGGATGTGTGATGATGGAGTCATACCATGAGGTGTTAGTGAATCGTTTCAGAATGTCTGATTGTGATGAAGCAGGTAGAGATTTGATTAACGGTTCCCAGCTTTTGAAGAACTTTAGAGTGCCTTTTTCAAGATCAGGGAAATTAATGGATCTTCTTTCCAGATAGAGAAGATATAGCAGTTTTTGTTTGAGTTCGGTGAGGTTAGGAGGTGAAGTATCAGTCCAATGTATTAGGATAAGCTTTTTTGAAATGGTGATAATCTTTATGAGGAGAGAGGTGGACCCTGGATATTTTCCATGGAGATTCCAAAAATCGAGGTTTATTAAGACAATGGAGAGCAGGTCGAGTTGTGAGCGGATATCAAAGAGATTGTTGATAAAGAAAGAGACTTGGACCAAAACCTCTTGATTCTACCACAGTCCAAAATGCAGTGGTTAAAGTCAGCTAATGAATGATGACATTTTCGACATTGGCTTGTCTCTTCTTCAACCCAGTGCCTCCTTTGGGCCGGCGATATGTAGGCTCTATGGAGAAATCGTAGATGGACTTCCTGTAGGTATGCTGATTTGAGGTGTTTATACCAGTATGCATGTTCGTAAGTTTTGAATATATCTGACCTTCCAACAATCATGGGGATACTAAATGTCCAAGGAGCTGTAATAGAGGACCAGGTCATTTCAATTTTAGTGTTGATTAGCTGGTTATATAAATCTTTTGTATGGTATGGTGTGAGTAGCAATTTTCTCAGAAGTGTGTTAACCAACTCAGGAGAGTTAACGGTATAACCGTGTTTGCTTAGGAATAAGGCATAATGGCGGAGTTGTAGGTATATAAAAAATTGTCTAGCAGGTATATTATACAAGGATTGCAGAGCAACGAATGGATATATCTGGCCCCCAGGGTCAAATACTTTTGAAAAATTTTATAGGCCTTTCTCTTTCCATCCATGGAAGAGGGAGTTAGATAGTGAAGGGGGAAATGCTGGGTTTCCCCATACCGATACATACTGGGAGCTGAGTGGATTTCGGTTAAGTTTTTTGTTTAAGGAGAGCCATAAATGATATGTGTCATGGAACATAATGTTATTAAATACTTCCGCTGGTTTGTCTGAGAGTGGAGAAGTCCTGAGGGAGAGAATGGGTGGAAGAGGGCTTGGTCTAATAAAGGACATGTATAATTGGGAATATTTAAGAGCCAGTCGCTTATGTAATGGAAGAAGACAGAGATGGTATAAAGTTCAAGGTTAGGGAGTTTCATTCTTCCTGATTCCCTTGGCATTTGTAATTTTGCCAGTGCGAATCTGGCTTTTTTCCCTTTCCAGCTTTTGTGAGGCTTATAGGAAGTATTCGGATTATATAAAATATTTTAGGGAATAAGCTGCTTTTGATTGTTGCAGTGCGGCCCAAGAGGGAGAGAGGGAGGGACATCCAATTAGTAATAGAGGAGGAGATTTTTGTAAGGACTGAGGAGAAGTTATATTTAGAGGGTGGCAGGTATGTAAACACCTAGGTATTTAAGTTTGTCTGTAACTATTTTAAATGATGAGAGGATGGGGGAATTCTGTAGAGAGATGGGCAATTGCATGAGAGGTAAAAGTTCTGATTTATCAACATTTATCTTATACCCTGAAATTTGTCCGAAGTTGTGTATTAAGTTCATTGTCGCAGGTATACTAAATTCTGGGTCAGAAATAAACATCAACATACTGTATCGTCCGCAAAAAGCGAAACTTTGAGAGTGACGTCTCTGATTCCTTTGATTCCTTTGATAAAAGGGTGGTTGCGTATCGCCACAGCCAGAGGCTCTATTGCTATAGCAAATAAAAGGGGAGATAATGGGCATCCCTGCCTAGTACCCCTGGCTACCTGCGAGGACGATCCAGAATACATTGCTCTAATGGTTGCTATAAATTGTTCAGGAAAACCAAAGCATGCTAAAGAATTAAAAAGATGGGGCCATAAAATCATATCGAAAGCTTTCTCAGCATCGAGAGCTATAATTACATTCCAAGAAGAAGGGTTTATATTAAGTATATGTTGGATTACTGAAAGCACCCTGCGGACATTTGTTACTGAGTGTCGGCCTGTGATGAATCCTGTCTGATCGGGATGGATGATCTCAGTTAATCTAGGCTTTAATCTTTCAGCAAGGATTTTAGTAAGGATTTAATAGTCAAGATTTAAAAGTGAGATCGGGTGATAGGAGCTCGGCGATGAGAGATCTCTACCTGGTTTAGGTATAAGTTTGATTATTGCAGAGTTAAAGTAAAGTGGGAATACTTTTGTGTCTATCATGGAGTTGAAAACTGATGCTAGAAGGTCTGAGATGTATGGGAGAAGGATTTTATCAAATTCAATAGTGTAGCCATCAGGTCCTGGCGCTTTTAAAGGTTTCATGTTGCGGATTGCAGCAGTGACTTCATCAGGTGAGATTGGGAGAAGTAGAGAATTTGTTAGTGAAGATGGTACTTGTGGATATGGGGTGCTGGGATCTGAGTCTGCAAAGAAATCTGAGTTAGAGGAAGACGTAGAAGGTGATGTGCTGTCAGAGTCACTCAGTGTCGGTACAGAAGAGAGAGATTTGTAGAAGGATGACATAACACCTGTGATATGTTTAGAATCGTTTTTATAAGTGCCATTCTCCAAATTAAGGGGATGGACTACCATAGGTGGATGAGTGCCTCTAAGAAGATTAGTTAGCAGTTTGCCTGTTTTTTTACCATATTTGTGAAAGCAGTAGTCAACTGAAAACAAGTGTTTGTCACCCATAACCGGTATCAAATCTTCAAATTTGGTCTTTGCTGTATGATATAATAATTTGGAGGTGGGGTTGGGGTTTTCTTTAAAGGAAATATATGCGTCAGTAAGGGAAGATTGCAAGGACATGTAAGAGTGAGCGACTGAGCGTCAGTTAGAGGAGGTGTAAGCGATTATGGTTCCTCTCAACACAGATTTGGCGGTTTGCCAACCAAAACAAGGTAGGATTATCTTCTCTATGGGAAGAGTTATCTCCAGAAAATTACACAATCTCCAATTGATGATAGAGATCTTAGATTGTCACAATTGGAAATGAGAACCATATATGAACTTAGAACTTTGGAACCAGGGGAATCAATATGGAATTTGAATTGAAATGCTTTTTGTGACTATATACTTATGTTCGGTTTTCCTGTATATTGATGTTCTTTTCTCTTTGTCTTTTCACATAAATTTAGGTTATTGCATGAAATCATATACCAGATGAGGAAATAGTCACCATAGCAATATGCATATATAAAAAACATGCGTCTCAAAGTTACGCTAGGGCATTCCAAAGAACCGGAAATTGACAGCATCTACATTTCCGAGTGTTCCGAGTCGTTCCACGGACCGAGCAGCATCATATCCGCTTCCGGTAATGAAGCCAGTAGCGTGGCTTCGGGACCCTGAATTACGTCACATCCTTTTCCGGTGATTACGCCAGACGCTGCAGTATCAGTTGCATCTACTAATCGGCTATTGTTAAAATATGGATAACAATGTTTGTTTTATAACGCCATTTGTATTCCTTTATTATAAGTGAATGTCGCATGTTTATATATTGTTACCATTTAAAACCTGTAAGAAGTTTATATGTTAGAAATAGCATTATTGTTTTGTATTTGGATAGTTTTGAAGGTGGGATTCCGGTACAAGTTTTTTAATGTTCTTCCGTTTTATGCAAATTGGAGCAGGTATATATACCTGCCCTAGCCAAACTTCCTCCATACCTTGAAAAAGGGCCCTGCGTGAGGCCCGAAACGAGTTGGTAGGAGGAGCAGTGTCCTATTACCTTGGGGATCCAGTGTCACTTTTTCATCCTGTGGACACCCACTTTCTTCTCTGACCCGGGTGAGTTGAGGTGAAGGATTGTTTCCTTTGGACCCCATAGGTACATGGACTTTTTTTAATGATTTTTTTTTAAGGATTTTTTACATTTCATTTTACTGCTAGTGGAGATTGTGAACTTCCTGTGTTCTTAATAAAAGCCTTTTTCACCTGTTCTGGACTACATATGATCGTGACATCTCCCTGCTGATTGGTGTTAAAGAAACCTTTCAAGGAATATAGGGCACATATATGAGGTGAGCTCTAATCTTATTGGAGTGAAAGATCAGAAAAACTTTGTCAAAGATACCTTTACATGCCTATAGGGCTAGGCAGACAGGTCAGTTGTAGGGGGTGATACCATTTTCTGTCATTGATTTGTCATTTGATAAACACTGACCATTCTGAACCGTCGTCGTTTTGACTTTGGAATGACAAAAAACTTTCACACTAAGACAGCGCAAGTGTACACATCATTTTTTGCATTTCCAATTTCTTCTTCAGCTTCAACATTTTTTTAAGGAGCAAATGTTTCCATTTAAGAGAAGGCACACCAAGACCCAGAGTTACATTTTCAAAGAATCATGCTTGAAATGTGTGTTTCAAACTGCTGGACATTGCTGTCAGTTTGGAGGAAATAAGTGCAGTAATTACTATTGTTTTTTGAGTGTTTATTGATTTTTTTACATCAATATTTTTTATTAAGGAATAGAGATGACAAATAAAGAGTCCACAATACTAAACAATTTTTGTTCTGGGGGTGGGGGGGGGGGGATATAGAAGAAACAACAGGGAAGGAAACAGGGAACATAAAGGCAGAATATAAGGCATGCATACAGATGGACAATCAGTAAACAAAAAAAAAAGGATCAAAGGGAAAATATAAACAAATATCGAAGCTAGACATAGCCAAATTAGATCTCACTCTGTGTTTTTTTTAGACCTGAGGGGTTGAAATGCGTAAAGGAACTGAGAAGGAAAAATGACCCTAAAACGGAGGTTGAGGGTAATATATGGAATGTAGGGAGTTATCAGGAAGGAGATTCAAGTAAACTAAATTTTCGCGGGATAGAGTCTGCAGTAGCAGGTAGAAATTGTGCCCCAACTCCATCGGTCTCATACTCGTGCCAGGGGAGCCACTTTTCTAGGGGAGACGAGGTCGAAGATGAGTATGGTAAGAACTTAGTTTCCATAGAAAAACGAAAGTGAACCTTATGAAATACTTCAATCAAAGGGGGATGGAGAGGTTGCTTCCACGATTGGGCTATTGTAGCCCGGGCTTCAATGCAAATATGGCCAAGAACATATCTGAGGTGGGGGGGGGGACTGTGGTTGGGAAGATATGCAGTAAGGCCAGGGCTGGGTCAGGACTCAGTGTTAGTTTTAAGACTGTATTCATTAGTTGGAAGAGCTCTTTCCATAAGCCGTGGAGAGCAGGGCATGACCAGAAGATATGGAAAGCGTGTACCACTTCCCCACAATTCCGCCAACAGAATTTAGAGCTCGAAGGCCAAAACTTGTGTAATCTATATGGAGTTAAGTAAAATCGGTGTAATAATTTTACATGCATCTCTGAGTGGTTAAGACATCTAGACATACTATAGGAAGCTGCATAAATGTTTTCCCCATTGTGAGGTCGAGAGTGATATACCCAGGTCGGATTCCCAGCGTGACTGGGAGTTGGATTTAGTATAAGGCAGAGTGTTCTACAAGAACATTGTACCAAAAAGAAATATCTCTTTTAGAATGGGAATTAGATATGCGGGCTATAATGGCTTGAGAGAGGGAGCACAGAGCACCTCTAGGTGGTGGTAACTGGCTGAACCAATGTTGGATTTGATAGAAATGAAACAATTCTCTATGAGGGAGGGAGAAACGTGCCTGGAGATGAGAAAAGGGAAGTAAAACCGAGCCGTCTAAAAGGTTCCCTAGGGTATGGATTCCGCAAGCCAGCCATCTAGAGAGTTCCAAATTTGGGATCACTGTAGTAATAGTTTGCAGTGATAGGGCCGAGTACTTTGGGTAGTAGCCAGGGATCCGAGATACCAATTTATCCCATGTTCGGACTGCTGTTGAAGTGGAGGTCGGGAGCAACACATGTGGTGGACGCATATGTCTGGGTAGCCAAGGAAGGTCCACCAATGGGTAACCCAAACTTTGGGAGCGTTCGATGGACACCCACCTAGGTGTGGATGACCCTGCGGTCATAGTATTTGAGTTGGGCCAAAAGGCATGCTTCTTGATAAAGGGCCAAATCAGGAAGAGCCAAACCACCTTATTTTCGGGGTAGGACCACTTTGGCATGAGCCAGTCTAGGAGGACGGTTCTTCCAAACATACAGTATCTAAGAAGAAATCTAAATATTTTTTGGGAGTGATATATGGGATTGTGCGGAAAAAATACATAAGTTTAGGGAGAAGGGACATTTTAAAGGCTACTAAGTGACTCAATCATGAGATCTCAAAAGAGAGCCATGAGGTACAGTAGATAAGGACAAAAGTTGATTTAGGAGAGGGATAATATTAACATAAAAAATAGTTGTCATGTCAGGGGGGATTTGAATGCCCAGGTATTTAATATATGCAGTTTGACAGTTATAAAGGTAGTGAGAGCATAAAGAGGATATAAGAGAGTCAGGTAGGTGGACAGGGAGTGCATCAGTTTAGTTGTGTTCAATTTGTAGTAGGATGCAGCTCTAAACTTATCAAGAATGTTGTTTAGAGAGGGTAAAGAAGAGAGAGGGCCAGTGATGAAGAGGAGAACGTTGTCCGCAAAATGTCAAAGTTTGTGGGGATCTCCTCCTACCTGTAGTCCCCGAAAGTCGTGGGTAGCCCGAATCTTAGCAGCCAAGGGCTCTATGGCCAATACAAATATTAAAGGTGAAATGGGGCAACCCTGGCGGGTGCCATTAGTATTGGGAAAAGGGTCTGATAAAAACCCATGACTAAACACTCTAGCAGAGGGGCAACTGTACAAGGCTGAAATGGAGGACAATATCTGGTCGCAAAAGCCATACCTCGATAACACACTCCGCATATACAACCAGTTCAGTCTGTTGAAAGCTTTCTCCGCATCAAGAGAGAGCAGTAGAAGCCCCACATCGGGAGAGAGGGAGTAAATAAGATTGAATACTCTACGCGTATTATCAGAGGCCTGTCTGTTTGGTACAAACCCGACCTGGTCTGGGTGGACAAGGGTCGCAAGATATTTATTAAAACGTGCGGCAATCAGTTTGGCAAACAGTTTGACATCTCCGTTTAATAAAGCAGTGGGATGGTAGTTCTGGCAGTAAGCGGGGTCCTTACCAGGCTTAGGCAAAGTCACCACCTGAGGCTCCCACATCTCCCTTGTGAATGAGCCAAGGGTAGTTACTTCATTAAACACAGCCATCAAAGGGGAGGTTAACTGTGCCTGAAACACTGAGTAAAAGTCATTAATAAAGCCGTCGGGTTCCGGGGGCTTTGTCACATGGGAGCGACTTTATTGCCATTTCTATCTCCGATGCTGTCCAGGGAGCATTCAAGTCCCGTACTTGATCCTTAGTCAGAGCAGGCAGAGCCAGGTCAGCAAGGAAAGAGTGAATAGAAGATATAGAAGGCTGGGGGGTCAGAGGGTCAGAAGTTATATAAACAGGTATAGTAACTGGCAAACTGATTTGCAACATCTAAAGAGTTAGCTAATTTAGCACTGGTGGGAGTAAAGACATGCTTAATTCTATTTCTGGCCTGTAGTACCCTTAGTTTGCGAGCCAATAGTTTCCCCGGTCTATTGCCTAGTAAATTGAATTTCTGACTCAACTTATTAAGAGCAATCTGGGTGCGAGCCATCAAAAGTTTTTGCAATTGGGTGCGTATAGCGGATACCTCTTTACTAAGTGCCTTAGAGGGGGTAGATTTGTTTCCATCATCAAGGATTTTAAGTTTGACCTCTAAATCAGATTGGAGTTGAAGTTTTCGCCACTTGAGTCTAGCCCCAGCCTGAATGGCAGAGCCCCGGGCCACTGCTTTAAAAGCACACCAATATGTCAATATGTCAGTGTCAGAAGGGGATTTAGTGGCCATGTATGAAGTGATAGTATCAGTTATATGTTACTTGGAAATAGGGTCAGACAGGAGGTGAGAAGAGAGGCGCCAAGGCCTGGGGGGTGTAAGTTGGGAAGAGAGGTTCCACAGCCATGTAATGGCGGCATGGTCTGACCAGGAAATAGGCAAAATATCAACAGAACTAGATAATTGTAGCGTCCACTTATCACATACTGTAGAATTAGATCAATGCGGGAATAAGAATTATGAACAGGGGAGTAAAATGTATAATCACGGCCAGTTGGATTCTGAACCCGCCAAATGTCGTTAAGATCAAACTCAGCCAGTAGGTTTGCGAAAAGCTAGGGATTGGCCATTCTTAGGTGAGGGTGGGCTTTTGCCAGTGCGAGCACTTTTATCTAAAGTAGGATCAAGTACTACATTAAAGTCACCCATAATAATTAAGGAACCATGCCTGACCTTTTGAATATCTAAACATACTCTCTTGAGGAAAGGGACCTGGCTGGAGTTGGGAGTATAAAGAGAGACAATAGTAACAGGTTTATCGTTTAAAAGGCCAGCCAAGATAACATAACGACCGTTCTTATCATTAATCTGGGAGTGTAATACAAATGATATAGCTACTCCATTCCTCTTAAACGGACCATTTGAAAAATACCCAGCTGTGTAACTCTGGTCTTTGAAAATGGGAGGACCAAGGGAAAAGAAATGTGTCTCTTGCAGGGCGACTATATCTGCCTTCTCTTTATAAAATGTGGCAAGGGCTAGTCTACGTTTATTGGGGGAGTTTAATCCCTTAACATTCGAGGAAAAAAAACGCACCATGGGAAATCAGCTGATAATGTGACACGACAGTAGCATTCGAGCATAGTAACATAGAGACCCCTGTAGCAGTTTTGAGTGTGTATAATGTACATAACAGATTAAAAAGGGGAGGGGCAGAAAAACAGGGAGGGGAAACCAAAAGGACCCAGTACATCGGGTCTGTATAACTACTGCAGGGGGAGAGAGAAAACTAGGGGGTAGCAGCCTGGACCCCACCACCTGGGGCACAGGCAATAACGTAACACTACATTCGTAGAAGAGCAAGTAATTGAAAAGAACCAAACCTAAAATGCTAAACGACATATAAAGTAAACGTGCAATAGAAACATGAGAACTAACCGCACTGACAGAAGTAATATGCATAAAGAGAGTCTTCTGTTATAATACTAGTACATTACTACAATGTCTTACGTGGTTTCCTGTAAGATCGCATCAGTGGCCGAAAGGGCACCTAGCATCAAAACAATAAGGCAAATAAAAAAGAGAAAACTAGAGTCATGTATTAGACCACTCAGATTGAGGTGGTGGGTTTTGACGAGTTGTAGATGGAGGCGTAACTGAGATGTCCCAGTTCACTATCAGTTTAGTTCTGGCCTCGAGAGATGAAATCATGTAGGAGGAACCGTCTTGGGTAATGGGATCCCATGAGAGCGAAGGGCCGCCGTGATGGGAGCCAGTACTCTCTGTTTGGCAAGAGTGGTCACAGAGAAATCGGAGAAGAGTTGTAAACCTCCGAGAATGTCTGAGTCACCGGCCTCCCTGGCAGCTCGGAGGATACGTTCTTTGGTTGTATAGAAGTGGACACGTAGAAGGGTGTCCTTAGGCAGAGATGATGAGATTGACCTGGGTCTGGGTAAGCGATGTATCAGATCGATAAGCAAATCCCTAGCATTAGTATTGGGGAGGAGTTTACGGAATAGTGATAAAGCATAGTCCAGTAGTTCTGAGGGAGATACGGAGTCAGGTATACCACGGATTTTGATGTTATTCCTCCGAGACCGGTCTTCCATATCCGCATCGTTTGTCTTTAAATGCAGCCAGTTCTGTTTGTTGATGGTCATGGGTGGAAATAAGGTCATTGTGGGAAGACACCAGTTCCTCCATATTACGTTCCAGGTGATCCGTTCGATCCCCTATTGCAGAAATTTCAACTTTAACTTCCCAGATAGATGCGGCGAGATCTTTAGCAAGTTCTGTTCTAAAAGAGGTTACAACCTGACACAGTGTATTAACCGTGAGGGGGTCCGAGGAGTTGGGATCTAATCCGGACGCAGTCAGCAAGCTAGGTGATTGGGATGGGCCGGGGCTAGTGGTGGTCCTAGGGGCTGATGTAACGGGTGGGAAATGGGTAGAATGGGCCTTCCTCTGGTTTGGGAAGGATATGGGGGTGGCAGAGACCCCTTAGGTTTTTTTAGAAGGCATGGCGTTTGATGTTTAATGTTTAATGTTGTAAGGCACACTGTGCCTCTCACCGCTATATGAAGACAGGCAGCAGGGCAGCTCACAGGCAGGGGACACCAGTAGCTCCGGTAGTGTTTAGGCAAGATGGCTACCGCGCCTGGGTCAGAGATTTCCCTCAAGGCTGGAGGGTGAGGGCAGCAGCACACGCCATCCCATCGGGTCAGTCGCGGTGCGGGTGAGGCCGTCCAGGTACCTGGAGGCAGGCTGAAGCAGCGGGGGGTCTGCGGCATGTGAACAGAGCATGCGGCCACCGAATCATACTCCTGGATCTCCGCAGCAGGCGCCGTCAAAAATCTAGGCCCCGGCTCCGGAGCGCAAGTAGGCCGCAACCTGCAGGGATGCCAGAAATGTCCCCTGGCTTTGCAGCGCTGACTCACCGGCCAAGGGCAATAAGGTATGGTGGGATGGGTGCTTTTGAGCACGGGATAGGGATAGCACGTCCACCTCGCCAGACATCCAAGCCACGCCCCCGTGTTTACTGATTTATAATGGCATTATCAGTCTTTTCTTTAAAAAAACGCCATCAGATTTCTAGTTTATGATAAACAAATAGACTGAAAAGAATGAACACCACCAGAAACTGACAATCCATTTCTATTTCTTTCATAGGACCTTTCAGTTTGGTGGTGCTGCTGCGCTGTGGATCTTAAATAAGTGTCAATCACAACTAAAAAGACAGTTCTGCCATACTGTACTTTGTTCAGTAACATTTCTGCGGGTGATTTAGTCCACCTTTATTTCTTTATTTTTTCTTCCAGAAACCGTACCAAACCAAAACAAAACTGAGTAGCTTTGCCAAAACCAAAACTTAAAGATGGTCTTAGAATCAGAACTAATGATTGTCCATGTAGATTTGTAGTATAAACAGATGTGTCGTTTTACATCCATGCTGTGATGCGTATTTTATGGCAAAGCGAGGTGTGGGCATTCAGATCAGCAGCTACGCCATTGAAGAAATAGAAATGGGAGCTGGAGGGCACATGTGCCCATCGCCCATTGACGTGAACAGAAGCTGGCATGCGCCCATATCATATTCAATTCAATGGGACCAGACAGGTGATGCAAACAAGTGGGGAATGGCGTGCTGTATTCACATTGCGTTCCCGATACAGTGTAGAGGGAAACATCTATACAATAGATTTTTTTTAATGCTATCATTATTTAGTGCAAATTATTCAGCAAAAAGAAACATACAGTAAAATACTCATCTTTAATTAGCCATTAGAGCCAAGTGAAATTGTCAAAATAATGTAGGTGTGAAAATTGGCAAGCAAACATTTTAATTCATCATAATGACCTAGAAAATATAATCTTTTTTTACACAACATTTTTTATTAGACGCTGGCATTTACTGTATAGAACAGTGGTTCCCAACCCTGGTCCTCAAGTACCCCCAACAGTGCATGTTTTCCAGGTCATCCAGCAGATGCACTCATTATTCAGACACATTTTAAAAGATCCACAGGTGGAGCTAATTATGTGGAGACCTGGAAAACATGCACTGTTGGGGGTACTTGAGGACAAGGTTTGGGAACCACTGGTATAGAAGACATTTCTCACAGAGATGTTAGCACTCAAAGGGTTAATATTGTTATGTTCTCAATCTAACCACTAATTTTAAAGTAGAAAACATTATTGTTTTAATTTAAGAAAGGCTGATTTAACATCCTTGTTCCTAAGACAATAAATTAAAGGATTCAGCATTGGTGTAATAATCACATAAAATATAGCAATAAATTTGTCTGTTCCTGTTTGAGAGCTTGACCTAGGTTTCATGTAGGTCGCCATAGCTGAGCCATAAAATATTGTCACAACCGCTATGTGAGACCCACAGGTGGAGAAAGCTTTCCGCTGCCCGGCTGACGATTTAATTTTTAAGATAGATACAATTATTTGAGAATAAGATATTACAATAAAAGTAACCGGTATCATAAGAACAATCACACCTTCAACAAAAACAATAGATTCAATTAACCGAATGTTTTCACAACCCAGTGATAACACTTCTGGCACTTCACAAAAAAAATTATTAATTTCATTTTTGTTGCAAAGATTTACATTGAGCGTAAGTGTAACATGGGGAATAGAAAGCAACAATCCACATATCCATGTGCCCATGACGAGTCTCACACAAACCGACTTACTCATGATGGTAGTGTAATGTAACGGATAACATATAGCTGCATAACGGTCATAAGCCATAACCACAAGAAGAACACACTCTGTTACCCCTAAGGAAAGAGAAAAATACATTTGTGTTGCACATTCAGCATATGAGATAGTTTTCTTTACTGACATCAGATCTTTCAGCATCCTCGGCACAGTGGAAGATGAGTAGCAGAGATCCAGAAATGAGAGGTTGCCCAGGAAGAAATACATAGGGGTGTGAAGGCGGACATCAGACAGCATTAGAATTATGATGGAGATGTTTACAATTATTGTGACCATGTACACAAACAAGAAGATAAAGAAAAGAATAACTTCTGTTTTGGGATTACTGGAAAGCCCAAGAAGAATAAATTCCATTATATCTGTGCTATTTTTCCAAGGCATTCTTTAAAATAAAATAATGTCTAAATCAATACTTTAGAATGACTTATATGAGCATTGATTATAATAATGATAATAATTAATAATGAATAAATAGGGGGGGTGTGGCTAGCGGCCGAGGACAGCGGTCGCGTTTCCCGGAGCTCCGGAGCCCAGCAGCCCACTGACTACTTGCGGGGACCCCCACACCCGATCAGCGGCACCCTCGTCACACCCCTACCTGAGGGGAACCTTCCGACTCCGCTCCTGTGACTCCGGCTGGCTCCCGGCCTGTCAGAACTGCGCACACCAGCCGCGGTCTACTCCGGCCGAGAAGCCGCGGCCTCGATTTTCGGCCACGATCGGGACCCGCGGCGGCACATAAGTTCCTGGCATGCTGCCAGGTCATTCAGAGCTGGCGATACCAACCGCTGGACGGCGGATCGCCTGGTTTAGCGGGGGGACCCCACACCACCGGCCCGGACACAGGACATTCGGTCTGGGTGGCTGGAATCAAGGAACACTGCTGCAGCCATCCACAACCAGGGCATCCCTTCTTACCAGCAAGAATCACTTCAGTCCAGGTACCTAGGGGGTTCAGGGGGCACATTTCCCCTCAATCAGGAGGGAGGCCTAAACAATAACTGACCCCACGATCTGGAGTTCAGCACACCACCCTCAGAGCTCCATTGGTCCTGCATTTTGCTAAACAGCAACACCTCCCAGTGGCCATAGAGAGCAATTGCACTCCTACCTCACTATACCTCTGTGCCTGGTCTATTCCTGACTGTCATTTGGTCTAAAATGCCCGGGATGTGACCTTTCCCACCAACACCTCCCGCACTCCGCCTTTATCTGCACACCTATTGTGGCATCCTTGACTGACGCTGTTCCCTCCACTTTACTATCAGTGTGACGCTGGACCCTACCTCCTCACCGGTGGGTGTGATGCCATCCAAACGAATAAAAAACACTTCCAAAGTACCCACAGTGAGCTTCTTTAAGCAACCCTCTCCAACCCAAGCCACCACGAATAAACCTAAGCCTCCCCCAGCACGGAACTCCCTTTCTTCGTCTAACAATCCCAGCCCCTCTGCCGCGACATCAGCGGCGACGCCTGAGATGGCAGGCGATGCGCCGCTGACGGTCGGCACTATGAAACAGCTCCTCGCTTCATTCAAATCGGAGGTCTCACAAGAATTTAAATTGGCCTTACAAAGCTGCCAACATTCCGTGGATGCTCTAGGCCAGCGCACTGATCACCTGGAGAACAAACTAGACGAGGTGGTCAAATCCCACAATGAGCTCATCCGACTCCATGACGACCTCCAAGCGGAAGTTACAGCTCTCCGCAGTTAAGGTCGGAGATCTGGAGGACAGGTCCAGACGGAACAATTTGAAAATTAGAGAAATCCCAGAATCAGTGTCAAATGCCGACTTAACACAATTTGTTACAGATGTCTTCATGAAACTACTCCCTACCTACTCCCTCACTGACTTTCTTTTGGATCGAATTCATCGCCTCCCCAAAGCGAGAGCGGCTCCAAAAGATGCGCCCAGAGACACCCTAATGCATCTTCACTATTATCATATTAAAGAAAGAATCCTTCAAGCGGCCAGATCAGAAGACAACAAGGAGTCTAAACTAGGGGATCTTCAGATCTTTGGAGACCTGTCTGCCGCTACCTTGACACTAAGACACTCCTTCAATGTGGTCACCAGAACTCTACGGCAGGCGAATATACCATACCGCTGGGGCTACCCCACTCGCCTGATTATCAGACGGGATGACCACACCACGATCATCTCCACCCCTGCCGAGGGCTCCCAATTGTTGTCCTCATGGAACCTGACCATGGCTTCTGATGGCCCCTCAGCTACACCCAAATTGATCCAGGACTGGTCAATGGTGGGCAACTCATCATGAGTGGTAACATCCCTGATTCGCTTATGTCTCCTTTCTCTAATGTTAGACCATCGCATAGTAGACACCTACATTGCGGACTATGGTTTCAGTTTTGACACCCTAAGTGTCCTTGCATAGGAATTTAAGTAGCAGATGTGTTGAATTTATATGTTTTCACCTAAACTTTAGAATGTGTTCAGGTTTATACCAGTTTCTAGTCTAACCCTGTCTATAGCATTAGCCCTTTGGTTAAGTTATTCTAGTGCTTATAAGTTAGAGCCCAGTTTTATACCTTACTGCTATACCCACCTCGCTCATAGCTTATTCCTTAGCTTTGCATTGAATGGGTGGAATTGGGAATGTTTATACAGTAGAGGTGTATTACCTAAGTACCTATAATATCATGCGGAGTGCGGGTAGTGAACCCCGCCGCTGCTTCCCCCCCAATGTGTCACCGCTCTTGGTGGCCCAAAGCCACTCCTATAAGGTGCGCAACTTTTTTTCTTCTTTTTCTTTTGTTTTTGTCACCCCATCTTATTGCCTTGTCATTTTTTACTGCCCCTTTTAGCACTCCATTCCCCCATAGAGGCTATCACAAGGAGTCATACAGAAATGAACTCCATAATCTTCTCCTCTTCAAGATTCTATACTTACGTGTTACTTCACTGTTATACAGCTGGGCTCTATTGAAAAGCATAATACCCGTGATTCCTAATGGTTAACGTAATTTCACTGAATGTCAAAGGCTTAAACTCGCCAAACAAACGTAGGTTAGCCCTTTCTCATTTTGCTAAGTAAAAGGCCCAGATTGTTGCCCTACAAGAAACCCATTTTAAAGCTTCTTCCCCCCCCAGACTATTTAACTACAAATTCCCCACATGCTATATGTCCAACGGCCCGACTAAAAAAGCCGGGGTCACTATTTTACTTTCCAGCTCCTGTAATTTCACGGTGACTAAACAGCTTACAGACGATGAAGGCAGATACTTAATTCTGGTGGGGGAACTTGATGATAAACCGGTCACTTTAGCCACGCTTTATGCCCCCAATTCCAAACAGATTCCTTTCATCCGGAAATTCTTTAAGGTCCTGCAATCCTGTTTAGTGGGCCAACTACTTATCCTGGGGGACTTTAATATGGTAGTGGATCCAAGTGTAGATAAATTATCCAAACGTCGCCCTTCAAAAGCCCTCCCTAAATGTGACTATTCCACAGCCTTTAGACGTGTTATACATGAATATGAATTGTACCATGTCTGGAGAGCCAGGCACCCTAAAGATAAAGATTTTACATTCTATTCCCCAGTACATGGATTGCTCTCCAGAATCAACTTAGCTTTCTCGGATAAGTGGACCTTACAACAAATAGGAAAGGCGTCTATCCTGCCAATCGCCTGGTCTGACCATTCCGCCCTGATTTTGGTCTGGGACCCTTACTCCTTTAGAACCCCTCCGACCCCCTGGCGCCTAGGGGAGCATCTTTTATCTAACCCCGCAGCCAGAGATATAATTACCCAAACGCTCAATACTTATCTAGACACTAACAACCCAACAGACACCTCTGTATTTACACATTGGTGCGCCTTAAAGGCAGTGACCCGGGGAGCAGCAATAAAAGCGGCTGCTCAGCTACGCAAACAAAGAGAAGCCCACCAAAAGGAAGTAGAAATTAGGCTTTCAGATCTGGAAAAAAAGCTTAAATCTTACTCCACAAATAAAACAATATACCGTGAACTCCTCAATGCCAGTGAGGAATGGAATATCCTCGCCCTGACGGAAGTGCATAGAAATTTATTCCGTCTAAAACAGAAGTACTACAGTACATCCAGGGTGACAGGGCGGGTAGACTTTTAGCAAGAAAATTGAGGGCAAAGACAGCTAGGGATCGGGTGAAATAGGTGGCCAATTCACAAGGGGTAAGGGTATCCGACCCAGCGGACATTGCCTGTGCCTTCGCCAAATATTACTCCTCTCTATACAACCTAAACGATGACGCCATTACCCCTCAACCCTCAATTGTGGACATAGACTCCTTTCTAAGGAAGCTATCTCTTCCACGCCTAGAACTATCGGACATCCACAAGCTGGCTCTCCCTTGGTAAGATAAAGAAGTTCAGCAGGTCATTAAATCCCTACCACTAAACAAGTCCCCAGGCCCAGATGGCTTTATTAACAAGTTTTACATCTTCTTCCAAGAGGTCTTGTCCCCTATCCTACTCTCGGTCTTTAACGTGGCCTCTGTGGCAGGCTCATTCCCTGCAGAAATGTTGGAAGCTAGAATTGCTGCATTCCCTAAAATCAAGATCTATGCCAAAATGATAGCTAATAGGCTAAACCCTCTACTCCCCTCATTGGTCTCACGGGACCAGGTTGGATTCGTTCAGGGTTGTCAGTCCCCAGACAACACCAGGAGACTGGTCAATGTGTTGGATGCCTTCTCTGGGTCCCCGGAACCACTTTTACTGCTCTCCCTGGACGCAGAGAAGGCCTTCGATAGGCTGCACTGGGGCTATCTTACTGCAGTCCTGGGGAAATTCAGGATAGAAGGACGGGCCCTTTCCTCAATATCAGCCCTATACTCCAACCCCACAGCTAGAGTGTTTGTGAACGGCATACTTTCTGCCCCATTTAAGATTACTAACGGCACCCGCCAAGGGTGCCCGTTATACCCCCTGGTTTTCGCTCTGGCGATAGAGCCTCTCGCAGAAGCTATCCATTCTAATACATTCTAATCCAAGGCCCCACCATTTTCATTCTAATCCAAGGCCCCACCATTTTCAATACGGAATATAAAATTAGCCTCTTCGCTGACGATGTTTTACTTACACTAGCAAACCCGGACGTCTCACTAAAACATCTACACATGACTTTAGCAGAATACTCAGCGGTCTCATACTATAAATTAAATACCTCTAAGACTGAGGCTTTGCCAGTAAAATTTCCCGCAGATCTCCTACGAACCTTGAAATCCTTGTATGACTACTCTTGGCAAGATAGAAGCCTTAAGTATCTCGGAATTCACCTCACTCCGAAAACCTCAGACCTGATATCCACTAAATTACCTCCCCCTTTTTCGTAAAATCTCCCTAATGCTCTCTGACTGGACGATGCATCATATATCGTGGGCAGGCCGCATTGCCTCATTGAAAATGATGGTCCTTCCAAAATTGCTATATTTATTCCACACAATCCCTATTCTCCTCCCCAAAGCCTTGATTTCTAAATTTAACACGGTTCTTATAAAATATGTTTGGAGGGGGAAAAAGCCAAGGCTGGCTCGCTCTACAATGTCGCTCCCAAAATCCAAAGGAGGTCTGGCATTCCCAGACTTGCGTCTTTACCAACTAGCTTGCATCCTCTCACCCCTTAGTGCTTGGTTTGTAGAAAAGGACCCCAAACCGTGGGTCCGACTGGAAATGGGTCTAGTGTATCCTCTCCCCTTAGCGGATGTCCTCTGGCTTCCGGAACCAGAGGGTCATCGTTTTATAACTCAATCGGTGGTGGTCCACTCGGCATGCAGGGCATGGTTGGAACTAGCTACTAAAATAGGTAAGACCCCCCTTCCATCCCTTAATCTGTCAATGAAGGGTCTAGTGTCCCTGATCCCGGACTTGAATTTAGATTTCTGGGTATCTGGTGGTTTAACATCGCTTAAGGAAGCTACCGAAGACGGCTGCCTTTTGCCATTTAACCAACTCCAATCCCGCTTCTCCTTACCACACAGGGACTTCTATAAATTCTTACAAATCCGCCACTGGCTATATAGTGTAACACAACCCCCCCACAAAATTGTCGCAATCCCAAAGTACCTTCGTGACTTACTAGATAGGGCGGATAGTAAAGGCGGTGTCAGCAAATGGTATAACACCATTGTAGACCTTTATTCTCCCCAAAAATTGAATGCCTTGGTGAGGTGGGCTAATGATCTCTCCTGCTCGATAACAGATGAAGAATGGCAGGGGGTATTTCATACATGCTTTTAGGTATCCAGATGCATATCGCATGTGGAGCATTTCTATAAGTTGCTACACCGTCTGTATCTTACCCCTGCCAGGCTTCACTCTATCTGGCCAACCCACTCAAACACATGCTGGCGGAATTGTGGCGGTGCTGGTACATTGTATCATGTCTTCTGGTCCTGCCCTGCCCTTGCCCCCCTATGGTCAGCAGTTTTCACCCTTATATCTGAGGTTCTAGGCCACCGTGTAATCCCCCTGCCTAAACTTGCTCTTCTGCATATTTACTATGGTGCTCTATCCCCGGGTGATAAGTATGTACTGGGCCAAATACTGGTATCGACTAGGTTACTGATTGCTCACCACTGGCGTTCCACCCAAGTCCCCACCTTGCCAGAAGTCGAACAGGCAGTACATTCTCATTATGAATACGAAACTGCAGGCCTACTCTTCTCCAGTGGCCCGCCCAACCTTGCCCGTAGATGGCACCCCTGGAGTGCATATAGATCGCTCCATCCACTGAGATAGGCCAATTAGCCAAGTAGTCTTGAGGTAATCCCCCAGAAATGAGCATGTGTACGGTATAGATGTTAGCAAACTCCATCATTATTGCCTCTTTCTCAAATATCAGGCATCTGTATGTATGTGAATGTTAGTATAAGCTTAATACTACACGACGTTATGTAACACTTATTTTCTGTACCTCCTTGTCGCCTAGAAACACAGTATTGTTACCTTGTGATTGTGTCCTCTTCCCTAACCCCCCACCCCCCTTTTTTTTATTTCTGTACCCTCTCCTCCCTATATACATTTTGAAAAGTTAATAAAAATTCAATTTTGAAAAAAAAAAAAATGAATAAATAATACAACTCTATAGAGTGTAAGCTTGCGAGCAGGGCCCTCCTACCTCTACAGTATGTTGGTTATTTCTACCAGTTTGTGTTATCACTGTTTTCTATTGTAAAGTGCAACGGAATTTCTATAACAAACTGTAAAAAAATACATTTGTAAAGTTTAATTAGATGTTCGCATTAAGCTCCAATTAAATGATTTGGACAGTTTATCACTCCTGGGTGATATCACTGTTTATCGTGGAGATAGAAAATATGTGTTCTGATATTTGCCATTAATATTTGGATTGCCACAGAGTGATTCTCAGCTCAGTGATACGCTCCTGACTGTCAGTGGTAAAAGGTCACTGAGCATTTTTCTGGCCAGTTCTTGTACCCTCCGTGTGTAAATGCCCCAGCTTTAGACGTTCACATATGAACAGCTGATGTTTAACTTATTAAATTGAAAGCCTACCAAATATCTTCCTATAGGTTGAGTCCGATGTGTACTGGCATTTACAATGCATATGTTTTGGGTGTGAAATGTCTTAGCTTAATATATTTTCAAACCTATTTAATCTTTATTCGAACATCAGGACCCAAAATCTATCATCACTGACCATAATAATTGGTCATGCTGGCCCTGTCGGTAAGGGTCTCCAGTTTTTTATTGCTAAATTTCTTAGAAAGAAATGAATGTACAAAACATGACGCTGCTTTTACCCAGGTGTGGATGGAAAGTTCTACAGTGTCTAGGTAGACAGTCAATAGCTTGATGATTTTGCCTTGTGATTTACCCTTTAAAAAAAAAACCCCTCTGATTTCAGCCGGCATCCTACACAGCCACTGATCTCTGATGCAATTACATTTGGCCCATGGTGTACGTATAAAGATGCTGAGAGCATATTGTAGCCTTCGTATAGCAGAAAATCTGCTCTAATATAGCAAGTTCCTGAAATGCTTCCTTACAGTATACCAGTGAAGGCTAACCCTTGACACTCCAGCTGTTGTTAAATTACATATCCCAGCATGCCCTGCATGTGTAGTTCAACAACAGCTGGAGTGTCAAGGTTAGCCATCACTGCAGTATACTGTAACTTTCAAAATGTCATTAAAATATTTTTGTGTAAACTATCTCTTTATTATCTTTTATAGATCCTTTACAGGTTCATTATATAACTGTTTTTTTTACATAGTTTTTATTATTTATTGTTTAAAAATCCAGCCTGTGTGTGTGGTTGGGCGTGTGGACAGTTGTCGCACATGTGTGTGAAATTTACTCTTATTATTTGTATGTGTTAAATAATAGCTGCGATATCTATCAAATTTTTTAAACTATTTGTACACCCAAAATTGTTTCAGACGTGGCTTAAACTTCAATTTATCCATGTCTAATAATGTACAGTATACTGCATAAAATATTTTTAAGTCACTAAAATATGTTTCAGAAATTAGCCTATTTAAAGGCAAACTTGGATATGTAAATTGATCTTATTTGCCTTTCAGAATACAAATATCATTGGCTAATAAGATTATTCTACAGATCTGGTTTCAGAGCTTTGCTGAAAATGCTGAGAAGACGACAACGTACCTTATACTATATACAGGTGCCTGCAAGTGTCCAATACTAATTTCTCATCATTCAGACGAACTTTATAATTCAGCTATATTATTCCTATGTGTGTTATACCCTGGTTCTAATGTCTCCTATGTACAATTAAACCAATGTTCCACAAGCACATAAAAGCAGCCCCTTTGTGTTTTGATTCACGAGGGGAAGGTCATCCTAAGAGATTCTGTTGAGTTGCTGCTCAGGGCAATTTTTATGACTTTTAGTTTTAACCTTTAAAACAAATAAAGTAAGGTCACAACTAGAGATGAGTGGTTTGGTTTTGCAGACAACTAAACACCTAACCGTGAAGTTTCCAAGGAGAACCAAGTCTGGGCATAGGTTTTTCTGCCAAGTTTGAATCTCAAAACAAGAAAATTTTTTCTGGAAATCTCGGATCATACGTGTTTTTACATTGTACTGTATGTAAAGCTCCCTTCCTTGTGTAAAGGCACCATTTCACACCAGAGAGTACATAGGAGGGTGTGAACTGTAGGGTGTCTTCCATAGAAGACTAGACCAGTGCTCAAAATGTCCAGTGTGAGGGGGTCTGACATTACCACTTCAAAATTTGCACTGTCCATGCTCTACATGCTCTCCTTCCACTGAGTCCACTTCTATTCTACTTAACATTCATTAAGGAAAGGGAGTTTGAATAGAGAGATGCAGGTGCATAGCAAACACAAGGGGGGTTCTGATTGCCTGGAAAGACCCTCCTGCAAGTGTCTTAATTCATTACAACAAATAGCACTGGTATATAATATGATCAATAAAGCTGGCACCACATCATGCAGTGTAAGGGACAGAGAACAGCTGCTGCACATGCCTAGTGTAAGGAGGGTAGAAGACCCGCACCATATATTTTATAAAGATTGTTGAATTTGTGGATGGAAAAAAATATTTACTGATATATATGCTCACACCAACAAGCCACGCCCAACGCGTTTCGTCACTGGATCACACCACCTGACGAAGTCCGATCCAGTGACGAAATGCTTGGGCATGGCTTGTTGGTCTGACGTAGTGATGTCCAGCTTCCTTCTGTGATCCAGTCGGTTCTCTGGTCTCTTCCCCATGACGGCTCCGGCGTTTGGATTACTGTCCGGGGATCTGTGGCTGACCCGCGGCTTGTGATAACTATCGGAATTCCGTTCTGTGATCCCGCATTATATCTGGCTGGTAAGCTTGTATTTCTAAACTACAATGTATGAGAGCATATATATCAGTAAATCATTTTTATTATACGTTTGCTCATTGGTGCGCTTTCTTCTTCATTTCTTTTGCAAGTATCTTCACAGGGATTCTGGTACTATCCCACTGGAAGAAGCTGCACACATTGTTGGAATAATTGTGGACATGGTCTGGGATATCTGAGGACACTGTGCGCTGGGTAGTGTTGTTCATATTTATATATATATATATATATATGCAAAGAAGGAGGAAATGGCGCAATCACGTCAGTATAAAAAAGGTTTTACTTGGCATAATAAATAGATCACATACATGATAAAAAACAGCAAACAGCTTGCCCAATGAATAACGATCCTTCAGAGATAGCCTGGAACCAGCAGAAACCAGGACTCAGTTTTCCACCGTCAGCGTCTCTATTCTCGGACCAGGAGAGACCAGGAAGGCGTGGTTTACTTCACGGCATCATCGTGCACAGACCTTCCTGCTGGTTCCAGGCTATCTCTGAAGGATCGTTATTCATTGGGCAAGCTGTTTGCTGTTTTTTATCATGTATGTGATCTATTTATTATGCCAAGTAAAACCTTTTTTATACTGACGTGATTGCGCCATTTCCTCCTTCTTTGCATATCCAACTGGGACATCTGAGAGCCGTGGTCTGGCTCCCCGAGGAAAAAGGCTGCAGGCATACAAATTGAAAAAGGAGAAAGCACTATTTCACCCTTTGTGCGCGGTTGGAGCCAGTGCTTGGTGGTGTGTTAAAGTCACGTAAGGAACCAGTGGATCTATTTTGGTTCATCTTGAATCCTTTCCCCTCATCCTTTTTTTGCATAAAAAGGCACCACCTGGAAATTGATAAATCCATACTACATTATATAGGATATAAGTCCTTATAAGGACTCATCCGCCATATTTGAAGTCAGAATCCTGAAGGCTCTATATACACTTCTGAGCCATTGCTGGATTAAATAACCCCTGAGGAAGTCGCTGGGTCGACGAAACGCGTTGGGTTTCTTTGTTACTGACTGGAATGAATATACAGATGAAAATGATGTTTTATTACAACTTTTAAACCATTTGTATTAAATATTTTTTGTTACAGAAGTAATATTGTATTCCATTATTGGTTTGGTGGTGGACACCTATTCATAGGGCGCACTGGGAAAATTTCTTTGTTATATATATATATATATATATATATCTTTCCCCACTGACTTAGGGTGCTCTCTACTGATTTAGAATATACAATACACAAAAAGAAGAAAGTAAATAAGTTTTCCTGGAATGCACTCCTCATCCACACAGTCTCGTAGGACTAAAAATAATAACTTGTAAAAACTTGTATTATTATTTATTAAAATTAGTGACTAGGAGGCCATCGTTCAATATTAATACTGTTAAATTGTATTAATTATATGTGACCTTATGATTGGTTACCCTGTACCAGGGTAGATAGCAAAATATTAAAACAAAGTAATAGATATAGAGAAAAAGAAAATCCAAAGATTAAAATGAATCTCTTTAATCCGTTGCTTTATTGAATTTTATTCACGAGTCTTTATAGTAGATGTATATGATACTGTGTTGTGTGTAATTACATACACACAATACACAATACATACAATAAATCATATTGCTGTGTCCCGTTTTCATCTGGGACCAGAGATGGTCGCAGATGAAAATGTCACACTGCTGGGAGAAGAGGCAGTGGAAGTCGCTGGTCGGAGAAGCATGTTCCTCCGACCAGCGACCATTCAGGGGCTGAAAACGGGAGCGCGCACCCGGCGATTTATCGCTGGTGCACACTCCAATCACTGGCAATATGGTCGCTCGGCGACCATATTTCCAGCGATATTTGCTATAATCGCCCCCGTGTGTTCACAGCCATAGTTCACTTTCAGGGTTTGGAGGACTATCTGCAAAAGTGTCAACATCAAATGAAGCTTCTTAGCATATCTTCCTCAAAGTTATGTCAAACAGAATGTGTAAATCAAGATTTGGAAAATAGTTCACTACATCATGGGTGGATCTGGGGGGGGAGGGGGTGGATTGGGATGATCAGACCCCCTAGCATTGTGTGGCTGTGATCCATCCCTGGTACATGTCACACTTCTGAATGTTGATATTCGAAATCAGTTTTCCAGTTCTAAGTTCTCTCATTTTTATGATATAAAATGTTGGACATTTGGTGGTTGCTGTCCTAGCTCTATTGCTATTTATGCATTGGTTAAGGGTGAACTGCGGGTGACCATGCAGGACCCATTCTTAACCACTTATTTTGCATACAAATCCAAATTAGACTCAAGGTTCAGTATTCCACTATGTGGAATGGAGAAGCAAATCTAGAAGATTCCATTGTTGGAGCATCACAGCCTGTCTTAGCAACATTTGATTTACCTGAAATGTTCATGCAACTGAGTGTTTATTTTTTTTTTTGCACATGAATATTTTTATTGCAATGAACAACGTATTCGAAATAATTCCAATTCATATTACAAATGTAACTAAAAAAATAAATATCCAATCGTTCTCTATGTTTAAGAATGATAGTCCTTTTTATGGAAGAAACAGGCTTTGAGGCCGATTTCTGTATCACATGTTGTTTTTTTCCAGTAAATTGGGCAGATCGCATTTCCCATTATAATGATGGGAAACGCAATCTGGTTAATAAATGTGGATTAAAGGGTTTGGAGCCTAATTCAGCATGGATCACTAAGTTGATAAAAATCAGGTCTGTGATTAAATATTTGCCACTCATAAAGAAAGAAAATAAAATGCACATTGCAGAAATTGCAAATGCATCGCAAACTGTGATACATGTGCAGATCCATTCGCAAAGAACGGAACGTTGAACAGTACTTTACATCTGCGCCAGTCAAAGGTTTCTACAATTCTGCTAAAGCCACAGTCTGGAATGGTAACCCCTGATGTCATAGCCCCATATCTCCCAACATGACCCTTTCCAGGAGGGACACAATGCTCTGTTTCTGGACTTTCCTCTTAATTTATGATTACCATCACCTGTTTTGAACAGGTTAAGTGACCAGACAGGCATTTTAATACAGGTGATGGTAATCCTAAATTAAGAGGGCAGTCCAGGAACAGAGCATTGTGTCCCTCCTGGAGAGGGTCATGTTTGGAGGTATGTAGTCCACCCAAAAGAATGCCTGGGATTTCTGCATTTGAACAAACACTCCAATAAATAACAGATTGCTGTCAATCACATAGCAGTTGCATTGAAGCGGAGGGGGTCATTCTGGTTTGTTTGCAATAACAAACTCCTTCTTTAATGGAAAAAAAAAAACATTTGCATTGCTGCTGGGGCAGATGTAACATGTGCAGAGAGAGTTACATTTGTGTGAGTTATTTTGTTTCTATGCACAGTAAGTACTGGCTGCTTTATTCCTACACTGCAATTTAGGTTTCACCCCACCCAAATCTAACTCTCTCTGCATGTTACCTCAGCCTCTGTTGCCTCAGCCTCTCCAGCAGTGCACATGGTTTTGTCTATTAAAGAAGGAGTTTTCTTTTGCAAACCAACCAGAATCACCCCCAGAATGTGTCTGCAGAATAATTTGCAACTTGCAGGCGCACATGTGCGGTCATTTAATAATCGACTAGATTGCATTTTCTCAATTTAGCGATCCATCCTAAATTAGGCGTGTTCAGCAGTTTTTCCCGAAAACTGCTGTAAAAACCCTTTTAATGCATTTATGGGATACTAAAATAATGTGAATCAGGTGGCACATTAGTTACAAATCTGCCCATTAATGTCTCAATGTAAAATGTCTCCCTACAGTACAGTACATTCCCTATAAACACCTGTAATATATGGCAGACTATGCAATCTTTTGGATTTGAAAGTCTGATGGGAAATGCGTACTCTATATCGGGTCAGGTGGGGTGAGTAAAAGGGGGGTAGGAGAGGGTAAGACGGATAGGTGTCCCTGCAGGCCTTAAGGCATAGTCCCAGACCACCGTACCCTTATCCCCCAATTGATATTTACATCCCATTTGTGACCATCAATAAATCCAGTTAATCCCGCTATCGCTTACAGTGTCATATTTTTCACACTACACCTAGTAAACATAGTGAGACTCACACAATTCTCACCCTCTCCTACCCCCTTTTCCCCACCCCACTTGACCCGATATAGAGTACGCATTTCCTCTCAGACTTTCAGTTATTGGCCTGTGTTATACTGTAAATGTGTTAAGGTTTGTGTTATTACATTTGGCAGGTGTTATTATTTACAGTGTAGATGTATGAAGCAGTGATTAGGAGGATAAGTGATAAAGTGCCTGTTAGTCTATCACTGGCCAATCAGCTCCAGCTCCAGCCTGTCACTTAACAGTCATTAGCTGATTGACTGAGATAAAGTACCAGTCACTTCTCCTCCCTTATCACTGCTTCATATATCTACCCCAGGGTGTCTGATATATGGAGCCTCCGAACAAATGTAAAATATATAAGGGAAATTTTTATTCGAACGATAACTGACAAATTTTACTAATGTTGTAGAGTAAAGCCCCAACAATTAGGATTACTTAATGCAAATGATCGGTACTGACGAAGTTGGGCAAATTCCATGGTGCTATTGCACTGCTGATGCAATAAAGACATCACTGAGAACCATTCTGTAAAGCATAATTATTTATTCATCACAATTCAATATAATACAATACCTAATAAAGAGACACATGTCTCTCTGATCTCTGTGTCATGTTGACTAGCCAAAGACACGACCACTCTGCTCGTTCGGCCCTTTGGGTGTGGTTGTTTGAATATTTATGTTACGCCGTTTTTGGTAGAAACTCCTAATACATCATCTTGGCCCTACCCATGCCTATGTATTGTCATTTCTATCTGTGTTGTGCTTTTGGCCCATATCATGTCTATCTGGCAATGTTACACATGTCTTGTGATTTAGCTATGTGCGCAAAAGATCACTTTGAAGGGACTGAAGATTGAGCCACATATCATCCTGTTATTGTCATGATCTCAGAAAATCTGGATATAATCTTAGTCAATGTTACAAAATGGCCGCTCTTATGACATGATATTGAAATAAGCATATAGATGTACAATGGCTAGAACCATATACCTTTAACAATTCCACCCTTATACATGTGCCCTGTCACCTCCATGGAACTTGAAGTTCATTCAACATCATCTCATACTAGTGCTCAATTATTCACTTCCTTGAAGTGACCTTCTGACAATGTCATAGGCTATATTTATAAATTGTGTAGATAATCAAAATTGGTATTTTTATCACAAGAATAAACTTTGTCACTGAACACATTATATTTGACTATCATTTTTTTCATTTTTGGGTCTAACCATGACTATCATGCATCATTTACAGTATTTTATCATTATGTAATCTTCTATATTTCGCCTTCATAACATGAATTTGTAACATTACCAGTCAAAAAAATACAACAAAATTTAACTTTAAAACATCAAACAATATTCCCTGGATTGTGTCGTTAAATAGTCCGTTCGTTGCTTTTAAGATTTTAGATTATGTCTATCATATTTAAAAGTGTCATCATAAAGTTCAGTAACATTGTCCATAAATTGTGCAAAATCAATTCTTTCTTGCTGATTGTCCAAATAACCACCATTTCCATACTTGCCAAGGTGGTATCCATATGATTTTTACTGGAGAATTGATAAATGGAATATATTTCCTAATAACCGGATTAAAGTCTCGTTTAACCCCTTCCCGACATTTGACGTATATATACGTCATGGCCGGGAAGTACTTCCCGACACATGACGTGTATATACGTCATGGCTTCTAACTGTCACTGCGTCTAGAGACGCAGTGACAGAGGGACGATGTCTGCTGTCCCTGACAGCAGACATGTCCCTGCATGCCCAGGGGGGGCTGCGATGCCGCCCCCCCGTCGGCGATCGCTGTGATTGGCTGTTCAGTGTGAACAGCCATTCACAGCGTTTTCTGTGTCACCGGCGAATAACGTTCGCCGGTGACACAGGGATCGGAGGTGATTGGTGCTGTAAAGTACAGCACCAATCACCGCGGGGTGTAAGGGTGACACTGGTGTCACCCCACCTCACCCCGCCCGCCCCCAAAGGCCGTGATTGGTTCGTCGGACCGACGGACCAATCACAGCCATGGAGGGGGGTTTAAACTAACGGTGACTGCACTGCAGACGCCATTCCGGTCTGGAATTGCGTGCAGTGCGGTCACCGTACCCAGCTGCCGCGATATACTGACCAGAACCCCTCTAAATACTTACCTGATCACTGCCTGGATCTTGCTTATTCTTGTGACATCCTGTGACATCCTGTGCTGTGTTGTGCTGCTGCGAGTTATTAGATAGAGAGATAGAGAGAGAGAGATAGAGAGAGATAGAGAGGCCTAGTGACAGAGAGTGCTATATTTTGTGCTGCTGCAGTGTGATAGAGCTATAGATAGAGAGATAGAGAGAGAGAGATAGAGAGAGATAGAGAGAGATAGAGAGATAGTGACAGATTGTGCTATATATTTTTTATATAACTGACTGCTGCCCCCCCTTTTGTGCTGATCAGTATAAATTAACTGATCAGCAACTTTTTGGGGGCGCAGGTTTTTTTTTTAGATATATATACCTGTCAGTGCTGCTGCTGCAGTGTCATAGAGTGAGAGATAGAGAGATAGAGAGATAGAGAGAGATAGTGACAGAGAGTGATAGAGACTGCTATATTTTGTGTCTGCTGCCCCCCTTTTGTGCACCCCCAGCAACTTTTTGGGGGTGCAGGGGTTATTTTTCATATATATAACTGTCAGTGCTGCTGCTGCAGTGTCATAGAGTGATAGATAGTGAGAGATAGAGAGATAGAGAGAGATAGTGACAGAGAGTGATAGAGAGTGCTAAATTTTGTGTCTGCTGCCCCCGCCTTTTGTGCTGATCACTATATCTGAGGTGATCAGCAACTTTTTGGGGGTGCAGAGGTTTTTTTTTTATATATATACCTGTCAGTTGCTGCCAGTTGCACTGTCAGTTGCACCAAAGGTTGTGCACCTGCTGCCCCTCACTGGTAATCAGTGTCGCATCACTGATCACCTTTTTTTTTTTTGTGGGTGCTGTGGGGTCTTTTTTTAATTTTTTTTTTACACACACTGTGATTTTGTGGGTGTCCTGTGGCCACTGTGCGCTGATCAGTGACGTACATCACTGATCAGCTTTTTCGGCACAGGGTTGATCTATTTTTTATTTTATTTTTTTATCAAATTCCTGTTGCCTTTGAGCGCTGTTCAGTGACGGACATTACTGACCAACATCTGTGCTCAATTTTTGGCGCAGGACCTTTTTTTTTTTTTTTAACCCCTTCAATTTTTTTTTTTTAACCCCTTCAATTTTTTTTTTTTTTAACCCCTTCAATTTTTTTTTTGTATAAAGTATTTTTTTTTTCTGCACTACATACACACTACACACTACATACCCCCCGGGTTGAAATAAAGTTTGTACCCCCCCCTACACTATACACGTGTTGAAACATTTCACTACCAGTAACACAAAAATAAAAATGGCATCCCAAATGTCATCCCAAATGTCATCCCAGTCATCCAGAAGAATGTATTCAGTGGAGGAGGCATATGCCATGCTTGCCTCTGACTCTGACACAGCCAGTGAGGCAAGCGGGGAATTTGAAGGATTCGTCTTAAGCTCCTCTTCCTCCTCTGGTGATGAGGGACCCCCTCAAAGACGCCCCCGTAGAGCAGCTGAGACCCACCCCCCAATAATTGATCTCGTATGGACCCCACCACCAGACAATTTTGAGCCCCAGGTTCCTGAGTTTTTGGCCATGCCAGGAATCCAATTTGATTCCACAGGTCTCAGAGAAATTGACTTTTTCAAATTATTTTTCTCTGATGATTTTATAAATTTAATGGTGGACCAAACTAATTTATATGCCCAGCAGTTTATTGCTCAAAACCCCACGTCATCATTTGCTAGGTGGACCCCTGTAGATGCAGTAGAGATGATGACGTTTTGGGGTCTGGTGTTTCATATGGGCATAGTAAAAAAGCCAGAAATTAGGCAATATTGGAGTACAGATGTTCTGTACAGCACCCCATTTTACCGTATGGCCATGCCCCGGGCTCGATTTGAGATGATCCTTAAATTTTTGCATTAAAACGATAATGCACAGTGCCCACCCAGAGATGATCCCACCTTTGACCGGCTATTCAAAGTCAGGCCGGTCATTGATCATTTCAGTGCCAAATTTGCAGAGATGTACATCCCAGATAAATTCATTTGCATAGACGAGTCCCTTATACATTTTAAAGGAAGGGTTAAATTCCGCCAGTACCTTCCCAGTAAGAGGGCAAGGTATGGCATAAAAATGTATAAGCTGTGTGAAAGCACCTCAGGGTACACCCACAGGTTTAGGGTATATGAAGGGAAGGATTCAAGAATTGAACCGCCAGAATGCCCCCCTCCCTCGTAGGTGTTAGTGGAAAAATTGTCTGGGATTTAGTGCACCCCTTCCTGGATAAAGGTTATCACCTCTATGTGGATAACTTTTACACTAGCATCCCCCTGTTTAAGGCCCTTGGTTCAAGAGGTACAGCAGCTTGCGGTACTGTGCGCAAGAACCAAAGAGGCCTCCCAAAAACGCACATTGCCCAAGTAATGAGAAGGGGTGAAAGCAGGGGAATATGCACCGAAAATATGTTGTTGGTCAAATATAAGGACAAGAGGGATGTCCTTATACTGACAACAATTCACGGAGACAGTACCACCTCCGTCCCTGTACGAGGTACCAGTACCCACACCTCAAAACCTAATTGTATCCTGGATTACAATAGGTACATGGGCGGAGTGGATCTTTCAGATCAGGTACTGAAGCCGTACAGTGCCCTGCGGAAAACAAAAATCTGGTACAAGAAGCTGGCCGTGTATATCATCCAGATGGCACTGTATAACGCTTACGTGCTATTCCGTTCTACCGGCCAGAGGGGGACATTTATGCACTTTCAAGAGGAAGTCATAAAGGGCCTAGTATTTGTGAACCAGCAGGCAGAGGGCCCCAGTACTTCTAGTACTGGCCCCCGTATTGTACCAGGGCAGCATTTTCCGAACGAAATCCCCTCCACTGCAAGAAAGGGCAGGACACAAAAAAGGTGCAAAGTTTGCTATAAAAAGGGAATAAGAAAGGAAACTATTTTCCACTGTGAAACTTGCCCCGACAAACCCGGCCTATGTATAAAGGAGTGTTTTAAAATATACCACACATCTATGGATTATTAGGTTCATCATTTCACCGTGCTTCGGGGGTCTTGCTAATGCCACATAGCACCCACCAACATTCCACCAGAATCTGAGCTGCAAAATCCAAAAATCACTCCTTCCCTTCTGAGTCCTGCCATGCACCCAACTGGTATTTTTTGGTCACATATGAGGCATTGCCATACTCGGGAGAAATTGGGGCACAGATTTTGGGGTGCTTTTTCTCCTTCATACCTTCTGAAAATGAAAAATTTTGAGCCAGAACTGCATTTTTGTGTAAAAAATTTAATTTTTCATTTTCACTGCCCAGTTGTATCAAAATTGGTGAAACCCCTGGGGGTTTGAAATGTACACTATACCCCTAGATGAATTCCCTGAGGGGTGTAGTTTGCAAAATGGGGTCACTTGTGGGGGGCTTCCACTGTATTGGTGCTTTGGGGGTCTTGCTAATGCGACATAGCACCCACCAACATTCCACCAGAATTTGTGCTGCAAAATCCAAATATCACTCCTTCCCTTCTGAGTCCTGCCACTTTTTGGTCACACATGAGGCATTGCCGTACTCGGGAGAAATTGGGGCACAGATTTTGGGGTGCTTTTTCTCCTTCATACCTTCTGAAAATGAAAAATTTTGAGCCAGAACTGCATTTTTGTGTAAAAAATGTAATTTTTCATTTTCACTGCCCAGTTGTATCAAAATTGGTGAAACCCCTGGGGGTTTGAAATGTACACTATACCCCTAGATGAATTCCCTGAGGGGTGTAGTTTGCAAAATGGGGTCACTTGTGGGGTGGTTCCACTGTATTGGTGCTTTGGGGGTCTTGCTAATGCGACATAGCACCCACCAACATTCCACCAGAATTTGTGCTGCAAAATCCAAATAACACTCCTTCCCTTCTGAGTCCTGCCACTTTTTGGTCACACATGAGGCATTGCCGTACTCGGGAGAAATTGGGGCACAGATTTTGGGGTGCTTTTTCTCCTTCATACCTTCTGAAAATGAAAAATTTTGAGCCAGAACTGCATTTTTGTGTAAAAAATGTAATTTTTCATTTTCACTGCCCAGTTGTATCAAAATTGGTGAAACCCCTGGGGGTTTGAAATGTACACTATACCCCTAGATGAATTCCCTGAGGGGTGTAGTTTGCAAAATGGGGTCACTTGTGGGGTGGTTCCACTGTATTGGTGCTTTGGGGGTCTTGCTAATGCGACATAGCACCCACCAACATTCCACCACCAAAAATCACTCCTTCCCTTCTGAGTCCTGCCATGCACCCAACTGGTATTTTTTGGTCACATATGAGGCATTGCCATACTCGGGAGAAATTGGGGCACAGATTTTGGGGTGCTTTTTCTCCTTCATACCTTATGAAAATGAAAAATTTTGAGCCAGAACTGCATTTTTGTGTAAAAAAATGTAATTTTTCATTTTCACTGCCCAGTTGTATCAAAATTGGTGAAACCCCTGGGGGTTTGAAATGTACACTATACCCCTTGATGAATTCCCTGAGGGGTGTAGTTTGCAAAATGGGGTCACTTGTGGGGGGGTTCCACTGTATTGGTGCTTGGGGGGTCTTGCTAATGCAACATAGCACCCACCAACATTCCACCAGAATCTGAGCTGCAAAATCCAAAAATCACTCCTTCCTTTCTGAGTCCTGCCATGCACCCAAATGGTATTTTTTGGTCACATGTGAGGCATTGCCGTACTCGGGAGAAATTGGGGCACAGATTTTGGGGTGCTTTGTCTCCTTCATTCCTTGTGAAAATGAAAAATGTTGAGCCAGAACTGCATTTTTGTGTAAAAAATGTAATTTTTCATTTGCACAGCCCAGTTGTATCAAAATTGGTGAAACCCCTGGGGGTTTGAAATGTACACTATACCCCTAGATGAATTCCCTGAGGGGTTTAGTTTGCAAAATGGGGTCACTTGTGGGGGGGTTCCACTGTATTGGTGCTTGGGGGGTCTTGCTAATGCGACATAGCACCCACCAAAATTCCACCAGAATCTGAGCTGCAAAATCCAAAAATCACTCATTCCCTTCTGAGTACTGCCATGCACCCAAATGGTATTTTTTGGTCACATGTGAGGCATTGCCGTACTCGGGAGAAATTGGGGCACAGATTTTGGGGTGCTTTTTCTCCTTCTTACCTTCTGAAAATGAAAAATTTTGAGCCAGAACTGCATTTTTGTGTAAAAAAATGTAATTTTTCATTTTCACTGCCCAGTTGTATCAAAATTGGTGAAACCCCTGGGGGTTTGAAATATACACTATACCCCTAGATGAATTCCCTGAGGGGTGTAGTTTGCAAAATGGGGTCACTTGTGGGGGGGTTCCACTGTATTGGTGCTTGGGGGGTCTTGCTAATGCGACATAGCACCCACCAACATTCCACCACCAAAAATCACTCCTTCCCTTCTGAGTCCTGCCATGCACCCAACTGGTATTTTTGGTCACATATGAGGCATTGCCATACTCGGGAGAAATTTGGGCACAGAGTTTGGGGTGCTTTTTCTCCTTCATACCTTATGAAAATGAAAAATTTTGAGCCAGAACTGCATTTTTGTGTAAAAAAATGTAATTTTTCATTTTCACTGCCCAGTTGTATCAAAATTGGTGAAACCCCTGGGGGTTTGAAATGTACACTATACCCCTAGATGAATTCCCTGAGGGGTGTAGTTTGCAAAATGGGGTCACTTGTGGGGGGGTTCCACTGTATTGGTGCTTGGGGGGTCTTGCTAATGCAACATAGCACCCACCAACATTCCACCAGAATCTGAGCTGCAAAATCCAAAAATCACTCCTTCCCTTCTGAGTCCTGCCATGCACCCAAATGGTATTTTTTGGTCACATGTGAGGCATTGCCGTACTCGGGAGAAATTGGGGCACAGATTTTGGGGTGCTTTTTCTCCTTCTTACCTTCTGAAAATGAAAAATTTTGAGCCAGAACTGCATTTTTGTGTAAAAAATGTAATTTTTCATTTGCACAGCCCAGTTGTATCAAAATTGGTGAAACCCCTGGGGGTTTGAAATGTACACTATACCCCTAGATGAATTCCCTGAGGGGTGTAGTTTGCAAAATGGGGTCACTTGTGGGGGGGTTCCACTGTATTGGTGCTTGGGGGGTCTTGCTAATGCGACATAGCACCCACCAAAATTCCACCAGAATCTGAGCTGCAAAATCCAAAAATCACTCCTTCCCTTCTGAGTCCTGCCATGCACCCAAATGGTATTTTTTGGTCACATTTGAGGCATTGCCGTACTCGGGAGAAATTGGGGCACAGATTTTGGGGTGCTTTTTCTCCTTCTTACCTTCTGAAAATGAAAAATTTTGAGCCAGAACTGCATTTTTGTGTAAAAAAATGTAATTTTTCATTTTCACTGCCCAGTTGTATCAAAATTGGTGAAACCCCTGGGGGTTTGAAATATACACTATACCCCTAGATGAATTCCCTGAGGGGTGTAGTTTGCAAAATGGGGTCACTTGTGGGGGGGTTCCACTGTATTGGTGCTTGGGGGGTCTTGCTAATGCGACATAGCACCCACCAACATTCAGCCACCAAAAATCACTCCTTCCCTTCTGAGTCCTGCCATGCACCCAACTGGTATTTTTTGGTCACATATGAGGCATTGCCATACTCGGGAGAAATTGGGGCACAGACTTTGGGGTGCTTTTTCTCCTTCATACCTTATGAAAATGAAAAATTTTGAGCCAGAACTGCATTTTTGTGTAAAAAAAATGTAATTTTTCATTTTCACTGCCCAGTTGTATCAAAATTGGTGAAACCCCTGGGGGTTTGAAATGTACACTATACCACTAGATGAATTCCCTGAGGGGTGTAGTTTGCAAAATGGGGTCACTTGTGGGGGGGTTCCACTGTATTGGTGCTTGGGGGGTCTTGCTAATGCAACATAGCACCCACCAACATTCCACCAGAATCTGAGCTGCAAAATCCAAAAATCACTCCTTCCCTTCTGAGTCCTGCCATGCACCCAAATGGTATTTTTTGGTCACATGTGAGGCATTGCCGTACTCGGGAGAAATTGGGGCACAGATTTTGGGGTTCTTTTCTCCTTCTTACCTTCTGAAAATGAAAAATTTTGAGCCAGAAACTGCATTTTTGTGTAAAAAATGTAATTTTTCATTTGCACAGCCCAGTTGTATCAAAATTGGTGAAACCCCTGGGGGTTTGAAATGTACACTATACCCCTAGATGAATTCCCTGAGGGGTGTAGTTTGCAAAATTGGGTCACTTGTGGGGGGGTTCCTCTGTATTGGTGCTTGGGGGGTCTTGCTAATGCGACATAGCACCCACCAAAATTCCAACAGAATCTGAGCTGCAAAATCCAAAAATCACTCCTTCCCTTCTGAGTCCTGCCATGCACCCAAATGGTATTTTTTGGTCACATGTGAGGCATTGCCGTACTCGGGAGAAATTGGGGCACAGATTTTGGGGTGCTTTTTCTCCTTCTTACCTTAGGAAAATAAAAAATTTTGAGCCAGAACTGCATTTTTGTGTAAAAAAATGTAATTTTTCATTTTCACTGCCCAGTTGTATCAAAATTGGTGAAACCCCTGGGGGTTTGAAATATACACTATACCCCTAGATGAATTCCCTGAGGGGTGTAGTTTGCAAAATGGGGTCACTTGTGGGGGGGTTCCACTGTATTGGTGCTTTGGGGGTCTTGCTAATGCGACATAGCACCCACCAACATTCCACCACCAAAAATCACTCCTTCCCTTCTGAGTCCTGCCATGCACCCAACTGGTATTTTTTGGTCACATATGAGGCATTTCCATACTCGGGAGAAATTGGGGCACAGATTTTGGGGTGCTTTGTCTCCTTCATTCCTTGTGAAAATGACAAATTTGGAGCCAGAACTGCATTTTTGTGTAAAAAAAATAATTTTTCATTTTCACTGCCCAGTTGTACCACAATTGGTGAAACCCCTGGGGGTTTGAAATGTACACTATACCCCTAGATGAATTCCCTGAGGGGTGTAGTTTGCAAAATGGGGTCACTTGTGGGGGGGTTCCTAAATTTTAGCATCTTATGGTGCCTAGAAACCTACATGGTGCCTAAAAAATAATCTCATAAAAAGGAGGCTCCAAAATCAAGTAGGTGCTCCTTCTATTATGAAGCCTGTGGTTTGGTCAACGTGCACACTAGGGCCACATATAGGATATTTATGAAAACAAAAGAATTGGGGGAATCAATTTTTAGTCACATTTCTCTAGTAAAATGTACTGTGTTCCTTAGAAAAATGTATTAAAATTGCAAATCTGCAAAAAAAATGAAATTTTGAAATTTCACCTACACTTTGTTTTAATTCCTGTGAAACACCTAAAGGGTTAACAAACTTCCAAAATGCTGTTTTGAATACTGTGAGGGGTGCAGTTTTTGAAATGGTATCATTTATGGGGGTGTCTCACATACAAGTCCCTCAAAGTCACATCAGAACTGAACTGGTCCCTAAAAAAATCAGTGTTTGAAATTTTCTTGAAAATTTGAGAATTTGCTATTCATATTGTAAGCCTCCTAGTGTCCAAAAAAATTAGAAGGAAGTTGAAATAATGATGGAAACATAAAGTAGACATATGGTCTATGTTAGTTATTAACTATTTTGAGTGGTATGATTATTTGTCTCACAAGCAGAAAATTTAACATTTAGCAAATTGCTAAATTTTCCATTTTTTTACGACATTTTGGTATTTTTCACAAAAAAACACAGACTGTATCGACCCAAATTTACCACTAATTTGAAGTACAATGTGTCACGAAAAAACAATCTCAAAATCACTGTGATAAGTAAAAGCAAAAAAAAGTTATCCCCACTTAAGTGATACATGTCAGATTTGAAAAAAAGGGCTCTGTCAGGAACGCAAAAACTGGCTCTGTCAGGAAGGGGTTAAGATGTTAATTGACCTGTGAAAAGACTCTATTCAACTCATCATGGGTTATTGTATAAAACTTTGGTATATATTTATTTTATTCCCAAGTAGCAAAATCTTCAGACTTTATTGGTAATCATTTCAAAACATATTTCCCACAAATATTGTAAATAGTGTTTTAGCATAAAGGAAAGAACATCAAACTCTAGAACTATGGTGGAAACCATTATTCCTAACTGATAAATTTGAACTCTGGAACATTTTATGTGGAACATTCATATGTAGTGTAAACACAAATACTTTATCATTTCAATCTAGGGTGCATAACTTGAAACCTTTCAAATTAGTTGCACATTGTTCAGCGCATAGCAGAACATATGGCTTATGCATTGTGACAATTTTGTGACTCGTCAATGGTGTGTTAATGCATACTCAACAATCAGTTGCATTTGATACCTTTCCCAACAGTGAATGATACTGTTGACTTAGATATTCTTTTGAATAATATACCACTTTATCCATACGTCAGAGTATATCCCTTTTTTCTCTGGTGGAAGTGCAATAATTATAAATTCATCTTTCAAAGGGTGTTGTACCCTGTTCCTTATAAACGTCCTTAAATGTTTTTGTTGACCTGCTTAGAAGGGACAAAGGAATTGGAGTTAGTGAAATAACCCCCATCCATGCTAATAGACAGGTACTCAGACCACGAACCACTTATATAAACGGATAACATATTGTACAGTCAAATCATGTTGCAATTTCAAAGTCAGTCTTTGGATTAGTACCGCATCTGGTCTGCCATCTGCATTTATGTGGAGAGAGGCTAAGCAGAGGCCTAGGTGTGGTATGAATACGATGAATAACTAGTACAGTACTTCTGGACATGCCATTCCTTTCTCCTTTGTAGACATCTTCCAAACCACCCTTGGATAATATGACATATGTATTTTTGATTCTTTTCCCATCATTTCACACATTCTTTGGCAAGCTTTCCATATAATACTGTATGTGTTCCTTGGTCATTTTCTATGACACTTGATAAACCATATCTACATACCAATTCTTACAAAATCTTTTTCTAGCAGTAAATTGCTCAGTTTCAGACGCTTTAGGCCACGCCTCTAACATATAAACACTTTCATATACGTACAAAAACCTTCCTTTCTGTAACTGAATAAAATCAATCATATTGATTTGAAACCTCTACAAATGTGACACATGTTTTAACCTAATTTCTCTTAATTATTTCTTTTATACAAATAATACCACTTTGCCATTTGGCTTTATTCATTTTTATAACTCTAGGTAATTATTTTGTTGTTAAACTGTATTGTCGTATCTGGCTTACCTGGGAGGGACCTCCCTGTCAATAATGTCAACCAACCAATCATTTATTACCCCTAGAAACAAGATCAGTTTGTCTAGTATTATCTTGGCATTTAATAACTCAGCAAATTTCTTTCAGCAATGTTTTATAAATTGGCACGCTTGCAATGCTATACCTTGCTTCGATGCACTTGAGTATGGTTTGATTTATAGGAATCAAAAATGCTTCCTCCTACCAATCTAGCACTGGTCACATGTTCTGTCTGTGCATTGTTTTGCATCTGTGTGACTGCATGCAAATCAATCAAATGTAATTATTGGGGTAGTACAATGGCTTGTGCCCTTTTCCACAACAAAACTAGTGGACTATCTGCCATGTTTAGTAGATAATACTTTTCTTATTATCTCTAGCTGTGTACTAAAATATCAAATTGTAATTGATATAATGTTAATGTAATCATTAATTTATATTGAACATCCCTAATGCAGTGTCAGTATTTTCAGCACAGTATTCTGATTCAGTTTAATTTATTCTATGGAATAAATTGTTGTAATGGTATCCCGGTACCCCTCGTTTAAACCTCTTTCTATTACTTAGGCAAGGGATGTTTAACCATTAAAATCACCCTTTGAGGGTTTAAGTATTCATGGCCTGGTGCCAATTAGTGACTGTATGGGGTTTACCCTGCAGTACAGTTACATTTTACATCTCTGCATCTGAAAGAAAACACAATACTGTTACTATCTGCAACCGGTTTCCCAATTGGTAGCAAAGCAATGCTATAGAATTATTGATACCTGCAAGTATAAAACAAAAGTTACAGTTTATTATGCATGTACTGTAATGTGAATACAACAAAGTTAATATCGAGATCCCTACTGTATGTCAAGCATATCTGGCACAGTTTCAAGTAATATGAATGTCTAAAATATTCCAACAGATGTCCTGCAAACTCTTTTTAGGATCTGAAAACTTTTGTATAATAGATTGGAAATCAACTTGGTACCAGGGAGCCCACAGCGGAATTTACCGATCTGGCAGTCCGTCCAACCCTGTATTAGTAAAAACTCGGACGCGGCGTAACTCCATTTTTTAAACTGTGCAATGTATCTTTAGTGATAACTGCCTCTGATTTCAATCTTGCATCACATTCCCTTTTTTTTCTTGATTCTTTACCTGCAATAACTCTGCATTAAATCTTCAATAAATCAACGTTAAATTTTCTCCCATACCACCACACTGATATCAAGTTTATCCAGCAAGTTGGGTTTAACCTCTTTTTAACCACTGCTACACGGGCATTAGGATCAGTTTGGGAAGGGAGATGCCCTGGCCACATGCACCCTCCCTGCAGCTTGTTTTGGAGAGCCAGCATCAATCATGCCACAAGCCATTTGCAGACCATTATGCCATTTCTCATTTGTTGCATTGGCAATTGTTTTCCAAGAAATAAAGGACAATACTCCAGGGGCGGATTGGACCACCGGGAAACCGGGCCATTTCCCGGTGGGCCGGCCCCTAATAGTCACTAAAAGGCCGCTCACCCCATTGGCAGGGCCGCAGACCGCCATCTCTGCGGTTAACGGGCGGCCGTGGCCGCAGAACTGTGCCCCAAACAAATATGGCTGCGGGCAGCCTCGGCTATTACAGAAATAAAAATGGCCGCGGGAGTGCTGGTGCGCATGTGCGACCGCACGCAGCTGCTCCCGCGGTTCTGTGTGTGGCAAGCACTCACTGTGAGGATGGTTGCGCAGGGAGGCTCTCTCCCTGCTGTACATCCCCGGCCGCTTCTGTCCTCAGACTCTGTAGCTGCCGGCTGCCAGTACACTGTCACACTACATTAGAGGCAGCAGCGCCGGCAGCACAGAGCTCTCTCCCTGGCTTCCAACCCACTTTCATGTGTCATCAGTCATGACAGCAGGGACTGGAAAGGGGGCGGAGCAACACAGAGTTGAGGGGCGGGGCTACACGAGTGGAAGGGGGCGGAGCTACACTGGAGCACACATCTAATGAAAGGAAGAGGTAGATGAAGTGCCAGCCAGCTTGATTTTAAGGTAACTAAAGTGTGAGAGAGAGGTTCATACTGTGAGGCATATGTATAATGGACATCACGGTGTGGGGCATATGTATAATGGACATCACGGTGTGGGCATATGTATAATGGGCATCACGGTGTGGGCATATGTATAATGGGCATCAGGGTGTGTGGCATATGTATAATGGGCATCAGGGTGTGCGGCATATGTATAATGGGCATCACGGCGTGTGGCATATGTATAATGGAGCATCACGGTGTGGCATATGTATAATGGGCATCACAGTGTGCGGCATATGTATAATGGGCATCACGGCGTGTGGCATATGTATAATGGAGTATCACGGTGTGTGGCATATGTATAATGGACATCTCTGTGTGGGGCATATGTATAATGGACATCACGGTGTGGGGCATATGTATAATGGACATCACGGTGTGGCATACCTCCCAACTTCTGTCGGGAGGAAATAGGGACACTCGCAAGCCGCGCGAGCGCCCGAAAAGGGGGCGGGGCTTATGCAAATGAGGGCGCAGTTTATGCTAATTAGCCGCGACCTCATTTTCATACGAGAATAGACGCTGTGCGCATGCGCACAGCGTCTATTCTACTAGATTGGGGGGTCTCCCAACTGCCACCCCCCGCAGCGGGACAATGCCTGCCGCGGGTGGGACGTCGGGACAGGACCCGAAAATCGGGACTGTCCCGACGGAATCATGACAGTTGGGAGGTATGGTGTGGGCATATGTATAATGGGCATTAGGGCGTGCGGCATATGTATAATGGGCATCACGGCATGTGGCATATGTATAATGGAGCATCACGGTGTGGCATATGTATAATGGGCATCACAGTGTGCGGCATATGTATAATGGGCATCACGGCGTGTGGCATATGTATAATGGAGTATCACGGTGTGTGGCATATGTATAATGGACATCTCTGTGTGGGGCATATGTATAATGGACATCACGGTGTGGGGCATATGTATAATGAACATCACGGTGTGGGCATATGTATAATGGGCATCACGGCGTGTGGCATATGTATAATGGAGCATCACGGTGTGGCATATGTATAATGGGCATCACAGTGTGCGGCATATGTATAATGGGCATCACGGCGTGTGGCATATGTATAATGGAGTATCACGGTGTGTGGCATATGTATAATGGACATCACGGTGTGAGGCATATGTATAATGGGCATCACGTGTGTGTGGCATATGTATAATGGGCATCACGGTGTGCGGCACAAGTATAATGGGCATCACGGTGTGCGGCATATGTATAATGGCATCAGGGTGTGCGGCATATGTATAATGGGCATCACGGTGTGCGACATATGTATAATGGCATCAGGGTGTGCGGCATATGTATAATGGGCATCACGGTGTGCGACATATGTATAATGGCATCAGGGTGTGCGGCATATGTATAATGGGCATCACGGCGTGTGGCATATGTATAATGGAGCATCACGGTGTGGCATATGTATAATGGGCATCACAGTGTGCGGCATATGTATAATGGGCATCACGGCGTGTGGCATATGTATAATGGCCATCATGGTGTGTGGCATATGTATAATGGAGTATCACGGTGTGTGGCATATGTATAATGGACATCTCTGTGTGGGGCATATGTATAATGGACATCACGGTGTGGGGCATATGTATAATGGACATCACGGTGTGGGCATATGTATAATGGGCATCAGGGTGTGCGGCATATGTATAATGGGCATCACGGCATGTGGCATATGTATAATGGAGCATCACGGTGTGGCATATGTATAATGGGCATCACAGTGTGCGGCATATGTATAATGGGCATCACGGCGTGTGGCATATGTATAATGGAGTGTCACGGTGTGTGGCATATGTATAATGGACATCACGGTGTGAGGCATATGTATAATGGGCATCACGTGTGTGTGGCATATGTATAATGGGCATCACGGTGTGCGGCACAAGTATAATGGGCATCACGGTGTGCGGCATATGTATAATGGCATCAGGGTGTGCGGCATATGTATAATGGGCATCACGGTGTGCGACATATGTATAATGGCATCAGGGTGTGCGGCATATGTATAATGGGCATCACGGTGTGCGACATATGTATAATGGCATCAGGGTGTGCGGCATATGTATAATGGCATCAGGGTGTGCGGCATATGTATAATGGCATCAGGGTGTGCGGCATATGTATAATGGCATCAGGGTGTGTGGCATATGTATAATGGCATCAGGGTGTGCGGCATATGTATAAATGGAGCATCACGGTGTGTGACATATGTATAATGGAGTATCACGGTGTGTGGCATATGTATAATGGTGCATCACGGTGTGTGACATATGTATAATGGGCATCACGGTGTGTGGCATATGTATAATGGGCATCAAGGTGTGGGGCATATGTATAATGGGCATCACGGTGTGTGGCATATGTATAATGGGCATCACGGTGTGCGGCATATGTATAATGGGCATCACGGTGTGTGACATATGTATAATGGCATCACGGTGTGCGGCATATGTATAATGGAGCATCACGGTGTGCGGCATATGTATAATGGAGTATCACGGTGTGTGGCATATGTATAATGGGCATCACGGTGTGCGGCACAAGTATAATGGGCATCACGGTGTGCGGCATATGTATAATGGCATCAGGGTGTGCGGCATATGTATAATGGGCATCACGGTGTGAGGCATATGTGTAATGGGCATCACGGTGTGTGGCATATGTATAATGGGCATCACGGTGTGTGGCATATGTATAATGGGCATCACGGTGTGAGGCATATGTATAATGGCATCACGGTGTGTGGCATATGTATAATGGGCATCACGGTGTGCGGCATATGTATAATGGCATCAGGGTGTGCAGCATATGTATAATGGGCATCACGGTGTGAGGCATATGTATAATGGGCATCACGGTGTGAGGCATATGTATAATGGGCATCACGGTGTGCGGCATATGTATAATGGGCATCACGGTGTGCGGCATATGTATAATGGGCATCACGGTGTGCGGCATATGTATAATGGCATCAGGGTGTGCGGCATATGTATAATGGCATCAGGGTGTGCGGCATATCTATAATGGGCATCAGGGTGTGCGGCATATGTATAATGGGCATCACGGTGTGCGGCATATGTATAATGGCATCAGGATGTGTGGCATATGTATAATGGGCATCACGGTGTATGGCATATCTTTAATGGGCATCACTGTCTCCTCCACCACTTTGTGACTCCCCTCCCTGCATCCCCTGCCACTCTGCATCCCCCCTCCTACCCTGCATCCTGTGCCACCATGCCCCCTCACACTCTGCGTCCTGTGCCACCCTGTGTAAGTCCTCACTCCCTTCGTTCTCAGCCACTCTGCATCTCCCCTCCCAGCATTCTACGGCACCCTCCATCCCCCCCTCCCTCCCTGCATCCTCTTCCACCCTGCCACTCTACTGTGTTGGGAGACCCCCTGTCACCCCCCCCCCCCCCATCTCTATCTCCCCAGCCCCACAGGCTGTAGAATAAACGCTGTACGCATGCGCCTATTCTGCAGCCTGAGGGGCTGGGGACATAGCCAGCAGCTAAGAGAGCCACTAGCCATGCCCTCACAGCGGCAAAAATTGGGCGTGTCCTTGTTGGAATAGGCCACACCCCCATATTGATAGGCCAAACCCCCTAAAAATTCGGGCGCGCCTCCGGCGCGCAACAACACTCCCCCCCCCTCTTAGGGCTGCTTCAAGATTTTTCCCGGGCTGGTTTTAATTCCCAATCCGCCCCTGCAATACTCTGGAGGTTTTGACACACATTGCAGTAATTCGGGGGATTGAACCCTTCTGACCTGAAGAACTATACCCAATATGAGAACTGTCAGGTAATGCATCCATTACTGTGTACTGTTTGGAATATTCATATCAGTTAAGTAAATAGAATAGAATAGAATAGAATCAACTTTATTGGCCATGTATGCTTGCGCACACTAGGACTTTTTTGTGGATTACAGTGCAGCATCAATTAGGAATGAAAAGGGGGGGACATAATATATATCATAAAGACATTACATGCATTTCATTTCTAGCTACGACTATGGTGGTCAGGTTGCCAAGTAGGGACACGTTGTTTGGCTGTTGATATTGGGATTGCATTCGCTTTGATTGGATTGTTCAGGTGATGGACGGCTATCGGAAAGAAGCTTCTTGCGGATCTGGATGTTTTGACAGGGATGGACCTGAACCTTCTTTCGGATGGTAGGATGTCGAATAGTTTGTGACCGGGATGCAGCTTGTCCTTTGTGATCTTCTCAGCGCGTTTCCTTACTGGATGATAACAGATCCGTTATCGGGGGGAGGTCATTCCCTATGATCCTTTCCGCAGTCTTCACTACCCTCTGCAGTTTTTGTTTGTCATTTTCGATTGCACCACTGTACCAGATTGTGACCGAGGAACATAAGACAGACTCCAAGATGGCGGAGTAGAATACGCACAGCAGCTCCTGTGGGATGTTGAATTTCCTGAGTTGCCACAGGAAGAACAGGCGCTGTTGGACCTTTTTGATGTTTGTGGTTGTCATTAGGAATTTAAAGGATTCAACCCACGACACCACTGCATTGGCTATTGTTAGCGGGACTAGTGCATTTGTTTTTTTCCTGTAGTCTACCACTATCTCAACTGTTTTGGTGGGATTTAGATCCAGGTTGTTGCTGCTGCACCACTGTTGTCAGATTCTCCACTGTACACGGTCTCGTCACCATCCTTGATTAGGCCGATGATAGTGGTGTCATCTGCAAATTTGATGACTTTCACTGACTGCTCAGCTAAGGTGCAGAAGAGAAGAGCAGAGGGGAGAGGATGCATCCTTGGGGGGGCTCCAATACTGATTGTGTGCTGGACAAGAAGGCACCGGCTTTGACCACCTGTTCCCTTGCCATTAGAAAGTCCACTATCTATGAGCATGTTGATCCTGATCCTCCTAAGGAGAGGATTTTTGGCTGCAGGATGCTGGGGACAATAGTGTTAGATGCTTTTACCACTCCCAATGGCTGGGTCACTTTAACAATCTCTGTCCGCCCACCAGACCAAGACACAATACAATATCTTCTCCAAAGTTACTGTTCCACACACAGCTGTAGGTCTGTGTGGTTCAGACATACAGAGATCACACTTTCAAAATGTCAGAATTCAGACTACAGAATTAGTATCTTTCAGACATTGTGAAATCTGGAATTCATTCTAAATGTAGCAGGATACCTATGTAAGATGTTTATCTGTCAATGCAAGATGCAGCACATGATTTTACTTCAAAATATTTCCTTTTACTGTTTTTTTCCTCAAGAAAACCTTTTTAAACTTTGTCTCTCATAAGACAATAAAATGAACCACTGAGATGTTTTTAAAACCTCTGTCTCCTTACTTAGCCACAGGATTTGTCACACAGGGGGTTATTCTGGTTGATGCGGGAGGACCGTGTTTGCGCGGTCCGAAGGTTTTTTTCAACTGCGCATGCGTACCATTCACTATGCGCATGTGCGACGTCAGCACACCGATAACGAGCGGACTGTCCCGAGCAAAAGATCCTATCTACAATCGCACGGTGACAGTGGGCGTGATGTGGGCATTTTTAGGGGAGAGGCCAGAAAACTGGGCAAAACTGGGTGTATACCTGGGCGTACACGGGGGTGTGCACTCAAACTGCACGGAGGGACAACCACCTCTCTCGGCGAGCGCACCGTGCATTTTTGGCCATAAACAGTCAGACGCCAAAGAGTGCTCAATACCACTCTTAGAGTTTCCGCCTGAGTGCGGACGCCCTGGTCTGCTAATTAATGCATACACCTGACTGCAGTCTCAGAGCAAAAAAGGCTGAGATCCATCGGAGCACGGTGGCGTACGCTCATATCTACGCCAGATGCTGGTGGAAAAGGCTATGATAAGTCCAAGCACGGTGGTATACGCTCATGTGAACGCCACTCCCCATTGTCGGTTGCTGACTCCGTCCGTGCACGGCTGTGCTGTGGGCGGACTCACGCTCTACCAAGAGAATGCGGAATTTGCTCGGACGGACCATGCGAACGCGGTCCTCCCGCATCAACCAGAATAAGGCCCTCACTGACAATACATTACATAATACACGTAACACTGTAGGAGTTTCTACATTTCATCTCCCAGACACAATGGCATCAATTAATTTCGGCATGAAAGTAAATCCATAATGAAGATTTTAGAGCGAGATATTTATCTGTTTGATGTACTTTATATTTGTTTTACGTATGAATAACTAGTAACCTGTCATAATGTCTCCCAATTATCCAGTGAGTTTATCACATCATTTCTCTAGGGATAGGATTTAAATAATATTTCTTATTTTGTTAATCATAATAGAAGACATTAGCTGCTTATTCCAAATGGCCATTTTTGTATTATCATCTTATTTTGGAATAAATTAATAAATCATCATAAGTGATATGTACTTAACATTTGCATTGATTAATCCTTACATATTTTGGGGAGTTAATATGCACAATTCGATAAAGTATATTGGTCACTATGGGAGGAAGCCTATTTTTTCGGTTAAAGTAATGCCCTTTAATTCAACATAAATTATGCAAAATTGCTGTTGTTATTATTATTATTATTATAATTATAATTATTATTTATAAAGTACAAACAGATTCTGGCAACACTATTAATATTAGATTGTGTATTAATATGCAGATAAAGAAGTAACAGCATACAATCTAAATGAAAAAAGCCATTTGCTCCATGAAGGGAAGTTCTGTATGTATTGCATGTTGATCTAGTCAAAGTCAGTGGCATGCGGTGAGGTCAGTGGTTGGTGAGTCACTGGAGAGAAGAAGCTGCTCATCCCAGTTCCCCCTCAACTGCTCCAGATAGCATCAAAGGTAGATCATACTTCCCCTTCCATAGCATAGAAGTGGCAGCCAGCACCCTGCCACCTCTGTCAAACACCTGTACCACAGCCACTTCCCTCACACATCTGTACCCCAGCCCTGCACCTATCCACCTCCCTCACACATCTGTACCCCAGCCCTGCACCTATCCACCTCCCTCACACAACTGTACCCCAGCCCTGCACCTATCCACCTCCCTCACACATCTGTACCCCAGCCCTGCACCTATCCACCTCCCTCACACATCTGTACCCCAGCCCTGCACCTATCCACCTCCCTCACACAACTGTACCCCAGCCCTGCACCTATCCACCTCCCTCACACAACTGTACCCCAGCCCTGCACCTATTCACCTCCCTCACACATCTGTACCCCAGCCCTGCACCTATCCACCTCCCTTACACATCTGTACCCCAGCCCTGCACCTATCCACCTCCCTCACACAACTGTACCCCAGCCCTGCACCTATCCACCTCCCTCACACATCTATACCCCAGCCCTGCACCTATCCACCTCCCTTACACATCTGTACCCGAGCCCTGCACCATTCCACCTCCCTCACACATCTGTACCCCAGCCCTGCACCTATCCACCTCCTCACACATCTGTACCCCAGCCCTGCACCTATACACCTCCCTCACACATCTATACCCCAGCCCTGCACCTATCCACCTCCCTCACACAACTGTACCCCTGCCCTGCACCTATCCACCTCCCTCACACATCTGTACCCCAGCCCTGCACCTATCCACCTCCCTCACACAACTGTACCCCAGCCCTGCACCTATCCACCTCCCTCACACAACTGTACCCCAGCCCTGCACCTATCCACCTCCCTCACACAACTGTACCCCAGCCCTGCACCTATCCACCTCCCTCACACAACTGTACCCCAGCCCTGCACCTAGCCACCTCCCTCACACAACTGTACCCCTGCCCTGCACCTATCCACCTCCCTCACACATCTGTACCCCAGCCCTGCACCTATCCACCTCCCTCACACAACTGTACCCCAGCCCTGCACCTATCCACCTCCCTCACACAACTGTACCCCAGCCCTGCACCTATCCACCTCCCTCACACAACTGTACCCCAGCCCTGCACCTATCCACCTCCCTCACACAACTGTACCCCAGCCCTGCACCTATCCACCTCCCTCACACAACTGTACCCCAGCCCTGCACCTATCCACCTCCCTCACACAACTGTACCCCAGCCCTGCACCTATCCACCTCCCTCACACAACTGTACCCCAGCCCTGCACCTAGCCACCTCCCTAACACATTTGAATAAATAATATTTATTATTTTAAATAAAAAAAAGTCGCAGGTTATATATATTCATTATTCTTTTTAGAAAGTCAGGTGAACCCACAAATCAAGGCTTCTTTGGGTACAGCTCAGACCCAGCAGAGAATTTTTTGGTCAGATAACCTAACGTCAACACTCTTCCCGGCTCATGCCGAACATCAAGAAATTCTGCAGAATATTTTCAATAGGAAAAAAAAATGGAGATTTACTGTACGTCAACAAACAAACAACAACTTTTATTTATTTTTTTTTTACTTGCAGCAACACAAAAAGTTTGTATTTGTTTTCAGTGTTTTGTGACAGACACATACATATAAGTCACCCTCTCCTGTCTCTCAAGATACCTACCATAATAATCCATCTGTAAACACTAGTTCCATCCTCTCCGATGTGAACTGGCACCTGACCAGTGCCGTAACCAGGCCCTTTCTCCATGTACTGTAACTTCAGTTACATGCTTCTGTATTTAAACTTCTGTAATATCCAGGATTCAAGCCCATCACCTGTTACATTGGATGAATGTTCTATTCCAACGTAGGTGTGTCACCTTCTGATTGGTAAAGATAGATGGGCCTCAACGGACTCCTTAATCAATGCTCATTCAAATACTGTAGTTTTAATTTCCACGTAAGCCTCTGATATGGATCTAGTCTGAGACAGATTCACCTGCTAGATCCATATCAGAGGCTTACATGTGGAAGGCCAAATAATTGTGCACCTTCCAGACCAGTCAATTGTAAAGAAAACTTTTCATGGAAATTGATACTATTTGAATGTTCATTGATTAAGGAGTCCTATGAGGACCATCTATTGTTACCAATCAGAAGGTGACACATCAACAGTGGAATAGGACATTCACTCATCCACTTTATAACACCTTATGGAACTGTACCCCTGAAGAAGTTGTTATGACGAAACTCATTGGGTGCTTGTTTCCTTGTTATTTGAACTGATTCAATTACTTCAAACGAATGAAAAAGTTTTTACTATTGTTTTATATGTATTTTAATTAAATCTTTCAACTGTGAAGATTGTCTGTAGTAATTACAGTCACGTCTATCTGGTGGTGGAGTTATATAACAGAGGCGCACTCTATCCAGCATTATATATATTACGAGAGTGGACATCTACAAAAATGGAAGAATAACATCCCCTACTCCCAATACCATAGAATCACCCGTAACTGCAAAAGGGAAGAGGATAGAGATTCACAACTTGAAGTCATCTCAAACCGATTCAAGGAGAAGAAATACCCGACTCACATCTTGGAGAAGGCTAACAAAAGAGCAAAAACACTAGACAGGAAGAAACTTCTTGGATATAAGCCCAAAAAGAACAGAGAACCGGATGTCAAATTCATCACAACTTACAATCACCATGAAGGATTAATCAAGGAGGCATTAAACAAGCACTGGAACATCTTACGGTTGGATCCCATCCTAAAAGAATCCTTACCTGCAAAACCACAAATTGTGTATCGGAAGCAAAAAAATCTGAAAGACCTTCTAGCACCCAGCATGTTGAGAGAAGAACCCAGCCGACAGGGAGGCCTACCAAAATGCACTGGCAGCTACAAATGTGGTCACTGTAATATCTGCAAATACCTTCACCCAAATAGAAAGAACTTTTTCAATAAGGACAAAACCAAAGAATTCAAGACTAAATATTTTATTAACTGCAACACAACATCAGTTGTATACATGCTGAAATGTCCGTGTGAACGACGCTACATAGGTAAAACTAAGAGGGCACTGAAAATCCGCATACAGGAGCATGTGAGGAACATAAAAAACAAAGTACAGACACATGCTGTTTCACAACACTTCAGTTTACACCATGACTCGGACCCGGAAAAATTGACATTCAGAGGCATTGAACTCGTTTCCCTCGGAGAGAGAGGAGGTGATCTATCAAATCTTCTTTCACGTAGAGAGATGTATTGGATTTATGAACTGAACACCCTGCATCCAGAGGGCTTCAACGAGAGCTATGAGATAGCACCCTTCATACAATGAAAAGAAGATGAGACCCCTAAGCGGTCAGTGATCTGCAACTAGGTTCCCGCTGAATAGTACTGGAATGGGTAACCATCTGGGAAGTCCAGTCATGGTACCCTCTTATATATTTATATAAAAACCACCCTTCATTTCCACCTTAACTGCCACCCCCAGAGTCTCCTTCCACTGCTCCACATTATCACCCCAATATTACTATACTTAATTAGTTGCTATAGTGTCTTGATTGCATAGGTGGTAACATTACACATGCACGGATCTCCAACCAACCACAATACAGCCATACCACACTGGGACGCCCAACCACATCCGAACTTGGAAGCTAAGCAGTGCTGGGCCTGATTAGTACAGGGCAGGGGGACCTCCCAGGAATATCGGGTGCTGTAATATAACATCTATGGCGAGTTTCTGTATGCACTGTACCCACCATTGTAATTATACACATTTAATAAATAAACTATGTTTATACCCCATCACATTCATTCCGTGTTTCATTCATTTTTCCTCTTTTTATTTCCATTCTTATGTACTTTCGTGAATACGTCACTCAACACCACTGTGCATGTGCCCCAATGGTGTCTTTTCCTCTAATACCGCTAATTGTGCTCTCTTTAATTAACTAATTGAACAGTGGGTTTCTTATATACCATTCGGATTTATCCCTAATTTGCATATATACATATTAATTACCTGAAAATATTATGTTTCTAATTTTTATTTTTTTCGCCCACTATTACTGATTCTCACATTTCTGAGAATCATTTACAGAATAAACTGAACCCCCTGCGCATGGGCTACCACAATCCCAAAATATGGGAGTCTTCAAACAAAGCCTGCTATGAATGAGTTAACTTCAAGCCAAACTGTCAGCACCAGAAATACCCCCGCAGTGCTGTTACACGAGAGTGTCTCCTATGAGCAACACAGAAGGACACAGAGCATCAGAGACATAGCGCACATGCGCAGAAACGAATGGTTGAGTCCGAACGCGCATGCGCACAAGGACCCATATGTTACTAACTGAAGAAACTTAATAACGCTATAAGAACTAGGCGCACATGCGCAGTAGCGCTATACTGACGCCGGATGTGTGGCGGAAGTGGGGCGGATGTGATGTCACGCTCCTTCCAAACGGAGCTGACACACTCCAAACCATACTATCAAGTTTACAGACTTTGTACAGCTCGTTTTCAGAAATGTATAAGTGGGGCCACTAGATGCCTCTTTTAGCATGTACCACATATCTCTAATCATTGTTTTGTGCTTAACTTATACCTGGTCCAATTAAGCATTGCTAACGAGGGGGGCGGCACCATAGTCTCTATCCCTGTCATAAATACAGCCTCAGTCATTCAGTCCCTTACCCCTGACGAAGTCCTGTCGGACGAAACATGTTGGGATAAAACTTCGGTCACCTGCTCCTCACCGCACTGCTCCAAGTTAAGCTGATATTTCTTATTTTTTGATTCTTCATCTTTCGCAACTGAATACCCTGCTATTTAAATTTTTAGTGATCTTGTTTTTAGTTTTTAGTCAGTTACATACATAGTATATTGGTTTTTAGTCCGGCCAGTCTGCTTTACTGAACAACTTTATCTCTCCCAATTTTATTACACACAAAATATATTGTCATTTTTATATATATATATATATATATATATATATATATATATATATATATATATATATATATATATATATATATTCTTTTTTGTCTTTTTATACATTTTTATATCCCCTGTATATTTTTTTAATCTTATCTCTCTGTGTTAAATAAATTGTTCACCTTTATTACAATTATTGTCCCATGTTTACTTAAAACGTGCAAATAAGTCGCTATCCTAGTCCAAACCAAATCTTTTTCCAAAACTACCCTTTGAACAGTACACCACTGTTCCTGGACTAAGCTGACACCCAGTATACTCAAAGGGGATTGCACTATATGGGACCTGACGTCCGTGAAGGATCACCTGTTTAAAAAATCTCTTGGCGCACATCTCACTCAAATCTACTTTGTCCACATATATATATATATATATATATATATATATATATATATATATATATATATATATATATATATATATATATAGCAGAGAGATCCGCACTCCAGATCAGGACAGCATCAGTGGGGTGCTCCGCTTAAAGTACCACTAGTGTACCAAACTATAGTTCCAGGGGCTGATCCACAAATCAACCAAGCGTGCACACTCCAAAATTCCAGCAGTGACAATTTTATTATGCATCATACATCACCATTGTGAATAGTCAAGCGACGTTTCGGACCAATAATGGTCCTTTTTCAAGACAGCATCTATGACAGCCAAACAACGCCACAGCAATGTACAGGACAATGTTATAGAGTGCCTGGTGCGCCCCTTATACTGGTCAATAATTAGTGCTATACCAATCATCTGTGTCAATTAACCCTCTTTACATAACGGAGATTCATAGGGCTCAAATCAATACTGACCTTACCCTGCAATTACCGGTATAAACAGCAGCGTGTATCACACGCTGACAGCAGCGCCGGGTTCCATACAGTGCTGAACCCGGAAGTGCCGAACCCGGAAGTGACGTTGGTGCGTTCCACCAGACTGTCACTTCCGGTATTTGCATTTCACAGCCATCCAATAGCGCTTGTCAGGCTAGATCCTATAGAGGATTGAAGCCTATGACGCGCTGCTAATGCTCCACAGTACTAATAGCAAAACGCCTCCACTATATCTATCAGAGCAGCTACAGGCACTAGTATTCTGCTAATGCATATAATACAGGTAAACCAAAGGGGTTGCTTAAGTGACACACATAGGTGTAAGACCTAACCCAGGTCAATCACCTAGACCAATAAAGGAGCGCATCCAGGCTACACCTCAGGCCGTTCATAATAAAGTGCAATGTGCTAAAGTGCAAAAACAATACTATGCTCAATATATACACAAATACATATACATACACTATTTACAACACAATGACAAACAACATATATACATATATACACACAATGCCCATAGGCAACATTATATACATACTCAATGGTCACACATTATAACAATTTATATGGTATCTCCGTGTCAGTCAGTTACTACTGCCCACAACCAACAATCTTATGCCGCTCATGATGTCCAAAAACAATTGAGTGGATTGTGTTCATTAAGTCCCCGAGGGGCAACTGTATTAAGCTGGTGTATCCACCGAGCCTCAAGTTGACGCAAGCGAAGATTTCTGTCGCCCCCCCTAGCCGGTTTTGGTACATGTTCCACAAGGATACACCTCAATGTAGCAATCTGGTGTCCCATTGCCAGATAGTGTTTGGCTACCGGTTTATCCGATGTACCAGATGCAATTGCCGTTCTGATTGAGTAGCGATGATTCACCATCCGCTCGCGAAAGGTTCGGGAGGTCATCCCAACGTAGTAGAGTGTACATGGGCAAATAAGCACATAGATGACAAAGGAGCTCGTACACGTCAATCTGTGTCGGATTTTTATCCGATTGCCGTTGTGCGGATGTCCTATCGTTGAGCCGCTGATGAACTACACCGCTAGTTGATCTTGTAGTGTGCCTTAATGTACAGTATCAACATGTAAACAAGCAGATTGGAAAGTGGTCACAAAACCTAATTTCAGTGGAAGAGACGCTACTGTATAGCAAAGTCATTTACACATTGCCCCCTTCCCTTCAGCATAACTGATGTCAATCCTCCCACACCCTGGAAGCTCACTACACCTCCTCTCTTTAGTCAGCCTCTGTATCTTCATTGCCCTTTCTAAGGCCACAATGCATACTGTGTATATTGTATAAAATAAACTGTCTTTAATGTACAGTAAATACTGCTGTAAGGCTGGCAGTAGCCTCTGCCAACCACCCTTTTTTTTAACTGCTACATAGTCGAACATTCACCCCAGGGGCTTGAAATGTATGTTGAGCTTAGCCCACCCATACAGTGCTAAGCTTGGCATTCTTTTTCCCCACCGAGTCCCTGGGGCTGAATAAGCAACTGTATAGCATACTGTACAAAAGGATGGCAGGTCAAGATTAACGGCCATGGGGGAGCCAACCCTTAAGGAGCTAAGTTCTGCATAAACTAGTATACTGTATAGTATCAAAGCTTAAATATACAGGTTGAGTATCCCTTATCCAAATATCCATAATCAAATATCCGTAATCAAAATTATTCCAAAAACCATACATAGCAGAAGTGAAGAAAAAAAAAATTCTAGCTAAAAACCTACCGAGGACACCTGTAACGGCACTACTGGGGGAATGATGTGTAACTGGCACTAAATATGTGCAAGAAAATTATTGCTTGGCATTCAAATTCAGTACCTGAGATAGTTTACAAACTTTGTTTCATGTTTTGAAACCTTGCTTTATGCACAAATAAAATATATGTGTGTGTATTTCATGTGTTTGTACAACATACTGTAAATGCAAGATACCTCAGGATACATCAGATTTAGAATCATAATCAGCTTTATTGGTCAGGTATACTTGCGTATACTAGGAATTTGTTTTTGGTTTGCTGTGCAGCAGCCAGGTGGGTAACAAGTGAACAGCATACAGTATAAACCATAAACAATATAAACAGGTGGGGGAACATGTACAGTTACATAGTTACATAGTAGATAAGGCTGAATAAAGACTTGCGTCCATCGAGTTCAACCTATGTTTTAATAGCTTATCCCTTGTAAAAGACAGAATATGATTGTTATTAGCACCCTTGGATGTTTTTATCCAATAAATGATTGTCCAACCTTATTTTGAACGTATTTATTGTATCTGCCGTCACCACATTTCCATGAAGAGAGTTCCACAGTTTGACTGCTCTGACCTTTAGAATTTGTTTCTTTTGAGGGAACGAAATCTTCTACAGTCATACAGAAAGTTATTGAGAGGGAATACCATGTTAGATTATGTGCAAAGGGTTATGGCGTGACTAGACAGTGAGATCATTGAAATATAAAAAATATTCTGAAATATGGAATAATCCATTATCCAAAATTCTTCTGGTCCCAAGTATTTTGGATAAGGGATACTCAACCTGTACTGTATGCACATTTTAATGTGCCAAAAAAATTATCAAACAGTGGAATTCAAACACATAAATCAAAACTAATCAAATTGAAAGTTATATTGCCATTAAAGAAAACAAACATGAATTGTTAAACAAAATTAATTTATTCTCTGATATTTTTATTAGATGTTAAATTAACAAAGACCCCCCCTCCCTTCCCTGGATGTGGGTGACCAGGGTTTCGCATAATACTGTGGGCTTTCCTTAGTACCAACTTCTCGTAGATTTCACGCACACTAAGTAGCGGTATCCCTATAATTAGCTTGCAGTCCTTGACAAGACATTGAAGACATTGTAAGCCCCTCTCTCCCCTGCAGTACATTTCCCAAACCACACAATTATTCTAAATGTAAGAATACTCACAACAGTGCAATGATAAAAGTTTACAAGAGTGTCTATGCTCACACCCGTCGCTCTCAATCTTCTTAAAAAGAAGAGGCGTTACTGAACTTTTTTAACCGTTTGCAGTTCAAATATTTTTTTTGCAATTCAAGCTGTCTGGTTTAAATGTTTAAATTAATTGTATTTCAAAAATGGTCTACACTGAATGTTGAATAATGTTAATGTCCTTATCTTAAAGTGGATCACCATTGGATCTGCTACTAGCGCAGAGTCTGAGTAGATGTTGGACTTAAAAAAAGGGCTAAAATATTTATTGACCATGTAAAAGTTTTTGAAACGGAAACTTAAAAGATTGAACTATGTCAATATTAGACTCCTTTATTATTAATTATGACTTAGCATGTCCTATACTCCATCTAAATTCAATCACCATTTATTTTGTTTTAGCACCATTTAGGACAAGATGATTTACCCTTCTCCAGTACACTAACCTGGATAACTCATTTCTATAAAAACTTTAATTGTCGTTTATAACTAACCTCACAACTGCTATGCAAACTTTACAAACCTTACTGATTCAGTGGAGGACTTGCAGTCATGGGTAAACAAAGCATATAACAATGTACTTAGAACACATCCTTGTGGGATTCCAGTGCTAAGGAACACTTCATTTGACCTAAAACATCCCAATTTTACAACCTGCAGCCTGTTCTACAGAAAGTCTGAGGACCAATTACACGTATATCTATTTAGGCCTAGATAACTTAGTTATTAATAAAGATGGCCCATCAGAATAAAAAGCAGAACTAAAATCTACAAATAAGATCCTCACATATGATGTCCTTAACTCTAAATGTGTTAATGCAGGACAGTGGAGGGATTCTTTTAATATGCAAATTGATAGGAATCGAAAACCCTTAATCTGTCCCATAACTAAATACTCAAAGCATTTCATAACCAATGAGGTCAGTGCTATGGGATGGTAGTCATTGAGGCATAATATACCTTACTGTATTGGGTTAATATAACTTACAAACAGATTCTTACAGGTTTACAAGATAAGGACAACCAAGGCAGCTGCCTCAGGGTTCCAGAATCTTTGAATCTCTTTGGACTCCCACTAATACCATTGTTCCCCAGAAAGTCTGTTTCACCAACAGCACCATTTGAACCCTAACCAGACCTCAGGACTATCTCAAAGCCTGTTGAACAGTTCCAAGTGTTTCATCTTCACTCCAGGACATACACCTCTATTAAGAGCCTACATCCATGTATGATGCTATATGGAGAGTGTTGAGACTGCTACAATTGGACTTTTATATTCTGTTCTGCTTAGATCTATTTATTGAGTTTGCTGTAGGAATGGGACTTTGCTGTTTGTGGTCTATTTACTGTCCAAGAGAGACTGCATTGCATTCGTAATGCTAATGTCTATCAGGATATGCCTATACATGGTTTTATGAGTCTTTTTGTTTATTTTGAATTAAGATTTTATCAGTTTGAACCCTTGTTTTTCAATCTTTCCTCAGAAATAGCGCTATGATTTAGCATTTTGTCCTTGTCCAATTAATGTGCATGACTGACTATCCCCAGAAACCCCCACTCCTTCATTTGGGGTAACTGTTTTTGTGTACAACCAGGGCAACTAGGGCTCCAGAATCTTGGAGGATCCCCTGCAAACATACGAAATGTAGGATGACTCAGAGAGAAGCGTCCTTGTTGAACTTTATGCAAAAAGCAGTTGTTGATATTTTAAGACGCCACCACCACGCTTTCATCTGAAGTTATGGAAAATCAGTATCAATGTGTGGGTGGAGGTGACATCAATAAGATGTTTTTCCAAGGGTGCTAGAAAACTTTGCAATGGCCCTGGGGACAGCATTCTACTTAGGAAATGCAACTAGCAAAAAGTTGTCTTTGTCTGAGCATATCTTTGTCACTGCAGATAGTATAGTGGGATGACAGTTATATTGCTATTGTTTTGCAACAAATTGTTACATTGGTCAATACTGTATCTTTGAACTGTAAATTTAAATCAAGAACTAATGTTTTTTTTATGACATTATAAGACATTGCCTGATTAGGAGCATTGTTTCTTACATGTTCTTCTCAAATTGTTTCTTTTTTATTAGTAATGATTAAAAAAAACCTATGAAGTGGAAATACAGCAGTGTTGCAATAAGGTAATTATAAACTTAAGCTGTGAACACACGGGGGAGATATATTGCTCAGTTTCTCCTTTTCATCAGCGACCAGAGATGGTCGCTGATGAAAGGGAACCTCTGCCGGGTGGTGCCGCAGAGGCAATCAGCTGGTCGCAGGAGCAAGCTCCTGCAACCAGCTATTAGAATGGGGCTGAAAACGGGAGCACGCACCCGACGATTTATCGCCGGGGCACACTCCCACCACTGGCAATATGGTCGCCAGCGACCATATTCACAGCAATTTCAGGCCCCGTGTGTACACAGCTTAACTTTGTTTCTGGCTTGGCCAACTGGCTGGACTATTAATCCCTTGTTTGTGATCACATTATGAACAGTTGTTTTTCTCATTAAAATGTAATTGACATTCATTACTGGACTGAGCATTGAGTATTAATTAAATGTTTTTAATTTTTGGAATATTGTATATAATCTATGTCTTTGTTTTATGTATTTTATATGATAATTATTATTAAAGACATTTTTAAATATTCACATGGACATTTTTATTTTTGATATTTTTCTTAATTAGAATGTTAACAGCAGAAGTGAAAGCTAATTTTATTTAAGACGAGAAAAATCTTAAAATAACATATTTATTTTTAACTTTTTAAATGTAATACCAAAATCAATTTATGGTTTAGCCGAAATCATATCACAAATATGGTTTTAGAAATCTTTATTATATCCTGTACTTTAGATTGTGTTATGTAAAATGTTTTACTTCAAATAAACCAATTCTCTCTATGTTTTATAGCAAACCATGTGTTTAGAAAAAAAGTTGCATAAAATAGAATTCATGTAGTTATCTAGCCCACAAATGTATAGCAGAAGAAACCATTCTAAATTTTAATTTTAAAAAGCTGCTTTTACACCATTATTCCTCGGAGTATAAATCAACGGATTCAGCATTGGCGAAATAATTAGGTAAAATATAGCAATAAATTTGTCTGTACTTAAAATAATACCACAACCAATATATGAGATCTGCATGTGGAGAAAGCTTTCTGCTGCCCAGCTGAAGATTTAATTTTTAGGATACATAAAATGATTTGCGAATAAGTAATTATAATAAATATCACTGGTATAAGAAGAAGAGTCACACTTTCAACAAAAACAATAAATTCAATAAATGAAATATTTTCACAGCCTAGCGATAATACTTCTGGCACTTGACATAAAAAGTTATGAATTTCATTATTGTCACATCGATTTACATTGAGCGTAAGAGTAGCAAGTGAAGTGGAGAAAAGACATGCACAAAGCCATGTACCGATGGTTAGTGCCACACAAACCGTTCTGCTCATGATTGTGGTATAATGTAATGGATAACATATAGCTACGTAACGGTCATATGCCATAACAGCAAGCAGACCACACTCCGTTTGCCCTAACCAGAGAGTAATGTACATTTGTGCTAAACACTCCGCATAAGAGATAGTTTTCTTTACTGACATCAAATCTTTCACCATCCTCAGCAAAGTGCAAGATGTATAGCAGAGATCCCCAAATGAGAGGTTGCCCAGGAAGAAATACATAGGGGTTCAAATATTGACATCATTCAGGATTACATTTATTGGGTTTGCTATATACTGTATTTCCTCATGGCTTGTTATTTCATCAATGGCTGGCTGTCTAGTTAATATCACCACATGGAGTGGTTCTGAACTACTTCATGTTCGCAAATCTCAGACAACTTACTTGGGTAACCCTCCCTAAGTTTGTATTCCTAACCAGATAACCTATTTAGATATATATAGCATATCAGATCTTTCTAAATTATACAAACATAATTTCTCTTGATTGATCAATAGCGTCATAACTGTATTGGTTGATTGGGGATTTTTGAAGTTATCTTTATTAGGTTGGGTGGCTGTTCTAAAAACAATTGTTTTCCCCAAAATCTTTTATTTAATGGCATTAACTTTGTCCAGTCATTATTTTCCCCACTGGGTTAAATAACAGCCATTGCCTATTAAATTTCAAATTCACGGCTGTTTTTGCCGACACTCCGTCTTTCTGACACTCCACAGCCGGAACCTTGAATTCTAGCTGTTGAGTTTCTGTCAAGTGGCACAAAATCGGATTCGGACTGTCTGGACATTCAGACAGTGAGAATCCCAGATTGAATTCTGCCCTATACAGTCTTACCTTGGTTAATGATGAAGTTTAATGAAAAAAAAACACACAAGCCTGATACATATATTGTAACAGAGACAATTTGATTTGATTTTGATGGTCATCCAGAGACTAACAGGAATATGACCAATTAGGCTATAGATTATTATGATTGTTCTCCCCAGACTTGACTCGCCTTATACTCAATTACATAAACAAAAACAAAAAATATTTAAAAAAATTATAAAACGAAGATAGAATCACATTATAGCACACACAAAAAATACAAGTCTAAAAAGTTACTAGCTGCCTGTGTCTATGTTGTCAGCTAAATTATGTTTCTATGAATATAAATAAAAATAACTTATTATTATTATAGGTTATTTATGTGGCACCACAAGGGCTCCGCAGCACCTAACAATACATAGATGAATAAAGAACAATACAAGAAAGATTATGATTTACATGTAGTACATGGTAAACAAAAAAGAAAGTTGCAACAGTGGTCACTGGTGCAATTATAACAGTTGCAGAGATATATTCTAAGAAAAGCACATGAGGAGAGAGGGCCCTGCTTGTTAGAGCTTACATTCTACATGTAAGGGGCAGACAAACTGGGGTGACACAGTTGGGATAGAAATGAACATAAACATAGGGTTAGCAGGTTACTGTGATGGGGGGGGTATTCAATGCATCCATTTTCGATAAAAAGTCAAATCTGCATCTGTGAAAATTGGTTGAAAACAGCTGCATTTATGACCATGACAATTTTTCCTACTGTCAAAAAAATCTTCTCTTAATTGCAAAGGTCAAATGTAAAGTCGACCTTAATTCTGCAAAAAGTGACGATTTTCTGACTGTCGGAACAATCAGCAGTAACTGAAGTCTGCTATATACAACTTCTCGCTCCAATTTGTAAAGAACAACACAATATGCTGGTGCTGCGAAAATTACTGTTGGTGTTGATGATAATGATGAGGGTGATGATGATGATGATGATACTAATTATAATATTAGTAATAATAAAAATACTGTCTATGAAAAGTAAAATAAAACAATAATCTACTACTAATAGAGTAGCTTCTATACACAGTTGATATCAATATAGAATGAATGTTCTTTCTATAAAACCAGAATGAAATGATATGTCTAAAATAGCATCTAATCTGATAGACTGAATTCAGTTTAACACCAAAAAACACTGCTTACTAAATGCTATCAATAGACATAGAAACTGCTGTCAATTAAGGCAGGTTCCAAATCATACCAAAGCCTCAACTTTAGCCCTAAAACCACAAAGGTTTGTAAGACTGCTATGACCGGTCATCCACACTCTGAAACATTCTCTATAATCAATGAAACATTAATCCTCCAACACCTATGACTTTCATAGTTGTCACGCAACATGCTAATAAGATGGATTTTGAATTATATCCAACAAGATGAGAATTGATTAAAGTGATTCATTTTTTTATATGTTTTTTTTTCTATTTCTCTATTTATTTTATTTATTTTCATTTTAAATTTTAATAAATTTAATACATTTTAATACATTTTAATAAATTTATTTTATTTATTATTTATTTTATCTATTTATCTATTAATCTATTTTGAAGTAAAAGTATCTAAAAATTAATGTCAAAAGAAGTTTATTGATTTCAGACAACAAATATTCTACAGATCTGATTAAAAAACTTTAATAAAATTGTCTAAAGATTTGCTTTGGAAATGGTAAAAGGACATACCTTATTCTGGATGTCTATAAATGGTTTCTTATCTTTTAGATGAGCCCTTACTTATACAGCTATAATATTCCTAAGCGTGTTGTACCCCGGTGCACACGCCTCACATGAACAATTACATTAATTCTCTACCAAAACATAAAAGCAGCAATTGTGTGTTCTGCCTCTCCAAGAAATACTGATCCTGGTAGATTTTTTTTTTTTCCCAAAGCATTTTTTATTGAATGTTGAATATGTGATAACAATACAATAGACGACTTAGTATTAACAAGGTTTCTGCAAAAATTTTAAATCCAAATAAGAACATTGGCCCTTATTCTGGTTGGTGCGGTAATGTCCGCGTGCGGTCGGTCCGCCGATGTTTTGTGTCTGCGCATGTGCAGAGGCGTCTCTGCGCATGTGCGAACGGGACGAACGTCCAAATTCCGCATGAAATGTGTACACTACGAACAGGGGGTGGAGAGGGGCATGAAGGGCTGTTTGGGCTCACTACCATATGTTTACACCCCGCATTTCATGGGCGTTCCCATGAAAACGCTGGGCGTATGTATGGTAATGCGGTTGTGACGCACGTGTAGGGGGCGGACATATGACATTGCCGGATGTCAGCTGCCCGCCCAGATCCCTGCTTTTGCACGGAGAAATGCCCGTGTGGTCTGAGGTTGCGGGAGCTGCCTGACCACTCGGTCCTGCATTTGATGGTCTGCGACCATCGAATGATGGGGGAGCTTCCCTGAGATGGAGGAGGTGTATTCATGAGAAATACACTTGCGGTCCGTTCGGACAGCTTCTTACCGCATTCGAATGGAGTGAGTGATCCGTACGAAAGGCGGGGTTTAGGACGCTCGGTCCTGGCCGCATATTCGGCTCCGTCTGCACAGACCAGAATAAGGCCCATTGTTGGTTCTGTATGTTTTTGAACAATGATGATAGGATGACAACTTATACACTGCTAGGTAATAGTGTGAAGATAAGGGGGGAACAGACAAATCAGACAAGGTACACTTACAGGAGAGGGAGAAGAGGGAGAAGGAGGGTTGGGAAGGAAGGTTAGGAAAAATAAAGTATTACATATGAATATAATAGGTTACAAAGGAGAAAATGAGTAAAAATATATATAGCATACAAATTATTTAGATATCAGTTATGCTTCAATAATTGCATTTGATAATGAAACCATAAGATAGGGGTAACCACTTAATGATTTTTCCTTTTATTCAGCTGATGTGTACCTTTTATTTTGAAGCCTTGATTAGTTCTGTATTTTTAGTAGGTGGGATTTATATTGCTAAAATGATATCCAACTTTATTCCATATGTTGGGTTCAAAAAGTTCCATAATAGTATTTTTGCGTTCCGCATTTAGAGAGTTAATATTGTAGTCCCATTTGGTGTAAAATGATCTATTGCAGAGAGAGTTGTCTAAGGCTGTGGATCTAAGGGTGGCCATACACACGCAGATTTATCTGGTTGGAACAAAAACATGGTTATGGATGAAGAGAGAAAATGACAGTTGACCATTTTCTTAGAAATGCTGGAAAACTGACAAACTGTCACTCATTCATAACCATGTTTTTGTTCCGACCAGCCAGATCTGAAGATAAATCTTACTAGTGTATGGGCACCTTTAGATCAAAATAGAGGAGTTGAGTGATTTTTATTCTGAGTTCTTGGATTGTTGGTGCAGATTTTTTGATCCAGTGAATTAGTATAAACTTTTTCGCCAGTGTGAAGATTGTTGTCAGAAACGGTACAAATTGAGAGGTTGAGGGGCCAAGGTTGCATTTGTCGAATAGTAACAATAGGTATACTTCAGGTGAGGGGTTGACTGATATTTTTAGGATGTTATTTAGGAAGCCGATAATTTTGAACCAAAACCTGCGTATTTAAAACAGTCCCAAAAACAGTGAGCATACTTTGCATTTGCTGAGGGGCATTTGGGATATTTCCCCATTTCGGTAGGTACCATATGTTTACGTTGTGCTGGGGTTATAAAAATCCTATGTAAGAATTTTAAATGAGTCTCCTGGAGATAGGAGGATTGCAAATATTTAGAATAATTACAATAGGTACTCAGCACAGGGTCAAAGTCTGAAGGCAGATCTGCTATATTGTCCGCCCATTTGAGACGTAATGCCTGGTAGCCAGGGGAAGGTGAGACTTTGGATTCAGTTAAAACCGAGTAACTGATCCTGGTAGATTAATATAAAGATATTTCTTTATAGCTCATAGTTTAAACCTGTAAAACTACAAAATGAAGGAAGTTTATAGCATGCAATAGGTGTATAGAAATGTAATCAAAGAAATTGAAAATTCCCACACCAAAGCAAAGTTCTTGAAGATGAGTGGCGCTTTACAGTCTCAAAGTTCCAGGCTAATGTTCCAGGCAAAGATTATTGTAATGGAGTGGGATAGGGTTGTCACAGGCACAAGTTATTCAATAAATCATAATAAATTTTGATAGTTTAAACCATGGGTCCTCAAACTGCGGCCCTCCAGATGTTGTGAAACTACAAATCCCAGCATGCCTTGCCACAGTTTTAACACTCCCTTATAGCAAAACCGTGGAAAGGCATGCTGGGATTTGTAGTTTCACAACATCTGGAGGGCCGCAGTTTGAGGACCCATGGTTTAAACCAACATGAGACCGTGTGAATTAGATAACTCTGCTTTGGTGCTTGGTTGGTGGTGCTCCCAATAAGGTTCAGCAAGTACATATACTTAAAGAAAGATGTCTAAAGTAGACAAAGGAGAAACAAAAGAGTTTTTAGGCACGCTTTAAAGTAGTAAGTGAAAGAATGAAAATTGTGTGAGTTCAAAATAAAACTTTTATTACATTATTTAAAAGACGTAACTTCTAACTCAGTGTTTAATAAAAATTGTTCTATTTATAAAAATTGCATAATCACTGATATGCTATTATATTATGCTATATGTATCACTTCTCTTTAAAGAAGTGACGTCTTTTAAATAATGTAATAAAAGTTATATTTTGTACTCACACAGTTTTCATTCTTTCACTTACTACTTTAAAGCGTTCCCCAAAAACCCTTTTGTTCCTCCTTTGTCTACATTAGACATCTTTTTTTTAAAGATTATTGTAAAGCAGAGCATAACCACTAGGTTTAATTAGTACCATGTAGTCAACACTACGTGTGAACGTATGTGTCTTGTGAATGGTGGGCCAGCATACCACCATTTGCAAGGTGGGGTATGGGTCACTCTCAAGGATGCAAATTTGCACCCAAGCGAAATAACCAGAATACCCCCATAGTGCACACATATTCTGTAGTATTTTACAGACAATGTTTGAATATTCCCATCAGTCCCTGCCCAGTGGAGTTTATAATCTATAATCCCTACCACAGGCACACGCACACACATTCAGTCTTGGGTTCATTTTAGTGCAAGCAAATTAACCTACAGTACCAGTATATTTTTGGATTGTGGGAGAAAACCGGAGTATGCAGAGGAAACCCACACTAGCACAGGGAGAATATACAAACTCCACACAGTTAGGACTCATGGGAATCAAACCATGAAAGCCAAGTGAAAAACCATTGGCACATTAGTCTTAAATAATTTGGAAATCAATTAAACTCTCTGTGGCTAGAAATTTGTGCAGTGTTGCATAGTATAGTATACTACTGTATATATTAATTATTATTACATACGTATAGTTGCACTGCTTGAAACAAAATGGGGATACAGCTTAGCAAACAAGTTCTTAGACTCATTGTCATTTGTCATAGCGTGTCAGAGCCCAGCATCTTCTAGTTTAGTAGTGCTGGCTATCTCTTGAGAGATATGGTCTTATGGCCAGGGTTGCCAGTTCTCATCTAGTGGCGGTGGTGCTGTTGCTGTCTTCTACTCTCCAGTGCCCTCTTAAGCTTTCTGTCTGGGTTCTACCCAGCATCCTTGGTGTTGGCCACAGTGAAAGCAGACATATCTCCTCCACCCAATAGCTGAAGGCATTCCAGGCATTTCTGACATTGCCTTGCCTAGTTGGTTCTGACCCATTTGTGTAGACTATTTTGCTATTGTCCATTCTCTACCTGTCTTTGCTCTCTCCAGAGTTTACTAGCCCCATACCTTAGGAACCCAGTCAAAGGTTCAAATCCTATATATCAGACACAGCAGAGCCTAAAGCCCTTTGCAAGTGTCCTTGGTGTTAACCACTTATATATTATACTTACTGCCTCTGCTCTTACAGACAATAACCATATCATTCTAGAAAGATTTGTGTAGCAAACTCTATTTCTGTAGTATATTCTATATTATTGAAAAAGCTGATAAAGCGAAACACGTTGGTGCAACTAAACAGAGGACACCTACCCCCAGGATTACAAATTTGGCTCCAGTACTTGTGCCCAGACCAGCTTCCACAGACCACCCCAGCAAACATGGAACAATAGGAATTTAACATTCTCCATCGTACCAGGTAGTACCCCAGACCATCGGGTGGACCCTGGCTAAGGAGGAAATACAACCTCTAAGTCCACGCTACAGTGATTGGTCTTAACAAAGTGGAGATCCCACTAAAGGAAGCGTCATAGGAACGGACACTGGATACCATCTATCCAGGACTCTGGGTGACTATCCTTGTTTATACAAACCTATTTTGGTACCAGCTATTATATTATTGCCATTGAGCTCATCCATTTACCCCCTTTCCCCCCTTTTTTTAATGTATATTGTATATATTTTAATGTAATAAATTTGTATTGCATTTTACACCTGTTGCATTTGTACACGTATAGCGCAGTTTCACACCACCTCTTCGTTCTTTTTCACTTTATCTATTTGGGCTTGACCCCCGAATAAACCGAAACTGCAGCTCTAGCAAACCCACTCTCCATAGGCGCCTTCTCAGGACATTTAGTGTCCTATTTCTTGATTGTCCATTCTCTATGTGTCTTTGCTCTCTCCAGAGTTTACTAGCCCCATACCTTAGGAACCAAGTCAAAGGTTCAAATCCTATATATCAGACACAGCAGAGCCTAAAGCCTTTTGCAAGTGTCTTTGGTGTTAACCACTTATATATTATACTTACTGCCTCTGCTCTTACAGACAATAACCATATCATTCCAGAAAGATTTGTGTAGCAAACTCTATTTCTGTAGTATATTCTATATTCTATTGGTATATTTTGTTCTACATAGATGCCACTGGTTATTGCTCACCAAAATAATTTAGAGACTACCTATTTAACAGACTGGTGAGTAAAGTCCAGGCCCAGAACTCACAGACCCTTGCAGAGAGGCCAATACTATTCAACTTCTCCTTTCACAACTTGAGCTACCAGGGGCGGATTGGCCCTGCGGGAAACCGGGTCATTTCCCGGTGGGCCGGCCCATAATAGTCATGAAAGGGCCGCTCACGCCCTGGCCGGGCCGCAGACCGTCTTTTCTGCGGTTAACGGCCGTGTCCGCAGCACTTTGCCCTAACAAATATGGCTGCGGCCAGCCTCGGCTATTCCAGAAGTAAAAATGGCCGCGGGAGTGCTGGTGCGCATGTGCGGCCGCACGCAGGCGCTCCCGCGGTTCTGTGTGTGCCGTGGCATGCACTGTGTGAGGATGGTTGCGCAGGGAGGCTCTCTCCTGCTGTACATCCCGGCCGCTTCTTTCCTCAAGCTCTGTGGCTGCCGGCTGCCAGAGGTCCCTCCTGACTCCCGACACCGTTTCATGTCATCAGTCATTACAGCAGGTACTTGAAAGGGGGCGGAGCTACACGGAGGGGAGGGGCGGAGTTAGACGAGTGGAAGGGGGCGGAGCTACACGGGAGCACATCTAATGGAAGGAGAAGTAAATGAACTGCTGCCTGCCAGCCAGATCTTAAGGTAACAAAAGTGTGAGAGTTTCATACTGTCAGAAACTGGTGCACCATGCAGGTGTTATGCAGCACTACTCCTGTCAGCAACTTTTGCTGGCTTTACGCATACCTCCCAACTTCTGCAGTTGGGAGGTCGGGACTCGAAAAGGGGGCGCGCTCCCGAGAAAAGGGGGCGTGGCCTCGCGGGATGACGCAACCTTTGGCCACTCCCCCGTTTACGACGCTCGTCGGCGCTGAAGAAGACGCTGTGCGCATGCGCACAGCGTCTTTTCATGGCAGCCTGGGGGGCTCCCAACTGTCCCCCCCACCGCGGGACAATGGTGGCCCCGGGCGGGACGCGGGAACGTCCCCGAATATCGGGACGTTCCCGCGGTAAGCGGGACAGTTGGGAGGTATGTTTATGCAGGGATACTACTGTTGGCAACTGGTGTGGCAATTACGCAGCGCTACTACTGTCAGCAACTGGTGCTGGGGTTACGCAGCGCTACTACTGTCAGCAACTGGTACTGGCGTTACGCAGCGCTACTACTGTTGGCAACTGGTGCGGGCTTTATGCAGTGCCAATACTGTCGGTAACTGGTGCTGGCATTAGGCAGTACTACTACTGTCGGTAACTGGTGTGGGAGTTACGCAGCGCCACTATTGTCAGCAACTGGTACGGGCGTTACGCATCGCTACTAATATCGACAACTGGTGCGGTAATTACACAGAGCCGCTACTGTCAGCAACTGGTGCGGGCGTTACGCATCGCTACTACTGTCAGCAACTGCTGCTGGCGTTACGCAGCGCTACTACTGTTGGCAACTGATGCGGGCATTATGCAGTGCCAATACTGTCGGTAACTGGTGCTGGCATTAGGCAGTACTACTACTGTCGGTAACTGGTGTGGGAGTTACGCAGCGCCACTATTGTCAGCAACTGGTACGGGCGTTACACATCGCTACTAATATCGACAACTGGTGCGGTAATTACACAGAGCCGCTACTGTCAGCAACTGGTGCGGGCGTTACGCATCGCTACTACTGTCAGCAACTGCTGCTGGCGTTACGCAGCGCTACTACTGTTGGCAACTGGTGCGGGCTTTATGCAGTGCCAATACTGTCAGTAACTGGTGCTGGCATTAGGCAGTACTACTACTGTCGGTAACTGGTGTGGGAGTTACGCAGCGCCACTATTGTCAGCAACTGGTACGGGCGTTACGCATCGATACTAATATCGACAACTGGTGCGGTAATTACACAGAGCCGCTACTGTCAGCAACTGGTGCGGGCGTTACGCATCGCTACTACTGTCAGCAACTGCTGCTGGCGTTACGCAGCGCTACTACTGTTGGCAACTGATGCGGGCATTATGCAGTGCCAATACTGTCGGTAACTGGTGCTGGCATTACGCAGTGCTACTACTGTCGGTAACTGGTGTGGGAGTTACGCAGCGCCACTACTGTCAGCAACTGGTGCGGGCGTTACGCAGTGCTACTACTATCGGCAACTGGTGGGGTAATTACACAGCGCCGCTACTATCAGCAACTAGCGTGGGCGTTAGGCCGGTGCTACTACTGTCGGTAACTGGTGTGGGCGTTACGCATCGCTACTACTATCGGCAACTGGTGCGGTAATTACACAGCGCCGCTACTGTCGCAACTGGTGCGGGCGTTACGCATCGCTACTACTGTCAGCAACTGGTGTGGGCATTATGCAGTGTCACTACTGTCGGCAACTGGTGTGGGCATTATGCATCGCTACTACTGTCGGTAACTGGTGTGGGAGTTACTCAGTGCTTCTACTGTCGGTAACTGGTACTGGCGTTAAGCAGTGCTACTGTCGGTAACTGGTGTGGGAGTTACGCAGCACTACTACTGTCGGCAACTGGTGCAGGCATTATGCAGCGCTACTACTGTCGGTAACTGGTACTGGCGTTAAGCAGTGCTACTGTCGGTAACTGGTGTGGGAGTTACGCAGCACTACTACTGTCAGCAACTGGTGCAGGCATTATGCAGCGCTACTACTGTCGGTAACTGGTACTGGCGTTAAGCAGTGCTACTGTCGGTAACTGGTGTGGGAGTTACGCAGCACTACTACTGTCGGCAACTGGTGCAGGCATTATGCAGCGCTACTACTGTCGGTAACTGGTGTGGGCGTTACTCAGTGCTTCTACTGTCGGTAACTGGTACTGGCGTTACGCAGTGCTACTGTCGGTAACTGGTGTGGGAGATACGCAGAGCTACTACTGTCGGCAACTGGTGCTGGCGTTACACAGTGCTACTACTGTCGGTAACTGGTGTGGGAGTTACGCAGCGCCACTACTGTCAGCAACTGGTGCGGGCGTTACACATCACTACTACTATCGGCAACTGGTGCAGTCATTACACAGAGCCGCTACTGTCAGCAACTGGTGCTGGCGTTACGCATTGCTACTACTGTCAGCAGCTGGTGCGGGCATTATGCAGTGCCACTACTGTCGGTAACTGCTGAAGGCGTTGCGCAGCGCCACTACTGTCGGCAACTGGTGCTGGCGTTACGTAGCGCTACTACTGTCAGCAACTGGTGAGGGCATTATAAAGTGCTACTACTGTGGGTAACTGGTTCGGGTGTTACGCAGCGCCAACACTATTGGCAACTGGTGAGGATGTTACGCAGCGTTATGCATTGAAGCTCGCAGCTTTATCAGTGTCTTTTAAATGGAATAAAAGTTTATGAAAAAGCGTTATTGCACCAAGGAACGCCTGTTCTTGTCTTACACACACACACACACACACACATATATATATATATATATATATATATATATAACCAATAAATACAGGTGTCACTCCAGGTCTTAGTGCGAATTCAAACTTTACTGTTTGAATTTGCACTAAAGGCCCATACACACTAGACGATTTTCAGCGACGCCAGACTAGCGATGATGTGCGCTCCCGCATCATGGCTAGCAAAGTGGGCAGTCTGCTGGTTTTACTAGCACATCTAGCGATGATGGCTGGTTTTTTAGCCATCATCGCTAAATGTGTACGCAGCACGGGCTGAAAGATGGAAGATTTTCAGCCCGGCTGACCGCTCGCTCCCTCACCCTGCTCATACTCACCCCTCCCCGCTCCCACACTGCCCGGCTCACACATGCTGCACAGTGCACTCCTGAGTCCTGCAGAGACATGGACTCCTCTCCCCCACCGGGTGAACGCCCCGCCCCGAGCAGACTGTTCTCTCCCTGCTCCACTGTGTGGAGCATACACACAGCCGCTGACCACAAATGTTAAAGCAGTAATATATACATTGCTGGCACATGCCAGCAATGTATATATTCCTGGCACCACTAGCCACCAATGTGATGTATAAGCCAGTAATATATACATTGCTGGCACATGCCTGCAATGTATATATTACTGGCACTACTGGGAACCAATTTAATTTAAATGTAGTAATATATACATTGCTGGCACATGCCAGCAATGTATATATCACTGGCACCACTGGGCACCAATGTATATTTTTTATGGTGGCATCGTATACACTACTGGCACAGGTCAACCATGAATAGGTTGCCGGGGGAAGCGCACTTCAGCGACCATATCCCTGGCAATTTTGGCTGAAATTGCCCCATGTGTACGGGTCTTGAGGTGCGCTGTGTGTGCTCACCGTCAGGAGAGATTGCTGGCCCAACGAGCAGGTCTGCTGTTATTTCGCTCCCAGCTGAGCAATGCTTTCGGCTCGGCTGCCTGGCTGAGGCTCTCGCCATTCTTAAACTCACCCATGGCAATGAGCACTTCACTCCCCCGTGGCAATGAGCATGAAGGCCCTGGCGTTGAGCACAAATGCCCTGGCGTCTAATATGTAGGTAAGCAGCACTAATGTGGCATAATATGTAATAGCCATTACAGTGTGTGGTATAATATATAATGGGCATCATCATGGTGTGTTGCATAATATTTATTGGGCATCAGTGTGTGGCATTATGGTATGTGGTGTAATGGGCATCATGGTGTGTGTGGCATAATGTGTACTGGGCATTGCGGTGTGTGGCATAATGTGTACTGTGCATCATGATGTATGATATGTGTAATGGGCATTATGATGTGTGGCATAACATGTAATGGGCATTGCGATGTGTGGTATAACCTGTAAGGGACATTACAGTGTCAAGAATAGATTTTTAGCAAAGGTTTTAAAAAAAAAAAACATGTTAAGGCGCAGCAAGGAGCGGGCCACTGTCCGGGAATCTCTCAACACAAAGGTGGTAACAAAAATTTTATTATGGCAGTAGCTTATACATTGCTGGCGCAGGTGCATGGATTTCTCCCTACGTGCACGGCTGCAAATAAAACTGTAGCTATGCACATGGGCGGGATTTCGATGGGCAGGGCGGTATTTACCTGATCGCTGGGCTCTGCGTGCAGCCCACCAATCAGTTCTGAATCAGGCCCCAAGTACAGAAATGCACTGAACTAAATGGCCGCTGCTCCCACCCTTGGAATTCAAACCCCACCCTTTATGTAAATAGCCTTTTACATCAAAGATTTCAGGCAAAGTCTTTCGCCTACTGAAAATCTTTTGATCTTTGGGGAAAATAGCTCAGTGTGTATGCACTACTTTGGTGACAGATATATCTATCACAGATTTTGGCTAAGTGTTTTGAAATGAAAATCTTCTAGTGTGTATGGGCCTTAAGACCCGGAGTGACACCTGTATTATCGGGAGCTCACACTCCCCAGGAGAGCACCCGGGCAGCTATATATATATATATATATATATATATATATATATATATATATATATATATATATATATATATATATACAGTCCAGGGATGAGCAGCACATCCTCAGCAGATACTTGTATGCGGGGTGCCATCCATAACCTCAGTGGGTCAATCAATATACTTCCAGACGGTGGCACTCACCCAAAATAAAGCACACAGAGGCAGGGATGTAATCAACGTTTCGAACCTTTTAATTAACGGTTCTTCATCAGGATACCGTATCCTGATGAAGAACCGTTAAGTAAAAGGTTTGAAACATTGATAACATCTCTGCCTCTGTGTGCTTTATTTTGGGTGATTGCCACTGTCTCAAAGCACACACACACGTATGTATATATATGTGTGTATATATATTTTGGCAGCCTTCCAAGTATGAGAGAGATGTGCTCACTTCATGAGCGGAGGAGCGGCATGCGGTCAGGGCTGCAGTGCTGCCCGCTGTGTAATGTAATGGTGGTGCCGAACGCCCTACTCGCCTTTAATACCAAGTACAGCTGGAAGCACTGAAGCTGCCTGCCCCATATGGTCCGCCCATACCTCCTCTCCTGCAGGAATGTGCTGCTGGGCCCAGTGGTGCAAGGACGGAGGGTGCTATCCAGTCGGCGGCATCTAGTTCCACCCCCTTTGCCAGACTACATCCCGTCAGCAGACCCCGCCCCCAGGGCTGCTTCCATAAATTTCCCGGGCTGGTTTCACATCCCAATCCGCCCCTGTGAGCTACCTCCTGTAGCTCCAACTCAAGGAGCCTGCTCTCCTCTGTGGAAAGCTAACCCACTGAAGTTAGATAGGAACTCATAAGTAGATTTTTTGTATCAATGTTTAATAAAATTTGAAATACATGCTACTAACATCCTAACAGTTAAAACCAATGTATATTTTCCAATATATCTTTTGTCAATTCCCTGTTGCCTGGTTAAGGTCTTGGCCTGGGACTTTCCCTTATGGAAAGATATTTTTTCTTGATGATTTAAAAAGGTTTTTGATGAATAAAGAAATAATTGTCATCCAGGTCTATTATTGATTTAAAACCCTCTTAATCTGAGTATATCTTCACCATAGAGACAGAGTGGTCAAGAAAGAGTAGAGTCACATTGGCTCACCAGTTCTTTGTCTTGTAAACCCTGCAGACCCCAAACCTACAGTATTTGAATATTATGTCTCTTTTCTGATGAGTAATAAGGGTTCTGAAAAATACACTTACACATATGTAATGAATGAACCTCATTTACAATGGGTATAAATACACAAGCAGGAGACTGATACCCCACTACCTTTGAGGAAGCTATTCTTTAGCGAAAGGCGTCCGTGGAACTTCCAATTCACAGCATTAATCACTATTTGGACATATTCCGAACCAGCCTGGACAGACGGACTTACCTTTCAAATTCACCAACGGGCATCCATCTTTGGTCCATCCTCAAGCCTACTAATAGATTACAAATAAAAGGGTCCTCTCACCTGGAACCAGACCCTCCACAATCTACAGAGAATAACTTTATTCAATGGTCTGCAGGATTATCAGAGCCCTATTTTCCAACAAGGTGGATGATAAATATATAGCCCTAAAGACAGTCTCCATTAGTCCAGGCATTTATAGGAATGGATTGTGTCTATAGTGCTGCTATTTTAACTGTGAGCATTACGTCTAGACAATTTTTATGTGTGTACACGTCTAGACAATTTGTGCGTACAGTACATACCCATGCATTTATTTCTTTTTATTATTAAAATGTACTAGTTTTCTTATATATCCTATAAATTCATTGTAAAGATAATCCAATTGTCAGTATTTTTATTTAATATTTTAGATGCTGCTATTTGTGTGTTTTATCCTATTTGGTGTTCCTTGCACAATACAGATATGGTACACAGCCTGTCAGTAAGTACAGATTCAGCACTCACAGAGTGAGATTGCTGTCACTCACACAATGGTGGCTCTGCTCATTCGCAGATTTGTGTGCTCATTGGAATACACACATGCAGTCTATGCAAATGTCGAAGTGGAAGACAAAGCTGTTAAGATGAGGTAATAGTGGTGTTGATTGGAGGGAGAAGACAGAGTAGTGTGGATAGGGGGAAGACTCAGCAACACTGATGGGGGGACAAAGCAACACAGATGGATGGAAAACAGTGTTGCAGATGAGGGAAGGTAAGACAGAGTGATGCAGTGGGGGGGAGACAGAGTGCAACAAATAGGGCAAAGCGAATGGTGCAGATGTGCGAAAGACAGTAGCACAGATCGTAGGGAGACAAAGCGGTGTGGATGGTTGGACAGTTCTGTGTGAATGAGAGGGACAGAGCAGCACAAATGGAAATAAACAGTGGCATGGAGAGCATCATGGAAGGGTTAAATATTTCTACCTACCTCTCGGGCCATAGCCCTAACAGTGACCTCAATACTTACTTTGCCAGCAATGTCAGCTAAATGAATGGGGTAAGAGTGGTAAGGATAGGGGTGAGATTATGCAGAAGGGAGGTAGAGTGGTGCTGATGAGGCATAATGATGCAGATAGGTTGAAAACACTGGCATGGATGGGAAGAAAACTGGTGAAGATCGGAGAGAGGACAGTGGGGCATGTATGGGAGGAGGCAGATTGATGTTGAAGAAAGAAACACTGAGCAGAACAGAGAGAAGAAAATGGTGGTATGGACAAGGCACAGATGGGGAAAGACAGATGGTGCAGATAAATTAGCACAGACTGGCACAGATGGGAGAAGACAGCAGACCATCAGACATAGACTGCATGTGTGTATTCCAATGAGCACACAAATCTGTGAATTAGCAGCTCCACCATTGCGTGAGTGACAGCAATCTCAATCTCAGGCTGTGATGGTGTACCATATCTGTGTTCTGCAAGGAACACATCCATTTAGGCACCAGCCTCACTGTTTGGAAGAGTTACAATAGGTTTCTGAAATGTCAGATTAAGTGTAAGAAGCCTTAATGGGACATGTGATAGCAAAAGGTTTTTTGTCTATGGAATATTATATGGACACATGGCCGTGCCCTTATGTTAAGGCTGAATCGAACAAACAGAATTCTTCCATAGGGAACTTCTGAGATGGGGGGCATGGTGTTTGAGGGGCTACAAATCAAAAGTGATTGGACATACTGAGGTGAAATTTTACCTGAATGTGTAGAGTCATCACCCGGTTCTGCATTTCAGGGTAAAAGAGTAAAAAATGAGGAATTCGGAGTAACCTATCTTTTCCCCATGTAGTCTATGAGGATATTTTTGGGAAGGCATAACTCAGGGTAGAGTTTTATTAGATAGAGCTTGTCCCAGTGTAGTGCCTTTTGGGTTAAGGTTTTTCAGATAGTTACAGTTTTTTTTTAAAATTTAGTGAAATTTGTCCCATTATAAAGATAGGGCATTTCAACTTGTTTTGCAAGGCAGTTGGGAATGAGGAGAGAGTGGGATGCAGTCTCATGCAGTGGACCTTAGTAGTTGTGGCACATAATGAAGGAGACTGTATTATATATCTATATACCACATGTATATACACATAGATGTGTATATCTATGTTGCCATTCTGCTCCACAGGAAATTTCTGTCCTCCCTGAGCTCGCCTTAGGATTCACACACAGGGTGAAGCATATCTGCCTACTTTTTTATAACTTCTCTTTGTTTCTTCCAGAGAGGAGTGAAATGGGGGCAGAACGAGGCTACATTTTGGGGGCAGGGTGAGGCTGATGTCACCAAGCCCTACTCCCATGACAGCCAGTCGCATTAATTTGCAGGTCCATGGATTGGGGAGGGGATAAAATGACACAAAATTTTAGCCACACACCCTCCACGAGGACCCACAAAATTCTGGATTTTATACCACAGGCAAGGGGGGGGGGGGGGGCGGGGGCTGCAGCGGTGATGTGGGAGACATGCCCACTTTCCTGAGGCCCGGGAGGAGGATTGGATTTGTGAGATGTAGACAAGTATGAGATGTAGCAGACTATAGGTGGTGATACACAGGGGACCCTAAGGGGATAACACACAGGGTGTAGTGACTGTGGGGGTTATTCTAGTTCATTCTTTCTGACAAAATCCTTCTTAGATGGACAAAACCATGTGCACTGCGGGTGGGGCAGATGTAACTTGTGCAGAGAGAATTAGATTTGGGTGGGGTTTTTCTTCAAAGTGAGATCTATATTGCAGTGTAAAATCATGCAGTCAGTATTTTCCCTGCACAGAAACAAAATAACTCACCCAAATCTAATTCTCTCTGCACATGTTACATCTGCCCCCCTGCAGTGCACATGGTTTTGTCCATCTAAGAAGGATTTTGTCAGAAAGAATGAACTAGAATAAACCCCTGTATGAGGCAACATGCAGAGTGCAGGGAACTATGAATGGAAGCAACACACAGGTCACAGAAGACTGTGGTGGGTGTGACACACAGGGTGCAGGGGGCTGTATAGGTGGTAACACATAGTGCAGGGGACTGCATAGGTGGTGACAAACATGCTGCTGAGGACTTTAGAGGGGGTGACACACAGAGTGCAGGGGACTGTATAGGTGGTGACAGGTTGCAGATGATTGTATAGGTGATGACATGCAGGGTCTGTGTGGGGTGCGACATGCAGGGTGTAGTGACGGTAGGGGTGCAGGGACTGTATAGGTAATGACACACAGGGTGCAGGGGACTGTATAGGTGGTGCAGGGGACTGTGGGGGTGACAAACAGGGTGCATGGGATTGTATAGGTGGTCACATGCAGGTTCTGGGGGGGTGACACGCAGGGTGTAGTGACTGAAGGGGGTGACACACCCTATGTGCAGGGGACTGTATAGGTGGTGATACACAGAGTGTGGGGGACTATAGGAAGATGACACACAGGGTATAGCAGACTGTATCGGTGGTGACACAAATGGTGCAGGAGACTGTATATCTGGTGACATGCAGGGTATGGGGGGGTTAGTGACACACAGGGTGCGAGTGACTGTATAGGTGGTGACACACAGGGTTCAGGGGACTGTAGGGGGTGACACAAGGTGCAGGGGATTGAATAGGTGGTGACACACAGGTTGCAATGGACTGTATAGGTGGTGGAGCAAAGGGTGCAGGGGACTGTATAGGTCATGACACACAGGGTGTAGGGGACTGTAGGGGGCGACACACAGGGTGAAGGGGACTGAATAGGTGGTGACACACAGGGTGAAGTGGACTGTATAGGTGGTGACAAACAGTGTGCAGGGGACTGTATAGGTGGTCACACGCATGGTCTGTGGGGGGGTGTGACACGCAGGGTGTAGTGACTGTAGAGGGGGACACACAGGGTGTAGGGGACGGTATAGGTGGTGACACACATGGTGCAGTGGACTATAGTGGGGTGACATACATGATGAAGGGGACTGTATAGATGGTGACACACTGTGCAGGGGACTGTATGGGGGTGACACACAGTATGCAGGATACTGAATAGGTGGTGACTCACAGGTGGGACTGTATAGCTGTTGACACATAGGGTGCAGGGGACTGTATAGGTGGGGATACAGCAGGTGCAGTGGATTGTAGGGGGTGTGGCACACAGGGTACAGGGGACTGTAGGGGGGGTGACCCACATGGTGTGGGGGACTGTAGGAGGAGGGACACACAGGGACTGCAGGGGGGTGATACAGATGGTGCATGGTACTGTAGGGGGGTGACAAGCCCATGTCTGTGGGGGGCGAGATACAGGGAACTGTGATTTTTTTCATCAAATTCCATGTTTATCATCTGCATTCTGCATTACCTACAGTCATCTGCACACTTGTTTTGCTGCCCCCTACTATAGTCACTGCACCGTGTGTGTCACCCACTTATGGTCCCCTTTTCCCTGTATGTTGCCCCAATACAGTCCCCTATTTAATTGGAATTGCAACTGAATCCCACTCCCAGTAAAATATGAAGACAAAGGCATAAATAATTGGAATTTATATGTTGATATTTTTCAATTATTTTTTAAAGGCAGCAACAATATTTACATCGAAGCTGGAGTTATACAGGAGTTAAACAGAAGGGAAACATAAGAAGAACAATGGAGACTAACCTGTCAGCCAACTCTTCTGCTATGGACCGCATTCATCTACCTACTTGCACTGTTTATCCTTCTGACTATATCATCCACTCACGCGTCTGGGCTACTTTGCTCCATTATTGCTACAAAAATTGTCTGCTGCTCCCTGAAACATGTGAAATCTAATTCCAATACTTTTTGTTCGTCGGGAGGCTTGCCACCTAGCAACAGCTGGTGGGTTATGGTGTAAGCCTCCCGACATACGCTGGAATGGTATAGTGAAATAAAATTTTCACTTACCTTACCACAGCCAGGGGAGTAGGGAGCTTAGCTGCTGATGCATGACATGTGCACAGGCAGTGCACATATACTGCAGGTCATGCAGGTGCACTCTAGTCACATGCACCTGCTGTATATAAGGCTAAGCTCCGCCCCCTGAGGTCAGATTTTACCTCAGCGCTGAAGGAAGGAGGATGCTGTGTCTGTGTCTGCTACAGACAGACTAATAAAATCCCCATCCTTCAGCAAAACAGACGGCCCTCCAAACATTACATGGCTGTGGCTGCTTATACCTCCTCTTCCTCACAGAATGAGGTATTATTTAAGAGGAGAAAGTTATTTAACCCTGTCAGGTCAGAAGACAGCAGGGAAGTTTCTGTGGAGAAAGGAGAGCCCAGTCAGGCAGAGTCTCCTCCTCCCCCTGCCTATTCTCACAGTGTTGTGGAAAGGCACAAAAAGAAACAAACAAACAGTTCATGTTTCTTCAAGAGATGCCTGTTCAGGCAATAACATCTCTTTACCAGGTATTGCCTGCAGTAGGAATACCTGAGAGGTCTGTAAAAGGAGAAAGGAGAGCCTAGACAGGCAGAGTCTCCTACTCCCCTTGCCTATTCTCACAGTGTTGTGGAAAGGCACAAAAATAAATAAACAACAGTTCATGTTTCTTCAAGAGATGCCTGTTCAGGCAATAACATCTCTTTACCAGGTATTGCCTGCAGTAGGAATACCTGAGAGGTCTGTAACAGACCACCCTCTCTTGCCCATGGCCGGCACATTTTCCTGCCTGTCACTGGCAGTATGCTCAACAACAAGCTCATAACAGGGACTAGTGCTCAGAAAAGGGACTAGTCACCACAGTACATAGTCCCCAGCTAACTCACAGGGAGTGGCGTTGGAGTTGGAGGATGTAACAAGATCCAGTGAATCCTCTCACAGGGGTGAATATAGTTATTTGCAAATGACCTGAGTGGCATTGGCAAGTGAAATGCCCCATTTATGCTATACACAGCACACTCTGCCCTGAACAAGTGCTTGAGGTGTAGTAATTCACCCAGCTGGCTTTTGCAGCCCCTCATTAAGGAGGACAAATTGTTCTCTGTAACACCTTGGCATTCCTGAAATCCCTGCTATTTTTACCCTAGAGATTGACTCTGCTTTCTCAGCACAAGTGGGGGAAAAAGTGCTGCAAAAAATAAATAAAAATAAATAAAGTTCAAAGTAACTGACACTGTGGGCCAGTATTATTTGCCCTGGATAAGGCAGAGTAAGAAGGGTTCCAGCGAACTCCCTAGATTCTCTGCTTCCAAATTGCCCTATTGAAAGCCGTTAATAGAGCTACCCTGATTATTGGCCAGGCCTTTAATTCTATTTCAAATGCCTGCAGAACTGCCAGCAAGCAAGTGCAGATCTCAGTAATGTAGCTCCTGCATCAGTGGATGTCCCAAACCTAATTCTGATCTTTCAGTCCTGACTTCATACACAAGGTTAAGTTCTGCTAAAGTCCCCAGCCCTTCAAGGGGCCTGTTTGCTAGGAGGGTCATTCTGTTGGAGCCAGCAGTTTGAACCTGGAGCAATGTGACATCCACAGAGTCCTCAGAGGAGGCTTCTCCCAGACACAGGTCACGAGAGGTGAAGTGAATACCATCCTAATAAAGACAGAGGATTCCTCCCTGTCTTTCCAGAGCATTGGCCTCCTGTAGGCGGACTACCATGTACAGGTGGGAGGAGGGGCATATTCCCCTTGTTCCTTTTCCTAACCAGATATGCTCCCATCCAGGGAACACTAGTTCTGGATGCTGGATAAATAATGTCCCAGGCCTTAACAGGGCTAGATCGAGTCGGCAGACAATTGCAAATAGGTTGGGTCAGCTACCATTTCCCTGTAAGGAAACAGGACCTTTCATATAGGCCAGTACTGAATATATATGAAACCTTGGTCTTTCCATATGGAGGGTTTAGCAGATATACCCTTTAGGCTGGTCCAAGCTAAACATTGTAGCTAAACAGACCTGAAGGAGGCATTTAACATGATACTGGAACATCCAAATCATAGGAGGCTGCTAAGTTCCCTGTGGAGAGACGTTCCATGCAACTGGACTGTAATGGATTTCGGACTGTCCAATGCCCCTTACATATGCATCATGAATGCAGCAATTACACACCTCAGACAGTAAAGGGTTCGCTGTTATTATCTACCTAGGTAATCTCCTGGTAGTGCATGCAGAACAATTGTCCCCCTTTTCTCCCAGGTATCTTATCCTGTCGCTCCTCTGGCATCTAGGTTTTCATAAGAACCTTGAGAAATTTGTATTAATACCTTCCCAATCTGTTGTCTTTCTGGGGTCTTTGATAGATTCCTCTTCTTTATCAATAGCAGTTCCCTCAGACAAGTGGAACGCCATACAAGTCTGTTTCTCAGGTGCTCAGTTTTCACTGAGAGACTTGGCTAGGCTGATAAGGAAAATGAGAGCCTCAGATCCTGGGTTTTCTCCACGTACCTCTCATATGCAGTTAATTCCAGAACCTCCTATCATCCCTTATTTGACAGGATTAGGACAGACAAAATGATACTATCTCCCATAGTCCACAGGGAGATTCACAGTTGGAAAACATTTCCTATTCCAGATCTTCCCTACCTCCTACTCCAGACATAGTCATCACATCAGATGCATCCCTCATGGGCTGGTGGGCATTCACCCAGTGCAATACAGTAGGAGGGAAGTGAACCGCTTGAGATTCTAAAGCTCATATCAATCTCTTAGAGCTAAGAGCTGCCAGATTGGCTATATCCTCTGTATTTCCCTCAGACCCACGGGATAATTTAGTTCAGCTCTGTCTGGACAACAAAACCACTGTTTTTCTACCTCAAAAGAATAAGAGGCACTTGATCTTGCATTCTCTGTCAGCAGGCAATAAATGCCTGGAAGTGGGCAGTACAGCGGTCCATTCTCCTGTTTGCTACATGCATACAAGAAGAGTTAAACAAGATAGCCATTTCCTTATACATAACCAGTCATACTGTGGATTGAGCGTCTCTCCAGTTCCTTCGGAGGTGTAGATTTAGATCCCACTGCTGCCATAACACACCAGAGATCTTTCTCAGAATTGCAAGACCTTGGGTCACCCACAAGTGGATACGTTTGCAACACCATCAAACGTACAAGTTCTGACATTCATATCCAAAATTCGGACTCAAGGGACTCTCCACATGGATGCTATGTCCTTTTTCGCGGGCTGACATTCCACTTTCATATGCCTTTTTCCCTCTGGCTCTGCGGTTGTGGGTCATCCACAAAATCAAAACAGACGTGTCCAAAATACCCAAATATTTCTGGCATATTCTGTCTGGCCCTCCAGAGTTTTGTTCCCTTTATCAACCTTTTTCACAAGGTTCCGGGCTTCCTCTAGGTTCATCTACAGACTGCTTCCAGGGCAGCACAGACCTACTGAAACATCTTCCACATTGTATGTGGATTGCAACATTACTAGGTTGCAGACCATTCCCAACCTCTCGGCCTTTTCCACGCCTTGCCTGTTTTAGGCCTAGAAAAAGATCCAGTTATCAATCCATAATTGAATTTCTAGCCTTACAGTCCTCTAACCTTCCTTCTTCAGGCCCCCTTTTCCGAGCCTAGCATAACTCTGGACTTCCTTGCCACCACATTCGAAACAGGTTTGGCTTATGCCAAGATATGCTCATATGGCTTGACTCTAGCTCTCCTTATCCCAGGCCTCAGAGAATAAGAATACTTAAAGGATTATTTCTAGCTAGTACTTCTTGGCCACTATACTACCATCTGCAGATATCTTTGGCCTTTCAAAGAAGTTAGCTTCACTGTTAGCCCCTGCCTTTGCAGCCAGAGGGGCTGAGTTTTCGTCAAACCACATATCTGAACCTGGATGACCCCTACGCCAATGGGTTTCCTTATTATTCTACGGGGACACACAAAAACAAGTTCCATGCACACACCTCTGGTGGAATGTGATCTGGTCAGAGACCAGTCAGATCCAGATCTTTGTATAGTTGATTGCCAATCCACTTACTTACCCCTCACAGTACCTGTAAGGAGAGACATCAAACAAACTTCTCTCTCACATGCCAGAATATTTTTCATCCTGCCAGACCATTTTATGACCAGGGAGTGTATAGTTTCCACCATACAGAGTTCTGGAATAGACACTCCACTTCAGAGGCCATTCACTGTGACGCAGTTAATTCAATGGCTGCTAGAGGCTTACCATTTCAGCCTGTATTGCAAGCTGCACATTGGTCATCCGCTTGGACTTTCTTTAGACATTGCTGGAGGCCTTCTGGTTCTCAAAGAATTGCGTTCCTTAGAGCAACCACCAGGTGTGTGGTAGTCTACCCACCAGCCAGTGGCGGATTCAGGGGGGGGGCACCCGGGCACGTGCCCCCCCTGTCATTTATTTTGTAGCTGAGGACCAGGGCTTTCCAACGAGACCAGCCCCGTGTCTCTAGCCCCCCGGGAACCGGAGATATCGCCTGGCAAACCTGTAACTTTTTTCCCCATAGGATAATATGGGACCCGTCAATTCCGACCCCCACCCGGTTCCGACGGCTGCCATTTCCCGCCCTGGCATCACAGAAGCTTGTGGTTGATTTCATTCAATTCCAAATCGATGGGCCTTCAATATGATATCAGGCTGGTCCAAATCGGTCAATCGGTTCCAGAGATATTGCGTGTAGACCGATTTTTTTATTTTTGAAATGTAATTTCATGGCTGTTCATGTTCTTTGAGGGCAGATTACTCTGGAACCAAACATTCCAGTTTTACTGGACCAAAATCATTCAAAGCCCACTCAAAAGTTCTTCAATATAATACTTGTCTCATGGAAATGGGTCACTTGGTTCCGAAGATATAGCCGGTTAAATGAGATAACTGGTTAAAGGGGGGAGGGGTGGTTTTCTCTACCCCTCACACCAGAAAATGCAGGGACTAGGCTGGTGTAAAAGGGGCCAACCTGGGAATGCATTTTCTGGTGTGAAAGGGGTATTATAGCCAGGCTCTGCCACTGTCAGTGGCTATCACTTCTGCCTGGCGGCGGCTGTCCCCCATTTACCACGAGCATGAATTACCCCTTGGCAATGAGCATGTAATCCCACATGGCAACGAGCATGGAACCTCTGGCAATAAGCATAGATCCCTTGGCAATGAGCATGTAGAGAAGCAGCACTTATGTAGCATAATTTTAAATAGGCATTATGGTGTTTGGCATAATACATAATGGACATAATGGCGTGTAACTTAACGTGTATCGGAAATTATGGTGTAAATGTTTAATGCGAGCCTTTGGTGGACAATGTCCCTGTTTATGAAGTGTATTGTGAATTCTGGCTCAATCCATGTGGCATTATGTGAATTTTGTCTCAATCCGTGTGGCATTATGTGAATTTTGGCTCAATCCATGTGGCATTATGGGAATTTTGGCTCAATCCGTGTGGCATTATGTGAATTTTTTCCCAATCCGTGTGGCATTATGTGAATTTTGGCTCAATCCGTGTGGCATTATGTGAATTTTGGCTCAATCCATGTGGCATTATGTGAATTTTGGCTCAATCCGTATGGCATTTTATGCATTTGGCTCAATCCATGTGGCATTATGTGAATTTTGACACAATCCATTTGGTATTATATGAATTTTGGCTCAATCCGTGTGTGTTATTATGTAAATTTTGGCTCAATCCATGTGGCATTATGTGAATTTTGACACAATCCATGTGGCATTATTTGAATTTTGGCTCAATCCATGTGGCATTATGTCAATTTTGGCTCATTCCATTTGGCATCATGTGTAAGGGGCAAGTATAATGGGGTCTAGTATTGTTGCATAATGTGTAGAAGTTGTATATGGTGTTGACACGCACCCTGTTGAGTGGCCACACACCCTTTTCCGGAGCGCGCCTGCGGCGCGCGCACAACTACATCCTTCACTTTTGTCTCCATGGTGGGCCTGCGTACTTTAAATGCCAGGGCCTATTTTTAATTCCATTCCCACCCTCTCCTGCCGCTCTCTTAGCATGTACACTGGCACCACTAACTCCGCCCCTCCCCCACCCAAACCCTTTTTTATCATGGTGCCCCCCCTGTCATTTTATCCTGGATCCGCCCCTGCCACCAGCTGTTGCTAGGTGGCAAGCCTCCCGACGAACAAACACTAGTTTGCAGGAATCTATGATCTGCAAACTCTCTTTGTTCTAGGGAATAGGATTGCCACCTAGCAACAGCTCCCACCCTTCCCACCCAGTACCTTGCTAGGTCTGCTGCTTGTTCTCTCTAAGGTTCGGTTATATACCTAACTTATCCTTTGATTCAAGGCACTCAAGGCCTAGAAGAAGCAACAAGTGCAGCCACCTAAAGATCAGAAATTAATTATTTCCTCTTCTCTGCTATACTCACAAGTTTGCCTCAGTTTATAACATGCCTGGCTACAATACAGCATGGCAGTTATTTCAGTTGTTGGTTCCTAGTCCAACCCAGTTTCATTGTTACTCCTTCCAGTAGAGTTTCTCAGATCTGATCTATGCTCGTTATGAATGTTCTAGTTAACATTATTTTTGCATACAATGGTCTTTGCATACAATGGTTTTTCTCTCTTGTTCCACTTTAGGATTGCCATCTGTAAGCTTCTGTAAAATCTGACCTCAGGGGGCGGAGCTTAGCCTTATATACAGCAGGTGCATGTGACTAGAGTGCACCTGCATGACCTGCAGTATATGTGCACTGCCTGTGCACATGTCATGCATCAGCAGCTAAGCTCCCTACTCCCCTGGCTGTGGTAAGGTAAGTGAAAATTTTATTTCACTATACCATTCCAGCGTATGTCGGGAGGCTTACACCATAACCCACCAGCTGTTGCTAGGTGGCAATCCTATTCCCTAGAACAAAGAGAGTTTGCAGATCATAGATTCCTGCAAACTAGTGTTTATTGAACTTACCACTGCCTTAATACTGCCTTTTATGCCACTGTAGTATTCTGTTACATTTTCTTCCTGTTACCCCGCACCGCATGCTACACCTCTACTATGCACAGCCTGCTAGCAGCAACCTACACTGTGTGCCTCACTCAGATGGCTGCATGGATGGTTTCTCCATTGGCAGGTGGCACCACGTATTGATATGTTCATGTGTGGTGGGGCATTCATGGCCTTGGTCCTCGGGGCACACTGTCGGTGGGCTGTTAGGTGTCAAGGGTGCAGGTGGAGGAGGTAGAGGACTGCTTTGCCCATTCTCTCTACCTGCTGCCTTATTTCCTGACCATCCCTGTCATGCTCACTACTTTCCTTCAGGTCTCTTTACCTGCTCGCTCCCTGCCTTCAGGTCTCCTTACCTGCACCTCGTGTCACCTGTCTGTCTCCCCCTCCCTCTAGACTGTAAGCTCTTTGGAGCAGGGCCCTCTTCCCACCTGTTCCCAAAGCACTCTTCTTGCATTTCAATTACAGCTCTCTTACTCGCCTACCATCTATACCTGCATCTATTCTTATTCACTGCCCTACATCTCAGCTCTCTTACTCGCCTACCATCTATACCTGCATTGTGTACTAAGAATTGTGCTCTGTTTTTGTTCTTCTGTTGCTGTTATGTCTAGTTATGTCTTGTTCTGTGTACCCTGTACTGTTGTACTGGCTGCCTAGGATCTGTGCTGTTAGCCAAATATGTACCCTGTGTCACCCCCCATAGTGTTCTATATCTGTACAGGTTTTACTTGCTACTGATCTGGCTGGTGCAATCACCATGTGGCGCCGCTGAATGGCTGCCTGGGTGCTGTACAGCTCAGGAAATATATGTTGTCCATGTCCTTCATTAGAATGCATCTAGTGCTGCTAGTGTGTGATGCATATCTGTACTGCCATTGTTGCTCATTCTGATAACCCTTTGTATACAGTATGTGCATTATTTTTAATGTCTGTAAAGCGCCTTGAGTCCTGTTGGAGAAAGTGCGCTATATAAATAAAACTTGTAAGTGTAGATGGATAGTCCATAGATAGGATTTTATAGATTTAGCAAATAATCAAAATGTTTGAGTTAGCTAAATGTGTATACTAAATGAGATGGATGTATGGAGTGAGAAGGATGTTGGAACAAGGTGGGAATTTTGTGGTGCCCGAATGGGATGGATATGGGCACTGAGTGGTATGGGTGCACCACATGACTGCTTAGACCATCAGTTGTATAGACTGCATGTGTGTATTCCCATGAGCACACAAATCTGTGAATTAGCAGCTCCACTGAGTGACAGCAATCTCACTCTGTGAGAGTGCTGAATCTGCACTTACCCAAAGGCTGTGATGGCGTACCATATCTATATTGCGGAAGGATCATGTCCATTAAGTCACCAGCCTTAATGATCAGAATGTCATTGCTTTTTAGAGTGTGAGTGGAAGAGTTACAACAGGTTCATGAAATGTCAGATCTCATGTATAAGAAGCCTTAATAGGACATGTGAAACCATAAGGTTTCTTTTTTCAATGGAATATATATATATATATATATATATATATACATATATATATTTATATATATATATTAGGGTCACCTTGATCCAGTGCCCATGCAATAAGGGATACTATTTAGCTGGTGTGGTATTCAAGCCACAAGCTACCTGACCACTGACCTTTCTGGGCTCCCGCCATTCTGTTCATCAAGTACACATCCTATGACCGCAGGATCACTGTCCTTCATTAAATGTTTGTGAATGTTTCTGTTCTGAATCCTGTTACCCCTCCACTATGGGATCCGGACCAGTCTCCATATCCAGAGTCCACTTTTGACCATCGGCCACCATTTGGCATTTTAGGGCCTTCCCACGCCCTAACCCAGATGGAGGTGATATTCAAAACGGGAGAGTGCTACTTCATAAAATACCTACCGCAGGCCTCTTTGGATATATTGGACACAATTAACCTGTTGGTAATAAGGAGACATTATAGGAATGGACCCATGTGGACCCATTAACCATTCATCAATACCTTTGATTTTTATTTTTAAATCAAGAGCTTATATTTTTGGTTGACACCATAGGCAGTCATTGGTTGGATTGGGAGAATACTGTAATTTATTTTTAGCTAACTTTTTTGGATATATTGACAGTTGATTAGATTATTATAAAGTAATACACCTTGATTTGGAAGTGTATTTCACATCTTAGAATTTTACACATGAGGAAAAATTCAGAAAATAAATCCCAACTGATCAAAATCACAAATGTGTGACTTATAAAAGACCACTAAGCACACATACAAACTTCTCAGCTTCAAACATGGCACAAGGTTTGCATTCACAGACCATTTCTGTGTGTTGGCTATGAGATACCTGGGCCCAGATTTAATGGAAGGTGAAAAAAAATAACATTTTCCGAAATCGCACCACATCGCACTTTTTTGAATTGCAAATGTTTCCGCTAATTTGCATATTTAATGATATGTGAATTTGTGGCAAAAGAGTGTGGTATGGTGCGTTTTTAGTCATGAAATTGTGCGATTTTTAGTCCTAAAAATGTGAAAATTTGAGGACATGTGGGATTTTAATGTAAATAAAGGTCCCCCCTGCTGAGCATAATCAGCCCCAGGCTCATTGAGCTGGAACTGGTTCCAAAAATACGGGGGACAAAAAGTGTAGTGGATCCCCCTATTTTGGGAACCATGCCTGGCCCTGGGGCTGGTTTTAAAAAATCAGTGGAGCCCTATATACTGTAAATGTTTTTCTGTTTTTCTTAAAACCAGGCCCGGCTCTTTGAGCCTGGGGCTGGTTATGCCGTGGGGGGGGGAGGGGACGGCAATTTTAAAAATTATTTATTTATTTTTACTTTTTTTGTTGAACTTTAGAATTTCTTTTTGGTTTATATCCATACATTTTTGTTATCTAATTTTTATGCATCTCCGATTACATTTTCCTTTTTTTAATACAGGTTTTCTTGTCGCCAAGTGAGTTCCATTATCCCCTGTGTTACCCTTATCTATTTGTATGTCTATATTTATTTTCTATAGTTTCCTTACCCACTCTATCTATTCCTATAAGACATTGTTTTTATGTGTCAATTATGGCATAGTAACCTATGCTATTAGTGTATTATGTGCTCTCATCTTCTATCTACTTGCTGTTGTGGTTATCAATTCTGCTTATGCCCATGAGGGGGGACCCCACGCCCTTTTTTAAAATTATTTATACATTTAAAAAAAAAAAAATTACACTTCAGCCTGCATGGATCTGACTGATCATGCAGGGTAAAACCAATACAAATTTGTATTTTAAAATACGAATTTGTATTTTAAAATACGAATTCGTATCAGAAAAAATAGGAATAATACGCCATTGGATAATACGAATCAGTCAAATACGACTGATTAGTAAATTATCCTCCGGAATACGAATGAAATACGACTACAGCAGTCGTATTAATTCGTATCACTTGTATTAAGAATACGAATACGATTTTTTATATTCCTATTCTTAGTAAATTTCCCCCAATGAGTCAATGGTTTATAGTTTTTGCAGTGTTTTGTGTAAGATATGGTTGTATTTTGGATATGTTTTTTAGATGTTTGCAACATGATTTTGCCATAGATTTAATTTGGTGAACAAAGACGGCTCAGGGTCAAGGAGGAAGCCTAGGCAGGCAGAATGTGGGGTATGGTTCGTACACACGGGGGCGATTATAGCAAATATCGCTGGAAATATGGTCGCTCAGCGACCATATTGCCAGTGATGGGAGTGTGCACCGGCGATAAATCGCCGGGTGCACGCTCCCGTTTTCAACCCCTGAATGGTCGCTGGTCGGAGGAGCATGCTCCTCCGATCAGCGACTTCCACTGCCTCTTCTCCTGGGATTGTGACTTCCACTGCCTCATCTCTGGTCGCAGATGAAGACGTTACACTGAGCAATATGATTGCTGAGCAATATATTGCAAGCGATCATATTGCCCCATGTGTACGCACCTGTAGGGTTGATTGTTGAGTTAACAACATTGAAGTCAAATGATGACTTAAAAAAAAGCAAAACTTAAAATTAAATAATTTTATTACTATTTCAAATTAAATTAATAAAAACACATATACTTAAAAAAATATGAATGGTTTTGCCAAAGCCAAAGCACAATGATGGTTTTGGAATCAAAACCAAGTAACGGGGGTCTGGAAATCTCTAGTATATACCATGTATTTTGTTATAGGCTTAAATTAATCAAATATATTTAGTAAAAAGTACATTACTAATTTTGAACTTTACAAAGGCTGCTTTTACTTCACTATTCCTAAGAGTATAAATCAAAGGATTCAGCATCGGTGTAATAATTACGTAAAATATAGCAATGAATTTGTCGGTACCAGGTAAAGAGCTTGACCTAGGTTTCATGAAGGCAGCCATAGCTGAGCCATAAAATATGGTTACAACCAATATATGAGATCCACAGGTGGAGAAAGCTTTTTTTCTGCCCGGCTGAAGATGCAATTTTTAAAATACATAAAATAATTTTATAATAAGATATTACAATAAATGTCACTGGTATCATAAGAAGAATCACACCTTCAACAAAAAATAATAAATTCAATAAACAAAATGTTTTCACAACCCAATGATAACAATTCTGGCACTTCACAAAAGAAATCATTAATTTCTTTCTTGTAACAACGATTCACATTGAGCGTAAGAGTAACAAGTGAAATAGAGAGAAGGAACCCACATATCCATGTACCGGTGGCTAATCTGACACAGACCTTCTTACTTATGATTGTGGCATAATGTAATGGATAACATATAGCTACATAGCGGTCATATGCCATAACAGCAAGTAGAATACACTCTGTTTCCCCTATAGAGAGAAAAATGTACATTTGTGTGGCACACTCAGCATATGAGATAGTTTTCTTTACTGACATCAAATCTTTCAACATCCTCGGCACAGTGGAAAAAGAACTGCAGAGATCTAATAAAGAGAGATTGCCAAGGAAGAGATCCAAGGAAAGATCGAAAACTACCGACCTCTCGTGAGAATTCCCCTGTACTTGACTCCCAGCAAAGCCGCCGGGCGGGTGGGAGGGCCACTCAGACCGGCTACGGGGGCCGCATACGCCCCCCGGGCCTGAGGTTCCCCACCCCTGATCTAGGGCCTTCCCACGCCCCAACCCAGATGGAGGTGATATTCAAAACGGGAGAGTGCTACTTCATAAAATACCTACCGCAGGCCTCTTGGATATATTGGACACAATTAACCTGTTGGTAATAAGGAGACATTATAGGAATGGACCCATGTGGACCCGTTAACCATTCATCAATACCTTTGATTTTTATTTTTAAATCAAGAGCTTATATTTTTGGTTGACACCATAGGCAGTCATTGGTTGGATTGGGAGAATACTGTAATTTATTTTTAGCTAACTTTTTTTGGATATATTGACAGTTGATTAGATTATTATAAAGTAATACACCTTGATTTGGAAGTGTATTTCACATCTTAGAATTTTACACATGAGGAAAAATTCTGAAAATAAATCCCAACTGATCAAAATCACAAATGTGTGACTTATAAAAGACCACTAAGCACACATACAAACTTCTCAGCTTCAAACATGGCACAAGGTTTGCATTCACAGACCATTTCTGTGTGTTGGCTATGAGTAACCTGGGCCCAGATTTAATGGAAGGTGAAAAAAAATTAAATTTTCCAAAATCGCACCACATCGCACTTTTTTGAATTGCAAATGTTTCCGCTAATTTGCGTATTTAATGATATGTAAATTTGTGGCAAAAGAGTGTGATATGGTGCGTTTTTAGTCATGAAATTGTGCGATTTTTAGTCCTAAAAATGTGAAAATTTGAGGACATGTGGGATTTTAATGTAAATAAAGGTCCCCCCTGCTGAGCATAATCAGCCCCAGGCTCATTGAGCTGGAACTGGTTCCAAAAATACGGGGGACAAAAAGTGTAGTGGATCCCCCTATTTTGGGAACCATGCCTGGCCCTGGGGCTGGTTTTAAAAAATCAGTGGAGCCCTATATACTGTAAATGTTTTTCTGTTTTTCTTAAAACCAGAGCCTGGGGCTGGTTATGCCGTGGGGGGGGGGACGGGACGGCGTTTTTAAAAATGATTTATTTATTTTTACTTTTTTTTTGTTGAACTTTAGAATTTCTTTTTGGTTTATATCCATACATTTTTGTTATCTAATTTTTATGCATCTCCGATTACATTTTCCTTTTTTTTTTTAATACAGGTTTTCTTGTCGCCAAGTGAGTTCCATTATCCCCTCGTAATCACCTGTGTTACCCTTATCTATTTGTATGTCTATATTTATTTTCTATAGTTTCCTTACCCACTCTATCTATTCTTATAAGACATTGTTTTTATGTGTCAATTATGGCATAGTAACCTATGCTATTAGTGTATTATGTACTCTCATCTTCTATCTACTTGCTGTTGTGGTTATCAATTCTGCTTATGCCCATGAGGGGGGACCCCACGCCATTTTTTTAAATTATATATACATTTTAAAAAAAATGTTTACACTTCAGCCTGCATGGATCTGACTGATCCATGCAGGGTAAAACCAATACAAATTTGTATTTTAAAATACGAATTTGTATTTTAAAATACGAATTCGTATCAGAAAAAATAGGAATAATACGCCATCGGATAATACGAATCAGTCAAATACGACTAATTAGTAAATTATCCTCCGGAATACGAATGAAATACGACTACAGCAGTCGTATTCATTCGTATCACTTGTATTAAGAATACGATTTTTTATATTCCTATTCTTAGTAAATTTCCCCCAATGAGTCAATGGTTTATAGTTTTTGCAGTGTTTTGTGTAAGATATGGTTGTATTTTGGATATGTTTTTTAGATGTTTGCAACATGATTTTGCCATAGATTTAATTTGGTGAACAAAGACGGCTCAGGGTCAAGGAGGAAGCCTAGGCAGGCAGAATGTGGGGTATGGTTCGTACACACGGGGGCGATTATAGCAAATATCGCTGGAAATATGGTCGCTGAGCGACCATATTGCCAGTGATGGGAGTGTGCACCGGCGATAAATCGCCGGGTGCACGCTCCCGTTTTCAGCCCCTGAATGGTCGCTGGTCGGAGGAGCATGCTCCTCCGATCAGCGACTTCCACTGCCTCTTCTCCTGGGAGTGTGACTTCCACTGCCTCATCTCTGGTCGCAGATGAAGACGTTACACTGAGCAATATGATTGCTGAGCAATATATTGCAAGCGATCATATTGCCCCATGTGTACGCACCTGTAGGGTTGATTGTTGAGTTAACAACATTGAAGTCAAATGATGACTTAAAAAAAAGCAAAACTTAAAATTAAATAATTTTATTACCATTTCAAATTAAATTAATAAAAACACATATACTTAAAAAAAATATGAATGGTTTTGCCAAAGCCAAAGCACAATGATGGTTTTGGAATCAAAACCAAGTAACGGGGGTCTGGAAATCTCTAGTATATACCATGTATTTTGTTATAGGCTTAAATTAATCAAATATATTTAGTAAAAAGTACATTACTAATTTTGAACTTTACAAAGGCTGCTTTTACTTCACTATTCCTAAGAGTATAAATCAAAGGATTCAGCATCGGTGTAATAATTACGTAAAATATAGCAATGAATTTGTCGGTACCAGGTAAAGAGCTTGACCTAGGTTTCATGAAGGCAGCCATAGCTGAGCCATAAAATATGGTTACAACCAATATATGAGATCCACAGGTGGAGAAAGCTTTTTTCTGCCCGGCTGAAGATGCAATTTTTAAAATACATAAAATAATTTTATAATAAGATATTACAATAAATGTCACTGGTATCATTAGAAGAATCACACCTTCAACAAAAATAATAAATTCAATAAACAAAATGTTTTCACAACCCAATGATAACAATTCTGGCACTTCACAAAAGAAATCATTAATTTCTTTCTTGTAACAACGATTCACATTGAGCGTAAGAGTAACAAGTGAAATAGAGAGAAGGAACCCACATATCCATGTACCGGTGGCTAATCTGACACAGACCTTCTTACTCATGATTGTGGCATAATGTAATGGATAACATATAGCTACATAGCGGTCGTATGCCATAACAGCAAGTAAAATACACTCTGTTTCCCCTATAGAGAGAAAAATGTACATTTGTGTGGCACACTCAGCATATGAGATAGTTTTCTTTACTGACATCAAATCTTTCAACATCCTCGGCACAGTGGAAAAAGAACTGCAGAGATCTAATAAAGAGAGATTGCCAAGGAAGAAATACATAGGTGTGTGAAGGTTGACATCAGACAGGATTAGAATAATTATCGAAATGTTTCCAATTAATATAATCATATACACAAGCAGGAATACAATGAAAAGAATAACTTGTGTCCTTGGGTTACTGGAAAGTCCAAGAAGAATAAATTCCATTATATCTGTGTTATTTTTCCAAGACATTCTCTAAAATAATATGGAAATTGATATCAGTGTTCTGTTATTAAGTATCTTGCTTAAACTTTGAGTGCCAACGTTGCTGTGATAGATGTGGTAAATAGCCATTAAAAATGCCAGGGCCAAAAGCGAGGACGTTGAATCACCCTTGCTATTGTAAACAATATGCATTCTAGATTTAAATGTATTCAGTACCCATTTAAGAAGCATATACAGTACAAATACCACTTTACAGACCAATATGTGAGTCTCTTCTCTCTTTTTGGAACCAGTTGGTAAATACTGACATTACTGGCAATAATCATGGTGTTTGCATTGTTTCCGATCATTTACACTTGCAGGAAGTGGAGGAAAAAAATCATACGTAGCTGGGATGATCGTTTTTTTTCCACTGCAGCTGTTAATGATGCCAGTGTTACACAGACAGCGGCTGCATTGTGTAAGCAAAATGTCTGCTATGTTGGTAGAAAAGGTTTTTAGTGTGGTAGAATTAGTGAAAATGAACCATGTTACTGTTGTACAGTAGCATTTTAGATCACATTATGGGAAACTTCTACCTACAAGGCAGCCAATCTATGAATGGAGCAAGAAATGTATGATTACCAGATGTTTATACAAAGGGAAAAAGGAGTTGGATAATCATGTCTGTCATGTGACAAAGACTCACACATAAAACCTCTGTAACTTAATCATAAAAAAATACAATGGGTTCTATAAAATATTCAAAGTGTCTATTTATTTTATAACTGTACATTGTACCTGGATTAAATAAAGTTATAATTATTCATATCTTATAATGTACACTGCATGAAGTATTTTTGTTAAGTTCCTAAAACATATATCTGAAATGAAGCTTTTTCAAACCAAAATTGAATTACTCTTACTTATTAAAATTATAAAATGCCTTTCAGACTATCATTATGATATGAAACTAAGATAATTCTACAAAAATGATTTCACTATTATAACTTAAAACTGAGAACAATTTTGTTTTGGGCATGTTAAGATGTCATACTGTACCTTATAGTGACTACAAGCTCTGGCAAGAGAACAATGCTGATTTCTCACTATTTATAATAATATTTATAATACAGCTGTATTATTCCTGAGTGTGCTATGCCCTAGTTCCTATGTCTCACATGCACAATTATAACAGTGTTCTGCAATAATATAAAAGCAGAACCCCTGTGTTATGTCTCTCCAGGGGAGACTGTTCTTAAATTGCTGTTTGGTCAATTTTATATGTATTTTAGTTTCAATTTTATACATTTTTATTGAAGTCATCGTACAGAAAAACAAAAGATACAAAACACCAAATCATATGTATGGAGCTTACAATAAACAATACAATATCAGGCAACAGATATTGGCGTATCAAGCAAAGTAAAGGCCTGATATGCCCACACATATTCACATCTATCAAAAAAGATTTCTATACACAAAATAATCAAACAAACTTAAAAGTATCACATAAAGAGAAGAATATGAAAATAGAAAGAAGAGAAAGAAAGGGCAGTAAAAGGGGGTACTACCCGGGCATGCATTTACAAGCTAAATCCATGTCTAACAAATTAGACAAATATTCTTGCATGAACTTAACCCCTTACCGCCGCAGCCTGTTTTTGCCTTCCTGACAGAGCCCTTTTTTTCAAATCTGACATGTATCACTTTATGTGGGGATAACTTTTTATTGCTTTTACTTATCCCAGTGATTTTGAGAATGTTTTCTCGTGACACATTGTACTTTAAGTTAGTGGTAAATTTTGGTCGATACAGTCTGTGTTTTTTTGTGAAAAATACCAAAATGTCGTAAAAAAATTGAAAATTTTGCAATTTACAAAATGTTAAATTTTCTGCTTGTGAGACAAATAATCATACCACTCAAAATAGTTAATAACTAACAAAGACCATATGTCTACTTTATGTTGCCATCATTATTTCAACCTCCTTTTAATTTTTTTGGACACAAGGAGGCTTAAAATATGAATAGCAAATTCTCAAATTTTTTAAGAAAATTTCAAACACTGATTTTTTTAGGGACCAGTTCAGTTCTGATGTGACTTTGAGGGACTTGTATGTGAGACACCCCCATAAATTATGCCATTTCAAAAACTGCACCCCTCACAGTATTCAAAACAGCATTTTGAAAGTTTGTTAACCCTTTAGGTGTTTCACAGGAATTAAAACAACGTGTAGGTGAAATTTCAAAATTTATTTTTTTTTGCAGATTTTCAATTTTAATACATTTTTCTAAGGAACACAGTAGATTTTACTAGAGAAATGTGACTAAAAATTGATTCCACCAATTCTTTTGTTTTCATAAATATCCTATATGTGGCCCTAGTGTGCACGTTGATCAAACCACAGGCTTCATAATAGAAGGAGCACCTACTTGATTTTGGAGCCTCCTTTTTATGAGATTATTTTTTAGGCACCATGTAGGTTTCTAGGCACCATAAGATGCTAAAAGTTAGGAACCCCCCCACAAGTGACCCCATTTTGCAAACTACACCCCTCAGGGAATTCATCTAGGGGTATAGTGTACATTTCAAACCCCAAGGGGTTTCACCAATTTTGGTACAACTGGGCTGTGAAAATAAAAAATTACATTTTTTTACACAAAAATGCAGTTCTGGCTCAAAATTTTAAATTTTCACAAGGAATGAAGGAGACAAAGCACCCCAAAATCTGTGCCGCAATTTCTCCCGAGTACGGCAATGCCTCATATGTGACCAAAAAATACCATTTGGGTGCATGGCAGGACTCAGAAGGGAAGGAGTGATATTTGGATTTTGCAGCACAGATTCTGGTGGAATGAATGGTGGGTGCTATGTCGCATTAGCAAGACCCCCGAAGCACCAATACAGTGGAACCCCCCACAAGTGACCCCATTTTGCAAACTACACCCCTCAGGGAATTCATCTAGGGGTATAGTGTACATTTCAAACCCACAGGGGTTTCACCAATTTTGGTACAACTGGGCTGTGAAAATGAAAAATTACATTTTTTTTACACAGAAATGCAGTTCTGGCTCAAAATTTTTCATTTTCACAAGGAATGAAGGAGACAAAGCACCCCAAAATCTATGCCGCAATTTCTCCCGAGTACGGCAATGCCTCATATGTGACCAAAAAATACCATTTGGGTGCATGGCAGGACTCAGAAGGGAAGGAGTGATATTTGGATTTTGCAGCACAGATTCTGGTGGAATGAATGGTGGGTGCTATGTCGCATTAGCAAGACCCCCGAAGCACCAATACAGTGGAACCCCCCCACAAGTGACCCCATTTTGCAAACTACACCCCTCAGGGAATTCATCTAGGGGTATAGTGTACATTTCAAACCCCCAGGGGTTTCACCAATTTTGGTACAACTGGGCTGTGAAAATGAAAAATTACATTTTTTTACACAAAAATACAGTTCTGGCTAAAAAATTTTCATTTTCACAAGGAATGAAGGAGACAAAGCACCCCAAAATCTGTGCCGCAATTTCTCCCGAGTACGGCAATGCCTCATATGTGACCAAAAAATACCATTTGGGTGCATGGCAGGACTCAGAAGGGAAGGAGTGATATTTGGATTTTGCAGCACAGATTCTGGTGGAATGAATGGTGGGTGCTATGTCGCATTAGCAAGACCCCCGAAGCACGGTGAAATGATGAACCTAATAATCCATAGATGTGTGGTATATTTTAAAACACTCCTTCATACATAGGCCGGGTTTGTCGGGGCAAGTTTCACAGTGGAAAATAGTTTGCTTTCTTATTCCCTTTATATAGCAAACTTTGCACCTTTTTTGTGTCCTGCCCTTTTTTCCAGTGGAGGGGATTTCGTTAGGAAAATGCTGCCCTGATACAATACGGGGGCCAGTACTAGAAGAACTGGGGCCAGTAGTAGAAGTACTGGGGCCCTCTGCCTGCTGGTTCCCAAATATTAGGCCCTTTATGACTTCCTCTTGAAAGTGCATAAATGTCCCCGTCTGGCTGGTAGAACGGAATAGTACGTAAGCGTTATACAGTGCCATCTGGATGATATACACGGCCAGCTTCTTATACCATATTTTTGTTTTCCGCAGGGCACTGTACAGCTTCAGTACCTGATCTGAAAGATCCACTCCGCCCATGTACTTATTGTAATCTAGGATACAAATAGGTTTTGAGGTGTGGGTACTGGTACCTCGTACAGGGACGGAGGTGGTACTGTCTCCGTGAATTGTTGTCAGTATAAGGACATCCCTCTTGTCCTTATATTTGACCAACAACATATTTTCGGTGGATTGTGCCCTGCTTTCACCCTTTCTCAGTAATTGGGCAATGTGCGTTTTTGGGAGGCCTCTTTGGTTCTTGCGCACAGTACCGCAAGCTGCTGTACCTCTTGAACCAAGGGCCTTAAACAGGGGGATGCTGGTGTAAAAGTTATCCACATAGAGGTGTTAACCCTTATCCAGGAAGGGGTGCACTAAATCCCAGACAATCTTTCCACTAACACCTACGAGGGAGGGGGGGGCATTCTGGCGGTTCAATTCTTGTGTCCTTCCCTTCATATACCCTAAACCTGTGAGTGTACCCTGAGGTACTTTCGCACAGCTTATACATTTTTATGCAATACCTTGCCCTCTTATTGGGAAGGTACTGGCGGAATTTAACCCTTCCTTTAAAATGTATAAGTGACTCGTCTACACAAATGAATTTTTCGGGGATGTACATCTCAGCAAATTTGGCGCTGAAATGATCAATGACCGGCCTGACTTTGAATAGCCGGTCAAAGGTGGGATCATCTCTGGGTAGGCACTGTGCATTATCGTTGTAATGCAAAAATTTAAGGATCATCTCAAAACGAGTCCGGGTCATGGCCATACGATGAAGTGGGGTGCTGTACAGAACATCTGTACTCCAATATTGTCTAATTTCTGGCTTTTTAACTATGCCCATATGTAACACGAGACCCCAAAACGTCATCATCCCTACTGCATCTACAGGGGTCCACCTAGCAAATGATGACGTGGGGTTTTGAGCAATAAACTGCTGGGCATATAAATTACTTTGGTCCACCATTAAATTTATAAAATCATCAGAGAAAAATACTTTGAAAAAGTCAATTTCTTTGAGGCCTGTAGTATCAAATTGGATTCCTGGGTTGGCCAAAAACTCAGGAACCTGGGGCTCAAAATTGTCTGGTGGTGGGGTCCATACGGGATCAATCATTTGGGGGGGGGGGTCTCAGCTGCTCTACGGGGGCGTCTTTGAGGGGGTCCCTCATCACTAGAGGAGGAAGAGGAGCTTAAGACGAATGCAAATTCATCGCTTACATCACTGGCTGTGTCAGTGACAGAGGCAATAAGGGCATATGCCTCCTCCGCTGAAAACAGTCTTTGGGATGATTGGGACATTTTTATTATTTTTGTGTTTGTGTAAGTGTAGTGTTTCAACACGTGTATAGTGTAGGGGGGGTACAAACTTTATTTCAACACGGGGGGTATGTAGTGTGTATGTAGTGCTTTAACACGTGTAAGTGCACTTAAGGGGCAGCAGCTTCAAGGCAGCTTTTGGTACAACCTTGAAGGGGTTAAAAGAAAAAAAAAAAGCTCCTGCGCCAAAAATTGAGCACAGATGTTGGTCAGTAACGTCCGTCACTTATCAGCGCTCAGCGGCCACAGGACACCCACAAAATCACCGTGGGTGTAAAAAAATTTTTTAAAAAAGACCCCACAGCACCCTCAAAAAAAAAAAAAAAAAAAACTGCTGATCAGTCAAAGGCAACAGGAATTTGATCCCAAAAAAAAAAATTAGATCAACCCTGTGCCAAAAATGCTGATCAGTGATGTACGTCACTGATCAGCGCTCAGTGGCCACAGGACACCCACAAAATCACCGTGGGTGTAAAAAATTTTTTTAAAAAAGACCCCACAGCACCCTCAAAAAAAAAAAAAAAAAAATGCTGATCAGTCAAAGGCAACAGGAATTTGATCAAAATGAAAAAAAATTAGATCAACCCTGTGCCAAAAATGATGATCAGCGATGTACGTCACTGATCAGCGCTCAGCGGCCACAGGACACCCACAAAATCACTGTGGGTGTAAAAAAATTAAAAAAAAAGACCCCACAGCACCCTCCAAAAAAAAAAAATTTAAAAAAACTGCTGATCAGTGATGCAACACTGATTAGCAGTGAGGGGAAGCAGGCGCACAACTTTTGGTGCAACCTGACGGGGTATATATAAAAAAAAAAACCTGCACCCCAAAAAAGTTGCTGATCAGTTAATTTATACTGATCAGCACAAAAGGGGGGCAGCAGGGGGCAGCAGAGACAAAATTATATTACACAATGACGCTGCAGCAGCAGCAGCACAAAATTATATTACACAATGACGCTGCAGCAGCAGCACAACAACCAGGAAGCACCAGGAAGCACCAGCAGCAGGCAGCACGGATGCCACCACACCACCAACACTGATCAGGTCAGTATAAGAGGACAGATGGGCACGGAGACCGCTCTGCACGCTGTTCCTAACCGGAATGGCGGCTGCAGAGCTGTCTCCGTTATTTTCTCTGAGGTGTAATGGCTGTGATTGGTCCGTCGGTCCGACGGACCAATCACAGCCTTGGGGGCAGGTGGGGTGAGGTGGGGTGAGGTGGGGTGACCACCAGTGACCCCCTTACACCCGGTGGTGATTGGTGCTGTACTTAACAGCACCAATCACCACCGATCCCTGTGTTACCGAGCACCGTTATTCGCCGGTACACAGAAAACGCTGCAATTGGCTGTTCACATTTGAACAGCCAATCGCAGCGATCGCCGATTGGGGGGGGGGGCATCGCTGCCCCCCCTGGGCAATGAGGGAAGATGTCTGCTGTCAGGGACAGCTGCCATGTCCCCTCTGTCACCGCGTCTATAGACGCGGTGACACTTTAAATGCATGACGTACATTTATGCCATGCGTCGGGAAGTACATCCCGACCATGACGTAAATGTACGTCAAATGTCGGGAAGGGGTTAAGTAGGAAAGGGAGTCCTTAAAGAGGAGCCACTGTGTCCAGATAGCACTGATAAGTTAAGTAAAAATGAATAGACATCCGACTCCATTTTCCAAATACTAATTATGTGATGATGGTTTATTCAGACAGACATGGATGCAGACATCGGACCATCCAGCTACATGGTGCTGTCAGAATATAGGTGGAGTCCTAGTCCCCCCCCATGACATTTATATACCTTCAGTAACCACTTATCTATGGACACATTCAAAAATGGGTGTTACATACAGTATGTTACTGTATACATCCTTGCTGGCGGGTCGCCAGAACGTACGCGCTGGCGACCCGCCAGCAGCCTCGCCAGCGAGGAGACTGAGACGCGCGTGCGTCTCACGCGCACGCGCGTCTCAGTCTCCGTCGCTAGCGCGATGGAAACCCTGTCCGTCTCCGCCTCAGGGAGACGGACAGGGTTAGGGGGGGTTAGGGGGGGTTAGGGGGGGGTGCGGGCAGGCGGCGGGGACCCCGGGTTACCGCCGGCAAGCCGGCGGGGACCCGGGGGAACGGATCGAAGCGCCGTCGGAAGGGGACGCGCACGCCGCTCGTGCGCGCGCGTCCCCTTCTCACCATCGCCATGGCGCTGGCGGGGGATGGCGGCTGGCGACGCCAGCGCCATCCCCTGCAAAGATGGGACCTGACCCATCTGTATAAGGACATATGCTATCTTTTTTAAATCATTTACATATATTGATTTACATATAGTTTTCAGCAGTTCTTTTCATCTCTCGGATGTAAAACATGTTGTAATGTATATATTTTAAAACCTATACACTAGCCCTTATATTGACATAAGCAGGTGGCAAGACTTCTAAAAAGTTTGTTGTTGGTAGTCTTTGATTGACAGGAACAGAATATGCGGCTTGGAATGGCTACGTCACTTTAAGACTTAAATGTCCTTGAATATTGCACATATATAATGTCCATTAACTTAGATCTTCATCTTTTGTGGAAATACAATTCAATTTTATCACTGAAGCACTGAACACTTTATAGTTAGAAGAGCCAGATAACGACAGGTCATCCATGGTCATGTAAAACTGAAGTCGCATGATCCATTCCACTATGGCTGGGGGAGAAGTAGATCTCCAGTCTACTGTGATAACAGCTTTGGCTGCAATCTTCAAATGCTTCAGTAGAGGTTTTTCATAAGTGAAAATATTGCAATTTATCTTATTGAGAAGCCAAAACACAGGATCAGTGCTGACATGTTGACCCATGATTTATTTGGTCAGAGAAAACACTGATTTCCAGAAGGGCAACGGACAGCACAATCCCATCAGATGTGAAATGGTGAACCCACAGCTGAATTACATCTCCAACACAACGCAGGTACCCCTGGGTACATCCTGGCCAGTATAGAATGGCACCTGTACCATCGAGCTAGGAACTTAAACTGGGTCTCCACTACCGAATATCTCAAAGAACAGGACATAGTAACCTGAAAAAATTTCTCCCAGTCCTTAGGGCTTAACTGAATACCCAGATCTCTCTCCCAATCTGATGTGAAATGTGGCAGTGTGGAAAATGTGTCTTCTATAAGGAGTTTAGAACCCGTTGAAAGATAATGTTGAGAAGGGGTTTCATAAGATGTGAGGGGTCTGCCTCACAATATGGTTGGCAGCCTCACAATAAGGTTGTTTGGAATGGAAATGTTTGATAGGGAGATATCTCCAGATTTCTGAGGAGGACAGGTCCCAAGTCTCACTAATTAGTCAGAAAGACAGAACACCAGTGGGGGAAACCAATTGGCCAATATGTAGCCCTCCCTGCCCATGTCCATGGATTATCTGGATTATTAAAAAGTAACATTGCTTCAAAATATGTAAAGAAATGTGGGATCTGTATACCACCTAGATGTCTGTAGTGGAAAAACAAATCATGATGGAAACAGGCTCTACTAGCCCCCCATACAAACTCCCGGACCAGTCACTAAATAGTCAGGAACCAGTTCCTGTGTATATATATAGGGAGGGTTTGGAGCAAGTACAATATTCTGGGAAGTACATTCATTTTAATTATACTTGCTCTTCCCAGCGACGAGAATATACCCTTGCACAATTCATGGAGCTCCTTTCTCAGCTTAACTAGAAGAGGTGCAAAGTTGTCTGTAAACAGTTGAGATAAATCTTAGTTTATCCAAACACTCAAGTACTTAATTCTTTGGGGATGCCAAAAAAGGGGAAGGAGTTTGTCAAACCTTCCACTAATATGAAAGAGATACAGTAGTGTGATTAACCGCAGTGGATTTGGAGAAATTAATTTTAAAATGAGATAAAATCCTGAATGTATGAACTTCTGATATGAGATTAGGGACTGAGATGGAGTGATTGGTCAGGACAGCCAGTACGTCATCCACATACAATGATCAGGGTTTAATCAGATTGCCCTGGCCAAGGCCTCCATACATAGGATAAAAATGAGGTAGGATAGGGGACATCCCTGTTAGGTGCCATTAGAAACCTTAACTGGGTCCAAAAGGGTGCCATTGATCTTGATATGGGCTGTAGGAATGGTATATAGGGCCAGAATTCTATCTAAGGAGGCTGTACCCAACCCCATGTGTGCCAGCACCCTCTTCATGAACAACCAATTTATCCTGTAAAATGCCTTCTCCGCATCAGTTAAAATAAGTATAGTTGGGATTTGGGTTGTTGAAGAGATATGGATTAAATCAATCACTTTGGTGGTGTTGTCCCATGCCTAACGGCCAGGGACAAAGCCCACTTGGTCTGAGTGGATTAGTGCCGGAAGAAGAGTTTTGAGTCTATTCACGATGAGCTTAGTGTATATTTTAACATAAGTGTTCAGAAGGGAGATGGGCTTGTAACTGGATCATAGAGCTGGGTCTTTGCCTTCCTTATGTATAACCATGACGTGAGCTTCGAGGGATTGTGAGGAAAAACAAACCTTATCTGAAATGGACTCAAAGGCAGATAACATCCTGGGTAAGAGAGTTGAGCTAAACGTATTATAATACAAAACTGTGTATCCGTCAGGACCCAGGCTTTTAACTTTTATAACTGTAAAATTATGTCAGTTTACAACATGCATTTGGTTTATAGAAAAGTTATCAATTAAAGGCAAGGCTAAAAAATTCCACCACCAAAGCCAAGTACATGAAGATGAGTCAACTCATTGCCTGTGCTCTGGAATCTGGCTCTTAATAGTCTGTAACATGACATGCAAAATCCATCAAAGCTAAGACAAGAAGCAAAGATAATGGTACCGTAGTGTATAACCAATGTGGCAATAGTCATCTAGTGAACACTATCATTTGCTGTCGAATTTCGGTGTGAGACTTAAGAGATTGCCTTATTTGGCTGCACAGTAGAGCCATAGAGACATCAATGTGTGTGGTGGACAGCACGGATGGGGTAATGGTTAACATTAGTGTCTCACAGCACTGAGGTCATAGGTTTAATTCCCACAATGGCCCTAACTTTGAGATATTTGTATATTCTCCATGGGATTGCATAGGTTTCCTCCAGGTACTCTGGTTTTCTCCCACAATCCAAAAATATACTGGTAGGTTAATTGGCAACCACAAAATTATCCCTAGAATGTCTGTGTGTGCGTGTATATGTGTTAGGGAATATAGATGGTAAGCTTCACTGGGGCATGGTTCTGGCTATTAGATGCTTCGGTCATATGGGCCCTTATTCTGATCGGTGCGGCCGGAGCCGATTATGCGGCCAGGACCGTGCGTGCGAAACCCCGCCTTCCATACGGATCGCCAACTCCGTCCGTATGCGGTAAGAAGCTGTCCGAACGGACCGCACGTGTATTTTTCACGGAATACGCCTCCTCCATCTAAGGGAACCTACCCCATCATTCGATGGTCGCAGACCATCGAATGCAGGACCGAGTGCTCCACCAGCACCCGCAACCTCAGACCACACGGACATTTTTCCGTGCAAAAGCAGAGATCTGGGCGGGCAGCTGACATCCGGCGATGTCATATGTCCGCCCCCTACACGTGCGTCACGGCCCCATTACCATACGTACGCCCAGCGTTTTCATGGGAACTCCCATGAAACGCGGGGCGTATGCATATGGTAATGAGCCCAAATAGCCCTTCACGCCCCTCTCCACCCCCTGTTCGGAGTGTTCACATATCATGCGGAATTTGGCCGTACGCCCCGCTCGCACATGCGCAGAGACGCCTCTGCACATGCGCAGACACAAAACATCGGCGGGCCGAACGCACGCGGATATATCCGCACCGATCAGAATAAGGGCCATAGTATCATATTGGTAACACATGGGTGTTTTTGTGTGTTTTTTTTTTTTTTAGTCTGCAAACTTGGTTATCCCTGGATGTGATGAATCATCACAAATAGTGGAGACAGACTTGTTGGTGTCCCATCAATTGGTTTGGATAAGAAGTGTGACTATCTGACTCAATTAGAGACTTTGAGAAACTTGTTTAAGCATCCCAGAGGTTCCCAAAAGGGAGTGCTTGATACCTAAATAATGGTTGATTTAAGACTCCCTGTCTTGTGATATGGCACCATTTCACACAAGAGAGTACATGGGAGGGTGTGGGCCGTAGGCGGTTTTCCATACATGCCATTAAACACCTTTGTGCCTCATACACATTAAACCAGTGCTCAAAATGTGCCAGCATGAGGGGTTATCACATACCACTTCAACATTTTCACTTTCCATGCTCTGTGCAGCTCTTTACCTTTTTCTGAGTCCACAGGTGCTAAGATGGAAGGGTGTCAGATTTAAGACCTCAGTGATTGTCGCAGGGGGATACAATGGAAGGATGCACTGAGTGAACAGGGGCTAAGATGAAAGGACACAGTGAGCGGTGCAGAGGGGTAAGGTGGAAGAGCACAGTGAGCTGTGAAGGGGGTAAAATGGAAGAACAGAGGGGTAAGATGTAAGGATGTAGTGAGCAGAACAGTGGTTAAGAGGAAGGGCGTGAAAGGTGCTTGGGAGAATATGGATAAATGTAGTTAGCAGTAAGAAAGAAGGCCTTAGAGAGCAGTAGATGTGGAAGGACATAGTGAGTGGAGCATGGACAAAGAGATGAAAAAAGAGTGTGAGAGGCACATGGTATAAGATGGGAACATTTGGTAAGCAGTACAGGGGTAAGATGGCAGGATATAGTGAGTGGTACAGGGGGTAAGATGGCAGAACATAGTAAGTGGTACAGGGGGTAAGATGAAAGGACACAGTGAGAGGTGCAGAGGTGTAAGGTGGAAGAGCACAGTGAGCTGTGAAGGGGGTAAAATGGAAGAACAGAGGGGTAAGATGTAAGGATGTAGTGAGCAGAACAGGGGGTAAGAGGAAGGGCGTGAAAGGTGCTTGGGAGAATATGGATAAATGTAGTTAGCAGTAAGAAAGAAGGCCTTAGTGAGCAGTAGATAGAAGGACATAGTGAGTGGAGCATGGACAAAGAGATGAAAAAAGAGTGTGAGAGGCACATGGTATAAGATGGGAACATTTGGTAAGCAGTACAGGGGTAAGATGGCAGGATATAGTGAGTGGTACAGGGGGTAAGATGGCAGGACATAGTGAGTGGTACAGGGTGTGAGTGGAGCAGGGGGAAAAAGAGGTCATGAGAGTGTAAGATTCACATGAGATTAGATGGAAGGAACTCATTTTCAGGAACACCCACACAACCTCCAGTAACATTTATATCTAATTGCATCCCATCAGGACTGTCATGTAATCTGGTGGGACTGCCATGCTATGGAATTCTATCCTTATGTATCCCTCCTTTTATCCCTATAGATTGTAAGCTTGCGAGCAGGGCCCTCTTATCTCTATGTTGGTTTCTTTCTACTCAATTTGTTTAATCACTGTTGTTTACAATTGGAATATTCCGATTTTTATGAAACCCTAAATAAATATATAATAAATAAATATGGAATGATCAACAACAAAGAAACATAGAGAATATGTAAATCAGTGGCCTTAGCAGACGTGGGATTGCAGCACCTAAAATTCAAATAGCGGAGCCACAAACTGCCACCTCAAACCCTGCCAAACATCACCAGCAATTCAATTAATATATATAAAACATTGTTTATTCAGATTCTGATATAGCCATGTCCATCAAAATGAGTCCTCAAAGTTCATACAATTTATCACTAACTGCGGTAATAGCAGTGGCGTAACTACTGTAAGGCAGCCCCAGCAGCCGCTTGGGGGAGCAAGTAGGAGTGGGGTCTGTGTGGGTGCCGGCACCCGTTTGACGCACCGACATGCTGCTGCCTGCCGCTGCCCACTGACTGAGCACTGGAGGCGAGTCAGCCACAGCGCGGGTGCAGCCATGGCAGAGATGACAAATCACCCCACTGATTCAATTGACTGTACACAGAGCCAGCTATTGGCTACTGTGTACAGGATGGGCAGGCGGATGGGCGTGCTAGGGCAGCCTGGGATGCGTCGGAGCCAAGGGAAGCAGCAGTGTATGCTGGTTTCTCTTCCTCTATCGCGCTTCAGCTTCTCCGATATGCGTGTGACGTCTTCACGTCACACGCTGGGGAAACACGCGGCAGAGGAGCCTGGGGGGGCGCCACAAACTTTTTGGCTGCGGGGAGCAAAATTTATAGTTACGCCACTGGGTAATAGATTTATTGTTGTTGTTAACGAGACCAGGATTCTTTTGGTATAGTATGGGTTAAAAGGTTTATGTTTGTAAATACTTATGCATCTTTATACCACTACAGTTGACTCAATTGTTAGCGAGCCAGCAGATGGTGCCCAATGGAACTATTACATGTTTGCTCCATTCTGGTGTGATCGGTTGCCAGCCCTGACTGTTGATGACTGTCACTCTGTATAGGTTCCATTCAAAATGATAATTTCTTGAAAAAAATGTACAGTATAATGTTGTAGGTCATGGCTGGGAGTTCCAGTATCACATATCTGTTACCATTGATTCAGTATACTGTGTCTGTTTGATGACTTTCACTTTTTATATCATGCAAGAATCATTGTTGCAAAGATCTCTGCTAGTAAGGAGCATATATAAAAGCAATCATCATAAGGCGGGAGAGGGCGACTTACCGGCACCCCGCTCTGGTCAACGAAATAATGGAAACATGATGACATAGTTTGTGGCAATTAAAATGGTCACAGCTTTATTTCACAAATCCATAATCATAACCAAACACCTTTGCAGGGCAAGGGATAGAAAGGGGAGCAGTGCGCTCTGTTCCTGCTAATGTGGTACCCCTGGGACGTGTCCATTCCACCGCCGTGGGTACGCGACCACGCCCCCTACCAAGTTGGTACCGCCTGGGCCGTGCCAGTCACCACCATGTGACTCACGTGAACACGCCCCTTACCCGCTATGGGCCGTGCCAGCCACCGCCATGTGACTCACATGAACACGCCCCTTACCATTATGGGATCAGCTACCATCCACACCTCACCATACCTGGCATGCAACCCGTATGGCCCCTGCCGTATTAATGCTGGAACCAGGCGTGCGGCCGCCTAATGGTGAGTATGCGAGGCATTCTGTAACTCCCCTACATTTCCTGCCTTGTGCACTGCTCCCTCCCCGCAATACTGTGACAACATTCTTATTCAAGCATCTTATACACCGTAATGACAATGATAACCAAAGCCAACGTTACAATTACACTCATAGCCAATATAGCCTTCCTATACAACATAATTCATCAAGTATGCAAATAGTATATATATATATATATATATATATATATATATATATATATATATATATATATATATATATATTTCCTCTATTTTTATTTTTTCTTTTGTATTTTTTTTTTTATTGTATTTATAATTTTTTTTTTTTTAAACACAACATTTTGACGTGACAACTACAACATTTTTAAACATGTCCAATACAAGATTTGCAACCTGACACCTGTCAAGTGCCTTTCCCCGGCTTTTACCCAAACAACTGGGCTGGGTGGGTGGGTGTCTCTGTCCTAGCTGGGTGATGAGTGAGCTCAGCCCCCTTGCTCTCTGCTTTTATTCCTGCTGCTGCTCACGTCCCCCTCAATTAACCATGTCTCTTCTCACTGGCCCTCCTCGTGGCTAGGTGACAAGAAGGGGACCGGCCACCCTGGCTGCTGCCTCCCCCCCCATCCCCCTGAACCCAGTTTTCCCGCCGTTGACCTGCAGGGTGCCTAGCGCCCCACCCCCTTATCTTGCTCCGGGGGCCATTTTGGCCCCCTGCGCTCCCTTAAGTGCAACTCTTAACTGCTAACACTTTGAATATTACTCTTTCTGCTTGCATATGCACTGTCTGTTTTGAAAATGCACAGCTGTACCTCTAATGATTTCCCCTCTCCTGCTCTTCCATTGATAATAGGTGTCCCCCAACATTTTATTCTTGGCCCTCTTCTTCTCTATCTCTACATGTCCTCTCTGGGTGAGCATATTTGCTCACTCAACTTCCACTATCACCTCTATGCTGATAATACTAAAATCTACCGATCCTTTCCTGATCTCTCTCCCTCTATCCTCACTCATATCTCCAACTGTCTCTCTGCTGTCTACTCTTGGATGACCCAGCGCTTTTTTAGACTTAAAATATTAAAGACTAAGCTGACCTCTTCCCACCCTCCTGCATAAAACCTGACAATCTCTCAACCTAACCTTTGTAAGCTCACTTCTTCGCCTTCTGTGTCACCCCTGTCTGTCTAACCCTCCCCTTTAGAATGTAAGCTCTCACGAGCAGGGCCCTATCTCCTTATGTACCTTTCTTGAATATATAAACCTCTGCCACCCTGATAATTTCTTTAGTGTCCTGTCCCCTGGTGCAACTATCCATATTAACCATGTACTTGTCCTAAACTGTCTTGTACTGTAATTTGTTATGTGTTTTTGATTATAACTATGCTCTGTAAAGTGTTGCGGAATCTGTGTGCACTATATAAGAAACTGTTAATAAATAAATAAAGTTATTAACTTTAAATAAAAGTAATTCAGGGACATAACTCTTGCAAACCAGAAGACCTTCAACAGCACACTAGTAAAGCACAGCCCAGTAGAGCACAATACAATAAAACATGGTACACAATTGTATTGTCCCTGGACTCTCCCACTCATGCTAATGTTTTAAATTAAAAATGTACAAAGCCAAACATTTTAGTGACAGAAGCTGCCACATTTGTGGCTGAAGTGCTCTTTGTGATTGTGCCCCAGCAAAGGTATCAATGGGATTAAGGCATCTTACACTAATAACAGACGTCTGAGTACTTTGTTGTAAATGGATGTATTCCCATATACTTTCCAGTTAATATTTATGAACATTAGTTTTTACATTTTAGGACATAGCCCCCTATGCTGAATGCTCCATGATTCCCTGCTGTGCTAAATACTTTCCCGGTACACTCTAAATGATGGGCAGGTTAAATAAAACAAAGATGATGATGATGAGGAGGTAGCGGCCCCCTCTAACATTCTTAATAACTGTCTGCTGTAAGGGGATGGCTATTTTGTGATGGTCATTTTTAATTGACAGCATGAGGAGTATAGGGACCATAGACAAGTATATCTGCTGATCCTCGCTACATAAGTAGTCTTGTTGGAAAATGGAGGGGTGAGACGAGGTGTTGGGGGGGGGGGGGTTCACCTTCAGGGGTGGCATTTCTGGCAGGCATATACACAAGGGGTCACGCAAAGCACATACAGAGTGGCTATAAGGTTATAATGAGTTAAACATTGCACAAGGATTAGCCATGACATTAATTATATGCTTACAGCTGCAAAATGCTAGAGGCCGCTTGTAACTAAGAAAACGTAAAAGCTTACATTCTGTTTTGGGAAAAGTACAGGTCACATGAGAGAAATGTTTTGGTACAGAAGGAACAGAAGGAACTTGTACAGAGATAATTGTATGTCCGTTCAACACACAAGGACATGGGAGACTCACCAGATGGGTGTAGGCAGGGGGGTGCAGTACGGTAAAAGAACATCCCTTATCTTAGAAGATGGAGTGCACGTTTGCTACGCTGAACCAATATTTAGCCTGTGACCCCTCCTTTGGGGAGGATTAATGTATGCACCCAACTCAGAGGGGTGGGATATGTGTGTGGTGCAATTATGCTATTTTGTGTATAAGAAACAAACACACCACAATAAAGCAAAATGCTTTGAGCTTGATAACCGCCTGGTGTCATTTTCTTCGTATTCTCCCGATCAATTGGCAAGGCCAGCAGGGGTGACTGACTATGCCAAAGAGACTTGTTAAAGGATCTATCAATATGGGGCTCTATTCAGATGAATATTTAAAAGAGGGACATATAATGGTAACGTTTTGACTGGAAAGATGCTCGGAGACTCTGACTCTCAGTGTCTTGTAATTTACAGGACAAATTATACATTTATGTCACTCCTTTTGCTATATATCATATATCCTATATTTATCCTATATATATCATATAACCTGATTATTCAGTTCACACAAAATGCATCGTTTTTTGTCATACAGTATATTTTTGCACTTTTTTTTTCATTCTAAAAATTTTGTTTCCATAATGATATACGTTTATATGTGATCAACTGTTGGGGCAGCTTTCACAGGCCCAGTGTGGAGACCAGACTCTGAGGTATTACTTCAGTTAACGCCTCACAAAGGGGTAATTTATGTTTGCCTGTCTGTATGTTGTCTGGTAATAAAAAACACAAGGTGTAATACAGTCTATATTCATCAAAGATGATCTCTGGTACCTGCAACTAGAGTTTTCCGCCAATGGTCCCCCCTGGGTGTCTACCAGACTACAATAGGGTTAAACGTCCTTGTGTTACATTCATTCTATCTGTTAAGCGCCTTGAGTCCTATTGGAGAAAGAGCGCTATATAAATAAAATTATTATTATTATTATTATTATTATTATTATTATTATTATTATTATTATTATTATTATCTGTACACCAATACAGATTGATGCTGAAAGAGAAGGCGAGAAGTACATAGTACTGTAGGTGAAGCTGAATAAAGACTTGCGTCCATCAAGTTCAATCTAGTAGTACGTATAGTATGTTTTTATATTATAGATTGTGTCTCTTATTCATACCCCTGGATGTTATTGCCCAACAAGTGCTTATCCAACCTTGTTTTGAATGCATGTATTGTAGAAGCCGACACCACCTCTCCGGGAAGACAGTTCCAGAGTTTGACTGCTCTGACTGTAAAGAAATTTTTTCTTCTAACTGTCCGAAATCTTTTTTCCTATATTCTGTATTCATGCCCCCGTGTCCTTGCTTCCTTTCTAGTAGAAAACAGGGTGTTTGACAGGGTGTCTCCCCTCAGACATCTCATTTCCAATGTAAATAGTCCCAAATTGGAAAATCTCTCCTCATAGGTTAAATTTTCCATTCCCCTAATAAGCTTTGTGGCTCTTCTCTGGAATTTTTCCAATTCTCTGATGTCCTTTTTATAATGTGGGGCTCAGAACTGTACTCCATATTCGAGGTGAGTTCTAACCAATGATTTATAGAGGGGCATAATTACTTTACCCTAGTTTTCATGCCCCTTTTTATGCATGCTAGAATTTTGCTGGCCTTTTTTACCGCTGCATTACATTGGGCACTACATCCCAGGTTGCTATCTATTAGGACTCCTAGATCCTTTTCAAGTAAAGACTTACCCAGTTCCTCCCCGCTCAGATTATAGGTTGCACACTGGTTGGGTCTCCCAAGGTGCATGACCTTCCATTTATCCACATTGAACCTCATCTTCCACTTTTTAGCCCATTCCTCTAGATTTGCAAGATCCTTTTGAAGCGTGGTGACATCTTCTGCTGACTTAATAACTTTGCTTAGTTTTGTGTTGTCAGCAAAGATGGATACATTGCTGATCAACCCCTTCCAAATATCATTGATAAAAATATTAAATAAAATGGGTCCTAAAACCGAACCCTGAGGCAATCCACTTAGTACCGGTATTGTGCTTGATACGGCACCGTTCACAACCACTCTTTGTTCCCTATCACACAGCCAGTTCCCTACCCATCTGCAGATATTTTCACACAATCCCATGTCCTCCATTTTATTTATCAACCTATTGTGTGGTACCGTATCAAAGGCTTTAGCGAAATCAAGAAAAATCACATCCACAGTGTTTCCGTTGTCAAGATTTTTGCTAACCTCCTCATAGAAACCTAGTAGATTGGTTTGGCATGAACAATTTTTTACAAACCCATACTGGTTCACACGGAGTAGACCTTGATGATCTAAATATTCCTGGATACTATCCCTTAAAAATCCTTCAAATAATTTACCCACTATTGATGTTAAACTTACAGGTCTGTAATTTGCAAGATCCCCCTTTTTTCCTTTTTTGAATATTGGCATGGAGGGTATCAAAAATATTGATGCTATTCTTCAGAGGGACAATTTTCCTAAAGAGGCGACATTAGACCCACAGGCTTGGAACAGGTTCCTAGCCACAGATGGTTGTTGGTTACAGAAAAAGGGTTATATGTATACTGTGAAAATCTGGTAACATAGAAACATAGAATTTGACGGCAGATAAGAACCACTTGGCCCAACTAGTCTGCCCCTTTTTTAAACATGTTACCTCAAACCCTATTTGATCCTTATTTTTTTGTAAGGATATCAATATGCTTATCCCAAGCATGTTTAAATTGTACTACTGTATTTGCGTCTACCACCTCTGATGGTAGGCTATTCCACTTATCTACTACTCTTTCTGTGAAGTAATTCTTCCTCACATTTCCCCTGAATCTTCCTCCCTCTAGTTTCAGTGCATGTCCTCGTATTCTGTTGCTCCTCTTTCTGTGAAGAATGTCTCCCACCTGTACCTTGTTAAAACCCTTGATATATTTGAAAGTTTCTATCATGTCCCCCCTTTCCCTTCTCTGCTCTAAAGTATACATATTAAGATATTTTAGTCTTTCTTGGTACATTTTGTGATGTAGGCCATGCACCATTTTAGTTGCCCTTCTTTGTACAGTCTCTAATGTATTTATATCCTTCTGGAGATATGGCCTCCAGAACTGAACACAATACTATAGGTGAGGTCGTACCAATGACCTATACAGTGGCATTATTACTTCTTTCTTTCTACTGCTGATACCTCTCCCTAGGCAACCAAGCATCTGACTTGCCTTCTTCATTGCTTTGTTACATTGCCTTCCTGCTTTTAAGTCCCCTGAAATAGTGACACCTAGATCCCTCTCTTTCTCAGTAGTTTCCATTATAGTGCCATTTATACTATATTTAATCTTTGGATTTCTGAGACCCAAGTGCATGATTTTGCATTTTTTGGCATTAAACTGTAGTTGCCATGCTCTTGACCATTCCTCTAATCTACCTAGATCCTCAATCATTTGTTTTACCCCTCCTGGTGTGTCTACCCTGTTGCATACCTTTGTGTCAACTGCAAAAAGGCACATTTTACCCTCAATTCCATTTGCAATATCACCAATAAAGATATTAAAAAGCACCGGTCCAAGTACAGATCCCTGGGGTACTCCACTTGTAACCTTTCCCTCCTTTGACTGTACTCCGTTTACTACAACTCTCTGTTTTCTGTCCTGCAACCACGCTCTTATCCATTCAACTATCTTAGAATCCAATCCCAAGCTTTCAAGTTTATTTAACAGTCTGCGATGTGGGACAGTGTCAAAAGCTTTACTAAAGTCTAGATAAGCTACATCTACAGCCCCACCTTGATCTATTACTTTAGTCACCCAGTCTAAAAAGTTAATAAGATTTGTTTGACATGATCTTCCCCCAGTAAACCCATGCTGTTTTGGATCCTGTAAATTGCTAGTTTTGAGATATTCTACAACTCTTTGTTTTTAGAGTGTTTCCATCAATTTCCCTACTACTGATGTAAGGCTCACAGGTCGATAGTTGCTTACCTCTTCCTTGCTTCCACTTTTGTGCAGTGGGACAACATTCGCTGTTTTCCAGTCCTCTGGGATTACTCCAGTAGCTAGTGGCTGGTTGAATAATACTGTTATTGGTTTTACCAGCTCCCCTTTAAGCTCTTTTAATCTCCTTTGATGTATCCCATCTGGCCCCATTGATTTATCCACTTTCAGTTTTGAGAGTTCTGTGAGGACTTTCTCCTCTGTAAATGTACTTGTCTCTCCCTCAGTTTTCTGACTATACTTGCAACTTAACTGTGGCCCCTTCCCCTCTCTTTCAGCAGTGAATACTGAGCAGAAATAATTATTAATTGTATCTGCTATTACATTGTCCCCCTCAAGAAAACTTCCACTCTCTGTCTTCAGTCTAATTATTTCACTTTTTGTTTTTCTCCTTTCACTTATATACCTAAAAAAAGTTTTCCCCCCTTTACCCACTGACTGGGCCATTTTCTCTTCAGCCTGTGCTTTTGCACATATGATTACCGTCTTAGCCTCCTTCTGTCTAACAAGATACCTCTTTGTCCTCATTCTTCTCTGTCTGCTTAAATTTCTTAAAGGCCAACTTTTTTGCTTTCACAATACTTGCTACTTCTTTTGCAAAACAAAATGGCTTTCTTTTTCTTGTGTTTTTCCTTACTCTTTTGACACAACGTTCTGTTGCTTTTAGAATTGCACTTTTAAATTTTTCCCACTTATCCTGCACTCCTTCCAAGTTTCTCCACTCTGCCAAAGAATCCCTTACAGAGTTTCCCATCTCTACAAAATCAGCCTTCCTAAAATCTAACACCTTTGTTTTTGTGTGCGATGAGTCAGTCTCTGTCTTTATTTTTAACCATACTGCTTGATGGTCACTGGATCCCAGATTTTTACCCACATTTATGTCAGATATTCTGTCACCATTTGTAAGTATTAAGTCTAATATTGCGTCCTTACGAGTGGGCTCCCTCACCAATTGCTGGAGGGATGCTCCTTGCAAGGAATTCAGCATGTCCCTACTTCTGGTGGAACTTGCAACAGGCAGCTCCCAGTTTACATCAGGTAGATTAAAGTCTCCCATGATTATCATCTCTCCTTTTAATGCCATTTTATTGATGTCCTGCAATAGGCTCTTGTCTAGTTCCTCTTCCTGACCTGGTGGTCATGAGATCACCCCTATACGAAGAATCGCCTTCTCCCCTGTTTCTATGGTCACCCAAAGGGCCTCAGTTTTTTCTTCAATACTTTGTATTAAGGTAGTCTTTATATTTTATATCTCCATATGTCCATATGGTCCAGTATTAATATACTGTATATGCAGTACAAATATGGATTCACTCACCAGTCTTGTTGCAGTGTCAATTATTTTTAATCAAGCAACATGGCAGGTAGAAATCAACATTTTTTCCCCATCTGGGACCTTTGTCAAGATGAAAGGTCCCAGATAAGACCCAAAACGTTAATATAGTTAAAATGCACATGCTTCCCAGAAGCAAATAGCACTAAAGTAATTTATATACTGTAGTAAATTAAGTGTCTAACATAGGTGGTGTCATCAACATTCCAGAATTGCAAATATCATACTTTTTACCCATAATGACGTCCATTTGTGTCTCTATTTGGAAAATAGGAGGGGGTGCAAATGTTCTTTTTTTGCACTGGGCTCCAAAAAGTCTAATCACAGTTTTGTACCTGATCACAATGCACAGACTATTATATGCAATACAAAACTCAGTAGAACTGTCTGTTCCACTCTAATTCACTTAGTTCTACTTTTTGGTAACAAATCATACCATTCCTCTGTATATTTGATTTTCATTCTTAAATCAAGAGCTTATTATTTTGATTAATATCATGTGCATTCATTGGTTGGATTGGGAGAATCATTTATTAGTTTTACCTCCTGTCTGACTTTTTTTATAGAGAAGAGATTGAAAAATAATTGGATATATTGACAGTTGATTAGATTACTAGAAAAGTAAACTGTACATTATTTTTTATTAAATAACAGTTTCTTATATAGCGCAGCATATTTTTGTTGAACTTGACAACTGGAACAACATAATTGAACGAAACTGGGTAATAACAGACACAGATGTAGGAGGGCCCTGCCCGAATGCTTACAATATACAAGGAAAAAGGCATTGATACTCAAGGACGGTGCTACCTATTGCATAATGATACTGACAGATTGCAAAAGTTATTAATGGGGTTTATGATATGGACAAATAGAAATATTCGCCCCGGGGTCAGGAGGATGCGAAAGTGATGTGAGGTTATATGTGAACTGTACAGAGGGGATGAAAATCATCCTTGCAGTTACCTCGCAAAGTCTGTTTATGGAGAAAACAATAATGAGATTATTGTATTAGTCGATGCAGGACACAATAAGTCCATGGTTTCCAGTTTTTGCAGTGTTTTGTGTATTTTGGAAAAGTTTTTTTTTCTTAAAAGATGTTTGTAACATTATTTAGACACAGATTGATTTTGGTGAATAAAAGACAGTTCAGGGTCAAGTATGAAGCCTGGGCAGTGAGAATGTGGGGTAGGGTTGATTGTTGAGTTAACAAAACTGAAAGAGACATCAAGTTGGAAAATACTACTGGTCGATGGAAATATAATGAATTCTGTTTTTATACAGTAGATGACTGTAACTGAATTTTGATGATTTATAAAAAGGAAAATAGTCACATTACATAATTGAAAGTACTCATGTAATAGTAATTTAGCTACGTACGCTTGCGGAAGGAAATAACATCGCATCGCATGTCTCGGTTTAGTGGCATGCGATCCGTGCGATGCGATGCGATTTCATTACTTTATATGCATATAGTACTGATGTATGCATATAAAGTACCTTAACTATGCTTTGTGAATAAACTTAAGCTACGTAAATAGCGTAGTCAGTCAGAAGTTGTGTAAGTGCTCCTGGTCCCTCACTCTGAGGTAAAACAGTGTCAGTGATGGATGCTACCCAGAGTTCTTCCACTGTTTCAGTGCGTAGTGTCGACAGCAGCATGGCAGCAGGTCAGCAGATCTCTTTATTTAGCCTGGCGACATCAGAGGAGGAGGCGTTGCTCTTTTACAGCGCAAAAATGTACTTCCGGTGATGCAGAATTGCGTAAATGGGCATCCCATGAGGGATGCCCATGTCAGTGAGAGAAGGTCAGTGGCGGTGCCATGTAAAGTCCTGTTGCCAAAGGTGACTGTGCGAGCAGACCTGTGGTACCCTGGATGCCGGCTGCAATTCTTGACTCTGATATGGTTTCTATACGCCTGGGCACAGGAACTTACCAGTGTCGCCTACTGTGAAAGGGAGTTAGAGATGTCTATTAAGACGACGGTGAAGTAGAATGCACTAATGACCCAGACCCAAATTGGAGGACCTGGACTTGTGGTGGAGGTCGATGAGACCCTGTTCTCCAAAAGAAAATATGCCGTGGGGAGGATGTTGCCCCAGCAATGGGTGTTTGGTGGCACCTGCATGGAGACTGGGGCCTGCTAACTGACAGCCGTCGACATGAGAGACACCACCACCCTTATGGCTGCCATTGCAGCGCATGTTGCCCCTGGATCGATCATTTTCAATGACTGTTGGAGGGCCTATAAGATGGAGGAATTGCAGGAGGCTGGCTATGAACACTGCAGGGTAAACCACAAATACTGTATCATTATGTGGACCCAGAATATAGAAAGGATGTGGGGGGCAGCCAAATGGAGGAATAAGAAGCACTGAGGCACTGCAAGGCAGCACTTAAACTCATACCTGCAGGAGTTCATGTGGAGGAGAACTGTGGCTGCAGACAACCCATTGGAACGCATATTATATGCAGTGAGCCTCCTGCCAAAGGGTACTGCAGTGCCCACTTAGTGCCTGTCTTTTTTTCTTCATCTTTTTCATTATCTTGTTCCTTATATTGTTGTTATTATAATCTAATCTTTACTGTTCTTGATGTATTGCTATTGTTATTTATTCATTATTCACTATCTTAATCATTTCTCACTAAATTTACAGTTTCTTAATAATTTCTCACTATATTTATAGTTTGACGTTAACATGTGTCCACATTACTGTCTCAGATGTGTTGTCTGACTGCTGTGAATGTGTTCCTGAAAGCACCCCACTATCCACACCACCTCGAAGCATGGCAAGCGCAGCGGAACGCGTCCTCCTGACCTTTTCCTACACCCACTATCCATGTCGGTGTGGAGTCGATTTTATATGGTGAGGCGAGCGCAGCAAGCCACCGAGCCCGAAGCGTGGCGAGTGCAGGGGGACGTGCATTACTTTACATGTTTTCCACGTCCCCTTGTGGGTATCACAATGCTCGCCATGCTTTGGGTTCGTTGGCTTGCCACACTATATAAAATCAACTCCACGCCGACGTGGATAGTGGGGGTATGAAAAGGTCGGGATTGAGGTTCTGCTGCGCTTGCCACACTTTGGGGTGGCGTGGATAGCGGGGGAACGATGCGCTTACAATGCTGTAGGGTGGTGTGGATAGTGGGGGGGGGGAGGTAAAATTGCCACTACAGTTAATGCACACCTTACAAAATCGCATACAATCAGATGCGAATTTAGGCAGGGAATACATTACTTAGTAAGATCGCATCGCATTGCATCATGAGGTACATGCGATAACCCACATAAAAATAGCAGTGAATAAATTACTTAGTAATATCGCATCACACGGCACTAAAAAATAAACATGCGCTGCAGTGCGATTTAATTACGCAGAATAGGCCACTAAGCAAATTGCTTAGTGGGCGCCCAACTACTACATAGGTACCTAATTTTCATACCCTTTCAAATTAAATTCAGAAAAGGTACCAACACTTAAACAAATATGGGTGTTTTTGGAAAAAGCCAAAGCCAAAGCACAAAGATGGTTTTGGAATCAAAACAAAGACATGGGGGGTCTGCAAAAATCTTTAGTATATACCATATATTTTGTCTATAATTAGTAAAATGTATCTAGCAAAAAGTAACATAAAATAGACATATTCATATCTGTATGGTTATTATGGCAATCTAACCCCCTAAATTTCTAATTTTGAACTTTACAAAGGCTGCTTTTACTTCACTATTCCTAAGTGTATAAATCAATGGATTCAGCATCGGTGTAATAATTACGTAAAAAATAGCAATGAATTTGTCGCTACCAGGTAAAGAGCTTGACCTAGGTTTCATGAAGGCAGCAATACCTGAGCCATAATACATGGTCACAACCAATATATGAGATCCACATGTGGAGAATGCTTTTTTCTGCCCATCTGAAGATGCAAATTTTAAGATACATGTAATAATTTTATAATAAGATATTACAATAAATGTCACTGGTATCATTAGAAGAATCACACCTTCAACAAAAATAATAAATTCAATAAACAAAATGTTTTCACAACTCAATGATAACAATGCTGGCACTTCACAAAAGAAATCATCAATTTCATTATTGTCACAACGATTTACATTGAGCGCAAGAGTAACAAGTGAAATAGAGAGAATGAACCCACATATCCATGTACCGGTGGCTAATCTGACACAGACCTTTTTACTAATGATTGTGATGTAATGTAATGGATAACATATAGCTACATAGCGGTCGTATGCCATAACAGCAAGTAGAATACATTCTGTCTCCCCTATAGAGAGAAAAATGTACATTTGTGTGGCACACCCAGCATATGAGATAGTTTTCTTTACTGACAACAAATCTTTCAAAATCTTCGGCAAAGCGGCAAAAGAACTGCAGAGATCTAATAAAGAGAGATTGCCAAGGAAGAAATACATAGGTGTGTGAAGGTTGACATCAGACAGGATTAGAATAATTATCGAAATGTTTCCAATTAATATAATCATATACAAAAGTAGGAAGACAATGAAAAGAATAATTTGTGTCCTTGGGTTACTGGAAAGTCCAAGAAGAATAAATTCCATTATATCTGTGTTATTTTTCCAAGACATTCTCTAAAATAATATGGAAATTGAAATTGATCTCAGTGTTCTGTTATTAAGTATTTTGCTAAAACCTTTGAGTGCCAACGTTGCTGTGTTAGATGGGCAAAATATCCTCTAAAAATGCCAAGGCCTTTCAGACTACAATTATGATCTGAAACTAAGATAATTCAACAGAAATTATTTAATAACCCAAAAAAAGGAAATGACTAAGAATTTGCCTTAGGCGTGCTAAGAAGTCATACTGTACCTTCTATAAGCTATAGGCACTGGCAACTAACCAATACTGATTTCTCATTATTCAGAAGAGCCCTTTATAATACAGCTGTAATATTCCTGAGTGTGTTATTCCCTAGTTCCAATGTCTCACATGCACAATTATAACAGTGTTCTGCAATAACATAAAAGCAGCACCTTTGTGTTCTGTCTCTCCAGGGGACACCCTTTCTAAATTGCTCCTTTGTTAATTTTTTCAAATTCATTTTAGTTTTAACAGTTATAACTGAAAAATAAAGGAAGCTTACAACATGCATTAGGTTATCTATTAAAAGCAAGGTAAAGAAAAAGTCCACCACCAAAGCCAAATACTCGAAGATGAGCCATCTCATTGCCTATACTTGGGAGTAAGGAAGCCAATCACTGGGCATTTTTTCAATCACGGGATTGAAAGATGCTCAGTCCTGGGATGCTTGGTATCCCAGGATTGGCTTCTCTATGCCATGGCCGCCCCTCATATTTTCTTACGTGGTTAGGTGCGGCCGGGAGCTGGGATGGCAGTGCAGCTGGGAGCTGGGCAGATGGGTGGCGCAGTGCAGCTATAAGCTGGGTGGCAGGGGTGTGTAAGAGAAAGCCATGTGGGGGGGGCAGTGCATCCAGGGGGCAGGCAATGTGGCTGTGCGGCCTGCACAATGACCTCTGACCACATCTTGCTGTGCCAAGCCGCACAGAGCCACATAGCTGGGGACGAGAGAAGATGGGCAGCATCTGAGCAGGTGCTGAAACACTGCCTGGCATTAGACTGCACATACGCAGTCTAATCGCAAAATTCCACAATTGGAAATCCAACCCTGGGATTTAAATCCTGGGAATTGTGAGACCAAATCCCGGGATCCTGTCGATCCTGGGATTGGCCATTCTACATGGGAGTCTGGCAGTTATGCCCCTTTCAGACCGCACTTTTTACCCATTAGTTTACAGTTTTTTTACCATTTTAAAATGGTAATTTGTGAAGTCTGAAAGGTGCAGAGTGCATTTACCGGTTCTATTGAACTGGTATTTCTAACTGGTAATAAAGCAGGGTCCTACCCATTTTAGATCCATTTTTTTTCATCCACTGTTTTCTATGGGTTAAAACGGGTTCAGTGTTGTGAAGGAACAAAAACCTTGAAAAAGTTGCAGGAGCAGCGAAACGATTTGGCAATTGGTACACCAGAATTGCTGCCGGTACTTGTGAGTTATCCGGGCGTCCGATTTTTAAATCGGGTCGGATCGGGACATCGCATCGCATCGCATGCGACCATCGGATGCGATGCGATGCGATGCGATGACCCGATTTTTCCATAGGAATCAGTGTTAAAATGGACTGAGTCCATTTTAACATGGAATTCAATGGGAAAAAGGGGTCCTTTTCATACCCCTACTATCCAAGTGGGCATGGAGTTGGATATAAACCTGTGGCGAGCGTAGCGAGCCACCGAGCCCGAAGCGTGGCGAGCGTAGCGAGCCCCGCGAGGGGACACGGAATACCGTCCCCTCGCGGGGCTCGCTTCGCTCGCCACGCTTCGGGCTCGGTGGCTCGCTACGCTCGCCACAGGTTTATATCCAACTTCATGTCCACTTGGATAGTAGGGGTATGAAAAGGACCCCTTTTTCCCATTGAATTCCATGTTAAAATGGACTCAGTCCATTTTAACATTGATTCCTATGAAAAAATCGGGTCATCGCATCCGATGGTCGCATGCGATGCGATGCGATGCGATGCGATATCGTATCGCATCGCATCTGATTGTATGCCTTAACTTAAGGCATACAATCAAAAAATCGGACGCCCGGATAACTCACAAGTACCTTGCTGCCAGTATTCACCCTTTCCAGAGTGTGCCCTCAGGTGCCAAAAAATTGAAGGAATAACAAGTCTCATATGTGCAACATTGGACTACAGGATCATCACACAGGCTCGACTGTTTACTGTGGAGAAACGCCACCTCTCTAATTTGCCGCAAACAAGATCCAACAAGTCCCTGCTTTGGCTAATCCATCCCTGTGGGGAAAAGCCATCTCTATCCGATTGAAGGAAGCACATTGGAGGACTACAACATACTCCTGACACTGACCTGATGTCTGGACTTACAAAAAACACCTTTTGAACCCAAAAAGGACTGGGACACACCTGGATGTAAGGTGACTTTTCAAAGATCATATAAATATCTTACTAAAATGTGCACGAATAACTGCAGCATTTTTTTTTTATTTTTCTTATTACTTTTTATAATGGCTTTTTTAAGCTATTAAATATACCTTTTAAATGTATTATTGTGAAATAAATGTATTTTTAATATTGCATACCTGTATGTAGTGTGTAGCGCAACTATCCTTTTGCTATTTGTTTAAGGAACAAAAACTGCATTGGGTACCTGTGGATTATCACGGCTCCCATCACATGCCATCGCATGCCATATATAGTGGCATGCGATGGCATGCTATGGGATGCGATTTTTGCAGTTTTTTAACGCATGCGATCGCATGCGATTTTTAAGAGAAAAGCTTCCAAATGTATTGAAATTAGTATGAAAAATGTTCAATGACCCCCAAATGGCATTTTTGAGGCTGTACCACCCCCACTATCAACGCGAACCCGAAGCGTGGCGAGCGCAGCGAGCCTGTTAGGGGCGGCGGTACGCGTCCTACGACCTTTTCATACCCCCACTATCCACGTCGGATATAGAATAGAAAGTGTGGCGAGCACAGCGAGCCACCGAGCCCGAAGCATGGTGAGCACAGCTAGCCCCGCGAGGGGACGCGGACACCTGTGAAGCCCGCGAGGGGACACAGATACCTGTGAAGGGCTCGGTGGCTCGATGCGCTTGCCACACTTTCTATTCTCAACTCCACGCTGACGTGGATAGTGGGGGTATGAAAAGGTCGTAGGACGCATACCGCCGCCCCTCGCGGGCTCGCTGCGCTCGCCACGCTTCGGGTTCCCGTTGATAGTGGGGGTGGTACAGCCTCAAAAATGCCATTTGGGGGCCATTGAACATGTTTCATACTAATTTCAATACATTTGGATGCTTTTCTGTTAAAAATCGCATGCGATTTTTTCATGTGCGATGGCCATCGTGGGAGCCGTGATACTCCACAACTACCCTGCATTGAAATACCATTTAAAGAGATGCAGTGTGAAAGGGGTTTTAGCTGGCAGACCCGTTTTTAGAAACGTTTTAAAATACCTGGTCAAAGCCAGTTTTGCGGTCTAAAAGCAGCATTAATAGTCTATAATGTTCCATGCAAAATCCATCAAGGTTAGGACTAGAGGCAAAGATAATTGTACCATAGTGTGTAACCACTAATATGTGGCAATAGTCATCTAGGGACCTCTAGCATTTGCTGTATAATTTTGGTGTAAGACTTAAGGGGATGCGGTCATTTGGTCTACAGCATAATGGTTGACAGTCATTAGATCGACACCATTAAGTCAACATGGGAAAAGGTTGACATGGTAAATTTTTGACATGGGAAAAGGTTCTAGGTCAAAAGGTCATTAGTTCGACAGGTCATTAGTTCGACAGTGTCTAGGTCAACAGTTTAAAGGTCGTCAGGGGTTTTTCACTGTTTTTGGAGCCGAAATGTGATGACAGGTGGTATTTCATGCCCTACCAACCATTGGGCATGGTGGGAGAAAATAAAATAGTGTGCCCTAAGCATCACGAGTGCAGCAAGTGATACGAGGGGATGCGGTGGACTTTAAACTGTGTCCATGTGGACTGTGTTGAGATTCGGGTCACAAAACAGTGAAAAACCCCATGTCAACCTTTTGACTGTCCACCTAGACACTGTCAATCTAATGGCCTGTCGAACTAATGACCTTTCGACCTAGAACCATGTCGACCTAGACATATGTCGACCTAATGGCATCGACCTAATGACAGTCGACCATCATGCTGTAGACCAAATTATTCCAACCTAACTTAAGAGATAGCCTTATCTGGCTGCACATTAGAACCATGGTAAGATCAATGGGTGTGGTGGGCAGCATGGACGGTGTAATGGTTAGCATCACAGCCTCGCAGCACCGCTCAATTCCCACTATGGTCCTAACTGTGTGGCATTTGTATATTCTGGTGGGAGAAGAAGATAGTGTTTTGTGAGAAATAAGATGAATTTACCCAACATGTAGCAATAGGGCATCACTACATAGATGATACCATTCTAATATGGAGCGGTGGCAGGGAACTTTTGATGAGTTTCCCGAGCCAATTGAATACTAATAATCTTAACATGTGATTGACACATGAAATCAGTGAATCAGAAATATATTTTCTTGATTTATAAATCTACAAAGACTCCACGGGCAATATTGAAACTAAGTTCTTTCGTAAAAGTACTGCTACCAACAATCTACTCCATCAGACCAGCCACCATTTCCAACCAACTGTGGAGAATATCCCCAAAGGTGAATTCTTAAGGCTACGCAGGAATTGCTCCAACAACACAGTGTATAACATCCAAAGTATTGAACTTTCAAACCACCTGAAGGAGAGAGGATGTTGCAATAGATCAATCAAAAAAAGCTAAAAATACAACACAACGTATCAACAGATAGAGAGATCTAATAATGTACACTGCATGAAATATTTTTGTTAAGTTCCTAAAACATATCTGAAATTAAGCGTTTTCGAACCAAACTTGAATTAATCTTACTTATTAAAAATCGTAATTGCCTTTCAGACTACCATTATGATCTGAAACTAAGATAATTGTACAAAAATTATTTCATAATTACAACTTAAAAATTACAAGAAAATTGTTTTGGGCATGCTAAGATGTCGTACTGTACCTTATAGTGGCTACAAGCTCTGGTAAGAGAACAATGCGGATTTCTTATTATTTATAATAATATTTATAATACAGCCAGGGCTGGTGTAAGGCTTCTCAGCACCCTAGGCAAAACTTCAACCTACTGCCGCCCGCCCCCCCCCCCCCCCCATACTGCCACCAATAACCATTTACCAATCCCTTAATGCTTACTTGCCTAACATTCTGGAATGGCAGGGAGCCTCCCAACATTGAGTGGTCCAGCCCCTCAGGTACGTGGGAAAGTCCCCTGCTTTCTCTGGAGGCCCCCAGCACCCTCCTCTTTGCCACCCACAACAGAGTACAGGAAGAGAGGGCAGAAAAATAGGGAAGTATACCTCAAGAGAAAGTATGGAGGTGAGGTCATAGAGGTTCCACAGCAACCACCTGCATTAAGTATAACAAGGATCCTTACAGACATTCTTGATTTACTATCATTTTGATAGGCAGACTTGGTGGCGCCCCCCTAGATTCCGGCGCCCTAGGCAACTGCCTAAAGCTGTCTAGTGGTGGAGCTGGCCCTGAATACAGCTGTATTATTCCTGAGTGTGTTATGCCTTAGTTACTATGTCTCACATGCACAATTATAACAGTGTTCTGCAATAATATAAAAGCAGAACCCCTATGTTACTGTATGTCTCTCCGGGGGACACTATTATTAAAGTGCTGTTTGGTCACTTTTTTAATACAAATTTTAGTTTAACATTTATACGTTTTTATTGAAGTCATCGTACAGAAAAACAAAAGATACAAAATACCAACAAATATGTAAGGAGCTTACAATAAACAATGCAATAACTGGGAACTCTAGCACCCAATGGCCTCAATGAAGGAATACACTTTAGTGCCTTTCTCTAATCTTACCCAGTACCCAACATTCTTCTATCTGCTTTGTACCAGCCAACAATCACATTGTGAATACAACTTATTACATAACCAAGTCTTCTAAAAGTGATATTCTTACCTAATACCAGTAGGTTTAATGTTATATGATTTCAGCTCATGTGCCTTTCCTAGTACCTATCTCCTAGCCGTTAACCCCTTTATTGTCGGTTTCCTACAATTTATTAAATCACAATAGATATGCAGGGGATTTGTGACTTGTTATTCTACATCATCCAAACCCCTTGTAGGAATGAGATCTATTTCTTTATCACACCTACTGTAGCATCACAATCTGTTCCATGCCAAAGCCATCCATGATCAGCCACAATCACTTTATAAGTTTGACCCTAATTTTTATGGTCTAATAACAATAAGTGACAGTGACACATCCCACTCCTATAGTAGGCTCCTAATAAAACCCAGGTACTAATCCTGCCCTAGCTAGGCTTAAATATATATCATGCAGTAGCAATTTTGTTACGTTACTTGAGGACAACCAATCAAATCAAATCCAGTACCAGAGCTCCCCACCAGATGGCTCCAATTCTCTATTACTTTTCTCTTCTTTGGAATTATAGTTTTGTCCCATTTGCTACTTGTGTGTGTTTTTTTCACACCAATAACACTAATATATATATATATATATATATATATATATATATACACAAGGTGTCAGCCTGGCACTCCCGGGGTGCTAGTGCAACTGCCGTGGGTGCCTTCTGGCAGGGGGAAATGCAGGTCTCAGCTCAGTAACAATCAGCGGCACTCCAACGGACTTCAAAACAGCAAACTTTTAATGCACAATAGTGACCAACGTTTCGGGGACAACGCTCCCCGTTTTCAAGGTGTGCACACCTTGAAAACGGGGAGCGTTGTCCCCGAAACGTTGGTCACTATTGTGCATTAAAAGTTTGCTGTTTTGAAGTCCGTTGGAGTGCCGCTGATTGTTACTGAGCTGAGACCTATATATATATATATATATATATATATATATATATAGATATAGATATAGATATAGAAGATATACAGAAAGGATGTCTGCTGGCACTCCTGAGGTTTTTCACTATCCTAGTGTTGGTGTTATTTATTTGACTACCTTATACGCATTTGAAAAACCTCAGGAGTGCCAGCAGACATTCTTCCTGTATATATATATATATATATATATATATATATATATATATATATATATATATATATATATATATATACAAAGAATCAGGGTGCGCTAAGGTAAATCATACAACTGATAACGATTCAAAAGTACAAATATTTAATACAAACAATGCCAAACAATGGCTAAAAGTAAATATCATACAAAGTTACACTATGATATCACAATTAGTTTTACAATCTGAGAAAAGGGCCTTTTCTCAGATTGTAAAACTAATTGTGATATCATAGTGTAACTTTGTATGATATTTACTTTTAGCCATTGTTTGGCATTGTTTGTATTAAATATTTGTACTTTTGAATCGTTATCAGTTGTATGATTTACCTTAGCGCACCCTGATTCTTTGTATTTCTATCTGTTCTGGGTTCCAGCTAACAGGGGACCTTCAGGGGTGCTGCTTTGGGCTCTTAGGGCGCGGTATTAGGTACCTTTTGTTTTATATATATATATATATATATATATATATATATACATACATATATATATATATATATATATATATATATATATATATATATATATATATATACATATCCTATGCCTCCCAATATCAGGACAAATAGTTTATACCAACTTAAGCTCAATCAATATGCTCCACATCGAACTTTAAAGAAACCAACCCCTTCATCGGGCTAGTCAGGGCTATGACAGGCGTTCTCCCATATTAACCAATTACAAGCCTGCACACTGGATTCACCAGCCTTTTTAAAACAGGCCCCTCAACCCCTCCAGTACGCGTCACTGTGAACAAGCCAATAGAAACACGTGTCAAGAAGACGCCTCTGACACTCCCCCTGTCCACGACTTGGAAGCGGCAACTATCTCCAACTTACGTCCCCGGCTACTCTAACTTCAGGTATCCAGGTACTTGGGTGCCGTGCAGAGCGTGACCCAGCCCGGCTCCCTGATGTCTAGGTGAGTCTGCACCACTGCCGTGACACAGGCGACGTGTGCACTCCCTAGGACGGGTGCCGTGCATGGTGGATCCTCTCCGGCTTGCCGTTCTTCCTGCTATTACATCACAAGCGGCTCCAAGCCACAACAAATACAGCATTGCAAGCAAACTTGATGTAGCACAGATTAACTAAACTGTGCTTTGTGTGCCACGGACACTTCCTTAATTGGTAATCTACTCAGCTGAGTCTAATATCCTTTTACATAGCACAGACAAACAGTGTTTTGTGCCGTCCGTATCTCTCTAATTACCAATGTACTTTGCAGAATTCAATATGCTTTCATTCTATGTTTTTCTTTGCTAATGTGTCTTTTTTTGAACGTTTAAACTACACAGCAATCTGAACCCAACTAATTAGACTGCCTATACTGTTAATTCAGCTACCAGTTATTAGATTTACAGTAGGTTAACAATGTAATCATTTATTAACCAGCTCTATACCTGCCTATTTAGGCTGATCACCCAGTAATACGTCATTACATAGACTTGTGTATTTAATCAGCATCAAACTCTGTTCAAACTTTATTTTTCAGTTCTCACCCATGCATGTGTTACTGTAGCTCTCCCTCTCCTACCATTGTTTGTGCATGTCTCACATGGGCAAAATGCACTCTGTTTGATAATATTTCCCCGTGGGTGTAACCAGGTATTCAGTGGCATTAATACTGACACCAGGTGCACAACTCCTCATTGGAGACTTGGGTACATTTTCACAATTATAAACTTTCTTCTTTTTCAGGTGGGACTCTCGTTGACCCCTATTACTCTCATTTACCATTCAATACCTTAGGTAGATGGTGAATAGTAGAAGGGGGGTACAGCGACACCCACCTCTTTTCTGAAATACTCTAATTTACGTTGCTCTCTCATTTGTTGCTCTATCCCCAATCCATCTGCAATGCAATTTGGCAACGAGGGGTGGAGGCTATATGTGATAAAAAGCAGAAGCACACCTGAGCTACTGTTCAAAAGATCCAGGTAGACTCTCATCTAACTGGTAGAATTACTGCCATACATCACTGGCAAGCCTGAATTCCATTCTGAACTCAGAAGCTATGCAGTGATAGGCTGGGTCAGTACCTGTGTGGGAGACCAACAGGGAATACCCGGTGCTGTAAGATACCAGACAGTAAAAACACCTCAGTCTGGTTGACAGAGTACTCCATACTGTCACTCATATCCTCCTATTCTGCTTTCTCATTTGTTATGACATATAATTGTTTTTTGGAATATACCGCACTATAATCTACACAGGGGTTCTAGTGTCATGCGTCAAATACTCACATATGATATAAAATTATATTAAAATGATATTGAAAATTTTCTTCTTAATAATATATATACCATGAGTTTATTCTTGTAATTTCGCACTTGAATTTAATTTAGTGACCAGAACGTTAATACGTCATTATATATTTTTCTTTCTTGTACGTACTGATATTTTAGCCAAGATACCCAATAAAAGTTAAATTTTAATAATAATCAATTTTTCATTTGACAATCGTGCCCCAAAAACCCTTTTTTGTTCTTCCTTGTCGTCACTTCTGTGACTCAACCCCTTTCAGATTTCATGCTGAACTTTTTTGGGAGCACCACCAGCCAGATACCGTGAACCATTCAGTTTGTATGTTAAATATGTTGGTTTAACAATTTTAGTGTACTTATTTGTTACCTAATTTTGTTCTGCCAGTGCCAACCCCCACCCATATTGTACAAATAAACAATACAATATCAGGCAACAGAGATTGGCGTATCAAGCAAAGGAAAGGCCTGAATAAAGATATGCCCGCCCATATTCACATCTATCAAAAAAGATTTCTATACACATTACAATCAAACAAACTTAAAAGTATCACATAAAGAGAAGAATATGAAAATAGAAAGAAGAGAAAGGAATGGAAGGAAAGGGGGGTACTACGTGGGCATGCATTTACAAGCTAAATCCATAGTCTAACAAAGTAGACTCATGTACTAGTGTAAGTTAAGTAGGAAGGGGAGTCCTTCAAGAGGAGCCATGGTGTCCAGATAGCACTGAACACTTTATAGTTGGAAGAGCCAGATGATAAAAGGTCGTCCATGGTCATGTAGAACTCAAGTCGCGTGAACCTTTCCACTATGGCTGGGGAAGAAGTAGATCTCCAGTGTATTGGGATAACAGCTTCGGCTGCAATGTTCAAGTGCTTCAGTAGAGGTTTTTTATAGGTGGAAATAGAGCAATCTATCTTATTGTGAAGCCAAAAGACAGGATCAGTGCTGACGTCTTGAACCATGATTTCTTTGGTCAGAGAAAACACTGAATTCCAGAAAGGGCAAAGGACAGCACAATCCCACCAAATGTGAAATGGGGAACCCACAGCCGAATTACACCTCCAACATGACACAGGTACTCATCGGTACATTGTGGCCTGTATAGAAGGGCACCTTTACCATTGAGCTAGAACCTCAAACTTGGTCTCCACTACCGAATAGCTCACAGGACAGTAAATAGTAACCTGAAAATTTTTCTCCCACTCCTTAGGGCCTAACTGAATACCCAGATCTCTCTCACAATCTGATGTAAAATGTGGCAGTGTGGAAAACGTGTCTTCTATAAGGAGTTTATAACCCATTGAAAGGATATGTTGAGGAGTGGTTTCATAAGATGCCAGGGGTCTACTGGCAGCCTCACAATATGGTTGTTTATAAAGGAAATATTTGATAGGGAGATATCTCCAGATTACTGAGGAGGGCAGGTCCCAAGTCTCCATAATTAGTGGTAAAGACAGAACACCAGTGGGGAAAACCAATTGGTCAATATTTAGCCCCACTGCCCATGTCCATAATTGATAGGAGGAGAGAGCCATCCCCAAGGGAAAATGTAGTGGAAAAGCACATCATGATGGAAACAGGCTCTACTAGCCACCAATACAACCTCCCAGACCAGAATAGTCAGTAACCAGTTCCTGGGTATATGTATAAGGAGGTTTTGGAGCAAGTACAATATTCTGGGAAGCATATTCATTTTAATTATACTTGCCCTTCCTAGCAACGAGAATATACCCTGGCACCAGTCATGGAGCTCCTTTCTCAGCTTCACTAGAAGAGGTGCAAAGTTGTCTGTGAACAGTTGAGATAAATCTCAGTTTATCCAAACACCCAAGTACTTAATTCTTTGGGGATGCCAAGAGAAGAGGAAGGAGTTTGTCAAACTTTCCACTAATATGGGAGAGATAGTGAGATTAACCGCAGTGGATTTGGAGAAATTCATTTTAAAATGAGATAAAATCCCAAATCCGGCGCGGAGTTGAGAATAGATTAGTGTGGCGAGCGTAGCGAGCCACCGAGCCCGAAGCGTGGTGAGCGCAGCGTGCCCCGCGAGGGGACGCTGATACCTTCACAGATCCCTGCGTCCCCTCGCGGGCTTCACAGGTATCAGCGGCCGCTCGCCACGCTTCGGGCTCGGTGGCTCGCTGCGCTCGTCACACTAATCTATTCTCAACTCCACGCCGACGTGGATAGTAGGGGAATGAAAAGGTCGGAGGACGCGCACCGCCGCCCCTCGCGGGCTCGCTGCGCTCGCCACGCTTCGGGTTCGCGTCAATCGTGGGGGTGGCGGCCACAATGGGGGCCATTATTTTTTACACACATGACGGGGCCATACCCAATGAGAAATGGCCCTTATTCGGCCTTTTCACATTTTTTCCTATGTTAAATGGACTCAGTTTCAATGTTAAAATAATTTAACATTGAAGCCTTGGGACAAATCGGGTCCAGCGCATAGGCTTCAATGTTAAATATTTTAACATTGAAGCCTATGGAGAAATCGGATGGAGAAATCGGGGGCATCATGTCGTGTGCGCATAGGCTTCAATGTTAAAATATTTTAACATTAAAGCCTATGGGGAAATCGTGGGCATTGCGTCGGTCGCGTCGTGTGCCTTCTTAAGGCACACGACCGACGCGATGTACCCGAGTACTGCTTTTTTTCAAAGGAAATCGCGGGCATCGCGGGCATCGTGTGCTTTAAAGTTAAGGCACACGATGCCTGCGATTGTGGCCGTGCTAGGAAACAAGTACCATCCTCCACTACCTTGAACAATTGTCTGTTCCTGTGAGTGTCTCCTGCTGTTTCTCCTGCTTCCTAGTTATCATCTGCTTCCAGAATCCCTACTGCTGCTGTTACCATCTCCATCTCATTCCTGCACTCTTCTGTTTTACAGTCCAGGTTATGCAGCACAGGATCCAGTTACCAGACCGAAGACTGATACCATCGGTTCCCAGAGTGAATCCTGATACCAATGGTTCCCAGACCAAAATCCTGATACCATTGATTCCCAGACTGAAGTCCTGATAACATCGGTTCCCAGAATAAAGTCTTGATACCATCAGTTCCCAAATTAAAGTCTTGATACCATAGGTGCACACACCAAAGTGCTGACACCATCGGTTTCCAGACCGAAGACCTGATACCATCGGTTTACAGACCAGATTCCTGATTCCATCAGTCCCCTACTATAATCCTGCTACCATCAGTTCCCAGACCAATTGCCATATACTACACTCTCCAATTACATCACGATTCCTACATCGGTGGCCAAAGACCACTCAAGTTCATACAACATCCCAAGTAACATAGTGAATTTCAGAGAGACCTGCTCATTGGGTGCAGTGAAGACTTATGTTCCTTCTGGGGCCCCTGGTGAAGACTACTGACAAGTTACACTGAGAAATGATCCGTTAAGGCCCACTAAGGCATACTGTGGCCAAAGCAAAAGCATCTAATTACACTGCTTCACAGCTGGGTGGTGATTGCTACACAACTATAAGCCGTTTAACACATTAATTAACACATGAATTAATGTTCCTGCATCAAATCTCAATAATCTGACAGGCTAGAGATACAGTAGCTGTAATTCTCGCTGTGCCTAGTGTTTGGATCTTGCCGGGAGCATGTATATTTTGTGTTCGTTAATATGTGTTTATATTTATTTTTACTTGTACACATAATTTGGATGTGAAAAAAATGCCAGGTCAGTTTCTCACAGAGTATATTCTACTGTACGCATTTGGACTATGCTCCTCTGTTTCCACAGCTGTGCTCCTGCCCCCAGTCTGTAAACTCTATGCTTTGCCACTCTCAGCCCACACTGGGCACTACACCGCTAGTTGACCTTGTAGTGTGCCTCAATGTACAGTATCAACATGCAAACAGGCAGATAAGAAAGTGGTCACAAAACCTCATTTCAGTGAAAGAGATGCTACTGTATAGCAAAGCCATTTACACATTGCCCCCTTCCCTTCAGCATAACTGATTTTAATCCTCCTACACATCTTCCCTTTTAGTAAGCCTCTGTATCTTCATTGCCATTTTTAATACCACAATGCATACTGTGTATATTGTATAAAAAAAACTGTCTTCAATGTACAGTAAATGCTGCTGTAATCGATTAGTGTGAAACATTAATTCTTTGAAACTTTTATTAGATGGTAAATTTAAAAAGATAGATCCCCCCCCCCACCCCCGATATGAGTGATGAGTGACCAGGCTCTCACTTAATACTGTGGGCTTTCTTTAGTACCATGTTCTCGTAGATTTCACGCACACTAAGAAGCAGTATCCCTATAATTTGCTTGCAGTCCATACAAGACATTATAACCCCCTATCTCCCCTGCAGTACATTTCCCAAACCACGCCATTATTCTAAATGTAAGAATACTCTCAATAGCCCAACGATAAATTTTTACTAGAGTGTCTCAGCTCACACCCAACGCTCTCAATCTTCTAAAAAAGAAGAGGTGTTGCTGAACTTTTAACCTTTTGAAGTCCACATATTTTTTTTTGCAATTCAAGGTGTCTGATTAGGTGTTAAACTTGAAAGGATTAAAATAACTAAAACATTTGTTGACCATGTAAAAAATTTTGAAACCATGGTGCTGTACCTAGAAACTTAAAATATTCAACTATCTCAATATTAGTCTCCTCTATTATTTGTGACTTATGACTTAGCATGTCCTATACTTTTTTTGAAAATCAATTATCATTTATTTTGTTTTAGCGCCATTTAGGACAAGATGATTTACCCTACTCCAGTGCACTATCTAATTTCTATAAAAACTTTAATCGTAGTTTCTAATTACCATATACTGTATACTCGAGTATAAGCCTACTTTTTCAGAACATTTTTATGCTGAAAAAGCCCCCCTTGGCTTATACTCGAGTGATGGTCCCACTTGAGTCAATACGTTTTCCCAGTCTTTTTGTTGTAACATTAGGTGCCTCGGCTTATATTCGGGTCGACTTATACTCGAGTATATATGGTAACACCACAACTACTATGTCATCAGCAAACTTTACAAACCTTACTGAATCAGTGGAGGACTTGCAGTCATGGGTAAACAAAGCATATAACAATGGACACATCCTTGTGGGACCCCAGTGTTAATTTGACCTAAGACATTCCAATTTTACCACCGCAATTATTACACGTATATCCATAATTGGACATAATAACTTATATATTAATAAAGAATGCACAACAGAATTAAAACCAGAACTAAAATGTACAAAAAAGATCCTCACATATGATGTCCTTAACTTTAAATGTGTTAATGCAGGACATTGAGGACAACAAAAGTGGAGTGATTCTATTTATATGCAAATTGATAGGAATCGAAAGACGTTTAATCTGTCCTTGTTGGACTTAATGCAGATAGCAGGTGTTGATTTTCTAATATGCCACCTCCACACTTTCATCTGCGGTTTGGAAAGTGAGTATCGATGTGTGGGTGAAGGTGACATCAATAAGATGTTTTTCTTAGAGTGCTGGAATACTTTGCAACGGCTCTGGGAACAGCATGCTACTCAGGAAATGCAAATAGCGAAAAGTTGTCATGATCTGAGCCTATTTTTGCCACTGCAGATGGTATAGCAGGATAACAATTATATTGATATTGTTCTGCAACAAATCGTTACATATGTCAATGTCTTTTTTTTATTACATTATAAAGCTTGTGTGATTAGGAGCATTGTTTCATAAATGTCCTTCTCAAAGGATTTTTTCTTTCATTCGGAATGATTAAAAAACTACTGAAGTGAAAATACAGCAGTGTTGCAATAAGATCATTATTTTGTTTCTGGCTTGGCTAACTGGCTGGACTATTAATCCCTTGTTTGTGACCACATTATGAACAGTTTATTTTCTCATTAAAATATAAATGACGTTCATTACTGAGCATTGAGTATTAACTAAATGTTTTAATTTTTGGAATATTGTATATAATCTGTGTCTTTGTTTTATGTATTTTATATGATAATAATTATTATTAAAGACATTTTTAAATAATTCACATGGACATTTTTATTTTTGAGATTTTTCTTAATTAGAAAGGTAACAGCAGAAGTAAATGCAATAATATTTAAGAAGAGAAAAATAACATATATATTTTTAACTTTTTAAATTTAATACCAAAATCAATGGATGGTTTAGCCAAAATCAAACCACAAATATGGTTTTGGAAATCTTTTTTGTATACTGTACTTTAGATTGTGTTATGGTAACATGTTTTACTTCAAATAAAACCAATTCTCTACATGTTTTATAGTAAACCATGGGCCAGATGCTCTAAGCTTCAAAAGTGATAAAATTGTGAGTGATAAACAATCAGCCAATCTGCTCTTACCTGCCATGTCATAAAGGGATGCGGTTAATTTCCCGGCGGTCGGGATCCCGGCGGTCGGAATCCCGACACTGGAATCCCGACCGCCGAAATCCCGAAACTTTCTCCCTCCGTGGGTGTCCACGACACCCATAGAGGGAGAATAAAATAGCGTGCCGAGCGTAGCGAGGCACCGGGCCCGCTGCGTGGCGAGCGCAGCGAGCCCGCAAGGGGGGGCGATCCATGTCCCCCCCTTGTCGGGATTTCGGCGGTCGGGATTCCAGTGTCGGGATTCCGACCGCCGGGATCCCGACCGCCGGGAAATCATATCGGATCCGTCATAAACTGTGTTTGAAAAATGTCAGACAGGAGCTGATTGGTTGGTTGTTTATCTCTCTCCATTTTATCACTTTTGAAGCTTAGTGCATCTGGTCTTATGTGTTTAGAAAAAACTGGCATAAAATAGAATGAATGTAGTTATGTTGACAATCTAGCCCATAAATGTATAGCAGAAGAAACCATTCTAAATTTTAATTTTAAAGAGGCCGCTTTTACATCATTATTCCTCAGAGTATAAATCAACGGATTCAGCATTGGCGAAATAATTAGGTAAAATATAGCAATAAATTTGTCTGTACTTGGTAGAGAACTTGATCTAGGTCTCATGAAGGCAGCCATAGCTGAGCCATAAAACAATACCACAACCAATATATGAGATCCACATGTGGAGAAAGCTTTCTGCTGCCCGGCTGAAGATTTAATTTTTAGGATACATAAAATGATTTGCGAATAAGTAATTATAATAAATATCACTGGTATAAGAAGAAGAGTCACACTTTCAACAAAAACAATAAATTCAATAAATGAAATATTTTCACAGCCTAGCGATAATATTTCTGGCACTTGACATAAAAAGTTATGAATTTCATTATTGTCACAGCGATTTACATTGAGCGTAAGAGTAGCAAGTGAAGTGGAGAAAAGACATGCACAAAGCCATGTACCGATGGTTAGTGCCACACAAACCGTTCTGCTCATGATTGTGGTATAATGTAATGGATAACATATAGCTACGTAACGGTCATATGCCATAACAGCAAGCAGACCACACTCCGTTTGCCCTAACCAGAGAGTAATATACATTTGTGCTACACACTCCGCATAAGAGATAGTTTTCTTTACTGACATCAAATCTTTCAACATCCTCGGCACAGTGCAAGTTGTATAGCAGAGATCCACAAATGAGAGGTTGCCCAGGAAGAAATACATAGGGGTGTGAAGCTTGACATCAGCCAGGATTAAAATAATGATGGAGATGTTCCCAATTAATATGATCATATACACAAGAAGGAAGACGAAGAAAAGAATAAGTTGTGTCCTGGGCTCACTGGAAAGTCCAAGAAGAATGAATTCCTTTCTATCTGTAGCATTGTTCCAAGGCATTCCTTACAATAAAATGGAAAATGATGTTGTTATATTTTTTAAAATTTTGCTGAATAATGTTTCTTTGTAATTTTTAAAAACTGAAAATAAAATCAGCCATATTATCATTTCTAAATTTGTTTACAATATTGTAATATATAATATGTCTATAAATGAACATAAACATTATTAGGTGTCTTATGGAAGACCGTAGTACAGTGGTTCCCAAACTGTGTGCCGTGGCTCCCTGGGGTGCCTCGGGACACTTGCAGGGGTGCCCTGGGTTGGTGGTCCAGACCCAAGTCAAATTATTTATGATCAATTATTTTTGGAAGAAACCAATCATAAAATATGTGTACAATCAGAAGCAAATCCTGCCCTTTAACACATAACTGAACCTAAGAAGCACATATAAACACAATCGACTTAATTTTATATGTATTTTTTGGGCCTAGGGGTGCCGTGGAAAAATTCTGATACTCTAATGTGCCGTGTTTCAAAAAAGATTGGGAACCCCTGCCGTAGTAGATAACTATATTTACATCAGCTCATTTCATTTTCTCCAACATGCTTTAGTCATACCGTATACTCATAAATTCTGACATTTTACAAAGGTAGTAGGAAACCGAGGAGTGTCCTCGCACCAACTATAGGGTGTCTTAGCAAAAGAAATTGTAGTTCCTGAACCTAGTGAGAAAACAGTCATTGGGTCTGCTATATATTTCCCAACTTGCTGGTTATCTCATCAATGGCTGGTTATCTATTCAATATCACCACATGGAGTGGTTCTGAACTAATTCATGTTCGCAAATCTCAGACAACTTACTTGGGTAACCCTCCCTCATTTTGTATTCCTAACCAGATGACCTATTTAGGTATATACTGTAAATCACATCAGATCTTTCTAAACTATACAAAAACCATTTCTCTTGATTTATTAATAGCATCACAACGCTATATGATATCTTTATTAGGTTTATTTGATTTCATTTTGATGTTCAATCAAAGATTGACAGGAATATGACCGATTGGGCTATAGAAGACTATGATTGCTCTCACCAGACTTGACTGGTCTTGTACAAAATTACAAAAAGAAAAACTAAAAATATAAAAAAAGACAGAATCTCATTATACGCACACAAAAAAAACATGTACAGTGCGAGTCTAAAAAGTTACTAGATGCCTGTGTCTATGTTGTCAGCTAAATGATGTCTATCTTAAAGCACCATTTAATTAATATGAATAGGAATAACTTGTTGAACAGGGCCCTCTTACTGTGATGGGGGGTATTCATTGAGTCCATTTTCGATAAAAAGTCAACTCTGCATCAGTGGAAAGTAGTCTAAAACGGCTGCATTTCTGACTGTGACAATTTTTCCAACTGTCCAACTGTAATTGCAAAGGTCAAATGTAAATTCGACCTGCAAAAAGTGCCAATTTCTGACTTAGGAAAAATTTGCTGTAACTGAAGTCTGTTTTATCTTCAGTTTTATGGTGTTACTACTTGCTCCAAATGCTGGTGCTACTAAAATTACTGTTGTTGTTGATGGTGATGATGGCGATGATGATAATTATAATAATATTAGTAATAATAATAATACTTTATATGAATAAAAAAGCTTATATACACAGTTGATAGAATGAATGTTCTTTCTATAAAAACAACATTAAATTATATGTATAAAATAGCATCTAATCTGATAGACACCGAATTCAGTTTAACACCAAAAACCACTGCTTACTAAATGCTATCAATTGACAAATATAAATCACTGTCAATTAATGGCAGGTTCCAAATCACTCCAAACAGACATTTTTAGCCATAAAGCCACAAAGCGTTCTAAGATTTCTTTGACTGGTTATCCACACTCATTTTCTACAATTAATGAAAAAATAATCTTCCAACACCTATGATATTCAGATTTGCCAAACAAGATACTAATAAGATGTACTTTAAATTATTTCCAACAAGATTTACGTACTTAAAGTGTTTAATGTTTTCCTACAATGGACCTCAGCATTTATATGTTTTATAAATTAATCTATTGTGAAGTAAAAGTATCTATAAATTAATGTCAAAGATGTTAATTGATTTCAGACAACCAATATTCTACAGATCTGATTGAATAACTTTGCTAAAAATGTTTAAAGATTTGCTTTGGAAATGGTAAAAGGACATACAGTACCTTATTCCGGATACTCACTACCATGTCCATAAATTGTTTCTCAACATTTAGATGAGCCCTTGGTTATAAAGCTACATTATTCCTAAGTGTGTTATACCCCGATGCATACATCACACATGAACAATTACATTAATGCTCTACCAAAACATAAAAGCAGCAATTTTTTGTTCAGCCTCTCCAAGGAATACTGATCCTGGTAGATTAATATAAATGCTGTTCAAATTATTCTTATTATAGCTCATAGTTTAAACTTGTAAAACTACAAAATAAAGGAAGTTGATAGCATTCAATAAGTGTATAGAAAAGTAATCAAAGAAATTGAAAATGCCCACAGCAAAGCAAAGTTATTGAAGACGAGTGGCACTTTATAGTCTCAAAGTTCCAGGCTAATGTTCCAGGCAACGATTATTGTAAAGCAGTACAACCAATATGTGTAATTAGTACCATGTAGTCAACACTAGTATTTGATGTGACAGCTAAATATGTATTTATTTATTAACAGTTTCTTATATAGGACCTTTTTCTGGTATGTTCGCATGCCCGAGTGCATTCGCATGGGGCTGATGTTTTTGTATTGCTTGTTGTGTGCAACCACGGTAACCAAACCGGTCACCGACCATTGCAAGATGTGGGAGGGTCCCATTGGCATGCAAATGGATGTTTTTGTAAAACATCCATTTGCAGCCAGTGCAAACAAACACTCCTTGCGAATGGTGCACCGTCGTACTACCATTCACAAGGTGGGATCTGGGTCACTCGCAAGGATGCAAATTCGCATCCGCATCGCATCTATAGTGCACACATATTCTGTAGCGTTTTACAGAGAATATTTGAATATTCACATCGGTCCATGCACCAGTGGAGTTAATAATCTATGTTCTCTACCACATGTACATGCACACACATTCAGTCTTGGGTTGATTTTAGTGCAAGCCAAGTAACCTACCAGTATATATTTGGATTGTGGGAGAAAACTGGAGTACCTGGAGTAAACCCACGCATGTACAGGGAGAATATACAAAACTCTGCACAGTTAGGGCCATGGTGGGAATCAAACCATAAAAGCCAAATGAGGAAACAATATAACATTAGTCTTAAATAATTTGGAAATCAATTAAACTCTCTGTAGCTAGAAATCTGTGCAGTGGTGCATAGTATACTACTGTGTATATATATATATATATATATATATATATATATATATATATATATATATATATATATATTATTACATACATACTTATGGTTTCACTGATTGAAACAAAATGGGGATACAGCTTAGCAAATTAGTTCTTAGAATTATTGTCATCCAGAGACTAGATTCTTTTAGTTTAGTGGTGCTGGCTCTCTCTAGAGATATGTGGTGGTTTGGCTAGTGTTGCCAATTATCATCTAGTGGCTGTGGTGGTGCTGTTGCTGTCTTCTACTCTCTAGTGCTCTCTTCAGCTTTCTGTCTGGATTCTACCAAGTATCCTTGGTTTTGGCCAACACTTTCTCTCCCTGACCACAGTGCAAGCAGCTCTATCTCCTCCACTCAATAGCTGAAGGCATTCAAGACTTTTTCTTTCTTCTTACCTAATTTTGCTTTTTTCTGATAATGCTTTGCCTACCTGGTGCTGACACATTTCTGTAGATTATTTTGCTATTGTCTATTCTCTACCTGTCTTTGCTTTCTCCAGAGTTTACTAGCCCCATACATTAGCAGCCCAGTCAAAGGTTCAAAGCCTATATATCAGACACAGCAGAGCATAAAGCCCTTTGCAGGAGTCCGTGTTGTAAACCACTGATACAGTATATTATACTTACTGCCTCTACTCTTACATAATACAGATAATAACCATATCATTCTAGCAAGAATTGTGTAGCATAGTCTATTTCTGTAGTATATTCTATATTCTATTGGTTTAGTATATTCCACATACTGTAGTTGCCACTGGTTTCTGCTCACCAAAAAAATGTAGAGACTGCCTACTTAACAGACTGGTGAGTAAAGACCAAGCCCAGAACTCACAGACCCTTGCAGAGATGCCAATACTATTCAACTTCTCCAGTCACAACCTGAGCTACCTCCTGAAGCTCCAAATTAATAAACCTGGTCTTCTTTGTGGACAAAAAACTCACTTAAGTTACAAAGTGAACCCAACATTATTTTTTTTTTATTTTTGCATCAATGTTCAATACAATTTGAAATACATGCTACTAACATCCTAACAGATAAAACCAATGTACAGTATATTTTGCCAATTCCCTGTTGACTGGTTAGGTCTTGGCCTGGGACTCTCCCACATGGAAAGATGCCATCCTGTTGTCCACAATAGTGTGATTTTTCTTGATGATTTAAAAAGGTTTTTGATGAATAAAGAAATGGCATCCAGGCAGCCATCATTGTACATCATTGATCCAAAACTCTCTTAATCTATGTGTATCTTCATTGTAGAGCTAGAGAGGTCGAGAAAGAGAAGAGTCACATTGGATCCCTAGTTCTTTGTTTTGTAAACCATGCAGAACCCAAACCTATTTGAATATGATGTCTCTTTTTTTGATGAGTAATAAAGGGGTTATGATAAACGCTCTGAATATTGCAGTAAGCCAGACACCTTCTCACCTTCTGTTCCAAGTGTTATGGGAAAAAACAAGCCTAACTGATCAAGAGGTGGTCGGATTACACTCAGTTTAAAAAAACAGAAAGAAGATGAATCATCACAGCATTCAAATGAATTGGCCTTGCTGTTGAACAAGCATTTTCTTTTTGCAAAAAATCCATATAGTGTTATGATAATCTGTGGTGAAGTTGGGGTTAAGACTTTCTGTGACTGGTAGGTCTGTAAGGTATAGTGAGAGATGTTGAAGCCACAGCAGCATCTGAGGCTGACACTGACTCTCTCACTATACCCTGAGTCAGCTGGCACTTGCGCTGGTCCAAGACTTCACCATTAATAGCCGCCTTTCCAGGGCAGACTAGCTCCAACCTGTACTCAATGCCACCTGGTCTTTCATGGTGACACAAAGTCCAAACCGAGTCAGGGTACTAGTAAGAGGATAAACTGACTAAATAACAAAAGATAACTAGGCTCTGCACATGAACATAAATTAGAGTATGCAATCTTGCAAACAGGAAACTGAACACAGGATTTGTGGCACTTAACACTGTAATGCTAATCCGTCGCAATAAACAAAAAAACAATAACCAAGGTATTTACAATCTAACCACCTAAGCGACACCATTGCCAGGCTAGATTAATGCCTCTGGCATCTGCCGGGATACAAACAAACAAGAAACATACACAAGACAAGTCGGCATACGATTAGGCCTGCACCCTAATTGTCTCCATAAATCTGTCTCAGGACAAGAGCTATGGCTCCAGCTGGCACTGTGAGAATACCAACGACAGATATAAATTAATGGTCTGACTTCCACCAAAATGTGTGGGGAAGCCACTGGTACTCACAGAAGCTGAACACTGACCAGATACAATGGTTCTCTGACACAGTCAGGATTTTAGATTGGAGACAATGGTTCTCTGACACAGGCAGGATCTCACAGACTCGAGGCAATGGTTCTCTGACACAGGTTGAAATACTCTGAACTCTGGAGTAATCTCAAACAGGAATTTGCCAGGACTCTGAGAATATCTGGGAACATAGAAATCACCAGGAGCAAGTAAAAAAATACTAAGAGTATAAAAGGAATATACTAAGAGTATCACATGAATATACTAAGAGTGTACAGTACATGGCAGGCACAGTACTCACAATACTTGTAATTTCAATAAGCCAACAGATAGCAATTCATATATCGGAGTTACCAGCCAACACCACCCTCAGTGGTTAAAAAATATACCTAAGGGCCAGGTGCAAAGGATACGAAGAAATTGCTCTAAAAAAGATGTATTTTTAGAACAGGTTAAAACCACTAAAAATAAGTTTATAAATAAAGGGTATAATGGTAAAAATATAGAGATACTTATAAATGAAATGGGGGAGATCCCACAAGATGATCTTTTAAAGTATAAAGATAAAAAACAAGAAAACCAACCTATTGTACCTTTTATAACTACATTCAACTCACAATATAAAACCATGGAGAAAATCATTGCCAAACATTGGCATATACTGAAAGCAGATCCTATTTTAAAAGAAATCATCCCCAATAAACCAAAATTTATTTATAGAAAATCTGGTAATATTAGAAACCGGTTGGTCAAAAGCGCAATGCCAAACAAGACTTCAGATCGTATAAAAACCAAAGGTTTCCATAGATGTGGCTCATGCCTGGTATGTAGAACCCACATAGGACAAGACACTAAGATTGTGAATTTTGAATCCAGTACAAATAAAAAAAGCTTTCCCATAAGGGATTTCATGACATGTAATAGTAACAACTGTGTTTACCTTATCGAATGTCAGTGCAACCTTCAATACATAGGCCGCACCTCAAGGAAATTAAGAGAAAGATGGGGCGAGCATATACGAAATATTAAAAAAGGCTTTCTCAACCACAGTGTTTCGAAACATTTTAAAGAGAAGCACAATTGCTCAGTGGATGGTATAAAATATATGATGGGGATTAAAAAGATTGAGGGCAATTGGAGAATAAAAGGAACTGAAAGTTTTTTAGCAAAAAATGAGATGAGATTAATTTATGAGGTTGAAACCCTTGAACCATCAGGATTGAATAGTGACTTCGAAATTAAGTGGTTTTTATAATTTAATAATTTAATATTTTAACATTTAAAACATTTAAAATGTACTATATATTATTAATCTGATTTTATATTTATTCCCCGGTTTTAGAAATTATTTGTCATATAAATATATTTATTATAAGGCTACCATCTAATCAGGAAGCCGATGCGGTACATGACACGCATATGCGTGTCATACATATTAGTTGATCCAGGTTTATTGTGCATTAAGATATCTGGAAATTAAGCCTCCGTTCTGGGGGGCATCTTGCAAAAACAACACTAGACACTTCCGGAGTTTGACACGCAGATGCGTGCCATAGCAGAACAGTGAGTAGGAAGTGACGTACTTCCGGGTACGGAGGTACCGTGCCGGAAGCTGTTTTTATAACACATATCTGGCACAATGACACGCAGATGCGTGTCAGACCATCGGGGGAACAAATGGAAGATGCGTTTCCTACTACGGAGTAAACTGTGCCGGTACGCACATCCATATTGTGGTGATCATCCTATCGTTATGATATTAACATGGGGAGTGTATTCACTATTAATAGGCTCATGTATATTGAAAATGGTAAACACTCGAAACTTACGAGTGTATTTACTTCTGGGTATGACTACTTCCGGTTTATAAACGTTATTGGATGAAAACAGTTTTTAGTTTTAGAATTGCGATATAAATTTACTAGGACTAATGATATGTATAGTAGATGTATGTTTTGGTGTATCTCTCTGTATATTTTGATTTTTTGTATTGTTGTTATCAACCTCCCATGAGAACTTGCAAGAGGGAGGAGTGATAAGCATGCTGGGTATATAAACCCTAACACACAGCATTCACTACACACCCTGAGGAAGGCTTATCTATAAGCAGAAACGCGTTGGTGGGGACCAACTGGACATTGTTACCGTGAACCTGGACTTTTCATGGCTGTTACATCTTTTGTTTCCATATCGGGAGGGCAGATCTTTTGTAGAGACCCGGGATCTCTCCAGGACATACTCTCCTCCTTGTTTATGTGACACGAATAGCCTTGATTATAAGGCCAGACACGGTACTACGCCAGTTGGCATTTTATATTTGTTGTTTTTATTAATAAATGTTTGCATATTTACACTATGTGGAGCATTTAATTCTTGATTCGAGGTACACCTGAGTTTTTGAAGATATCGTTTGATTGATCGAATTACGGACACCTGATCTATACGCGAGATATCTTGTGGCCTAAGTGAAGGCTCCTTTATGGTACGGTTTTATTGCTACAGAAAAAGAGGAAATATCATATGCATTTTTGTCAGATGGTTTACACTATGAGGAGTGTATTTTTCCTGTGTTTTCTTTGAGGTATACAAAGAGTTATCCGAGGAAAAAAAGGAAAAAGAAAGAAAAGGAACATTCACATCATACCTATACCCCAAGTGGGAGCGCCTTATCCGATTGATTGTTTTTTTGTACAGTACTCACCCATCCATGTCCGCTGTCGGCTGGCATGCATCCAGGCTAGGCGGACGGTGGCAGAACGTGTCGGCCATGTAAAGTGGTGAAAAGAGGCCAAACACAGAGTCTGTCTATGCTTGGCGGTGCTGTAAGGCCAGCACCTCCATCTTGGTTCAGGACTACAGAGCGATTGGGCCAGGCTAGATGTCTTTCCTGTTCCCTGCCCAGACAGCCAATGGTAGCCGCCCTTTATGTATATAGGGGATCTGCCAAGGCTAATCAGGGTCAGTGCAAAAAGTCTTCTGAGCTGTGCAGATCATTTGGAAAGGCTCCTGGTTATTCCTAGTGCCTGCTGCTTGCTCTAACCCAAACTGTCAGTTTTTCTTTGCTGGCCTCTGACCTCATCGCAGTCTCTCAGTCTGGTCTGGTCCCTCCTTCTGCTCCAGTCCTACTGGTACCCTTTGGAATACCTCAGTGCCCTCCAGTTTCGGTTCCAGGTCCAGCTACAGTCTACCATTTGGGACTCCGATAAATAAGTATATAACCTCATTTGTCCTCTTCATAACTATTACGTGAGATTATTTGTATTCAATTTTCATTTTAATGTGACAGTCACTTGCTGCTTTATATATATATATATATATATATATATATATATACTGTGTTTTCATTTTTAATATACAATTAAAACTACCAATTTTATTGTTGTACTATCCAATTTATTCTATAATTGGATTAACCTTTAGCGCTTCACCACACCTTTTGTTTGTTTTTACCATAGTAATTTAGCGCTTTCTCATTTGGATCCAATCGTCTTGTCATTAAATCCATTTCTCTTTACAGATACTACCTCCAGACTCTTTTTTATGCATCACAGAATCAGCTCCAGTCTTCAGAGCAGCTCCACACATATCCTCACTACCCATACCCCAAGTTTTTATGCAAGGACTTTTGCTTTATTGGCGTTGATCATTGACTTTCCTCAAATAAATATTTGAGTCCAGCCAGGGGCGGATTGGCCCACCGGGAAACCGGGCCGTTTCCCGGTGGGCCGTCACATTTTAAAGCAGAAGTGGCCGCCCACACGCCCTATCTGGGCCGCGGCCGCTGAACTGCTATCTCCGAGCTGGCCGCGGCCGCAGCACTATTCCCTAATTGAAGATGGCCGCGGCCAGCCTCGGCTGCTCCCTGAGTTAAAATGGCCGCGGGAGGGCTGGTGCGCATGCGCGAGCGCACACAGCTGCTCCCGCGGTCTGTAGGATGTAGGGAAGTGCGGCCGCAGTTGTTCCAGAAGTGAAGATGGCCGCGGGAGGGCTGGCCGCGGTCTGGATGAAGTACGGGCGGAAGCGCTGCCTGGCCACTTGATGCTCCCCAGCAGCAGCAGGAGGCGGGTAAAGTGCCATCATAATAATAAATAATACAGCTTACCTCATTCTAAATATATATCTATCTATATATATATATATATATATATATATAGATCTCACAAGAAATGGGGGGTTGTGACCTTTTCTGCGCTAAGAGGTTAGCTGCACCTCTAACTAACTCGCTGTTAATAGAGGTAGAGGATAGGCATAGAAAAAGAAAGAATAGAGGTGCGCTGGTGTAGGTTTCACCTTAATTTCATACACAATGGTAGAATAAAAATAATTTATTTTATACAATAATATAAAAACAGTAGATTCTCACATAAATGTTCATATCAAATAGATACCATTTCTAACAAGTATGTTTTCCTGATAGACCCTACGCGTTTCGTCCCGGAGGGACTTCTTCAGGGGTAACAGGGTATCTAGAATGGTGAAACATTGCCGTTTATTAATACTGAAATAAATTACATTAAAAACAATATTTTTTTAAAAAACAATATTTAAAAAAAAAACAATATTTTAAAAACGGAAATCTGTGCAGATGTGCATATATTCAATGAGGAGGAAACCAGGTTGGTGGTGGAAGATGGGGATGAGGATGAGAGGGAAACAAAATAGATTCAAAGAGATGGTTCGTCTAGGTGTAGGTAGAGATCTCTTCCCTTAATTTTATGGGTTTTTGGTATACATACCGATCTGAATTGTGTTCACTCTTGGTGGATGGATGGACCGATAGAAGTCCGCCCCTTTGAATGGGGTATTGGCTACCTGAATGTCTAAAATAATTAATTAATTAATTAAGATTACTGAGAATACTTATAACATGTTTATTAGGGAATTAAATCTCCTATATTGACAAGGTATGTGAAGCAGTTAAACTGTGTACATACCCTCAGCTTGGGGAGGTGAGTAAAACGGGTCCAACTGATATCTTCCATATATCTATTGAAGATATCAGTTGGACCCGTTTTACTCACCTCCCCAAGCTGAGGGTATGTACACAGTTTAACTGCTTCACATACCTTGTCAATATAGGAGATTTAATTCCCTAATAAACATGTTATAAGTATTCTCAGTAATCTTAATTAATTAATTATTTTAGACATTCAGGTAGCCAATACCCCATTCAAAGGGGCGGACTTCTATCGGTCCATCCATCCACCAAGAGTGAACACAATTCAGATCGGTATGTATACCAAAAACCCATAAAATTAAGGGAAGAGATCTCTACCTACACCTAGACGAACCATCTCTTTGAATCTATTTTGTTTCCCTCTCATCCTCATCCCCATCTTCCACCACCAACCTGGTTTCCTCCTCATTGAATATATGCACATCTGCACAGATTTCCGTTTTTAAAATATTGTTTTTTTTAAAAATATTGTTTTTAATGTAATTTATTTCAGTATTAATAAACGGCAATGTTTCACCATTCTAGATACCCTGTTACCCCTGAAGAAGTCCCTCCGGGACGAAACGCGTAGGGTCTATCAGGAAAACATACTTGTTAGAAATGGTATCTATTTGATATGAACATTTATGTGAGAATCTACTGTTTTTATATTATTGTATAAAATAAATTATTTTTATTCTACCATTGTGTATGAAATTAAGGTGAAACCTACACCAGCGCACCTCTATTCTTTCTTTTTCTATATATATAGATCTATATATATAAATATATATATATATATATATATATATATATATATATATATATATTAGATATTTCCATTCCCATGTTTCTTGTAAACTCCCCTGGCCTCCCTCCTACCTCTTAGGTGCATGTTCGCATGCCCCCGTTCCTGACTTGGTCTCCCTCCTAAGCTGTTGTTCTAATGTTATGTCCTGACTTCGTGTTTATATCTGCCCTGTCCGTTCTGTGCACTTTGTTCCCACATCATCATCTCACCCTCTGCATCTTTCACCTCCACCCTCAGCTATTCCCCCCCCCCTCCTCCCTCCATCTGCAATTGCACCCATCACACCACCCACCATGCACATTCAGGTTCTCATGTCCATGCACTAGGTTCCAGTGTGTCCCTTACCTGACACGTTCCCTCGGTCCCCCCCCCCCACTGCTTACACACAGCGGACACTGTCTCTATGTCACTAGCATTGAGACGGAGTTAGCATTCCTCATGACATTCCACCTCTGCTCCCACATTCGCTCTATCTACTGACATCTGTTCCACTGATACCCGCTCCCACACCCACCCACATCTTCCACACACTTTCTCCGCGCACACATCTTTTACACCCACATTCCATGCGCATTCCATTTTCCCACGCAGTTGCTCTCTGCACGCTTCCACATCTCTAGTCGGCACCTTCCATGGCTCTCCGCTCCTCTCCCCTCGTCTCAGACCTGTTTCAGCACCCAAGTCAGTCACCCCATCCCCTATTCACATGCTGTTCTGCTCCTTTTCCCGCACCAGCGATCACGTTCTTATCACTCCCTTGGTTTGGCACTTTTCAGTTTTCTCAGTTACCTGTTTTCACACTTGCTGGGTGCACACTTATTATATCTTTTCCTTCCCCGCACTGTGCCAGCGGACAGTGGCAGTTTTTGCTTTTCTCATTTGTTTTAATTTATGAGACTCTGTATTTCTCTAGTTCTAATTTTGTGGGCATCTATATATATTTGGCTACATTGTGTACATGTGTTTATTGGCCAGCATATTTGACAGTTTCTGTGTGTATGTTTATTCACAGACACCAGGATGTCCCCGCGAGCTCTCATGCAAACATCACGAGCCGACAATGGACTTTCCATCCCTGGGCCTCTCCCGTTTTTGTCTGTCCTGCTCCCCCTTGGCTAGCCGCCGCCAGAGCGCACATTCACTGACACGGACGCCTTATTCAGAGTCTGTGGTTTCCATGGTGATCTCCTTTCCTTCACGCCCCCTGGCGACCCCGGGCTCCCCGACAAGTGGCATTGATGTAGTCATCTACTGCCCGCCGGGTGCCGTAGCTGGTGATGGCTGCACGAGGTGCTCCTGCCCTCACACTCCCCTATATATGTGAGTATCATTGCATCGATTGTCATGTCTTGATAAAGGGACACATGCCCGAAACGTTGATGCACTAGACTGCTGTCTTGCTCTTATCTACTTGTGTCACTGCCGCCGTGCAGCTGTTGCAAAATTGTCCAGAGTGCCTTCTGCTGCTTCTGATTTTTTTTATATTTTTTGGGTGATTTTTTTTTTCAGTTGGGAGACCCCCTGTCACCCCCCCTCCCCCTCCCTTCCGTCTCTATCTCCCCAGCCCCACAGGCTGCAGAATAGACGCTGTACGCATGCGCCTATTCTGCAGCCTGAGGGGCTGGGAACATAGCCAGCAGCTCAGAGAGCCACTAGCCAAGCCCCCACAGCTGCAAAAATTGGGTGTGGCCTCTGTGAAATAGACCACGCCCATACTGATAGGCCACGCCCCCAACATTGCTACATTGCAACATTGCTACCCCGCCTCCGTTAGGGCTGCTCCAAGATATTTCCCGGGCTGGTTTTAATTCCCAATCCGCCCCTGAGTCCAGCTGTTGTTTTCCATTTATGAAATCCTTCATTAAACCTGCTCATTTTAACCCTTCATCTTCTGATCCATCTGCAGTTCCTGAGCACCACACAATCCCATCAAATCCCTCAACCATGACAGTTTACACTGACCCAATGGAATCGAGTGGGAATCAGGGATTATCTGCGGACCTTTTGCAACGAATAATGAGTCGCTTAGAACAACTGGAGACATCCCAGTGACAAGTGGCTCAATACCTCCAAACATTAATACCTCCACAAACCCCTTCCACAGTTTCACATGCTCAACCACGAGTCTCTCAAGCTGCTTCTCTACCAGTCTCCACATCTGCTTTGACAGTTCCAGGTCACCTGCAGTTATTTATGCCAAATAAATACAACGGATCACCTAAGGCCTGTTGTGGGCTCCTTAACCAGTGCAACGCAGCTACTGAAATTCTGAGAACTTTACAAGGGGGACATCCGGTGGCCCAATATTTTGTACATTTCCAGACTTTAGCTTCTGAATTAAGATAGAATGAAGAGGCCTGAAAGATGAGCTCACTACTTGTGGTATGCCTTCCACCTTATAGCATATACAAACTGGGCAACTGTGAGATGAAAGCTGCTCAAAACAGCAAGTTTGAGTGACTTTTAGCTCAAAGCCTCCCTGTGTGTATGGCCTGGCAATGAGTGGTGAGAGCTGCTGCGAGTATTACCAGCAGATGAGCGGCTTTGAGGACTGCTTTGCATAATGCTGCGCAATGCAAAGCCATCCTCGCCCCGCTGATGGCACCAGGCATGGGGAAAGCCACTCAGTGAGTATGCACTGAGCGGCTTTCCCCCCAGTGATGATAGCGATCATTGCTGTCCATACACACTGGGTGTGGCTGTCCATATCGCCTAGTGTGTATGGACCTTAAGATGAGCTAATATCCCTGTGTAATAAAGTGGACCTATGATTTCAGAATTGTCAGCTGGAGAGAAATACAGCAGAGCATCTTAGATTCCGGCCTCCTCCCAGTCCAACTGCCATTCCTTGAATCTACTACCAGAAGAACCAATGCAAGTGTCCACCATATCCACCTCTCTCAGGAAGAGGAGACATGGACCATGGCGATGGTGAGAAGGGGACGCGCGCGCACGAGCGGCACGCGCGTCCCCTTCCGACGGCGCTTCCATCCGTTCCCCCGGGTCCCCGCCGGCTTGCCGGCGGTAACCCGGGGTCCCCGCCGCCTGCCCGCACCCCCCCTAACCCCCCCTAACCCTGTCCGTCTCCCTGAGGCGGAGACGGACAGGGTTTCTGTCGCGCTAGCGACGGAGACTGAGACGCGCCTGCGCGTGAGACGCACGCGCGTCTCAGTCTCCTCGCTGGCGAGGCTGCTGGCGGGTCGCCAGCGCGTACGTTCTGGCGACCCGCCAGCAAGGATGTAAAACATAACATACTGTAGTATCTGCCTCCCCCCATCATCTGAGAAATTACCTCTCCTAATAACTAAGGGAGAGGTAAGATTAGGAGTCCTGTTTTCTCCCAGTTTTCTCTTCCTGTAGAATCATTGGATCAACCTTTGTTTCTAAATGCAATCAATGGCAGACACATTCCTAATGCACAAATCTCTTTGCAAACTTTTCCCCTTGAACTTCAAATAGAGGAATTCTTAGAGTTTATCATTATTGCCCTAGCACTCTAAACAAAATCCTCACTGGCCCACCATGGAAATCAAGCCCTGGAGTACAGACTTTCTTCTTGCTTACCTCGAGTATTACCTGTTCAACAAACTCATCATCAAGACACTCCTCCTTCTCTGCCACCTCAATATATTTCTTATTTAGACATCTTCAGTGAAGGAGGTGCTGACATTCTTCCTCCTCACCGGCAATGGGACTGTTCCATCAAACTAATTCCCAGGAAGACTCCTCCCAGAGGACGAATCTATTCCCTGTCTCTTCCGAGACTGAGGCCATGACCAGTTACATCCAAGAAAACTTAAATAAGGGGTGCAATAGACCTTCAACATCTCTGATGTTGGGTTTTCTGAGTATGGGTCTCCACATAGGGCTAAATGACATTACTATAAAAAAAAAATCGGTATCCTCTTCCACTCATCTTTCACAAAGTTAAGGGTGCCACAGTGTTCACCAAATTCAATTTGCGTGGAGTCTATAATCTGATCCAAATCTGACATGGGGACGAGTGCAAGATGGCACTTAACACTTGTGACGGCCATTACGAATAATTGGTGATGCCGTTCGGGCTATGTAATTCGCCTGCTGTGTTTTAGCAGTTTGCTAATATCATCTTCAGAAACATGCTGTACACCTCTGTCATAGATTATCTGGACAATATCCTCATCTTCTAACCCAATCTTTAGGTTTATAGACAACCCGCAGTGGCGTAAAAATAGCACCGCAGCCCCCGCGCAGTGTACGTGCGGGCACCGGGGGGCTGCGGTGCTATTGTAATGCTCACCCTCCATGCCCCGCAGCTTTACCTGTCAGCGCTGCGGTGGTCCCGGCTCCCGTCCTGACTTCATTCTGAGACGGACCATCATAAAATATCCGCCCCCATATAGCAGACAGTTCTCTGAAACTGTCTGCTGTATGGGGGCGGACATTTTGTGATGGTCCGTTCTTCATATCAGAATGAAGCCAGGACGGGAGCCAGGACCACCGCAGAGCTGACAGGCATCCCAGCTCCCACCCGCACCGATCACATCCCGGCTCCCACCCACATCGCTGACAGCCGGACTCTGCTGAGTAAGTAAGTATATGGGTGGGGGGTGGTGAGTGGGCGGGCGGGGAGGGGGGGGGACCAGAAAACTTTGGCAGGGGGGCGCAATATTTGAAGTTACGCCACTGACAATCCGTAAGGGAGGTACTGTCCTGTCTCCCCCAGAATCAACTTTTTAGCAAGCTGGAACAGTGTGCATTCGAAGTCTCTTCATTTCCGTTTCTCGGGCACATCATATCCAGTACCAGTTTAGAGATGGACCCAGAAAAGTGAATAGCCATACAAGAATGGACTGCCCTCAGTACACTTAAGGGAATACAAATATTCCTGGGGTTCTCTAATTACTACCACCGGTACATCCGCAACTTCTCCTCCATAGCTGCCACTCTCACTCAGAAGGGGGCAGATCCTTCCCAATGGACTCCTGAAGCTACAATAGCTTTCCAGCTATCCACACACATTTGTCTCTGCGCCCATCCTTCTCCAGCTAGAAATCAACAAACCATTTTTTTCTTGAAGTTGATGCTTTTTCAGAAGGAGTAGGGGCGATTCTGTCACAAAGGGGAGAGGACCAGGAGCTCCATCCCTGTGCTTATTTTCCTGCCAAAAGAAATTATCTCATAGGGTAACAAGAACTATTAGCAGTCAAGCTAGCTTTGGAGGAATGGCAATACTTGCTGGAGGGAGCTCAACACAAGATTACAGTTTATTCTGATCATAAAAATATTTATTTCCTTTGTAATGTACAATGTCTTACTTACCGTCAGGCCCGGTGGGCATTGTTCTTTAAATAATTTGATTTCAAAATTAAATACCGACCGGGAACCCAGAATGGAAAAGCATATGCACTATATTGTTCTTTTGATTTCACCGTCAAAGAGAAACCTCAGACCCAACCCCTTTTCAATCCGGTAGTCTTTGCTCAAATAACCACCCATCCTACACCTCCTCCTGGTAAGACCTACATTTCAGTCAACTTACGAAAGAAACTACTGTTGTGATCTCATTCCTCTAGTTTTGATTGACACACTGGGGGTCAAAAGACCATGATGTTTCTCCAACGGTCCTACTGGTGGCCTTCAATGCAAACTGATGTAAACAATTTCATCTGTTCTTGTGTCAAATGTGCCAGACATCTCCTGCTGGAACCCTTTTGCTGCTTCCCATTACAACCGAACCATGGACACATCTGTCCATGGATTTCATCTCAGAGTTACCTCCATCAAAAGATCATACAGTTATATCTCCAAGATGGATAATTTCTTCCCATTAAAGTCTCTCCCATCAGAACCAGTACTTGCACAACTCTTTATTGTCACTATTTTTAAGCTTCATGGACTTCCCAAAGAAATTATTTGAGACCGAGGAGGACAATTTATTGCTAAGTCCTGGAAATCTTTATGTTAAGCTGTCCAGGTCAGGCTCAAGTTTTCTACCACATATCATCCACAATCGAATGTCCAAACTGAATGGGTCAACCAAGATCTAGAAGCAATCATACGCCTCTTTGTTTCCTCCTCACAGGACAATTGGCTAGATTTGTTACCCTGGGCCGAGTATGTACTCACAACTTATATCACTCGTCTTCTGGTACTACCCCATTCTTCACAGTAAATACCCTTGTTCTCCTGACTTTTCAATTTTACCGTTGATTACTTTTCTGCAATACTATTGTACTGGTATTTAATACTAAGTGTTGTGATTTAGTAGCAGTTTCTCCAACCAGGTAAAAATGAGGGGGAACAAGGTTGAGAATCTCCACCAGTGTGCATCTTGTAAGATGTATTCGCTGATGTACATTGGGATCAAAGGCAAATATGTCTGTACCAGATGCAAGCAGGTTATTCCTCTGAAAGCCAAGGTCAAGGATATAGAGCATCAAATTGCAACACTGAGGGAGATATCTAACCTTGAGCAGAGTTTGCAGCTTATCATTGCTGCATTGGGGGAACAGGGGGCTCAGGGGGGTCAGAGGTTGAGTCAAGCGAGGAAGAGAGGATAGGTAGCTGGGGAACAGTTAGGGGGTCTATGAGGAATAGAAAATGGAGGAAGCAACAGGCAAGCTCTGAATAACTAACCCTAGTAGATATGCCTGAATGGACAAAGAAACTAAGTTTGGGAGTGAGGAGCTGGCAGGGAAGGGTTACTCTGGCAACCAGAGGAGTACACCCTCTGGCATGGAGGGTAATTCAGAGAGGAAGGGCCCAAGGCAGATGGTGTTAGGGGATTCAATTATTAGGAAAGTTGATAGGGCAATCTGTTGTCAAGACCACAATAGGCGTACAGTTTGATGTCTCCCAGGTGCTCGGGTACGTCATATCGCAGACCGGGTGGACAGATTATTGTAAGGAGCTGGGGAAGACCCAGTGGTCTTGGTGCATGTTAGCACCAATGACCAAGTCAGTGGTAGATAGGATGTCCTCAAAAAAGACTTTAGGGATCTAGGCAATAAACTTAAGCCAAGGACATCTAAGTTAATTATCTCAGAAATATTGCCTGTGCCATGAGCCAGGAGATAGAGGGATATAGGGAGGTTAATGTGTGGCTCAATGATTGGTGCAGGAGGGAGGGATTTGAGTTCCTAGAAAACTAGGTGGACTTCTTGGTCAGTTGTCATCTCTTTTGCCGCGACTGACTGCACCTGAACAAGCAGGGGGCAGGGGTGCTTGGGGGTAGAATGGTGGGAAGGCTTGAGGAGATTTTAAAATAGGCGGTTTGGGGGAGGGTAAAGAAAGAAACCTTAAACCAATAAATGAGTGTAGAATAGTTGGAAAAGACAGCTACATTGTAGAGGAAGCAAGGTGAAGGGAGGAAAGGGGACCAATGTATACAAAAAGTGTATGAGAGACACACAGGCAAGTACAAATGTTATCCATGATACTGATTTATCATTTCAGGAACCTTCTGCCACTGTAACAGGTAACATTACAAGGGCAAAGAAAAAATGAGATCTGAGTACTAGGATTTTAACTGGTAAAATTGGGGTATCTAGAGACCCTAGTTTTGGAGGAAGATTTTAATCTCATAAGTATTACCAAAACTTGGTGGGATGAATCATATGAGTGGGAGGCTAACATAGAAGGTTATAGTCTGTTTAGAAAAAAACAGATTAGGTAGAAGGGGAGGGAGGGTGTTTATATATTAAACCATCCTTAAAACCATACATAAGGGAAGGCATTTACAAGAGCACAATGGAGTCAGTATGGGTAGAAATCCCAGGTAATATTAAAGGGGCTAAAAAACGTATAGTAGGAACATGTTATAAACCACCCAACATAAATGTGGAGGGGGAAAATAATCTCTTTCTACAGGAAGGAAAAGCAGCCATCTTAGGGGACATTATTATTATGGGTGACTTTAACTACCCAGAAATAAATTGTAAAGATAGGTCAAGTACTGTAGTACCCCTAAGGGAAATATTTTATTGGATGCCCTAAGTGACCACTATTTGTATCAATCTATTGAAAGTCCAACCAGAAATAACAATATTCTGGATATGGTTTTCTTTCTGGTAGTGCTGCGCTTTGCTCCTTGGGGTTTGTGTGTGTGTAAATGAATGGATGATTGCTGAGTGGTTTATGCAATGCGTTTTATTTAAACAAGGTGCAGGTTTATACAAGGTGCATACAATGTGAATACAAAGTATCGGTAACCCTGTTACATAACGTGCAGTTTGTAATTATATAATAAAAAAGGGGGGGGGTTCAATACAATAATGCGTTATTAATGCGAGAGTGGCAGTGGTGACCGTTGTTTTATGTCACCTGATGGTGGGACAGGTAGCGGCGTCCCGCTTGCCTGTTTCCTGGGTATCCTCGATATCCTTAAATCGGTGGTGGTAAGTGGCAAAAAAGTTCCTGAGTTCTTGGGTGCTCAGGTGTGCCTTATTCAGTGGGGGTATGGTTGTGGTGGGGGTACAGCCAGAGGGAAGCCGGCGATGTTCTTAGGTCTCCTTGTGTGTTTTCCTGACAAGTGTTCTCTGGTTGGCGCTTGCAGGAGATAGGAGCGTCCGGGCAGGGAGGTTCGTTATGGCCGGTCTGGACTCACCGTGTGTCGCTTCCCCGCGGGTGGGTCTCCCCGTTGAAGGCTGGATTGTGTCCTGCCTTCCCCGGTGTAACTCGCCGTGGGTACCGCTGACGTGGTGTGTCTGGCGGGGGTCGCGGGCGGGTGATGCTTTTGATCGCAGCCCGCCGCCCGTAGTTTCCCGCCGACGGACCTGTCAATACTCACCTTCCCTGGATCCGTCTTCTGGGTCGGCATGTGTGGCTTGCTTCGTGCCGGACCGGCGGGTTTCCTGGCACCTGGCTTGTCTGTGCTGTACGCTGCGATGTTCCTTCTGCTGTGCCGGTGGGATTGCACAGTGCAGTTGCGCGGGGGTCTGTGATGACGGATGGCGGAGGTGATGGGGATATCGGGGATGCCTCTCCTGGTTGCTGTCAATCTCGTGGGTGCTTGTCGCTGTGTGTGCTCCAACGCGTTTCGGCCTACTGGCCTTCTTCTTGGGAGAAGAAGAAGGCCAGTAGGCCGAAACGCGTTGGAGCACACACAGCGACAAGCACCCACGAGATTGACAGCAACCAGGAGAGGCATCCCCGATATCCCCATCACCTCCGCCATCCGTCATCACAGACCCCCGCGCAACTGCACTGTGCAATCCCACCGGCACAGCAGAAGGAACATCGCAGCGTACAGCACAGACAAGCCAGGTGCCAGGAAACCCGCCGGTCCGGCACGAAGCAAGCCACACACGCTGACCCAGAAGACGGATCCAGGGAAGGTGAGTATTGACAGGTCCGTCGGCGGGAAACTACGGGCGGCGGGCTGCGATCAAAAGCATCACCCGCCCGCGACCCCCGCCAGACACACCACGTCAGCGGTACCCACGGCGAGTTACACCGGGGAAGGCAGGACACAATCCAGCCTTCAACGGGGAGACCCACCCGCGGGGAAGCGACACACGGTGAGTCCAGACCGGCCATAACGAACCTCCCTGCCCGGACGCTCCTATCTCCTGCAAGCGCCAACCAGAGAACACTTGTCAGGAAAACACACAAGGAGACCTAAGAACATCGCCGGCTTCCCTCTGGCTGTACCCCCACCACAACCATACCCCCACTGAATAAGGCACACCTGAGCACCCAAGAACTCAGGAACTTTTTTGCCACTTACCACCACCGATTTAAGGATATCGAGGATACCCAGGAAACAGGCAAGCGGGACGCCGCTACCTGTCCCACCATCAGGTGACATAAAACAACGGTCACCACTGCCACTCTCGCATTAATAACGCATTATTGTATTGAACCCCCCCCCTTTTTTATTATATAATTACAAACTGCACGTTATGTAACAGGGTTACCGATACTTTGTATTCACATTGTATGCACCTTGTATAAACCTGCACCTTGTTTAAATAAAACGCATTGCATAAACCACTCAGCAATCATCCATTCATTTACACACACACAAACCCCAAGGAGCAAAGCGCAGCACTACCAGAAAGAAAACCATTTGCCAAAACTATCCGGATCGGTCACCGGACAAGTGCAGCAGCTAGCACCGCGCCACCCCAGTGCGCAGGACCCACCCTAAGAAAACAATATTCTGGATATGTTTATAAGCAACAATGGGGAAATTCTTACTAACATAACAATAAGGGAGAGATTGAGGATCAATGATCACAATATGATCACATTTGATTTAAATTTTTACAAAGATAATTATATTGGAGCAACTAGGTCCTTAAATTTCATAAAAGCAAACTTTGGTAAGTTTGAGAAGTCCTTAAAGTATAAAAACTGGAAGGAATTATTTAGAGGTATGGATACCACTAAAAGATGGCAAACTTTAAAAAAAATACTGCTGGAGGGCACTAATAAATTTATACCTATTGTAAATGAAAGAACAAATGTCAAAAGGAAACCTATGTGGCTTAACAGCAAAGTCAAATTTGAAATAGTTAAAAAAGGAGGGAATTCAAAGCGTTTAAACAAGATGGGACAGTCACACCCAAATCATTTGTCGCATATAAAGAATGTTCTAAGAAATGTAAAAATACAATGAAGATGGCTAAATTAGAGATTGACTGTAAAATAGCCACAGATAGCAAATCTAATCCCAAAAAGTTATACAGTTATATAATTGGAAAACTGTTAAAGAAGGAAAATATTGTCCCACTAAAAAATAAGCAGGGTACCCTGGTAATAGAAGTAAAAGAGATAGAATAATTATTCAAATAATTTTTTACTTTGGTATTAACAAGGGAAGAATCTTCAGAAGATCTCTCACATATTAAATGCTGGGCTCTCAATTGCTCCCAAACTGTATGTTTAAGTAAGGAAATAGTCAAAAATAGATTACAGAACCTAAATAGTAACAAATCTCATGGCCCGGACGCAATACACCTTAGGATACTAAAATAATTGAGTTCTGTCATAGCACCAAAATTATATATGATATTTGAGGAATCAATAAACTCGGGGATGGTACCAAGGGACTGGCGCATAGCTACCATAGTACTTATATGGAAGAAAGGTAGCAAAACTAACCCTGGAAATTATAGTCCGGTCAGCCTTACATCCATTGTGGGGAAAATATTAGAAGAAATAAGAAGAGATACTATCCAAAATGTATTAGAACAGGAGAAAGTGATAAGTACCATTTCAACTACAGCTCTCTTACTCACCTACCATCTATACCTGCATCTCTTCTCACTCACTTCCCTATATCTCAGCTGTACTGTGTACTAAGGTTTGTGCTGTTAATTATGTTCTGTTTTTAATCTTCTGTCACTGTTATGTCTAGTTCTGTTTACCCTGTACTGTTCTTATGTGTTCTATATGTACGGTGTTGCGTACCACTTGTGGCACCTTATAAATAAAATATAATAATAATAAGTAAGGCTCAGCATAGGTTCATCAAAAATAAATCATTTCAGACTAATTTAATTTGCTTTTATGATGAAGTCAGTAGGGTGCTGGACTTAGGGAATCTGTTGATGTCATACTGCTTGATTTCGCTAAAGCTTTTGACACAGTGCCTCATAACAGGTTACTAATGATACTAGGTAATTTAGGGCTAGGAGACAAACTTTGTAATTGGATTAAAAACTGGTTGCACAATTGGGGACAGAGAGTGGTGGTAAATGGTATACATTCCAGCTGGGGTAAGGTCCAAAGTAGCAGTACCTTGTTTAGTATATTCATTAATGATTTTGGAAGTGACATGGTGAGTAAAATTGAAATATTTGCAGATGACACAAAATTGAGTAAGGAAATTTACTCAGGAGAGGATGTGGAAACACTACAAAATGACTTAAATAGACTGGAAATATGGGCGGAGAGGTAGAAAATGTAGTTTAACGTTGATAAATGTAAGGTTATTCATTTTGGGGACAAAAATTAACAAGATACTTATAGGTTAAATGGAGTTATTATAGGGAATTCTGCTGTAGAGTAGAGGGGTCATCATAGATGATACATTGGGTAGTAGTGCACACTGCTCAAGTGCAGCAGCAAAAGCAAACCGGACACTGGCATGCATTAAAAGGGGAATTGATTCAAGGGATGCCAATGTGATAGTTCCTCTTTACAAGACATTGGTGAGACCATACTTGGAATATTGTGTTCAGTTCTGGGCACTGCACCTTAAAAAGGACATAAATGAATTGGAATAGGTACAGAGAAGGGCACCTAAGCTAGTAAAAGGTCTCGAATCACTAGAATACCAAGATAGGTTAACCAAGCTGAATATGTTTTCATTGGAGAAATTGAAGTTGAGAGGTGATATGATTAGTATGTTCAATACAGGATTGGGAATCATATGGAACTCTAACATTATTTGTTAACTAACAGGCCTATACTTAGGACATGCCAGCATGTACTGAGGCACGAGGAAAATAAATTCCGTACTGAATAAAAAATAAGATTATTCACTATTAGAGCAGTAACATTCTGGAACTCATAGTTGGTGGGGGTGATTATAACTACTGTTAATGAATTTAAATCAAAACTGTATACATTTTTGGCCACTAACGGAATCCTATAGGTATGACTTAGGCAAGTCAGTAGTTACACATTAAATAGGTTGAACTCGATGGACCAATGTCTTTTTTTAGCCTTAAATACTGACATTATAAATCTTTATTCAAAATTTTTTCAATACACAGTGCATCATTTTCTTTTGTATAACGTATAGCTTCTTATTTTTTACATATTCTAAGCCATTTTCAAAAACATATAATTATATTAACCCCTTCCCGACATTTGACGTACATTTACGTCATGGTCGGGATGTACTTCCCGACGCATGGCATAAATGTACGTCATGACTTTAAAGTGTCACCGCGTCTATAGACGCGGTGACAGAGGGACGATGGCTGCTGTCCCTGACAGCAGACATCTTCCCTCGTGGCCCAGGGGGGGCAGCGATGCCCCCCCCATCGGCGATCGCTGCGATTGGCTGTTCAAATATGAACAGCCAATTGCAGCGTTTTCTGTGTTCTGTGTATAATTTTGTCTCTGCTGCCGCCTAGTGTCCAAAAAAATTAAAAGGAGGTTGAAATAATGATGGTAAAATAAAGTAGACATAAGGTCTTTGTTAGTTATTAACTATTTTGAGTGGTATGATTATTTGTCTCACAAGCAGAAAATTTAACATTTTGCAAATTGCAAAATGTTCAATTTTTTTACGACATTTTGGTATTTTTCACAAAAAAAAAACAGACTGTATCGACCAAAATTTACCACTAACTTAAAGTACAATGTGTCACGAGAAAACAATCTCAAAATCACTGGGATAAGTAAAAGCAATAAAAAGTTATCCCCACATAAAGTGATACATGTCAGATTTGAAAAAAAGGGCTCTGTCAGGAAGGCAAAAACAGGCTGCGGCGGTAAGGGGTTAAGGAAACAAAAGCCAGTAATACAACAACCAAGACAAGACATTACATTACAATAAATAATAAATAATAATAAATAGGGAAAAGGGGTTGGGTGTTTAATTATCGTTATCTATTAGATCGTCTTTCAGTAATTTTTATATTTAATCTTAATTTTGTTATCTACTCCACCTTACTTTGTTTACCTATTATATTAATGGCAAATTATGAAAAGCTAACCATGGGTCCCAAATTGCCTTGAAGGGTGATGGGTTCTCCTCTACAATGCTAGAGAGGTATTCCATATGATATAGATCCCAAATCACTTCTTTTATTGCGATTTTGGATGGGCTGGACTCCAGTTTCCAGTGAGCTGCTATTTTTATTTTAACCGCACTGGTCATAAACCAGATAAGTTTTTGTGCTGCTTTTGTGATCCCTGGTATATTCTTTGGGAGTATCATGAACTCGGGTTGAAATGGTATTTTAGCACCTGTAACATGTTGTATTAGGCTGTGAGTATACTTCCAGATCTCTAAAATTCGTGGACACTCCCAAAAAATATGTATCAGCGTGCCGCTTCCTCCACATTTCCGCCAGCAAAGATCTGTCGCGTCGGGATATATACGTGCTAATCTGCTGGGTGTCAGGTACCAACGTGAATATATTTTATAAGCGTTCTCTCTATAACGTATTGCTGGGGATAACGAGATCAAATTCTCTTTAATCCTGTCCCATGTCTCTGTCTCTAATTGCTTCCCAAGATCCGCTTCCCACGCTAATTCATGTGGCGAGCGGGTCTTTTTTCCATAATTTAATAGTAACTGGTAGATTAATGAGATGTAACCCCTAGCGTTAGCTCTCTTCTGACACAAACTTTCCACTTTAGTTTTAGCCCTTTCTTTGTTTACTGTTCGAGTTGATAAATATAAGCTTCGAATCTGTAAGTACTGGTAAAAGCAATTGTTTGGTATATCATATTTTGCTTGGAGATCTGTAAATAATAAGAAGTTTCCACCAAACTCTAGATCATTAGTAAATAATACATTTGTTTTTACCCAGTACTTCTCAAATTGTCTGTCTCTGCTGGACCTAAATTGTGGATTATCCCAAATGGGAGTCAGGATCGGGGGGGAGGAGATCAATTTATATCCTTTACATACTTTATCCCACAAAGCCACTGTAAATGCAATTGTTGGGAAAGATCCTATATTTTTAGGTCTTTGATTTTTTGGTATCCATAACAAGGTTGATACGGAATGAAGATGTAAACCTTCTGATTCCAGCTGAACCCATCTATGGTTTACTGTATTTGCATGCCAGAGTACTGCTTGCACTATATGTGCCGCATAGTAGTAAAACTTCAAATTCGGTACCCCCAGTCCTCCTTCCTTTGTCCCATTTTGTAAAGTTTTCAACCTAACTCTTGATCTCTTTCCTGACCATAAGAACCTTAAAAATAGGTTATGTAAATTTTTGAAAATAATTGCCGGAATCGAAATGATTGAAATAAGTACAAGAATCTGGGCAGCACATTCATTTTCAGGGCATTTGCTCTGCCTGTCCATGATATATGCTGCCCAGACCAGCTCGTTAAGTCATTTGTTATTTCATTTATCAATTTGGGATAGTTTGCCTCATATAGAAGATGATATTTATTTGTTATATTAATTCCTAGATAGCTCAGTTGCCTTTTTTTCCAATTGAATGAAAAATCAGATGAGATGGTCTCCCTCATTTCAGCAGACATATGAAAGTCCAAAACTTCAGTTTTTTCCGTATTAATCTTGAAGTTTGAAATCATACTGAAATCATGTATTATCTCCAATAATTTTGTTAAGGATGACATCGGATCAGATATTGTGAGGAGTATATCATCCGCATACAATGCGGTTTTGTAAACCATATTCCCTATTTTTATTCCCCCAATCTCATGCTCGTTTCTAATTTTCGCTGCTAAAGGTTAGTATTTAAGGCTAAAGTTTTAGCCTTAAATACTATGTTACTATGTTACTATTTTACTATGTAATGTGACTCGGACACAACAGTAGGCTGCTCTGGTTAATCTGATCTCCAACACTTTTACATCATTGCGTTACTGAGTTTCTGAATCTGCAAGTTCAAGATACCGAAGTCACGTCTTTCATTCCAAGTTCTATTTTGCGCTGAATACACACTCATGAGTAAATTTACTAAAGTGCAGGTTTACAGAGGCAGAAAGTTTGTCCACAGCAACCAATGAGTTTCTCGCTAGCATTTTATAGAAGGTGCTAAAATGGATCAGCTCACTTAACCCAGGTGTCTCATGCTGTGTGGCATACCGAAGCTATATGTATGAGGACACATTTATACCATTTTGCATAAGAAGAGGGATTTTTTCTTGCAAGTTGGCACTCTCTAGAGGGAGAATAAATAGTTTTTTTGCTTCCAACAGCTGTACACCCAATTGATTTGGGCTTCCCATGGATATGATTACGAACTGCTTCCATTGACTTGAGTAAACTCCACTTCACTAATGGCAAACTCCCTGGCATAAGCAGTACAGGTTTGGTATCCCTTATCCGGATATAGCACCCCCTAGCATTGTGTGGCTTTGATCACTATCCCCTGCTGTTTGTGTTTCCTGTTTGGCAGCTTTACCAGGTTCAAATATCTTACAATGATTATGCTGTCTGCTATAGCCTAGATTTATTGAGTGCCAAGCTGCTGATGAGCCTGTAAACTTCAATACTCCAGGGTATTTCTGCTGTGAGGCAGAAATAATTGTTAAACTGCCATCCCTGATGCATTTCACACTTCTGAAAGTTGCAATTTAAAACCAGTTTATTCAGTTCTAAGTTCTCTCTTTTTTATGTTATAAAACTTTTGACATTTGGTAGTTGCTGTCCTAGCTCGAGTGCTTTTTCTGTAGTGCCTTAGGGTAAACTGACCATGCAGGACCCATTCTGGGCCCCTTGAGAGTAACCAGGTTTGCATACAATTCCGAATTAGACTCAGTATTCCACTATGTGGAATGGAGAAGCAAATCTAGAAGATGGCATTGTTGGAGCATCGCAACATGTCTTAGCAAAATTTGATTTGCATTAAATATTCATGCAAATTAGGTCACTGTCAATTGAGCTTTTATTAAATTTTACACTAAAGTGCACATGAATATTTTTATTGCAATGAACAAAGTACGCTAAATAATTCCCTTTCATATTACAAGCGTGATTCAAAAATGAAATATCCAATCATTGTACTGTACAGTATGTTTTAGAATGATAGTTCTTTTAATGGAAGAAAAAAGCCTTGGAGGCAGACTTATATATCACAGTGTGACCTGTGATTACGTCAGTTGAAACTGGCATTATTATCACAGGGCTCACTGCTCATTTACATTTTTCCTTTTAGTAAAATTGGGCAGATTGCATTTCCCATTATAATTATCCCGTTCGCACCTATTAGTGCAGCTGGCGGGCATTGGGTGGTGGTGACGGGCTGCGCCCATGAGAACTCCCAGCATTTCATAGGAACCTATCAGCAAGCATATCGAAAAGTATGTCAGGGGGTTGAGGCGGTAGCGGATCACATACTGAATGTGACTGATCAGACCTCATCAGTTCAGTGCGGTGTGTGTTTAGCATTAAGCTGAGATATTATGTTAGCCGCAGGCAGTGAGAATATGTGAATAGATATGTGTGTGCATCTGCATTGTTAGACCTGTAGAAACAGCCTGAAATGAGCAGACTAGAATGGCACACATTATTAATATTTACTGAACTCATAGAGTAAATGTGGTAGCCACATTGGCAATATTAATAGAGACCCATGTAGATGAGAGGGCACAAGGAACATTACTACCACACATCACTGGGTTGCCTGATTTCACCAGAACTTAGAAGCTAAGCAGTGATTGGCCGGGCCAGTACCTGTCTGGGGGACGATCAGGGAGTACTCGGTGTAGTAACTCACCTCAGACAGCAGAAGCACCATCAGTCTGGTTAGAGGAGCTCTTTCTATCCCTTCACCCATCTTTTGGGAACAAGTACCCATCATTGGGATATCAAACTACACTTTGGAGGACTGCCATATACAGTATGTTGGCAACATTTAGTCAAATCACTTTCTTATTGAGGTCTTATGATGACTGTTTTGTGTCATGCGTTATTGAACTAGACTCCTTTGATGATAACTCATATTTTAAAGTTGCATTACTAAGGAGTCTCTTATTATTCACCCTTAACTGTTATTTGATTATTATCACACCACTGTGACTGCAGTATTTTACCAATTATGTAATATACAGATGGAGTAGGTCCCATCCTTGCCGCCAGGCCGCCATGGCGGAGGTTCTGGCGCTCCGATATTCTTCTTGCGTCGGCGTCCGCCAAGGGGCGTGGGTGCACGCCATGCAATACAATCCGCCACCACTGGGTGGCTAATGCTCCATCAAGCTAGAGTCGGAGTGGTATACTGCAATGTGCCAATGGAAACCCGCCATTTTCCGTACGGAGCGCGCTTAAAGTATGAGACGCTCGTGCGCGATGAGCGGCTCATAGGAAATGAGACGCTCGTGCAAATGAGTCGCTCGTGAACATCGGAGCGCGCAAAAGGGCTGTGTAGAGTCATGATCCTATACAAGCATTTACCTTCACGTTCACGTAGCCGATGCTGAATATTTTGAACTGTTGGTACTGTGTATAATGTGTATGCAGCTGAAGTCAATCGCCTCCTCCATTTCCAGGGGTGTAGGGGGTCGACTTGACCTGAAATACAGTACAGTATATTACATCACATTACAGCGCTAATTCATTAAAGGACCGTATCGGACGCTGCCGGGACTCGGGTTTCGCCACTGGGGCTGCGGATGCCACAGATTATTATATCAGCACTCTACCGACCATACACATCACTGTGTTGCGTAGTGTAGTGGGTAGATGCGTGCGTCTTCATGCAGGAGACCCGTGTTCGACTACGGTGTCAATTTTTTCTTTTTTTTTCTTTTATTTGAATATTTTGTCGAGGGATATTTCATAAAACTAGACCATGAAATGTAACAGTTTTAACAAAACTATACAAATAAAACAGTTAATGTTTTACAGGTCTCCTCACAGAATCATACTGTAAGTGAAGTAATTAGCTCCACCTGTGGATCATTTATAATGTGTCAGTCAGTAACGAGTACACCTGTGCCCCAGCTACTGTAGGTGTTCATGAAGTGTTGGTACTGTAGAGTAAGAGGACTTGATTTGGCTACAGTACAGTACCATTGCACTATTGTCTCTTCCAGGGAGTAATGTGTATGCAGCTGAAGTCAACCGCCTCCTCCCCTCCCCCCCAGGGGTGGAGGGGGGTTGAACTGACCTGAAATACATTCCAGGACATTACACTACACCATCTCCTGCAGCGCTTATCCACGAAGGTGCGGGCCGTCTCAGACGCTGGTTTCACGAAGGGGCGGGCCATCTCAGATGCTGCCGGGACTCGGGTTTCGCCACTGGGGCTGCGGATGCTATGCTCGCCACGCTATCTAAAATCAACTCCATGCCAACGTGGACAGTGGGGGTATGAACTATCCACGTTGGCATGGAGTTAAGTTACTTTATTTTAGATAGTTTGGCGAGCGTACCCAACCCGGAAGTAGCACGGCGCCATGATGGCGCCGTGAAACTACACAAGAACAAAAAAAAGTTTTGGGACACATGATGAAAGTCATGTGTCGCACACAGCGTGTGTTACTAGGACGCCCGCTCCGCCATTTTTAGCCTACTGCACTGTATGCTGTACAATGGCGCAGCGCAGCAGAGAAGAGCCATACAGCACCCGGGAGCTTAGGCACCTGGTGCGCTGTAGAGACCTCACTCTCTCCAGCAACAGGGAGAAGCTGCGGGCGTATAGAAATGCCCGTAGGGCAATTCTGGCTGACACTGGCCGTGAGCGGTCTGTCCGCTCCCTAGAGCGCCGGTGGAGCGACCTGGTCAGGAGAGATCCTGACAGACTTCAGGCAATAAGGCGCTGTAAGTACAGTAATGTGAGGATACTGTACAGTGTACCAGAATAAAGTTTTAATAAAGTGGTGACTGCAGTACAAGTGTATACAGTAGTAACGCCAAGTGTACCCTTTAATTCCTGTGTTCACTCAAAGTTTACTGTACACAGTGTACAGTACCTGGTTGCCCGCCATGTGTATCCTACTGTATAATAATACAGTACTTGGTGTCCCACATACTGTAATACCATACCTCCCAACATGACCCTCACCAGCAGGGACACAATGCTCTGCTTCTGGACTTTCCTCTTAATTTAGGATTGCCATCACCTGTGGAGAAACACCTTTCTTATTAGTTAACCTGTTCAAAAACAGGTGATGGCAATCATACATTAAGAGGAAAGTCCATAAGCAGAGCATTTTGTCCCTCCTGGCATGGGTCATGTTGGGAGGTATGTAATACCGGTGGGGCCCACCATGTGTATCCTATAATTATACAGTACTTGGGGTCCCGGTTAATACCGGTGGGGCCCTCCATGTGTATCCTATAATAATACAGTACTTAGGGTCCCGGTTAATACCGGTGGGGCCCTCTATGTGTATCCTATAATAATACAGTACTTGGGGTCCCGGTTAATACCGGTGGGGCCCTCCATGTGTATCCTATAATAATACAGTACTTAGGGTCCCGGTTAATACCGGTGGGGCCCTCTATGTGTATCCTATAATAATACAGTACTTGGGGTCCCACAAAATACTGGTGTGTTTCCACCATGTGTATCCTATAATAATACAGTACTTGGGGTCCCACATAATACCGTTGTGTTTCCACCATGTGTATCCTATAATAATACAGTACTTGGTGTCCCACATAATACCGGTGGGGCCCACCATATGTATCCTATAATAATACGGCCACAATCGGGGGTAATCGTGTACCTTAACTTAAGGTACACGATTACCCCCGATGGACCCGATTTCCTTTGTAATCAGGTCCATTTTGCCGGCAAAGGCAAAATCGGGTCCATCGCGTCGGTCGGGTGCATTAACATGGCACGCAACGCGACCGACGCGATGGACCCGATTTTGCCATAGGGTGCAATGTTAAAATATTTTTAACATTGTAATCGGGAAAAAAATGGGAAATGGGCCAATATGGGCCATTTCTCATTGTATATGCCCCCCCCCCCCCATTGTGAACGTCACCCCACGTTTGATGCCAACCCGAAGCGTGGTGAGCGTAGCGAGCCTGCGAGGGGCGGCTGTACGCGGCCTCCGACCTTTTCATACCCCTACTATCCACGTCGGCATGGAGTTGAGAATATAAAGTGTAGATTGAAAATCTAATTATATCTGCACAAGTAACATCTGCCCCCCTGCAGTGCACATGGTTTTGTCCATCTAAGAAGGATTTTGTCAGAAAGAGTGAACTAGAATAAGTCCCTATATTCATTATCCCTGGTACCCGCAACAAACCTTGTCCTGTCTTCTGCCAATGGTCACCCCCTCAAATTTCATGTCAGTTTACAGACCACAACATGTGGTATATGTCCATATTCTTTAACTAGCATTGTATTGAGTTACAACAAACAATTGTATTATCATTAGTTTGAGTTAGTCAGCATGAACAGGCATCCATGTAATTTTAAATGTACAATTCACCATGATGATAAGGATGGTATAAATGAATTTGTCGCAGTTATCGGTTGTCATATGATGTTTGAATTTCTTGAGAGACTAATAGGGGAACCACACCCTATGTGTTTATATGACATTCCTATAAATCATTGTACTACTACTACTGTCATTTGTCCTAGAAGTTTGGCTGAATTTACTAAGATTGCTGTTAAAGCTGAAGAGATTCAGGAGATAATTACCAGCGGTTGCTATAGAAATTTCAAACAGAGGTATCATAAGTGGAAAAACTTTATTAATAAGAACAGATAATTTATAATACACAGTTTCAAACCTTCTCTACATCCTTTTTGACTGCACATGGATACAGCCACACCCAACTGGAAGGAATAACCCCAACAAAGGGAGTAAGATGAGTGTACACCAATACAGATAACAGAGACTGACAAAGAAGGCAAGAAGGGTATTGATGCCATTCTTCGGAGGGACAATTTTCCTAAAGAGTGGACATTGGACCCAGAGGCTTGGAACATGTTCCCAGCCATAGATGGTTGTTGATTACAGAAAAAGGAATATAGTGGGATACTGTGAAAATCTAGACTATCATATATCCATATGTCCATATGGTCCAGTGTTAATATATATGCACTATTAATATGGATTCACTCACCAGTCTTGTTGCAGTGTAAATTATTTTTAATCAGGCAACATGGCAGGTAGAAATCAACATTCCAGTCCCCATCCCCATCTGGGACCTTTGTCAAGATAAAAGGTCCCAGATAGGACCCAAAACGTTAATATAGTTAAAATTCACATGCTTCCCACAAGCAAATAGCTCTAAAGTAATTTATATACTGTATTAAATTAAGTGTCTAACATAAGTGGTGTCATCAACATTCCAGAATTGCAAATATCATACTTCTTACTCATAATGACGTTTATTTGTGTCCCTATTTGAAAAATAGGAGGGGGTGCAAATGTTCTTTTGTGCACTGAGCTCCAAAAAAGTCTAATCACAGTTTTGTACCTGATCACAATGCACAGACTATTATATGCAATACAAAACTCAGGAGAACTGTCTGATCCATTCTGATACACTCAGCTCTAATTTTTGGTAACAAATCATACCATTCCTCTGTATATTTGATTTGTATTATTAAATCAAGAGCTTATTATTTTGATTGATATCATGGGCAGTCATTGGTTGGATTGGGAGAATCATTTCTTATTTTTACCTCCTGTCTGACTTTTTTATAGAGAAGAGATTGAAAAATAATTGGATATATTGACAGTTGATTAGATTATTAGAAAAGTAAACTGTACATTATTTTTTATTAAATAACAGTTTCTTATATAGCGCAGCATATTCTGTTGAACTTGACATCTGGAACTACACAGATTGAACGGAACTTGGTAGTAACAGACACAGATGTAGGAGGGCCCTGCTTGCATGCTTACAATCTACAAGGAAAAAGGCATTGATACTCAAGGACGGGTGCTACCTATTGCATAATGATCCTGACAGACTGCAAAAGTTATTAATGGGGTTTATGATATGGACAAATAGAAATATTCGCCCCGGGGTCAGGAGGATGCGAAAGTGATGTGAGGTTATATGTGAACTGTACAGAGGGGATGAAAATCATCCTTGCAGTTACCTCGCAAAGTCTGTTTATGGAGAAAACAATAATGAGATTATTGCATTAGTCGATGCAGGACACAATAAGTCCATGGTTTCCAGTTTTTGCAGTGTTTTGTGTATTTTGGAAAAGTTTTTTTTTTAAAAGATGTTTGTAACATTATTTAGACACCGATTAAATTTGGATGAAGCCTAGACAGTGAGATTTTAAAGGGGCAGACTATATGGGCCAAATGGTTCTTATCTGCCATCAAATTATATGTTTCTATTTTGGGGTAGGGTTGATTGTTGAGTTAACAAAATTGAAATTGAAATCAGGTTGGAAAATATTATTGGCTGATGGTAATATAATGAATTCTGTTTTTATACAGTAGATGATTTTAAGTGAATGTTGATGATTTTTAAATACAAAAATATTGTCAAATGTCATAATTTTCTTACCATTTCAAATTAAATTCAGAAAAACACTAAAAAAAATATGGGTGTTTTTGGAAAAAGCCAAAACCAAAGCACAGTGATGGTTTTGGAATCAAAACAAAGACATGGGGGTCTGTACAAATCTATAGTATATACCACACATTTTGATAGGCTATAATTAGTTAAATGTATCTAGCAAAAAGTAACATAAAATAGACCTATTGATCTCTGTATGGTTATTATTGCAATCTAACCCCTAAATTTCTCATTTTGAACTTTACAAAGGCTGCTTTTACTTCACTATTCCTAAGTGTATAAATCAAAGGATTCAGCATCGGTGTAATAATTACGTAAAATATAGCAATGAATTTGTCGGTACCAGGTAAAGAGCTTGACCTAGGTTTCATGAAGGCAGCCATAGCTGAGCCATAAAATATGGTTACAACCAATATATGAGATCCACAGGTGGAGAAAGCTTTTTTCTGCCCGGCTGAAGATGCAAATTTTAAGATACATAAAATAATTTTATAATAAGATATTCCAATAAATGTCACTGGCATTATAAGAAGAATCACACCTTCAACAAAAATAATAAATTCAATAAACAAAATGTTTTCACAACTTAGTGATAACAATTCTGCACTTCACAAAAGAAATCATCGATTTCATTATTGTCACAACGATTTACGTTGAGCGCAAGAGTAACAAGTGAAATAGAGAGAAGGAACCCACATATCCATGTACCGGTGGCTAATCTGACACAGACCTTCTTGCTCATGATTGTGGCATAATGTAATGGATAACATATAGCTACATAGCGGTCGTATGCCATAACAGCAAGTAGAATACACTCTGTCTCCCCTATAGAGAGAAAAATGTACATTTGTGTGGCACACCCAGCATATGATATAGTTTTCTTTACTGACATCAAATATTTCAAAATCCCCGGCACAGTGGCAAAAAAACTGCAGAGATCTAATAAAGAGAGATTGCCAAGGAAGAAATACATAGGTGTGTGAAGGTTGACATCAGACAGGATTAGAATAATTATCGAAATGTTTCCAATTAATATAATCATATACAAAAGTAGGAAGACAATGAAAAGAATAATTTGTGTCCTTGGGTTACTGGAAATTCCAAGAAGAATAAATTCCATTATATCTGTGTTATTTTTCCAAGACATTCTCTAAAATAATATGGAAATTGATCTCAGTGTTCTGTTATTAAGTATCTTGCTTAACCCTTTGAGTGCCAGCGTTGCTGTGACAGATGTGAAAAATATCCGTTAAAAATGCCAAGGCCGAAGACAATGAATCACCCTTTTTTATTGTAATCAATGAGCAGTCTAGTTTTGAATGTATCTTGTACCCATTTAAGAGGCATATACGCTTTCCACTTTACAGCCCAATATGTGAGTCTCTTCTCTCTTGTTGGAACCAGTGTGTAAATACTGACCGTACTGGCAATAATCATGGTGTTTGCGTTGTTTCAGATCCTTTACACTTACAGGAAGTGGAGGAACAAGAAAAAAATCCTAGCTGGGATGAATGTTTTTTCCCCCTGCAGCTGTTCATGATGCCCGTATCGCACAGACACCCACTGCATTGTGTAGAATAACGTAATGACTGCCATAGGAAAGGAGTGAATTAAACATCCAAGGCTGTGTGGACACTATGGAGCATGTGACTCGGAGCCAATAGGAAAACAGGGGAGGGCAGAGTTAGCTGGGATAATAGAGGCAGGGAAGGAGGAGTCTTCCTCTTTTCCCTGTGGAATTTCCTCTGGATGGTCGGGGGGAGTGCTGCTCCTGCTTATGGCCTATTTCCTGTCGGATCTCGGTGAGTGGAATCCTTTGTTTTCACCACTGAGCCTGCTTTAGAATTGAGGCCTACTGTAGGTTTTAAATTGCCTTTCCCTGTGGAATTTCCCCTGGATGGCCCAGGTAAGAGATTCTCCTTATTTACACTATTAGGTCCATAGATTACAGGGGGGCTCATAGATAGGAGATTTGAACCCTACTTGCGTGGCAAATCTTTTAACAGCAAGGCCCTAATCTTAGCAGCTTTAGTACAGACTATACAGGAAACCCTGTTCTTAATAACTACCAGCCCTATACTTAATATTAGACCGAGGGCCGGGACGATGGGCTGCTAAATGTACTACAAAGCCCCCGCTCTTTGGCCTCAGAGCAGTACCATCCTGCCCGACCGCCCGCACGAGTCATTAGGGACCTTGGGACGGATAGCAGCGGGGCGGATAGCAGCGCTGCAGCAGATACCAAGCCTGCCCCACTCACCTCCGGTATCGCTCGGCGGTCGACACGATCAGCGCTTGTAGGCCCAGACAGGGCCGCAGTCTCCCGGTCACCAGCCAGGCCAGCGGCGACTGAAAGGGGAAGGGGGTCACCTTCAGTCATCGGCGGGGAGTCACCAGCATGGGGAGTAGGGGTGCAGCAGCGGCGGACAATGGGAACAGTGCCGGAAGGAGGGGGGCATACAAGCCAGACTACATCCCCGGTCTGCCCCGGCTGAGAGTGGAGTTCCGGACACAATCCTCTGTCCGCCAGCCCACATGCTTTTCGGCGAGCGGGCACTGGGCTGCAGAGCAGCAACAACGGCGCTGCATCTCCCAACGGCTCCCATTACTGTTGTCCGCCATGCTGCTTACAAAGTAGAAACCACTGCCAGCAGCTCATCGCACTGCAGCCAGGTCAGGGACCCAGCGTACGGGCAGGAAGGTGGCTGAGGCGTCAGGCTGTGGGAAAGAGCAGCAGCTCCCGTTCCCCACACCTGGTCACAGACGAACAGAAGTGGCCTGCTTCTGGCCCACTGCTGCAGCCGGGATAAAGGAGGGTGTGGGGGAGAAAAACAGGGCAACATCCAGAGGCCCACATGGGAAAAGAGCAGCAAACTCCAGTTTACCTGCACTTAGCAGGGAAGCTAGGAGCAAGGTGGAGGGGAAACGAAAAGCACTGTAAAAATTATTATTATTAATTTTATGGTAATCCGGGGGGCCAATATTACCTCCGGTCCTCTGCTGTATTCCCCGTTCCTCCAAAAAAATGGCGTTTAAGTAGACATGAAAATGCATCATATTTAAAACATCTGCTAGATTATACAATAGCAACCTGGGCAAACATATTCTGCACAGCTACCACAAGGTAGCTATACCCACACATAACTCTGTTACATTTGCCTCAAAATAACTGCTTTGGGGATCATCAACCATTGAATAAGGCATTTTAAAAGATTCCTCTCAGATGTACAACCACACTTTTGGGGCTGCGTTCACAATCTCTCCTTATATGGAACTAGCCTTTGGAGGGAGCAGGACACGCCGCATCAGGGGAGCACTTTGCAAAATTCTATTACCAACTATAATCTTCCTGAAACAAGTTTTCAAAAAGTAGCCTAGTATGTCTCAGAATAACAATCGCAAGGGGGTCACCGCTGGTTAAGACCCGGAGGCCACTTAGATGTTATATGGCAATCGGGGGCGCCTCTATGCAGACATGGTGCCTCAAAGCAAATAGCCACCTTCAAGACAGGCGGCCTTAGACTTATATACTGTTACAATTTACCGACAAACTTGCTGATGAATAGGTGGACAAGGTTTGCAGTTATACAATGGCCCTGCTAGTAGCAGCGATGCTAACCACTGCACCACCATACTGCACTAACAGCAACTTCCTTCTAGAATTACCACATTTGCACATTGATTTATTGATTTGCAGTTCCTATTTAGCGCAGCAGATTCTGTGGGGCTTTACAATCGTAGACAGGGGAAAAACAAACTGGTTAACAACAGACAGACTGGGAAGTAGGAGGGCCCTGCTGCAAGCTTACAATCTATAGATATTCTGTCATATTGCCCACTAACCGCAATCTCTTGCTATGCAGTAATTGCACTTGGCCCTTTGTGTTTTATGTCTCAAAAGATCAGCCGCAATCTCTAGGTATACAGTTCTTAATAAAGGTGTTCGGCTCAGGGATCACCGTTCTCCAGGCATTTGTCTAGAAATTGGGGCCTTATAACAGCTTAATAAATAGATTACATAATATGACAGTGGAAGCACAGGGCACGGCATAATTAGTTATTTAAGAGAAATAACCTTTAATTGTTTAAGTAGCTACATTCAAGGAGAGAGGAGCCGCCATCTGCTACTGTCATCTACAATTATTAAGAGCAACGGCAAAGTTATGGCATGTTTTGGCTGCAGAACACAGAGGTTATGTGTAGGGACAGAGCTAGGTTCCCGCTCAGATATTCACTATGGCTTGGCCATTGGGTCACAAGCAGCAACATAAGTAAAGCCAATAGTCCCAATGTATGTGTTCCTGCACTTGCTACTATCTACGTTTTAGCGGTGATTCATATTGTTCCCATATTACGTAGTGCATTACCGGTAACCTTTTACCCATAGCTCACTGCCCCGGGATCTTACATTCTATATTTCCTTCCATGTGGACGCATATGGCCATTAAAAACTCATTTTGTTGTCCGCACCCAATGAATTTACAAGTATGAGTGTGGAATATTATAATTATATTCCACACTATAGCTTCCTTTAGTCGGATATGGCCATATGTGGCAATGTCATAGCATCATGTTGATACCCACTTAAGGAGGTGGAAAGCACCTAGTGGATATATATTTATTCCAAAAAACTGGGGGGTGTAGGTCGACACAGACAAAGGCCGACATGCCAAGCTACTGGAATGCCTGGGAGTCGCCACCACAGCACCTAGATTCTAGTATAGGGGAGATTGAAGCCAGTAGGGGGGGATTAGTAAGTAGTAGTGAGAGGCGTAGGCTTATTGACCTGGTCGCACTCTATGCATTAACATAACTCCAGCATTAGGGAAGCATGCCGCAGGAGGCGCACAACAGGCAGACGGGTTAATGCTAGCAGCCACACAGCAAGGGAAGTAGGACAGGGCCCAATCACATGTCTCCACAGATGGCAAATTGCTCGAGAAAACATGGAAGGAGGTGGAAAGCAGACACAAATCAAACAAGGGTGTTGAGGAGACGTGGACAGCCGAGTCAGAGCAAGCAGGTGACGGTCCTTCCAGTGGTGAGACAATGTTTTTGGTGTTCTTCCTTTTCTGCACATGCTGGGTCTCACGCCAGCCACTCTTGAAAGGAAGGGGCCGGGAGTAAGTAGCACGATCAGGGCTCCCAAGCGCACAGCCAGCCAGATAGGCCAGTAGGCGGACGAGCAAGCAAGGACACAGCAATAAGGGCAGGAGGGCGGCTTGGCCAGGGGCGGTCCAATATGGCTACACCGCAGAACCGCGAGGATTGAAAGAGAGCCGCGGGCACAACAGCCAATTACTGCTATATTTCATAGCCCAGGGCAACCTTCACAACGGTTACAGCAGCCTTCAGAGGCGCAGTATTGTAATCCCTCTTACTTAACTACAGTAAGGGGAGTAAGTGTGGCAATAAAAAGGGACATGCCGACCTTAAGGGGTCTAATGCATACTAGCGCAGCAGGGAAGCTGCTGGCCCTGACCTGTAAGTGGTCAGTCGGCCATGGGTACAGCAAGGAAGCTGCGGGCCCTGACCTGTTAGTGGTCAGATGGCCATTGGGCACAGCATGGAAGCTGTAGGCCCATTACCTTGAGTGATCGGGTGCATATTAGCGCAGCAGGGAAGCTGCAGGCCCTGACCTAGAAGTGGGGTACCCATTCAGCTGGATGTTGCGCTGATGCCTTGAAGGGTTAGGCCTCTCCTCAAGGGAATTCTGCACACACTCTCACAGATTAGGGGCGGCTACAACCGCGGCAAGGGAAGGCCGCACGGTGAAAAAATTTAGGGCCTTAGGCCGATGGCGTACCGCTAGTTACAATAAGTACATCTGCCCGCATCTACTGCCATGAGGGCAGTGCGCCAGCCAGATTGCGCTAGCGCTTGGGTGGATGTTTGTATGTCATTTGTGCCCATCCTACTCGGGGATTAACTACGCTCTGTTGTTGGGCAGAGCGTCCGGAGTTTTCACGCTTTTTTACCTGAACTGACAGACTGAATTCTATAGTCAATAGTCCCTCAGCAGGTCCAGACGTTTTTGTCCTCCGGCCGAGTAATCCCCTTTCCCCAGAACCCTTCCCCCTTTGTGTCAGAAATGGGCGTTCTATTGGTACTTTACCAAATTATATGCAACCAAAATTGGGCATCTGAAATTTTATTTTCTTTGTCAGATCCTCCTAAAATACGCTAACATATCATAGCCTTACAAACCAGTGCACAATTCTTGTACCCACCCATAAGGGGTAGGGAAGAGATAGTATCGGGGTACGGAGGGCAGGTCACACCTTAGTCCAAAGGGAAGCTGTAAGCCCTGACCTCAAGTGGTCTGTTGGCCACTAGCGCAGGATGGTAAACACGGGCCCTGACCTTCAAGTGGTCAGTGGGCCATGGGCACAGCATGGAAGCCATGGGCCCCAACTTTAAAGGGTCTGATGCATACTAGCGCAGCAGGGAAGCGGCGGGCCCTGACCTGTAAGTGGTCAGTGGGCCATGGGCACAGCATGGAAGCTATGGGCCCCAACCTTAAGGGGTCTGATGCATACTAGCGCAGCAGGGAAGCTGCGGGCCCTGACCTGTAAGTGGTTAGTTGGCCATTGGGCACAGCATGGAAGTTGGGGGCTCGCGACCTTGAGCGGTCTGATGCATATTAGCACAACAGGGAAGCTGCGGGCCCTGACCTGGAAGTGGTCAGTTGGCCATTGGGCACAGCATGGAAGCTGTGGGCCCATGACCTTGAGTGGTCTGATGCATATTAGCGCAGCAGGGAAGCTGCGGGCCCCGACCTAAAAGGGGTCAGCTGGCCAAGGGCACAGCATGTAAGCTGCAGGCCCTGACCTCGAGTGGTCTGATGCACACTAGCGAAGACCTGGAGAGGTCCAATGGCCATTAGCATGGCATAAGAACTGCGTGCCTCGACCTTTAGTAGTCTGATGGCCATTAGCGCATCATGACTTGCCCGCATCATAATTTGGACTTGCATCATGCCTCAGTTTGTGTTAGAGAGGTTATGGGTAGGTCAAGGCGCCACACATGGGCAAATGAAGTTTCATTGCCACCATTGGTTTCTCCCTGTTAGAATCCCCTATGTAAGGAAAGGGAGGCTCAGATTTGTGGAGGATCTATTTCTAGGAGCGTCCTTTTGGTGCTCTAGTCTGGTGGCGGGGCGGGGGTGTCCTGGGACCAGGACCCCCGCTTTGGCGGGAAAGAACGGCAGATTAATTGATTTAGGTCTTATGTAAGCGATGTTGATACATCATATCGGTTGTTTTCGGTGCGCTCACCTTCATTGACTATAGGCCTGCGCTAGATCACCCGCTCGGGGGACAGCGAGACCACCCGCTCGGGTTGGCAGTCAATGGAGTAGGTGGAGCCATACCGCTTGTGTAGGGAATACGTCATTACATACGTCAGTCGTGGGGTGGAGCTTAGATCACTAGCCGTTCTTTCTGGGCCACCATTTAATTAAGGAATTCTAATACAAGCAATTAGCTTAAAGTGTTTTAAATAAATTCAGCTAACAATTTCTGCCAAACCCAAGTCTCCGAGTCGTTATTTCAGGTTTATATAAGTAAGTGTTGAAATGTAAAAATGTATACATGCACAAGGTCACACATCAGATGCTAGGATGTTTAGAATAACGTAATGACTGCCATAGGAAAGGAGTGAATTAACCCCTTCCCGACATTGGACGTACATTTACGTCATGGTCGGGAAGTACTTCCCGACACATGGCATAAATGTACGTCATGTGTTTAAACTGTCACTGCGTCTAGAGACGCAGTGACAGTTAGGTGATGTCTGCTGTCCCTGACAGCAGACATCCCCCCTCGTCGCCCAGGGGGGGCAGGGGTGCCCCCCCCGGTCGGCGATCGCTGTGATTGGCTGTTCAAATGTGAACAGCCAATCACAGCTATTTCCGTGTTACCGGCGGCTATGCCGCTCGGTAACACAGAAATCGGTGGTGATCGGTGCAGCACCGATCACCACCGATCCGCAGACACCCCCTCCCACCCCCCCGGCAGCTCACCGTCCAGGGCAGCAGCACCCGGCAGTCGCAGCCGGAGCGCACGCAGCGTGCGCTCCCCCCGCCCACCCCCGTACCCACAGCAGCAGCAGCAGCAGCAGCATGAGCTGCTAAAAATAAAATAAAATGAAATCAGCTGAATTTTATATATATATATATATATATATATATATACACACACATGTGTATATGTGTGTGTGTATATATATGTGTGTATACATATATATATATATATATATATATATATATATATACACACACACATATATATATATATATATATATATATATATATATATATGTGTGTGTATATATATATATATATATATATACATATATATATACACACACATATATACACATATATACATATACATACACACACACACACACACACACACACACATATATATACATAGATATTCCCGACATATGACGTATATATACGTCATGGTCGGGAGGTACTTCCCGACCGAAGACGTATATATACGTCATGGTTTTACTGTCACCGCGTCTATAGACGCGGTGAAGTTTGGAGATGTCTGCTGTCCCTGACAGCAGACATCCCCCCTCGCGGCGATCGCTGCGATTGGCTGTTCAAATGTGAACAGCCAATTGCAGCGTTTTCTGTGTTACCGGCGGCTAAGCCGCTCGGTAACACAGTGATCGGTGCTGTACAGCACCGATCACCACCGATCGCCAGCCCCCCCCCCCCTCCCACCCGGCAGCCCCCCTCCCTCCCACCCACCCGGCTGCCGCAGCGCCAGCACCGCTCCCACCCCCCCGCCAGCCGCAGCGCCAGCCCCCATCCCAAAGCTGGTGACCAAAATGGGGTCACTTGTGGGGGGGTTCCACTGTATTGGTGCTTCGGGGGTCTTGCTAATGCGACATAGCACCCACCATTCATTCCACCACCAAAAATCACTCCTTCCCTTCTGAGTCCTGCCATGCACCCAACTGGCATTTTTTGGTCACATGTGAGGCATTGCCGTACTCGGGAGAAATTGGGGCACAGATTTTGGGGTGCTTTGTCTCCTTCATTCCTTGTGAAAATTAAAAATTTTGAGCCAGAACTGCATTTTTCTGTAAAAAATTACATTTTTTTACAGAAAAATGCAGTTCTGGCTCAAAATTTTTAATTTTTACAAGGTATGAAGGAGAAAAAGCACCCCAAAATCTGTGCCCCAATTTCTCCCGAGTACGGCAATGCCTCACATGTAACCAAAAAATACCAGTTGGGTGCATGGCAGGACTCAGAAGGGAAGGAGTGATTTTTGGATTTTGCAGCACAGATTCTGGTTGAATGACCCCCGAAACACCCATACAGTGGAACCCCCCCACAAGTGACCCCATTTTGCAAACTACACCCTTCAGGGAATTCATCAAGGGGTATAGTGTACATTTCAAACCCCCCGGGGTTTCACCAATTTTGATACAACTGAGCTGTGAAAATGAAAAATTTATTTTTTTCATTTTCACTGCCCAGTTGTACCACAATTGGTGAAACCCCTGGGGGTTTGAAATGTACACTATACCCCTTGATGAATTCCCTGAAGGGTGTAGTTTGCAAAATGGGGTCACTTGTGGGGGGGTACCTAAATTTTAGCATTTTATGGTGCCTAGAAACCTACATGGTGCCTAAAAAATAATCTCATAAAAAGGAGGCTCCAAAATCAAGTAGGTGCTCCTTCTATTATGAAGCCTGTGGTTTGGTCACCGTGCATACTAGGGCCACATATAGGATATTTATGAAAACCAAAGAATTGGGGGAATCAATTTTTAGTCACATTTCTCTAGTAAAATCTACTGTGTTCCTTAGAAAAATGTATTAAAATTGAAAATCCGAAAAAAAAATGAAATTTTGAAATTTCACCTACACTTTGTTTTAATTCCTGTGAAACACCTAAAGGGTTAACAAACTTCCAAAATGCTGTTTTGAATACTGTGAGGGGTGCAGTTTTTGAAATGGCATCATTTATGGGGGTGTCTCACATACAAGTCCCTCAAAGTCACATCATAACTGACCTGGTCCCTAAAAAAATCAGTGTTTGAAATTTTCTTGAAAATTTGAGAATTTGCTATTCATATTTTAAGCCTCCTAGTGTCCAAAAAAATGAAAATGAGGTTGAAATAATGATGGCAACATAAAGTAGACATATGGTCTATGTTAGTTATTCACTATTTTGAGTGGTAAGATTATTTGTCTCACAAGCAGAAAATTTAACATTTTGCAAATCGCTAAATTTTCCATTTTTTCACGATATTTTGGTATTTTTCACAAAAAAACACAGACTGTATCGACGAAAATTTACCACTAACTTGAAGTACAATGTGTCACGAAAAAACAATCTCAAAATCACTGGGATAAGTAAAAGCAAAAAAAAGTTATCCCCACTTAAGTGAGATATGTCAGAATTGAAAAAAAGGGCTCTGTCAGGAAGGCAAAAACAGGCTCTGTCGGGAAGGGGTTAAACATCCAAGGCTGTGTGGACACTATGGAGCATGTGACTCGGAGCCAATAGGAAAACAGGGGAGGGCAGAGTTAGCTGGGATAATAGAGGCAGGGAAGGAGGAGTCTTCCTCTTTTCCCTGTGGAATTTCCCACCCTACCCGCCCTATTACGATTTAGTAAGGGGGTGATAAAGGGGGGGCTGTAAACGCGTTGGCTGAAAGGCGGGAAAGAACGGCAGATTAATTGATTTAGGTCTTCAGTAAGCGATGTTGATACATCATATCGGTTGTTTTCGGTGCGCTCACCTTCATTGACTATAGGCCTGCGCTAGATCACCCGCTCGGGGGACAGCGAGACCACCCGCTCGGGTTGGCAGTCAATGGAGTAGGTGGAGCCATACGGCTTGTGTAGGGAATACGTCATTACATACGTCAGTCGTGGGGTGGAGCTTAGATCACTAGCCGTTCTTTCTGGGCCACCATTTAATTAAGGAATTCTAATACAAGCAATTAGCTTAAAGTGTTTTAAATAAATTCAGCTAACAATTTCTGCCAAACCCAAGTCTCCGAGTCGTTATTTCAGGTTTATATAAGTAAGTGTTGAAATGTAAAAATGTATACATGCACAAGGTCACACATCAGATGCTAGGATGCTTAAGCAAAATGTCTGCTTCGATGGTAGAGAAGGTTTTTTGTGTGCTAGAATTAGTGAAAATGAACCATGTTACTGTTGTACAGTGGTATTTTAGATCACCTTATGGGAAACTTCCACCTACAAGGCAGCCAATCTATAAATGAAGCAAGAACATACGATTACTGGTTGATTATACAAAGGGAAAAAAAGTTGGATTATCATATTGGTGTCTGCCATGTGTCAAGACTCACACATACAGTACAATATGTGTAACTTAATCACAAAAACTTACATATGTATGCTACCATCTAAGTATTTTGACTATTACATCAAAAATACTTTGGTTTCTATAAAATATTGAAAGTGCCTATTTCTTTTATAACTGTACAATATACCTGGATTAAATACATTTACATTTATTCATGTCTAGAATGTACACTGCTTAAAATATGTTTGTTAAATAATTAAAATATAATTCAGAAATGAAGATATTTTAAATCAAAATTGACTTAATCTTACTGATTAAAAATCCTATTTACCTTTCATACTACAATTATGATCTGAAACTAAGATAATTAAAAAAAAAAATATTTAAAAACCAAAAAAATAAAATGACTAAGAATTGACCAAAACTGATTTCTCATGATTCAAAGAGCCCTTTATAATACAGCTGTAATATTCCTGAGTGTGTTATTCCCTAGTTCCGTTGTATCACATGCACAATTATAACAGTGTTCTTCAATAACATAAAAGCAGCACCTTTGTGTTCTGTCTCTCCAGGGGACACCCTTTATAAAGTGCTGCTTGGTCAATGTTTTAAATTTTTTTTAGTTTTAACTGTTATAACTGAAAAATAAAGGAAGCTTACAACATGCATTAGGTTATCAATTAAAGGCAAGGTAAAAAAAAAAGTCCACCACCAAAGCCAAGTACTCGAAGATGAGCCATCTCACTGCCTATACTTGGAAGTAAGGAAGCCAATCCTTATCAGCAGGTTATCAATTAAAGGCAAGGTAAAAAAAAAAATCCACCACCAAAGCCAAGTACTCGAAGATGAGCCATCTCATTGCCTATACTTGGGAGTAAGGAAGCCAATCACAAGGCATTTTTTCAATTCCAGGATTGAAAAATGCTCAGTCCCGGGATACTTGGGATCCCGTGATTGGCTTCCCTATGCCACGGCCGCCCCTCATATTTACTTACATTAACGGGGGGAGGGGGGGCGGGTGGCCAGGAGCTGGGAGGGAAGTGCGGCTGGGAGCTGTGCGGATGGGTGATGCAGTGCAGCCAGGAGCTGGGTGGCAGGGGGGTGTAGGAGAAATCCAGGTGGGTGAGCAGTGTGTCTGGGGGGCGGGCAATGTGGCTATGCGGCTTATGCAGAGTGACCTCTGACCACATCTTGCTATCAGCAGGGGACAAGAGAAGATGGTCAGCATCTGAGCAGGTGCTGAAACACTGCCCGGAATTTAGACTGTGCATGTGCAGTCTAAACCCAAAATTCCAAGATTGGAAACTCCAATCCTGGGATTTAAATCCTAGGAATTGTGAGGCCAAATCCAGGGATTTTGCGATCATGCGATTGGCCACTCTACATGGGAGTCTGGCACTTAATAGTCTGCAATGTTCCACGCAAAATCCATCATGGTTAAGACTAGAGGCAAAGATCATTGTATCATAGTGTGTAACCAATATGTGGCAATAGTCATCTAAGGACCTCTAGCATTTGCTGTATAAATTTGGTGTAAGACTTAAGGGGATGCGGTCATTTGGTCTACAGCATAATGGTCGACACCATTAAGTTGACATGGGTGCAGGTCGACATGGGAAAAGGTCGACATGGCTGTAGGTCAAAAGGTCATTAGTTTGACAGTCAAAAGGTTGACATAGGGTTTTTCACTGTTTTTGGAGCCGACATGTGCAGACAGGCAGTATTTCATGCCGTACCATCCACTAGGGCGTGGTGGGAGAATAAAATAGTGTGCTGAGTGTAGAGAGGCACTGTGCCTGAAGCATCGTGAGCGCAGCGAGCGATGCAAGGGGATGTGATGCACTTTAAACTATGTCCATGTTGACTGTGTTGACATTTGGGTCAAAAAACAGTGAAAAACCCCATGTCGACTTTTTGATTGTTGACTTAAACACTGGCGAACTAATGACCTGTTGAACTAATGACCTTTGGACCTAAAACCATGTCGACCTTTTCCCATGTTGACCTAGACCCATGTCAACCTAATGGTGTTGACCTTATTACTGTTGACCAAATTATCCCAACCCGACTTAAGAGATAGCCTTATCTGGCTGCACTTTAGAGCCATGGGAATGGTGGGCAGCAGGGACGGTGTAATGATTAGCATTACAGCCTTGCAGCACCGCTTGATCCCCAGCATGGTCCATCAAAAATATATTTTCTTGATTTATTTATCTACAAAGACTCCACGGGCAATATTGAAACTAAGCTCTTTCATAAAAGTACTGCTACCAACAGTCTACTCCACCAGACCAGCCACCTTTTCCAACCAACTGTGGAGAATATCCTCAAAGGTGAATTCTTAAGGCCACGCAGGAATTGCTCCGACAACACAGTGTATAACATCCAAACTATTAAACTTTCAAACCACCTGAAGGAGAGAGGATGTTGCAATAGATCAATCAAAAAAAGCTAAAATACAACACAACGTATCAACAGAGATAATCTGATCTTTATCAATAAAATAAAAAAAAAACAGAAAGAGGAAAGAAGATTTATTTGTAGCTATTGTCAGGAATGGAAATCCATAATACAAGCTCTACAGAAACACTGGCACATCCTCCAATCTGAAGTAGATCTGTCCAAACACATCCAGGACAAAGTTGCCATGAGCTGGCTGAGCACCAAACCTAAAGGAGCACCTTGTAAAAAGTCACTTTACATGAACAAATCCCAAACCTACTAAAATAACGTGCTCCTCTCTTGTGGCTCATGCAAAGCATGTAGCTACATGCTCCGCAAAAAAATGATTCACAGATAAGTATGGAAACATCTGTAGGATCAGAAATGGTATCAACTGTCAGGATCTCCTGCATAGCCTGTGATTGTGGCCTAAAATACAGTACATTGGCATTATGACTAGGGTGCTTAAACAGCACATACTAGAACATATTGGTTCAGTGAGAAATGCGAGTTCAGACATGCAAAAATGTCACAAATTAACGTCTGATGCAAGACATAAGGGAAATCTCAACATATTCAAAGTGTTTAGATTCGAATTATTCCAAATGGGTATACGAGGAGGTGATTTGACCAAGGAGCTCCTTAGAGTGTCACCCTAGACACTCGAAACCAATGATATGGATACCTTTGGCCCTCCATCTGTTGATGAACTACACATCCAAGCATGCCCTGCAACAGTTTTAGAATGACCAAATAGCAAAACTGTAGCAGGGCATGCTGGGATATGTATTTTAACAACAGCTGGAGGCCTGAAGGTCCCCCATTACTGCTCTAAACCCTAAAGGACTTAACGAATACATCAATTACAGTACCTTTTTTTTATAAATCTCACTTATAAATCTTGATTATTTCTCTTTTCCTACTTATCTTGTCAATTAACCAAATTATCTGTTTCAAAAATATGTTATCTATTTTATACTCTTTTTCTTGTTTTTATCATCATCATCATCTGTAATTTTTCATATCCAGGGACAATGAGTACTACATTATTTTATCATACTCTTCTCAACCGTTTATCATTAGTCATGATTTATCATTAAGAAATATTATCATTCTTGTTTTCCACATTGAACTATCCTAAAATAGAATAATGATATTTTAAGCTCAGGCTCACTTCTCTCTGCTTATCATTCTAATTCTACATATCCTAGGACATTAGCATTATACTGTACATACCATTACTCTTTGTAGTTGTTTGGCTAGAATTGCAATATCTGAATCAATCTGCTGTAACCATCAGTTAATTCGCTTTGTGCTTTTTTTCCCCTTTCCCTTGTCTCATAAAAGTTAGGGATCTCCTCCCTCCAATATTTGTGAAATGGACATACTTAGCCCTCTACTGTAGCGTAATGTGGAATTGTGGGCTTCCCATAACTTCAATCTTAATCTTGTTAAAGTTATAATATGTTTAACTCTATCTGTTAATATTCTCTTGTTTAATACACAATGGGGCAGATGTATTAAGCTTTAACAAGAGATAAATCCAAGGGTGATAAGGAGAGATAAACGTCCAGCCAATCACCTGCTAACTGCCATGTCACAGCCTGTGTTTGAAAAAAAGTCAGTAAGGAGCTGATTGGCTGGACATTTATCTCTCCTTATCACCCTTGCATTTATCTCTTGTTAAGGCTTAATACATCTGCCCCTTTGAACCATCAGCTTAATTGCCGGCCATTCTCTACAATTGATTCCTGCAGACTTAACACAGACCAGGAATTCCATCCAATTACAGGCACTGATGTGAACAAGCCTGTATTAGGGTGAAATGCGTCATTTGACCTGCTAAATCCACATTCCATGAGAGACGCAGCCTCCTTCAATCCCCACAGCATACCTGTGATTGCTGCACAGCCGGCCCAGCACACTCGCCAGCTCTCCAGCGCTCCAGAATCCTTCCCTGACAGGCAGTGAGGGCAGCCCTGTCCCATGGTGCTTTCCCAGCAGCAACCTGGCCACAAGCACACCAGTGTCACAGATGCCAGAACTGGTATGCGACACTCATTCAGCCATTCTGACATCCCCACAGTGCACCAGTGACAGCTGCACAGCCAGCCTGAAAGATTCATCTCCAGCGCTCTCGAATCCTGCCCCGACAGGCTAGCTAGGGTAGCCCAGTCTGAGTGTGCCACACCATCAGCCACCCGGCCACATGCACACTAGCAGGATGAATGCTAGATCCACCGCCCACTAGCCGCAATTCTCCTCCAAACCCTACAGTGTGTCTGCCACAGCTGCACATGCTGACCCGGCTACACCGCCAAATCACCCATCTCTCCTGAAACCCCGCATTGGCAGGCAGTTGAGGACAGCTCAGCTCCAACGTGCCCCGCTTCAACCAACCCAGTCACAGCCCACACCAGCAGAACAGCAGTCTCCAGAGGCAGACTGGCCGGCACTTCACCCGCAGCCCATACCCTGACAGCAGTGTTTCCAATAGATGCCATCAGCGTTGCCAACTGAGGCTAACTAAGCTACCCTCCACACCATTTCCATTTCACCATTAAGAAGAGCATCATACAGCTATCAGGGGAGTCACCCAGATCACAGCCACCACTGCATCTACACCTATATCAAAAATAATTCATCTATTTTCAAGCACAGACACTATTGCCACAGATTGTCCTATTCAAACATACAATCTAATTGACTCTGTTACCTGATACAGGCACTATCCCAGCCAGCACAATTCCAGTGCAATTTTAGGTACTCTTTACCTAGCACGGCGCCCATCGCGGCCATCGCGGGCATTGAATGCACTAAAAAATCGGGTGCGACGCGACCGACGCGATGCCCGCGATTTCCCATAGGGAACAATGTTAAATGTCTCAATTGACCCGATTTTTCTGTTCAATGCCTCAATTGACCCGATTTTTCCATAGGAAACAATGTTAAATGGCCCACAGAGGCCAAATAGGCACCCTAAAGTGTGAAATGGCCCCCACAATTGTTAACGCCACCCCACGATCAACGTGAACCCGAAGCGTGGCGAGCGCAGCGAGCCCGCGAGGGGCGGCGGTACGCGTCCTACGACCTTTTCATACCCTCACTATCCACATCGGCGTGGAGTTGAGAATAGAATAGTGTGGCGAGCGCAGCGAGCCACCGAGCCCGAAGCGTGGCGAGCGCAGCGAGCCCCGGGAGGGTCCGCGGATACCTGTGAAGCCCGCGAAGGGACGCGTTTAACTGTGAAGGTATCTATTCTGCCCCTGCTGTCTATATAAAAATTGGTACACTTCTGTGTGTGGCATTTACTATGCTTTGATTATATTAAGTATCTGTCTTTAATAGAACTTTTCAACTGTTACTATCAAGGATGTTTAAAAAAAACTTATTCTTTAAATAGAAATTGTGCTTCATCTGCTGTGCTCAGAACATATCAAGTGTTCATTTATGTGTTAAGCCTCCACATCTTTGACATTTTTACTATTTGTGTCATATGATGTACACATTAATGAGTTCATTAACCTGATGCTTAATCCAAAGATTGCTGTATAGTGAAGATACTTGGATTGATTGGTTGAAGTACAATTACATGACTCTATTAGAAAACTTTTAAGGACGGATTCGCTACGTCTCTGCCTTCATGCAATGATATTATTATTATTATAAAAATTATTAAATTAAGGTATCAATTATATGATTATTGATCTTTTTGTTTTTCTCTCAAAATGCTTTTTATTGTCCAATAAAATATATTTCTACAAACATAAGTACCATGCACAGATGTATAATAATAGTTTCTATTGCAATACGCATTATGTTGAATTGTAACATCACAATACAATATTAATAATACATAAACTGATACATACATACTGTAATGTAGGACAAGTCAAAAGGTAGAGATAAATATCAAGAGAAGTAAGACAAAAAGACACATGAAGGGGGGGGGGGCAGGACAAATACTAGGGAGATGGAAACATAAGGATGAAGTGGGTAGGGAAGGGGAAATAAGAGTGGGGGAGGGAGTTTCAATGGTGGGAATATCCATGTCTTGTTCAATATTCTACTATCAATGAGACATATACAACTTATTAACCATATAATATATAACATATGGTATGATATTCGAGGTACTGCTTCAAATAATTTAGAATATTTATATGAAGTCATTTAGTATTTATTAGTCTTTATAAAGTGTAGATAAGAATTATGGCAAGTAAGATAGAGGTCAACTTTCTAAGCATTTTCAAATATTGAAAGGATGTGTTTTTTTTGGTATGTGAGTCTAGGGTGTCCATGAATAAAGACCATATTTTAAAGAATTTTCGGGCTCCATGAGATAGGTCCAATCTTGCATATTTCCTTTAAAAATAAAGTATCTGTAGGAGTTTCTGCTTGACTGATGTTATTTGTGCAGTAGTTTTCCAGTCCAATGGATTAGGATGCATTTCCTTGCTACTGTAAGGATGAAGATAAGCAGTGGAAGAGTATGTCTTTCGATTTTGTCCATTGGTCACATGAGGAAGGAGAGTCCCATAAGAGCTAAAGGTTCTATGGAAAACTTGACTTAAAAGATGTTATAAAGGAAGTTTATGACTTTCCACCAAAATCTTTTGATTTTGTAACAGTCTCACATGCAATGTGCGAAGTATGCTACTGTTGCTCTACAATTAGGACCTTGCACCAAATACTGTATCTACGTCTGTAGATAGGTCTGTTATATATGCTCTTTGCATTGTCCGTAGGTAAACTTCTTGAAGGTAAACAGAGTTTAGGGCTTTTAATGAAATAGTAGGCAAGCCAATTATATTGTCTAATTGGACTATATATATTGTATATCTTTAACCCATTTGTCAAACAGTAGATTCCATTGTACATGATTTACACATTTTTGTTTCATTACCAGCAAATAAAGAAATTTTATTTTATACTGTTTCGTTAATAAAAAGTTGAAAAGTGAATCTATCTTTCTGGGCCTGGTGCCTTTATTGAATTCAGGATGTGCCTTGCCTGAAAGTACTGTACATAAACTGGTGTGTGCGGGGTAAATCATAACGTTGGGAGAGATTTCAGAACGTACTGTATATACTGTATAGATCCACCTGGGTCGAAAATCTTATTGGACGTATCTAATCATTTTTCCCTCCATGAGTTGTATAGTGGATTAGATATTGAGGGTAAGAAGGCTGGGTTACCCCACAATGGGACAAATTGGGTATATGATTATTATTCTAATTGTTCTAATCTCTTGATTGGATTTGTTTGTTTTTTTGGCTCCATAAACAATTAAGTGGAGATTCTTCATTATATAAAATTCTTTTTGAGGTCTGAATCATCATAATTCTCCAACTGGATGCTTCTAAAACCCTCTATTCTGTTATGTTTTGTCTACTCATTAATGTATCTTTATACTGTAAATAAATATGTATATATCATTATTAAATAAAAATCAATAAAAGTTATACTGTATGTTACCTAACTCAGAGTACTCACATTTGTGCAAGTGAATGTATGCCCTAGGATTTTCTTATTGAGTGCTCCAAAAAGAGTCTTCTTTTCAACTTGCAAATTGAGTTTGTATATGCTCCCCGTGCTTGTGTGGGTTTCCTCTGGGTACTCTGTTTTCCTACCACAATCTAAAAATAGGATGGTAGGTTAATTGGCTCCCAACAAAAGTAACCCTAGAATGTCTGTGTGTGCATGTACATTTGTTAGGGAATATAGATTGTAAGCTCCACTGAGGCAGGGACTGAAGTGAGTGTTCAACTAAGGCGCTATGGGATATGTGTGCCCTATATAAATACTGTAACTGTTAATAAATAAATACTTAGGTCAGCAATGTCTACAGTAGGTCAACACCATAAGTCCAACCATTACAAAGGGTTGACTCAAGCAGAAAGTTGACATACAGTAGAAAGGTGGATGTATGAAAAGGTCAACATGAGTTTTCACTTACTGTATTAGTGTCAATGTCGACACCAGAGCATGTGGACCCATGTATTTATAGCTCGCCATGATTCTGGCCAGGTGCCTTGCTCCACTACTGTGGTGCTAGGTAAACTTTACCATTACCAATCGGATCCACATGGATCGTATAGTATGCCAAAATGTAAAAAAACCTAACAAATCCCTCTTTTTCATGGGCAAAACCATGTTGCACTGTAGGTGGGGCATATGTATGGGGAGTATGGATGGTGTAATGGTTAGCATTGCTGCCTCACAGCACTGAGTTCATGGGCTCAATTCCCACCATGGCTCTAACTGTGTGGAGTTTGTATATTCTCCTCACTGTTGTGTGGGTGTCCTCCTGGTACTCTGGTTTCCTCCCACAATCCAAAAATATACTGGTAGGCTAATTGACTCGCAGTAAATTAACCCTATAATGTCTGTGTGTGTGTGTACATGTGGTAGGGAATATAGATTGTAAGCTCCACTGGGGCAGGGACTGACGTGAATGTTCTCGGCAAAGACCTGAGGAATATGTATGCACTATATACTAAACTGTTAATGTGTAGCATTATAAGGAGAGTGCAGGATTATAAGTGGCCTGGAGGAGGCCATAAAAGGGCCCAGTTTTGGCATATAGTATTCCATAGGTAACATACAGCTGAGCCCTATGAGAAGTATTTTTCTTGTATTTTCTTTGAGGTCTGCAAACTCGGTTATCTCCTGCACATGAAAAATCATTACAAAGATCAGGGTCAGACTTATTTGTGACCCATCAATTGGTTTGGATAAGAAGTGTGACTACAGTATATAACTCATTTAGAGACTTTGAGAAACTTGTTTTTAGTATCCCAGAGGTTCGCAACAGGGAGTGATTGATCCCTATATACCCAGCATGGTGTACGGTGTGTTGATATGAAGAATAACGGGAATGCGTACCCTTACTCGCACTTAAATATGTGTGGACAAGTGCATAAAGGTATCTTTTAGCTTTGGGACACCACATGTAATAGAAACCAAAGGCTAATATCAGAAGACATATGAAGGAACATCTATGTGTACTGCACTCACATGGGGAATAGCTGATACATTATGGCCCTTATTCTAGTTCACTCTTAGAGGCAAATTCCTTCTTAGCTGGACAAAACCATGTGCACTGCAGGTAGGGCAGATGTAACATATGCAGAGAGAATTACATTTGGGTGGGGTTTTTCCTTCAAAGTGAGATCTATATTGCAGTGTAAAAATAAAGCAGTCAGTATGTTCCCTGCACAGAAACAAAATAACTCACCAAATCTAATTCTCTCTGCACCTGTTAGATCTGCCCCCCTGCAGTGCACATGGTTTGTCCAGCTAAGAAGGAATTTGCCTCTAAGAGTGAACTAGAATAAGGCCCTATATTCTCTTAACGGTATCTTTACTGGAAAATATCGGCTTCTTAGAATGTGGATCCCATGTGGTTATGCAAATTAGAATTGCCACCTCAGTACTCAGAAAATGTTATGTATTAAAAACAAGCTTGCACATACAGAAAGAAGTCTGTCCAGCAAGATGGAAACAAATGCTTCACCTGATTGCCATGGTATTGGACTGGTGCTCCAACTACTCCCCTCCAATGCATTTTGACAGCTCCTGCTATCTTTTTCAAGGTGAAGAGTGGCTGATCTTATAGGGTACTTATTGTGTGTCTGTAATTGTAACCGGCAAAAGGATTGGCACTACAACCGACCACAGCGGCATCTATACACTTGTGGACGCAACAAAGTGTGACACCTCCACTTACCCAAGTCGTTGGTTTCCATCTGATGACGCTACTGAGTTGCATCATCTGCAGATTTTGCCACTGGTAGCATTTACCAACATCCACCCACATATGTGCCGCTAAAGAAAACACTTGCACTTTGCCTTCTTATCATCAGCAGAGGCCCGTCATCCAGACCATGGATGCATGGTCAGTGGACCTTCCGCAATTGCTCCTCATCTCCATGCACAGATTGACAAGGACTTTGCAGCTATATAATGTCAATCTACACATCAGGCATTGGTGAGCAAGAACTTTTTATTGTGGTGCTGTTGCTGAACTTGTTACATTCAGCAGTTGTACATCTGTCTGTCTGAAAGAATTATTAGATAATTATAATTGACTGGACATTCCAAGGACTTCTAGCACTCTGCAAATGTTTCCGTGTACGAGAAACAGAGATATATTTGTTTAAAATCTATGACTGATATCATTTATGATCTCACAGTAAGATTTTAATTACCATAAAAAATGAGATGGACTCTTGGTCATTGATACAAATGTATTTTGTTTATTTTATAATAATATTTTATTGACGTTTGTTGCCTAGGTGAAAAAACGTCATTAATTGAATGCCCCCTATGGCGCCGTAAAAAAACCATTGTGAATCTCCAACTAAGGGCGGTACTCAATGTCAGCCCACTATTTCTGCACGCTCTTAGTTGCCGGTGCCTATTCAATGCTGCCATTTCCAACAGCATTGAAGGTAGATTTCAACAAAACAGATCCTACTTTAAGTCAGATCTGTTTTGTTGGAAATGGCCATGGATTGTCAAATTTATTCCTATTTTTCGACAATCTTTGGCCATTTTCACCGACATGCCCAATTCCGCTTGGGCAGTTACAGTCATGCTGGGTGAAAAACAGCCCAGGATTCCAACTGTCGGGACAACAGCCTGAATCCCATATTGAATACCCCCAAACAATCAAAAAATTGTATGGATGTAATTTCTCTGCAATGTGTAGGGACTCACATTTCATCCTATAAAGGAAGAATAGGAGACCTGCGCTAATACGTGCTGGTAGAATACTGTATAATGTGCTGCAACAGTGATCTAATAACTGCGATCTGTTTGTGTGATGATATTGCATCACTTTCAGACCCCAACTGTAATATTGGGACAGAAATGCTGAGAGATGGTCATGGAAGACAATTACCGGGAATCCAGGTACGTCCATGTGCAACACCAGAGGTCAGTGATGCCAGCCTCTGGTGCCATTCCAGCACCTTCGCCTACCTGCCAGTGAATCGTATCCCCACCAACCTCCCCGGACACATCCATACCCCCCCATTCACCCCCCCAATCCATCTACCTGTATTCACACGTGCAGCGCCCCAGTGCCTAGTTTCAACCTAGGCACCGTGGACATATCTACAAGTTAGAGAAAAAGAGGAAGTGGAGTGGTGCGCTATCAATAGCAGCTGGCACTGGGTTGTCAAACCCCAAAAAAGTATGAAATTATAACAAGAAATAAGCCAGCGCTAGCTGTTCCAATAATGTAGACAAGACGGTTCTCAAACAATAATTATTTAATATCACAATGGATGTACTCGATCACAAAACAAATATGAAATCAGTAAAAAATATGTAAGATAAAAAAATTTGAGCAATTATATAAAAAGAATATAACAGGGATATGTAAGATTCTAGATTGAGATCTCCATCATGATGGCTTTTAGTTGAAGAAATATGGTGTGAGTGTTCTCTGCATGCACCATGTGACAGCACAGCAGATTCACTTCTCTCCAATGACACGGGTGCCGGATTGACGCCCCCTCCATCGCTAGACGGCGCCCGGCATACGTGACTCTCACGTCACTGAGCATCCGTTACATAGAAACATGGCACACGCAGTGTTTATATTATCTACAAGTTAGTCTGCGCAGTCAAACAGGGGACTTCAAGGGGTCTTATTCCTTTACCTGTTAAATACCGTGCAAGCAGGATATCCTAGATCTACTACGGTACCCTGCCCAGCACGGGTCAACCATCACACCACATGCACCCCATTTGTACAGCGGTATTTGTTTAGACATAACTGGGTGATTTTTCTCCTTCTTTGAAGTCATTATATTGTTATAGTTACTGGCATTGTGACGAATACATTTTTTTTTTAGCAATTACACACTTCAATGTCATCAGTCATCATCACACACAGATCGCAGTTATTAGATCACTGTTGCAGCACATTATATTCTACCAGCACTTAGTGGATCAGGTCTCCTATTCTTCCTTTATCAATACTAATTAGAGGGTGGCCTCCCTATTTTGGAGTCCAGCAGCTGTAATCCTATTACCATAGGAATGCAATATGATGCAATAAAGAATACAGTATCTATCCTTATGTATCATTGCCTATTTCCCTATAGATTGTAAGCTTGCGAGCAGGGCCCTCCTACATTTTGACTGTCTGTAAATACCTTGTTCGTTGTATCACTGTTTCCTTTGTAAAGCGCAACGGAATGTGCTGCGCTATATAAGAAACTGTTAATAAATTAATAATAAATACATTTAAGTGAGAGCCAACCCCCTCCTCATTATTGACACATTTCATCCTATGTTGGGCTATCTGCTTTTTTTGAACTAAAGGTTTTGCTGGACAAAGTAGAAAAACTAGTTGGATTCTACAGCACCGTTTATTGACTTCATTTTCAGGATTTATCAAGAATTTAACTATAACAACCTATTCTGTGTCACTTCAAGGGTGACTATAGCTCCATACACACTAGAGGATATTGTAAAAGATATCATACCAGAAATGGGATTCTAAACAATACCTTTTAAAATATTGTACACTATATATTATTAACGGTACATGCTACTGCGCATTGTTAAAAACCCCTCCTGTCTGCTGTACACGCAGGTCAATTTGGCAATATATCCAAACAACCAGCATGTTCAGCGGTTCCTGGGGATGTCACTGAACAATACATTTACCAATATTGTTTAGTGCGTACACTCAATATTGGCCAACTGTGGCCGATTATGTTAACTACAGTATATTGCCCGTGGCCAGGGTCACCTAGTGTCTATGGGGTATTACAATTACAGTACATACAGTATGCCAACAGTTTTGATGTTTAGGTCTCTTCGTTGTAGCTTTATATAGATGAATTAGCTAATTATTATCCAGGATTGTTGGAGTAACCAAACCATTGTACTATTATTATAGTAATTGTGTAAGGGGTTTGGACACCACATATTGTGAGCAGTTTCTAAAGAAATTCTATCCTATAATGATTGATCGCTGCTCCATTGATTAATACCAATAAAATAATAAGTGCTGAAATTTTGCACAACAAAACCAAGAGCTTAGAAAAATAACATAATACAGAGTCGGTCATCTCTATTTTGGAAGTCTAGCCCCTAAATTTAAAGCTGCAGATATTATTTCTAATTTGTGATTTTAATGCTGCTTTTACATCATTATTCCTAAGAGTATAAATCAAAGGATTCAGCATTGGTGTAATAATTACATAAAATATAGCAATGAATTTGTCTTTTCCTGCTAGAGAACTTGACCTGGGTTTCATGTAGGTGGCCATAGCTGAGCCATAAAACATTATCACAACCAATATGTGAGACCCACAGGTGGAGAAAGATTTCCGCCGACCGGCAGAAGATTTAATTTTTAAGATACAAAAAATTATCCGAGAATAAGATATTATAATAAATGTAACCGGTATCATAAGAACAATCACACCTTCAACAAATACGATAAATTCAATAAACGAAATGTTTTCACAGCCCAGTGATAATACTTCTGGCATTTCACAAATGAAATTATTAATTTTGTTATTTTCACAACGATTTATACTGAGTGTAAGAGTTACATGGGAAATAGAGAGAAGGAACCCACATATCCATGTACCGGTGGCTAATCTGACACAGACCGTCTTACTCATAATAGTGGTATAATGTAATGGATAACATATAGCTACGTAACGGTCATAAGCCATAACTGCAAGTAGAATACATTCTGTCTCCCCTAAGGAGAGAGAGATGTACATTTGTGTTGCACACTCAGCATATGATATTGTCTTCTTTACGGATATCAAATCTTTCAGCATCCTTGGCACAGTGGAGAATGTATAGCAGAGATCCAGAAATGAGAGGTTGAACAGAAAGAAATACATAGAGGTGTGAAGACTGACATCTGACAGGATTAATATAATGATGGAGATATTTCCAAATAAAATTATTATATACACAAGCAGGAAGACAAAGAAGAGAATAACTTGTGTCCTGGGCTCACTGGTAAGTCCAAGAAGAATAAATTCTGTTATGATGGTTTTATTTTTCCAAGACATTCTTTAAAAGAAATAAGAAAATGATCTCAGTTACAGTATCTGTTACTTAAGTTGTTTTTACATTGTAAAAAATGGAAACAAAAATCCCCAAAATTTTATAAACACACTAACTGCACTTACAGTATTGCAACAGATATAATGAATGTAATTTCACCTAAACAATACTGTATTACAACTCTTCAGGGCACCAAACGGGCCAACTATTCTTCAGGGCACCAACGGGCCAGCATCTTTTCTAATATTTAGAGATTTACTCATACGCTGTTGTTTTGGTTCTAGATCATCAATAGGTTTTGGTTCTAAGTAATCATTGTGTTTGAGTTTAGTAAAAAAAAAAAAACTTAAGTGTTTTAGTTGTGGTTTTGGATCTGGGTTTCATAAAATTTTGGACTAAAAAGTTAAAATTGTGTCATTTGGAACAGTTTTTGTTCCTACTGTACACTACAGTATAATTAGCATCAATCATATTCACTCCCAGTCATCTCTCATATGCGGTGGCACCTGCAAATCACAAAGGTGGAGCTTACATGTAATACAAAACAAGATTTTTTTTTAAATCCCAGGTAAAAACTTGGCCAGATCCTTGGAATGGGTTACTCAGAACCCCAAAAGTATGGATGTATTCAAACCAAACTGCTAATTTCTACTGAGAAAAAATCTGAAAGCTTGTCAAGGCAGCAGGAAACTGTTATTTGAAACTGTAATTGTAATAAGGAGTGTCCCCAAACCAACAACAAGGTAGTTTATTCCAACTTGTCTTAGCTACTGGACCCAGTGAATGAACTGTCATTCATTTTGTTATATCTATTTTTCATGTGTGGACCGTTACTGTGAATAACTTTGGCTTGTGTCAACCAATTGTCCATGTTGATCTAATGCATCCAATGATGGTCAACCTACCTACTGTCAATTCAATTCATGTCAACCCAAAGTTTGGATCCCATTAAAAGTACCTGGCATGGGTTTCATTTGGAGTTTGGAGTTTAGTCTATTTGCGGTAAAAAGACATCAATTTCCATATTGTACACAATGTAAGGTCTAGATTTGAATATATCTTGCGCCCATTTAGGCATATTCACTTACCACTTTCCAGATCTAGCACTTGCTGAAACCAGTGGGCATTGTTTCAGATCATTTACACTTACAGGAAGTGGAGGAATAAGGAAGAAAATCATAGCTGAGGATGAAGTTTATTCCACTGCAGCTGTTCATGATGCCAGCATCAGACAGACAGCTGCTGCATTGTGTAAGCAAAATATCTGCTACGCTGATATAATTACTACTAGAATTTGTTAATATGAACTATGTTACTGTTGTACAGTAGCATTTTAGATCGCGATGTAGGAAACTTCCACCTACAAGGCAGCCAATCTATGAATGGAGCAAGGAATGTACGATTACCCGTTGTTTAAGCAGGGAGGAAAAGGGAGTTGGATTATCATATTAGTATCTGTCATTGAGAAAAGACTCACACATACAACATTTGTAGCTTAATAATAAAAACTTACATATGTATATTACATATCCATGTAAGTATGTTGATTACGTACATCAATAATACTTTGGTTTCTATAAAATATTGAAAGTGTCTATTTATTTTATAACTCCACATTATACCTGGATGAAATAAATTACATTTATTCATTTTCTAATAATGTACACTGCATAAAATATTTTTAAGTGACTAAATTATATTTCAGAAATTAAGCTATTTCAAACAAAACTTGAATTAATCTTACTGATTAAAAGATAATTCTTAAGATGTTTCTTCAGATATTATTTAATAAAAACAACAAAAAAATAACTTTTTTAACAATTTGCTTTGGGCATGCTAAGAAGACGGTACTGTACCTTATTCTGGCTCCAGTCTCTAGCAAGAGACCAATACTGACTTCTCATTTTTCAGAAGAGCCCTTTATATTACAGCTGTATTATTCTTAAGTGTGTTATGCCCTAGATCCTATGTCTCACATGCACAATTATAACAGTGTTCTGCAATAACATAAAAGCAGCACCTCTGTGTCTCTCCAGGGGACACTGTTCTTAAATTGCTGTTTGGTCAATTTTTATCAAATTAATTTTAGTTTTAACTTTTGTAACTGAAAAATATAGACAGCTTACAACATGCATAGCAAAAATATCAATTAAAAAATTTAAAAAAGTCCTCCACCAAAGCCAAATACTTGAAGATGAGCCATCTCATTGCCTGTGCTTGGGTGTTTGGCGGTCAATAGTCTTCAACATTCCATGCAAATTCCATCTAGTTAAGACAAAAGGCAAAGATAATTGCACCAATATGAGGTACAGTAGATTAGAGGAATGGTCAAGTACATGACAACTACAGTGTAATGGCAAAAAATGCAAAATCATGCACTTGGGTCTCAAAAATACAAGGACTAAATATAGTATAAATGGCAATATAATAGAAACTACAGAGGAAGAGAGGGATATTGGTGTCGCTACTTCAGGGGACTTAAAGGCAGGTAGGCAATGTAACAAAGCAATGAAGAAGGCAAGTCAGATGCTTGGTTGCATAGGGAGAGGTATCAGCAGTAGAAAGAAAGAAGTAATAATGCCACTGTATAGGTTATTGGTACGACCTCACCTAGAGTATTGTGTTCAGTTCTGGAGGCCATATCTCCAGAAGGAAATAAATACATTAGAGACTGTACAAAGAAGGGCAACTAAAATGATGCATGGCCTACATCAAAAAACATACCAGGAAAGACTAGAATATCTTAATATATATAGTTTAGAGCAAAGAAGGGAAAAGGGGGACATCATAGAAACTTTCTGTCACACGCAGCCGCGACGGAGCGCGGCGGGTACAGTACTCACCCGTCCGCGCCCGCCGCCGGCTAGCGTGTGCAGGCTCCACTCTGAGGCGGGCAGGTGGGGGCAGCGCTGGGTAGAGGCGGCAGCGACGGAGCATCAGGTAGCAGCGTCCTTGACGATTGCGGCGCCGGGAGGCCGGCGGCGCCATCTTGAGTAAGGGCAGGTAGCGGATTGGGCCAGAGTAGAGAGTTCCTCCTCATCCTGCACGGACAGCCAATGGCAGCCACTCCCTGGGGATATAGTGGAGCTGCCCAGGCTGATCCGTGTCAGTGCAATGAGTCTTCTGAGTCGTTCACATCTCCGAGCTGACTCCTGGATCCTGGTTCTCTCTCCTGACTCTGGTGCCTTGCTCCCTGCACCTTATCCAAGGAAGGTTTTCTCCTGACACCAATGCTGCAAGCGCTATCTAGTGCTGGCTCCTGCTTGTTCCAGGATTCCCTTTCTTCATCATCCATCCATTCCATCCTCTTCCAGTCTTCCGGATCCATTTCTTCCATCATCAAATCAACCTCTTCCTGCATCTTCTTCTATGTACTCTGGCTCACCTAAAGACTGGTTCCAGAATTACCACTGGCAGTATATTGTGCTGGACTTATTGATTTATTCTTTTGCCACTTAAAGAAGTATTTAAGTGAACTTATTATTTATGAAACCAGTTATTAAACCTGCACGTTTCAATCCTACTCGCCCTGGTCCGTCTCCAGCTTCTGTGCACCACACGACTCCATCCAGCCCTTCTGCCGTGACAGTTTGCACTGACCCGATGGAATCGGGTGAAGCACAGGCTTCCATGACGGATGTTCTTCAAGGCATCATGGCTCGCCTGGAACAAGTAGAAACCACCCAGCGTCAAGTAGCTCACTTCCTCCAGTCCTTGTCACCACCTCAGGCGGCTCCCTCAGCTTCGGCCGCACCCACTGCTGGAGTCTCTGCCCCTCCTGCTCCTGCGAGTCCATCTGTTCCTCACCATCTACAGCTGTCGACACCCAGTAAATATGACGGGTCTCCGAGAGGATGTCGAGGATTCCTAAATCAATGTGACGTGCATTTTACCCTCCAGCCTTCCAATTTCCCTTCGCCCAAAACCCGGGTGGCCTACATCGTATCCCTACTGGCTGGTCCAGCCCTGGAGTGGGTGTCCCCCCTCTGGGAGCGTGCGGACCCTCTTCTCAATAATTATGAAGAGTTTGTGGCCTCCTTCCGTCGTATATTCGACGAGCCCGGCAGAGTGTCCTCTGCAGCCACGGAGATCCTGAGGATTCGTCAAGGCAGTCGCCCAGTGGGACAATATGTCGTACAGTTCCAAACCCTGGCGTCCGAACTTCGATGGAACGAAGAGGCTCTCGTATCTGCCTTCTGGAACGGTCTGGCTGGGCGCATCAAAGACGAGTTAGCAACTCGCGATCCTCCTTCCACCCTGGCAGAACTCATCTCCCTATGTACCAAAGTCGACCTGCGACTCCAAGAACGCCAACTTGAGAGGAATCGTTCTGATCGCCTTCGTCCTCGTTTCTCTCCCAATGTTGCTCCGGGCCCCAAGGCAATTCCTTCGCCTGCTGCACCAGCTGATGAACCCATGCAAATCAATCGTTCCCGCCTGTCCCTCGAGGAGAAGTTCCGAAGACGGCGAGAGAATTTGTGTATGTACTGTGGCTCATCTGCTCACCTATTGGCTGCCTGCCCACTGCGGCCGGGAAACGACCGCTCCTAATTCCCCCGAGGGAGGTCCGATTAGGAGTATTGTTTTCATCTCCCTCTTCTACTGACTCTATTATTCCAGTGACTCTTGTGTGTCCCCAAGGCGAGAGAAGACTTCAGGCCTTATTGGATTCTGGAGCAGCGGGGAACTTCCTTTCTTCTTCTTTTGTCAACCATCATGCCCTGCCTGTGCAACCTCTGGATCATTCGCTGGTCCTCACGGCTGTGGATGGGAGTCGAATTCGGAGTGGACAAATCACTCATCAAACCATTCCGCTGAAGTTGCTCATCGGAGCCTTACATCAAGAGACCATTCAATTCTTCATTCTTCCACAATCTTCTCATCAAATGGTCCTGGGTCTTCCCTGGCTCTCCAAACATAATCCACAAATTGATTGGACCACTATGGAGATCAAGGCCTGGGGAACAGTCTGCCAGTCTACTTGCATTCCTCAGATCCTTCCGGTCTACCAGACCCATCCACAATGTGAGGATAACTGCTCTTCATCTTCTTCAGCTCCACCCTTGTCTATACCCGTACCGTATCGTCCATTTACAGATGTCTTCAGTAAAGGAGGTGCTGACACTTTACCTCCCCACCGGCCTTGGGACTGCCCAATAGAATTGATGGCTGGGAAATTTCCTCCTCGTGGCCGCATCTATCCTCTGTCGCTACCCGAGACTGAGGCCATGTCCTTGTACATCCAAGAGAACTTAAACAAGGGGTTCATCCGACCTTCTACCTCTCCGGCCGGGGCTGGGTTTTTCTTTGTGAAAAAGAAAGATGGCGGTCTTCGGCCTTGTATCGACTATAGAGGCCTGAACGACATCACTATAAAGAATCGCTATCCCTTACCCCTTATCACAGAACTGTTTGATAAGATCAGAGGAGCGACTGTCTTCACCAAATTGGACCTACGAGGGGCCTACAACTTGATACGAATCCGTTCCGGTGACGAGTGGAAGACGGCTTTTAATACAAGAGACGGTCACTATGAATATCTGGTGATGCCCTTCGGCCTTTGCAACGCCCCTGCCGTCTTCCAACAGTTCGTGAATGATATCTTCCGGGACTTGCTGTACCATTCCATTGTAGTCTATCTAGACGATATACTCATCTTCTCCTCCAATCTTCAACATTACAGACAGACCGTGTCCGAGGTGCTACGACGTCTTCGTCAAAATCAACTATTCTGTAAGTTGGAAAAATGCGTTTTTGAAGTCACCTCCATTCCATTCTTAGGCCACATTCTCTCTGTTACTGGTATCGAGATGGATCCAGAGAAGGTGAGAGCGATCCAAGACTGGGCACCTCCCACGACACTCAAGGGAATTCAGAGATTTTTAGGATTCTCAAATTATTACCGGCGATTCATCCGGAACTTCTCTACCATCGCTGCTCCCCTCACAGCTCTTACCCACAAAGGAGTTGATCCAAGTCAATGGCCGCCAGAAGCATTCTCAGCCTTCCAACAGTTAAAGAGGGCGTTTATGACGGCACCCATTCTCCTCCAACCAGATCTCGACAAGCCCTTCATCCTCGAGGTGGACGCATCCTCGGAAGGTATTGGGGCCATCTTGTCACAAAAAGGAGAGGATCAAGAATTACATCCTTGTGCTTTCCTCTCCAAAAAATTCCTTCCGGCAGAGAAGAATTACCCCATTGGGGAACAAGAGTTACTTGCTGTCAAAACGGCGTTAGAGGAGTGGCGATACCTTCTGGAGGGTGCGCGGCATAAGATCACCGTGTATTCAGATCACAAGAATTTGTCCTTTCTCAAACAAGTTCAATGCCTCACTGCTCGTCAAGCCCGATGGGCTATGTTTTTCGAACGTTTTAATTTTCAAATTAAATTTCGACCTGGCACCACTAATATTAAAGCTGACGCCCTATCCCGTTCCTTTGAAACGACTTCTGATATAGAGATTCTTCCTCGTCCAATCCTTGATCCAGTGGTTTTTGCTCAAGTGTCCGTACAGCCAATTCCTCCTCCAGGCAAGACGTTTGTTCCTCTCGAACTGCGAAAAAAAATATTATCATGGGCACATTCCTCCCGTTTCACAGGTCACGCAGGAATACAGAAGACCTTGATGTTCCTGTCACGTTCTTATTGGTGGCCAACCATTCGTCACGACGTCACCAACTTCATCGCGTCTTGTGTAAAATGTGCTCAGCATAAGGTGCCCAGAACAACTCCTGTTGGTCCTCTCCGTCCTCTGGCCATTCCCACAGAACCATGGACTCATCTATCTATGGACTTCATTTGCGAGTTGCCTCCTTCCAAAGGTCATACAGCAATCTGGGTAGTGGTTGACCGATTCTCAAAAATGGTCCATTTCGTCCCACTAAAAGGTCTTCCCTCTGCTCCAGTACTGGCTCAGCTATTCATTTCCACCATTTTTAAATTACATGGTCTGCCCAAAGAAATTGTGTCTGATCGCGGAGTACAGTTCGTGGCGAAATTCTGGAGAGCTCTCTGTGCCACGGTAAAGGTTAACCTCAAGTTTTCTACTGCCTTTCATCCCCAGACCAACGGCCAGACGGAACGGGTGAATCAGGACTTGGAGGCCTTTATTCGATTGTTCATCTCGTCCTCTCAAGATGACTGGGTAGATCTCCTCCCGTGGGCAGAATTTATGCATAACAACTCCTATCACTCTTCCTCCGGAACCACGCCCTTCTTTACCGTATTTGGTAAACACCCACGATCTCCAGACTTCTCAGAATTACCCTCTTCTGAAGTTCCTGCAGCGACCACTTCCCTCCAACGCTTTGCGAAGATTTGGTCGGATGGCGGACAGGAAAAGAAGAGCAGCGCCCAGATTAAAACTCGGGGATCGGGTATGGCTATCTACCCGTCATATACGCCTCCGTCTGCCTTCTATGAAACTGGCTCCCCGGTACATTGGGCCATATGCCATCACCCAAGTCATTAATCCAGTCGCTTATAGACTTCAACTTCCTCCTTCCCTAAGGATCTCGAATTCCTTTCATGTGTCCCTCCTCAAGCCTTTAAGATTGAACTCTTATCAGAAGAAGGTTCCCAAACCACCCAAGATTAACTCCGAGAGTGGGATCGAATTCGAGGTAAGACGTATCATAGACTCTCGTCACCGCAATGCTCGTACTCAGTATCTGGTGGAGTGGGTCGGTTTTGGTCCTGAAGAGAACTCTTGGGTGGACTCCGTTGATTTGCATGCTCCAAAGCTGATTAAGCAATTTCTGCAGCGAAATCCTCACAAGGCCCATAGGCGTCCTGGGGCCACCCTGAAAAGGGGGGGTACTGTCACACGCAGCCGCGACGGAGCGCGGCGGGTACAGTACTCACCCGTCCGCGCCCGCCGCCGGCTAGCGTGTGCAGGCTCCACTCTGAGGCGGGCAGGTGGGGGCAGCGCTGGGTAGAGGCGGCAGCGACGGAGCATCAGGTAGCAGCGTCCTTGACGATTGCGGCGCCGGGAGGCCGGCGGCGCCATCTTGAGTAAGGGCAGGTAGCGGATTGGGCCAGAGTAGAGAGTTCCTCCTCATCCTGCACGGACAGCCAATGGCAGCCACTCCCTGGGGATATAGTGGAGCTGCCCAGGCTGATCCGTGTCAGTGCAATGAGTCTTCTGAGTCGTTCACATCTCCGAGCTGACTCCTGGATCCTGGTTCTCTCTCCTGACTCTGGTGCCTTGCTCCCTGCACCTTATCCAAGGAAGGTTTTCTCCTGACACCAATGCTGCAAGCGCTATCTAGTGCTGGCTCCTGCTTGTTCCAGGATTCCCTTTCTTCATCATCCATCCATTCCATCCTCTTCCAGTCTTCCGGATCCATTTCTTCCATCATCAAATCAACCTCTTCCTGCATCTTCTTCTATGTACTCTGGCTCACCTAAAGACTGGTTCCAGAATTACCACTGGCAGTATATTGTGCTGGACTTATTGATTTATTCTTTTGCCACTTAAAGAAGTATTTAAGTGAACTTATTATTTATGAAACCAGTTATTAAACCTGCACGTTTCAATCCTACTCGCCCTGGTCCGTCTCCAGCTTCTGTGCACCACACGACTCCATCCAGCCCTTCTGCCGTGACACTTTCAAATATATAAAGGGTTTAGCAAAGCACAAGGAGACATTCTTCCCAGAAAGAGGAGCAACAGAACACGAGGACATGCACTGAAACTAGAGGGAGGAAGATTCAGGGGAAATTTGAGGAAAAATCACTTCACAGAAAGGGTAGTGGATAAGTGGCAGAGCCTCCTATCAGAGGTGGCAGAGTTAAATAAAGTAGAACAATTTAAACATGCTTGGGATAAGCATATTGATATCCTTACAAAGAAATAAGGATCAAATATGGTTTGCGGTAACATGTTTAGATGGGCCAAGTGGTTCTTATCTGCCATCAAATTCTATGTTTCTATGTATTCATCTAGTGACCTCTAGCCTTTGCTGTAGAATTTTGGTATTAGACTTAAGATTGCCTTTACAGCCATACAAATATCAATGGGTGTGGTGGGCAGCATGGATGGTGTAATTGTTATCATCACAACACTGAGGTCATGGGTTCAATTCCCACCGTGGCCCTCACTGTGCGGATTTTGTATTTTCTCCCCGTGCTTGCGTTGGTTTTCTCTGAGTATTCCAGTTTCCTCCCACAATCCAAAAATATACTGGTACGTTATTTATCTCCCAACAAATTAACCATATAATGTCTAGACATTTGTACTTGTACATGTGGTATGGAATATAGATTGTAAGCTCCACTGGGGCAGGGACTGATGTGAATGCTCAAATATTCTCTGTAAAGAGCCGCAGAATATGTGTGCACTGGTAATAAATAAATAATTAGGTCAACAATGTTTACAGTAGGTCAACACCAAAGTTCAACAGTTACAAAAGGTTGACTCAAGCAGAAAGTCGGCATATAAAAGGTGGATATATGAAAATATCAACATGAATTTTTACTTACTGTATTAGTGTCAATGTCGACACCAGTTAAATTAAAGCATCCCCTCGCATGGCTCACCATGGTTCCAGCAGGGTGCCTTGCTCCAATACTGCAGGGCTAGGCAAACTTTACCATTACAAATCAGAGTCCATGTGGATCGTATAGCATTACTAATTTCAAAAACTAATAAATTCATAATAAAATCATGTAAACTTTTTCAAGGGCAAAACCATGTTGCAATGGAGGTGTGGCATATGTTAGAGAGTCTAGAACTATTTAATGGTATGGTTCGGCTATTAGACCCTTCGGTCATATACTACCCCATTGGTAACACAGATGTGTGCCCTATGAGAAGTCTTTTATCTTGTGTTTTCTTTGAGGTCTGTAAACTCGGTTATCCCTGGACAGAAGTTATCATCACAAAGAGACAGACTCATTGGTGACCCATCAGTTGGTTTGGATAAGAATTGTGACTATCGGATTCATTTAGAGACTATGAGAAACCGGTTTAATTATCCCTGAAAATCCCAACAGGGAGCGCATGATCCCTACCCCCCCCCCCTTTTTTTTTTAGCATGTAGTATTGTCTGGTGATGTGACAGATCCTGGCTTGAAGATCTACTCACAGTAACGTATATGTGTATGCCTGAGGGTGGGGACTAAATGTTCCATACTAAGTGGTATTATGCTGTGACAAGCCGGACTTATGCCAATGTAAAGCTATTCCCTGAGTTGGATATATAAAAAAGTTTTTTTTCTACAAAGTATCTAGTCCAGTGCTGGTTTCTTCCTAAAGGGACATGTTCTCCATAAGGATGGCAAATATATGAATATATAAAACCTGGCACGGACACCATTGGAATCTAAGCGTTGTGCGACCTATCGATTTGCTATATATATATATATATATATATAAGAAAACTTAGGAAATCCGCACACTTAAGATGTTGTTACTGAGGGTGCCCGACAGCATGAGATCATAGAAAACTGTATATCAAAAGATATAAAGAAGCAGCACTCCTTATTTGATTTTTAAAGTCCCAACAAACGGACAATCAATTGTCCGTTTGTTGGGACTTTAAAAATCAAATAAGGAGTGCTGCTTCTTTATATCTTTTGATATACAGTTTTTTTTATATATATATATATATATATATATATATATATATATATATATATATATACTGTATATATATACACAATATTTATTTTAAACAACTGCAAGGACACCCAATGTCTGTACACAGCTGCTGCCCCTTGTTAGAGGTTGTAAGCCTCATCTATAGCAACAAGGGAAAAGGAAAAGGGCGTGCAACCTAAATTGCAAGCAATTTATCAAAGGGCGCAGTTGTGCTCAGTCTAGTAATAATGAGTATATAAATTGCATGGAAAATAGCTACATTTATTTTTTCATATTTTCATAAGAAATATATTTGACATCATAAAAATAAGAAGTGCACTTCATTCACAATTAATTGTTAATAACAAACATACAAGACATACAACATTTAACATACAAAGGCTTGGTCTATAATAGACAATTACTATGAGGCTGGAAATAGGCTTGGAGTTAGAGGCATAAAGATTTCATTTTTAACAAGGCATAAGTATATTTACCAGTCCCACAATTAATAATGGATCATCTCTGGTGGCAAAATAGTTATTTTATTCCCCTGGGAAGTTTAATCCACTATGTATAGGGTCCAAACAAGTCCTCCTCCCTCTATAACCAGAGGTGCTCTCCGGAGATTTTCCTTTTAGGGGGAGGTGTCCACAGCCACAGATGTAAGTTGTATATACCACTCCTTGGTAGGCAGTCCGAGTGATTTTCAAACAAGCGGGGATCCGGTATAGACCAAGCCTTTGTATGTTAAATGTTGTATGTCTTGTATATTTGTTATTAACAATTACTTGTGAATGAAGTGCACTTCTTATTTTTATGATGTTATATATATTTCTTATGAAAATATGAAAAAATAAATGTAGCTATTTTCCATGCAATTTATATACTCATTATTACTAGACTGAGCACAACTGCACCCTTTGATAAAGCGCTTGCAATTTAGGTTGCACGCCCTTTTCCCTTATTCTCTTAAAGGTATCTTTTTAAGCAATCGTTTTTATTAAAGTTTGTAATATGCACAAACTAACATACATATACAATAAAACAAACAAAGGAAAGAAATAAAAGAAACAAAGCTTAAAGATTAAAACCAGACATAGGCTCTCTTCTCATTATTGCTGTTCACTGTTCACAGTTACTAATAAAAAAACACATCAAAATAAACATATACATTATAGAAATACAAAATGCAGTATCAAGGTACATAAAACGAGGCATTTAACACCGAAAAAAAGTAGGGGGTAGGGGTGGTGGTTGGTAATTGGGCACTGGACCAGTATTGGACATAAGGACAACTATAGAGGGACAGTATATAGGGAATCTAGCCCCATTTAGACCACACTGCCAGATATTTTTATCCCACTTTCCTGGCCAGGTACATTAATTTGTCATGGAAATCGTTTTTTGTTGACCAGTGACATCCAATATTGTGTAGTCATGAAATTTTTAACTAACCAAGTCCTGGCAATACAGACCTTGCTTAAGGTGTAAAGATCAATCAAGTAACTCTTAGTTAGTGCATCTAAAGTTTCCTCATCCAAGGCAGCCAGCAGACACACCACAGGCAATAAAAAATCTCTCGGGATATGTGGACTTGTTACAATGTCAATAAGAGGTTTTTTAGGGGGTAGGGGGAGGGGGATAAATCCGCACAAGCTGGTGCTACAGCACCCAAGTTGCCCCAAACGAGATATTTATCAATTATAGGTCTCAGAGGGGGTGCAGCCAAAGACAATGATTTTGACGACAGAAAAAAAGGGGACAGAGAAGAATGTCTTTTTTGTTGGCGCACAAAAAGAGGTTTTAAGAAGGATGTATGAATTAAAAGTTTTTCTTTATTAGAGTATATTTAAAATGAAACTGTCCAGTATGTGAAATATTCCAAGTATATGTATATATGTGAAAAACCCTTTATTAATTTTATAGGTTTTTAAGAAAAAAAAATTTCACTTCAAATGTGATCTGTGTCCTTTTTTATATATTGTGTTAGGTCCTTATATACTAGGGAGTTTTACTGATTCTGTAAGGACGTGGGTACGTTATTCCTTAGCTGTATTAATTAAATTATTAGTCTATTGTTTGCAGTGTTACTCCTTTTGTGATGCTATTCTTAGATTGTTCAGTTATTGACTGTTTTGTGCGAGTTTAAATGCTCACAAATGAATCATTTAGTAGTTGTCACCCAATATCAATAGTTCAATTCTTTGTTTTATGTGCACTTGGTGGGTTGAAACTGTTGCCAATTTTAGAATGGATTATACTTAGTTGCTTTATCAGCATAAACAGTTATACTGTAATTGTGCTTGAAATGAAAATACACAATGTTGCTGTAGATCTTATTGTTGCTGATTCAGTTCTTTCTATTAATAGATTAGACTGTCTGTGCAGCTTGGGTCCCTACAGGTTGCTTTACATGTCTACCATCTATCCACTTGTGCAGACTGAAAATAGTAGGATTGAAATTGTCCAGCTGGTATTGCCGGTTATCCAATTTATCAGATCTTGTCTTGTGGAGATTGGTAATTTTAATTTAACATGTTACCAGCATATGATATTAACAATGTTGCTGGTTATACAATCCATGTGGGACAATAAGATTTTGTATAGATCTCACAATTCTTTCAAATATAATTGTAGACAGCCAGTTTCACAAGGTATGATTTTAATGCGGGTTCCACTATTATAAATTGTGTTGCCGCAATCTCAATTTATTGCTACCGGCTGAGCAGTTTGTATGTATGCTGAGAGCAACTAATATTTCTAAGATCGTATCTTAATTGATGGTAAGTTTCAACAAAACAGATTTGTACAGATGTTACACCTTTATTAGAGAATATAGGAGGCACTTATGGCTGTTACTGCCTTTGCTTCAGCTTTATATATGCCGCTGATTCACTGGTGTATATTCTGTAGTTGAGTACGTTATCTGCTGGTGTGTATCACCTCCTGTATTCTTACAGGTGTACTCTTGTGAATTTCCATACAATATCTGCTGGTGTATATCACCTTATATGCAGTTATTCTTTTATGGTTTTTTTATTCATTAGAAAACATTTGTACAATTGATTTTTATTTTTGCACACATAGGGTTACATAAATAGAATGGTTCCGAGTGATTCAAGAGAGGGTTGGTTTTTAGTGCTAGCGTTTTATTTTCTCTTTACACACGATTGCAAGCTTTAGGTCAAGCACTGCTCTGGCTTGGATAATACAGTGGTTATATTCTTTTTTGCTTATTCATAAATATATGTATGATGATAACTTGTTCCTATAGCCTTAAGAGCGTACCGTTAGCAACGCTGGTATGTGCTGATGTTGCACTGATCCAGCCGATTGTAGAAAGAGCAAGTGTGTCGCTACTCCTGCTGTGTCGATACAGCTGGCATAGTGGGTATAAATGTACATTAAATTTGCATTAACTCTGCATACATTTATAGCATTTATTACAAATAGATCAGCCGTTATTCCTGTTGTATTTGTACAGCCTAGCAGAGCACTTGCAGTTAGTACATTAATTCTCACCCGCTGCACAGATATATAATAAGGTTCTTGCGGCTAGATCAGCCGCTACTCCTGCTGTATTAATACAGTCGGCAGAGCGGGTGCAGATTGTATATTTAAGGTTGTGCCAGTTTTGCGCACACTATGTGGTCATGTCCCTAGATGTGCTATCTAGGGACATGACCACAAAAGGTGCCAAAAAGAAATGTCTTGAGTGCCACACTTGGGACAATGCAGAGTAGAAATACTACCCATATGAAACAGTTTGTCAGGCGTGTAGTATATCCTGTGAATAATAAAGAACTGGATCTGTTGGAATCAGTCAATGTAGAAATGTGGGGACTAGCAATGGCTAATTTCCATATGTCATCAGTCAAGGGTCACAGGTCTGATTTCCACTTACTCCTAAAGCCAGGGGAAGTTATCAGAGCATGCTGACAACTGGATATTAGAGTAGAGATTAGAAATTAAATAATTGCACAAAAAGGTCCGTTAATGGGGAGTCAGAGAATATCATGGGAGAATCCCTAAACTAAGCATTAATGGCATGTCTCAGTTGGAGGAAACTAAAGAAGAAGGAGTTAGGTATAGATAAATCAGAGCGGAGTTCTTGGAATGACCAAAGGGTACTTCCTGTATACAAATCTCCTAATGCGGTGATCCCTCATATACCCCGATTAGAAGTGACTTGCAAGTTGGACTGTTCAGGGAGACAAAGGGGATCTTGTAGGGGAGTGTCTGGGTCCCAACCCGGCCAGTAATCATAGCATGGATCGACTTCCAAAAAAAATGCCTTGTCTAATTAAAGGGAAACTGTGGAGATTCGTATTGGCAATCAGAAAAATTTGTTGGGTAGACAGCCCCAGAAAGGACTGAGAAAGCATTTGGAAATGCAAAGCAGACGGGTCAGGGTCATTAAGCCATTGCCATATAAACATCATGTGAGCAGCATAGTAATAAGTTCTGAACTTCAGTGTGTTAAAATAGTTCATCTAAAAATTTGCATGCTTAGGTGCCCACACCAGTGAGGAGAGAAGATCATTAATTACCTGGAAGACTTTCTGGGGAATGTAGACCAGGGATTGTTGTAAGACGTAGAGTAATTTGGGCTGGAAGACCATATTAATTAAGTTCACCATTCCAGTTAAAGTCAAGTGCAGTTTGATCCACTCCCCCTGGTGTGTAGGTATGTAATCAGTGGATCGACATTCAGCAAAACAAACTGATAATCATTAGGAATTCAGATGCCCAAGTATTTAAATGAGTCAAACCTCTGCAAGGACAAGAGGACCTCTGGATTGACCGGGGATTTCCCAGTCAGCGGCATAATGCAGGTCTTATCCAAAATAATTAGTAGACCAGAACATTTACCATATTCATTAATAATATCAAGTATCAATGGCATAGAGTCGGCATAATTTTGTAAAAACAATAAGATGTCATCAGCATATAATGCAATTTTGTCTTCCCTAATACCCACCATCAAATATAAGGAGAGTTCCTAAGCATGCATGCACAGGGTTCAATCACAATTGCAAATAAGATGGGAGAGAGGGGGCAATGCTGCCTAGTACCCACCTAACAAAGGGAAGGGAGAGGATATGAAACCATTTACTGAGATCTATGCCACCAGGACAGAATACAGGATGTTCACATATTTGATAAATACAAGGCCTATATCCATATAGCCCATTACCTCTAATAGAAAGTCGAACTCCACAGAATCAATTGCTTTAGCAGCATCAAGAGAAACTATGACCAAGGAGTGGGAATCCTCATGAGGCATTTGCAAATAGGTAAAAATCCTAAATAAATTTATGGAAGTTGATTTGTGAGGCATGAACCCAGTCTGGTCTGGATGTATACTTTTAATGATAACCTGTTGGCAAGGACCTTGGCAAGGATATTAATGTCTGTAGACAAGAACAATGTTTAGATTTGTATAGATGACCATACAAGGCCATAAACGCATCCACTATATTCAGAGTGTGTATGAATCTAAACCCATCAGGGTGCTGTAATTCGACTATGGTGCTTTTAATATGGTCTCCCCTGGCCTGTCCCAAGTAGCATATACGTCACTTTGTCCTCCAAGCAAGTGGTCCAGTCTTTTTGGGCTTTAAGCAAGGCAGCCTTTGAAGAGTATAAACGATCAGATAAATAAAAGTTCAGCAGCATAACAGAAAAAACAGGTATGTGGGGAGCGCTATTAACAGCAGCTGGAAAAGGGTTGTCACTCCCCTATTAATCAAGAGAGAAATATATACAAAGTGCCATCATTGGCTGAATAATTGTTGAGACAGTAATCTGAATAAAATAAATGTATTTAACTCTAATAATAGCAAATGTAAAACACAATAAAATCTAACTTAGACAATGTACAACAAAATACATAAAAATGAAAATAAAGGATGAGGGAATTGTCACAATGGTGACATATAGTGGTATGTAGCAGTATTTAGAAAGTCAAATGTCATAAAACATCCATGATAGGAACTTATATTACCGATTGGGAAATTGCTCCACTGATGAAATTGGATGAGGGATTGTAGGTGTGTACCCTCCAGTTGTAGATGGGTAGAGGATTGTAGCAATGATGGGCTCTTGTATGCAAAGAGCTTGGTAGAATCCTGATGGCAACCACTCTTTGAACTGGAAAGTCTCTTAGGGACCTGGCTTGGTGTCCCAGCAGCTCTGTTTGAAACTTTAAATCCAGAATTTGGCGGTGGTGCTCTATTATTTTCAGGGATCAAGGATGATCAGTGAGAGCGAAAGGGTCCAGTGTGATGCTCAACGCGTTTCCCCAGATCAGTAAAATTCCGGCTTCCTCAGGAGCGAAAATGAGGAAGCCAGAATTTTACTGATCCGGGGAAACGTTTAACAATAGAAACCCCTATTGTAAAATGATATGCCTACGGATTTTTAAGCAAAAAACTTTTTTTGTGCCCATTAAATGTGTTTCATTTAAGCAACTATATCAGGAGCATATTTTTTTAATTTGGCCTGGACCAACTAAATATCAGACTCCAGAGAAGACAGGTGCTGCTAACGCTGTCTTCTTTAAGGTGGAGAGTGGCTGAATTTATGATGATACTTACAGGGTGCCTGTAATTGTAACCGGCAAAAGGATTGGCACTATAACCGACTGCAGCCGCATCTATGCACTTGTGGACACAACAAGGTCTGACATCTTCACTTACCCAAGTCGTTGGTTTCCATTTGATGACGCAGTACAGTCGCATCACCTAAGGATTTTGCCACTGGTAGAGTTTACAGTCATCCACCTACTAAAGATAAGCTGCTACTGAACTTTTAAATTTTGACCCCCATTGCTGAACTTGTTACATTCAGCAGTTTTACACCTGTCTGTCTGAAAGCAATATTGGAAATGTATAATTGTCTGGACATTCCAAAGACGTCTACTTAACTTCCAACACTCTCCAAATGTTTCTGTATACTAAAAGAAATGGAGATATACCTGTTTAAAATCTATGATTGACATAATCTATGACCTTACAATAAGATTTTATTTACCATTAAAAATGAGACGGTCTCTGGGTCATTGAAATAAATATATTTTGTTTATTATATTATTTATTTATTATTATTTATTAACAGTTTCGTATACATATTCTGCAGCGCTGTACAGTGTATAGTTGAACACTCACATCAGTCCCTGCCCCAGTGGAGCTTACAATCTATATTCTCCACTACATGTACATGCACACACAGACATTCTAGGGTTAATTTTGTTGGGAGCCAATTAACCTACCAGTATATTTTTGGATTGTGGGAGGAAACCGGAGTACCCGGAGGAAACCCACACAAGTTTGGGGAGAATATACAATCTCCGCACAGTTAGGGCCATGGTGGGAATCTAACCCATGACCTCAGTGCTGTGAGGCAGTAATGCTAACCATTACACAAATCCTACTGCCCAAATATTAAAAGATATAAAAATTTTATCATATTTTATTTTTTGTCTTTTATGCACACATTGGTTGATGTTTAAGAACATTAAGAATGTCGTTGAAGAATAATGCCTCATTGATAATCCGCCCGCTGATAAAGGGGGCGGGGTGGTGTTGTTAAATCGAACTGACTACGTTGATGAAATTAATAGACAGCTCCAGGATGATACTTGCTATAAGAAATTAACATATGATCCCATCTATGCTTATAAAAAAGAAATAGATGCAATTATCAACCTGGGTCTTTCTAATGACTGGATTGATGAGTCCACAGCCTACTTCTTGACATAAATCACCCCGGAATCCCCATTATATATATCTTACCCAAGATACATAAAACTCTTGTTCGCCCCCCAGGACGTCCCATAGTGTCCTCATGCGGATCACTATGTCAACCATTATCTCAATTCGCTGATTTTTGGCTTCAGCCAATAGTGCAGAACACCACTTACTATCTTAAAGATACAACAGATTTTTTTATTAAACTTAAGAACTTGGGCACCTTGCCACCGTCCTCCCTACTGGTCACACTGGATGTGTCCAGTTTATATACCAATATCAAACACAATGAAGGTCTGGATGCAGTCAGAAGCCTAGTCACCAGCAGTCCACAGTACAAAGGTCCTAATGTAAATTTTTTGGAATTGTCTTGACAAAAAATTATTTTCTTTTTGAAAATTCTTTTTATTTACAGTTACAGGGCACTGCTATGGGGTCTAACATGGCCCCTAGCTATGCAAATTTATTTATGCATATGTACGAAAATCAAAACATTATGGCGAACATTTCATTTTCATCTCATATATTTTTTTATGTTCGTTATATAGATGATTTATTTTTAATTTGGACGGGTGGCGCTAGGCTTCTGACTGAATTCTTGGATCACCTGAATGCTTTGAAAACAACCATTCGCTTTACCATGTCTTTCAGTGACAGTATTATCAGTTTTTTTGATGTAAATGTTTCCAACAATGGAGGTGTGTTAAGCACTAGTTTGTTCAAAAAGAGTACTGACAAAAATACGTTGTTGTTTAATGAGAGCTTTCACCCTCGTCCTCTTTAGAAAGGTTTACCCCTTTCCCAGTTTCTAAGAGTAGTCCGCATTACTTCTGACACCACTCATTTGTATGGATTCCTTTGTGAGATGGGTAACAGATTCTTGGAGCGTGGATATCCCAAATGCAAAGTAGATGATGCCATAAAACAATGTATGGAACTTTCACGAGAGGATTTACTGTTGGCTCAAAAAACTGCTAAGAACAGTGATCGCTTAACTTTTGTGCCGACATTTTCTATTGCTTCTGGGAAGATTAAAGAATTTTTTTTGAGGCATTGGCACATCTTGCAGCTAGATGATACAATGGGACAATTTTGTAGAGAAAAAAACGTTATTTTGCTACAAGAAAAGCCGTAGCATTAAGGACATTGTGGCTAAGTCCGATATTCAGCCACCAAAAAAGGTTACATGCTCTCTGCTAGAAATGGCAGCTACAAGTGTGCCAAGTGTGTGAACTGCCAATACATGATAACCAGCTCTAAGTTTGTGGATCCTGCTACAGGAAAGGAATATGCCATTAACTACCATTTAGATTGTGACAGTCGATATGTGGTCTATGCTATCATCTGCTTTTGCCCAATGGTGTACATTGGAAAAACAATACAGACTTTTAAGGAGAGAATTAATTTACATCGTTCCTCTATTAAAAAGGCATTCAATGTTGTTGATCCTAATACTCCCCCTGTTGCAAGGCATTTTGTGTCCAGTAACCATACATTTAAAGACTTTCATTTTTTGCCTTTAGACCACATAGCCCCATTGAGAAGAGGAGATCGTGGCAAGCTACTGCTTCAGAAGGAATGTTACTGGATTCATCAACTCGGATGCATGTCACCGCAGGGATTTAATGAAGAATTATCTCTGCACTGTTTAATGATGTGATTTTTTGTATTTTTTGTATTCTTTACATGTTCTTATTTCCTATGATGTGATTATCCTATACTAATGTCATTGCTCTGACCTATGATGTTTTAATGTCGACATACATGCATACTATATTTGTGACCTATCAGCCTGCCTTTATTGTAGCGCTCCCTTTATACTATAGTAACTGTAATTTTTCTCCAACTAAAGGGTTGGTGTGCGGCAGGACCCCAGGTTACCCCTGGTCTCTAGTCGACACGCCAATCTAATTTTGCTGACCTGAAGCCCAGGTGAGATCAGCGGAGCGATCTGGCTTCTGTCAGATTGCCTGCGCTGTTTCTCGCGGTGTTTTCTTATGTAAGCTGTTGCCTTAGTGACAGACGCGGTGGGCGGGTTATCTCGTTCCCTGCGCCTTGCACCTATTGTTAATGTTGTCATGGTTTCCATGGTGACCGACACTGATACCGGAAGTGGCGCCGTGTCACATCCGGCTACCCGGACATAGTGGGAGATGAGGTGTAATGTTTGATTGCTGGTGCAGCACAGGTGAGCATGCTTCAATTTCATTAGGCTGTGTTAGTGACACTATATATATGCGCTGTCTGTCTCAGCCAAGTATGCTCCTGATGACGGCAACACCCCCAGGCCGAAACAGCTGTTTAGCATGGCTGACTTACAGTGGATTCGTTTTTTCTGATGCTTTCTGATGGCTGATAAGTATTGCTTGTATTCTGTAAAGCTCCACTGCAAGTTGTTGGATCTTTTTCCATTTTTGCAATGGTGTGCCAGCCTCTAATTATTCAATATATATATATATATATATATATATATATATATATATATATATATATATATATATATATATATATATATATATGCACACACACAAATATAGAGCTAGATATAGATAGATATTTCAATTATTAGTGTACTGTCTAAGGCAGGACTGTCAAAGTTGGATTGCATCTACACTGTGCTAGCATATTGTGGCCACCATTTACATTTGGCCTACCTTCCTAGGCATGTGTGGAAACTGTCATAACTGGATCCTAGGTTTCTCAATTCTGCCATTAACACTGCAGGAAATGGTCTCCTTAATTAAACAAGACCGGGTCTCACATACTGAGGAATCTGAGCTGGCCTTTGAGGAGCTAAAAGTAAGCAGAACCAGGGCCCCAGCACTGGGAATGCCAGATTATGGGAATCAGCTGGATGTGCTGCACGGGTTCTTACCAAAAACATGGTGATGCAATGGACCAATAGCATATAACAGTGTCCAAATGGACACAGTAGCATGCTCACTCCCTACTTGTTTGCAAAGTGTAGCTGCAATAGCACAACTAGTAAACAAGAGTGAGGATGTGGTGTTGGGACACAATTTGACTGTTCATGCTCTCAAGCTGTTTCAGCTCTCCTAAATTCTGCCCAGACTTAACATGTGTCATCAACTCTGTTCACCAAGTGGGTACTGGTCCCACTGAGGGCCCCAGTAAATATCTCCATAAAGAGATACAGCCACATTCCTGCCTCATGTTCCCTCCCAGGCAAAAAGGGTGGGAATATTGCTGAAAACATTGCTGAAATAGAAGAATTGGCAGAATTTGGTAAAAGTAATGACAAGCATGATTGCATGACCTATTTGACCTATTTGAATTAGACCTTCACAGCCCAGCCTGATATAAGTGACAGTCCATTATGTGGGGTAGACATATCCTTTTTCACAGATGAAAGCTGTCATAGACAAACAGAAACAGGAGAACTGTGCACAGGTTATGCGGTGATAGATGGAGAAGGTATTGTGGAGTCTGAACCCCTTGGATCACCTCACTCTGCACAAGTAGCTGAATTGGTGGCAGTGACCAGGGAAATAGTCAATATATATACCGACTCCACATATGCTTTCGGAGTCGTGCATGATTTCAGGGTTCCTCAGAAATTTCATGACAGCAGCTGGCACACCAGTGACACACTCGACATACATCAAGAGACTCCTGGTAGCTATTCAGCTACCAGACAATGTGGCTGTTATCAAATGCAAGGCCCATACATCGGATAAGGATCCGATGTCCCTTGTAAGAGCCGCGCTGATGAGGCAGTGAAAAGGGTCACATGCCCTGTAAATATTTTTTTCTAATATTTTTATTGAGTATAAAAATGGTACAAGAAATTAACATTATCAATTAGCATATAACAGGTACATATGTGACAGGGTATCCAATGCATATACTACCCAGTACAAGAAAATAGGTGTGGTATAGGGGTCCGACAGTTGGGATCCTGACAGTCATTATCCCGATGTCGGGATCCGGACTGGCTGGACCCTGACCGCAGGGCGAGCGCAACAAAGCCCCTTGTGGGCTTTCTGTGCTCGCCACGCTGCGGGCACGGTGGCTTACTACACGAGCCACCTTTTATATTCTCCCTCTATGGGGGTCGTGGATCCCCACAAGGGAAAATAGCCAATGGCCGTCGAATCCGGCGGTCGTGTTTAGACAGTTGGGACCCCAATGTCGGGTGAATGCCTGTCGGGATCCCGACTGTCGGGTCCCCAGCTGGCACCCAGAGAAAATGGAATTTTTCAATACAGTAGGATACTTTACATAACACAATATACTGCAGGAACATAAAATGAAGTGGTTGTATAGTAACAACGCAAGTGGTCACCATATACATATGTTATGTGGAAGTATCAGAAGGGGGGGTGTCCTAATTATACAGTAGCCATATTGTACCATGTAGATAATTTAACAAATTGTCTAATACAGTCTTTTTCAAGATCTGTAAAGGAAATAATGTATGGCAACCAAACTTTAAAAAATGTCAGTGCCCTTGATTCTATATCAACTGAGCATTCAATCCAGTCCATTTGAAAGAGAAACTGTAGACGTGGGAGCATAAGTTGCAAGAGAGTGTATCAATATGTATCCATTTTGAAAGTATGTTTTTTTTTTTAGCAACCACTGCAACCTCAGCTGGTAGACCTCTAGTTGCTTGAGGTGGAATAGTAGAGATGTCAGGGGGGTAAATATTCCAAAATGCCCAAGAATCTGTTACAGTAAAAGGGATAAATAGTGTGTGGTTGATGTAGTGTTGTACTTTTAACCAAAAGGATTGCACTATATCACTGTACCACAAACAGTGATAAATGTCGGCTTCTGGAATAGAGCATTTAAAACAATTGGCATTATCGGATATACCCATTAGATAACGTAGTTTGGGTGTATAGTATATTTTGAATTGCATTTCGGAGATTATTTGCTTATTCAGTGTGACTGATGACTTAATAATGGATTGTATTGTAAGATACTGGAAGGTCTCAGACCAACGAGTCAACCCAATGGTAACCTGGGAGAGTCCTATTTTACACAGAAATAATTGTAAAGCAAAGATGTGGGCATATGACCTCCCTTACGATTTATCACCATAGTATCAAATGTTTTATCAGACTCCGCTGTTAAAAGTCTGGGGAAGAGTTTTATAACATAGCTTCGGGATTGGAAGTATGCAAACAAGGGTATGGTGATTAAGGGGTATCATTCCCTCAAGTGGGACAAGCTCATAACTGTAGATTGGTCTTCCTCCAAAAATTGATGAATTGAGCGGAGTCCCTGAAGGTGCCAACTAGTAAATACAGTATCAGGGTTTCCTCCCTGAAAACCAGTATTATGTGTCAATGGTAGAAACATAGATACAGTAGTTGGGAGGTGTAGTCATTTTCGAGTGGATTGCCAAGCTAAGTAGGGGGAGTAAATAAATGGGTTATTTTTCAAGTGTGCCGGGAAAGAAGAGACTGGAGTGTGTAGCAATGCATCTAGGGTGGTGTCTCAGAGAAAGGATTGGTCAAAGGATCTGTAAGTATAGTTACCCCCACCCAGTCCAGTGCATAACGCAAATTTGATGCCAAGGCATAGTCCTGTATGTAAGGCAAATAAATGTCCCCCAAGAAGTGGTGGCTGTTGTAATTTCAACTGAGATATCCTAGGACGCTTGCCAGCCCATATAAATTTGACAAGTGCCCTATCTGGAGATGTCATTTTTGATCAGTAGAAATGGAAGCATCTGGACTGGGTAAAGGAGTCGCAGGAAGGATACCAGCTTAAATAGGTGACATCTGCCAATATAAGAGAGTGGTAAGTGTTTCCATCTATCAAAGCCAGCTATAGTTTGGGAGATAAAATGCGAGAAATTTACTGAATATAAATCAGCGACATCTCTAGGAAATCGGAGACCGAGGTATACTAAGCACCCAGAGGTCCAACGAAAGGGGAAGTTGGAGCCCCATTTCAGCCTGGCCTCTGAGTGTAAGGCCAGTGCCTCAGTCTTCTGGAAGTTTACCAAAAAAACAGAGATATCGCTGAATGTACCCAGAATGCTCTGTAGCCTGGGTAGGGCATCCTTGGGGTTGCTAATATACAGTAGAAGGTCATCGGCAAAAGCTGACACTTTCACCTCAGTCCCACCGAGATCTACTCCCCGCCAGGAAGCCTCATGAGAAAATGGGGGTCTAGGGCCAAATTAAATAGTAGCGGGGATAGGGGGCAGCCCTGTCTCGTCCCCCTAGATAACCTAAATGGTGAGGAGTTTAAACCATTTACAGTAATACAATCTTCCAGCAGAGAATAAAGCATATTAAAAAAAATTATGAAGTCTGGGCCAAATGATTGTATTTAAAATACTCTTTGAAGGTGGGACCAGGAGACGCGATCAAAGGCCTTATCAGCATCGCAGCTGACAATAATAGCCTCTCTATTGTCCAGGTCCTGCAAACATAATATGGCGGACACTAACATGTGGCTGTTGTGTACGGAGGTGCGGCCTCTCACAAATCCATTTTGAGCTGGATGTAATATTCTATGCAAGATCGGTTGTAATCACTGGGCTAACAGTTTGGTAAAGATCTTGATTGAGGAGGGAGATGGGTCTATATGAATGTACCATGGAGGGATCTTTCCCTGACTTAGGGAGCACTACAATGCGGGCACCTGTAAATTCAGGAGGGGACATTGTTACCGTCAGCAAGGAGTTGTATAAGGAAAGAAAGTGGAGAATCATTCAGTCTTTTAGCATCTGGTAGTATTCGGCTCCAAAGCCATCTGGGCCAGGAGATTTACCTTTTCTAAAGATTTATTAATGAACAACAATACCCGTTCTATAACAGGGGTAACAAGAGAGTCACTTTCCTCATCAGTAAGTGTTGGTAAATTAGCTTGTTGTAGGAATTGTATACCCTCAAGGGGTCTATCCGGTGGGGCCGCATAAAGTTGTTTGTAGTTGGACTGAAATGCAACTAAACTCTCCAGAGCCCCTGAAGTCAGGGAGCCAGAGGGGGTGACAGTTTTTAATATATGCAGGGGCGAGGACTGTGAGCGTATCAAATTGGCCAACAATCTCCCAGATTTGTTAGAGCCTCGGAAATATTTATTGTGGTTAATATCATGTGTAAATTGGGCCCACTCCATACACAATGCATCATAAGCACGTTTAGCTTCTAAATACAGTGTCCATGCCATCTCAGAGTTAGTTACAAGCAAATCATTATAAGCTATGGCTAAGCACTTGCTATGTTCAGTTAAGATTAAGTTTAATTTCTTTCGTCTCCTGGCCACATACTCCTTTAGCTGACCCCTAATAACCAATTTTGATGCTGCCCCGAATAGTTGGATATCTTCTAGTTGCGACCCCTTATCAGAAGTTTATGTGTGTAAGGCATTCTCCAGATGCAGCTTAAAATCAGTAGATCGGACCAGGTAGGAGGGGAATCTCTAGTTATATGTTGTGATTTTGGAGAAACAGTGTGAACCAAATTGGAGCATGATCCGACAAATCAATGAGGCCAATTCCTGAGTCCAAGAACCGTTGATAGAGAGAATTAGAAATTAACCAAAGGTCGATACGAGATGATGTATGGTGGGGGTGTAAAGAAAAGGTGTAATCCCATGAAACAGGGTGTTGGCACCTCCAAGGGTCACACAGCTGCAATGAATAAAGAAATAACAATCAGGGGGAGGAGCCAACCCTACCTCCAGCAGATACTCTGTTCCCTGATCTATCCAACCCTTCAGACAGAACATTATTGAAATCTCACCCTATAATCAATTCACCCTCCTGCCATGTTAACAACTTGGTGTATATAGAGGTGAAAACATTTTATTAGGACTTGGAGGGGCATATATAGTGACCAAAGTAAAAAGGGATCCATGAAGAATTCCTTTAATGAACAAAAAGTGGCCTTCCGGGTCTATCCTGGTGTCTTTGATAGTGTATGGCAAATGTTTCTGAAATAGGATTAAGACACCTCTATGTTTAGCCGTGAAAGAGGCCACCCAAAATTCACCAATCCATGTATCCTTTATCACATTGGGGTATTTAATATCCCAATGCGTCTCCTGCAAAAAGGCTACATCTGGTCGAAGACATTTCAGGTGACTTATTACGTCTGTTAATTGGGGTGTTGAGGCCCTCCACATTCCATGATACAAACTTTAATGAAGACTGTACCCTGGCTGGGTTATTAGGGACAGTGGACATTACAAGTATATCTATACTGTTAAACAGGAAAAGGTGATGTCCGGCAGATGATCAGCAGGCTACTGTGCCAAGACTCAGCAGCCAGAAACCTGTGTGGAACAGATCAGGGAGGAGGGGACAGGATTTTTGTGTGGATATTATGTGATAAGATCATGAAGTATTCTGTCCCCTATATTCTCCCTGATGATATCTATTATATCTGTGGCAGACGGGCATACAAATGGCTCTCCATGAACTACGTTGGAGTGTGTTATTTGGGCAGAGATGGTAAAAGTACACCAAGGTATACCCATTCCTTACACTCATACTCATTATAACCAAATCCCCAAAAGGGATTGGTTGTTAGCTTCAGATTTGATCCATGAGTATTTCAGGATTCAACTCCTCATCGCTTTAGACATCACCCATATGGCATGGGGAGTTTTAAACTTTAAATATATCCAAGCCTTAGCAAGCCTACTCAACAACATAACGGAAATATATGATGAAAGCTTCAGACAGGAAAGGATTTGTAAGCTTATAAGAGAGAGTGTAGGATGGTCCTAAACTACATGACGGCCATGACAGGAGGGTATTGTGTCACCACTGCCACTCAGTATGGGGTAAAGTGTTGATCATACATTACAAACTGCACTGAAGACCCGGAGGAGATCATCGATCACAGGATGGATGAGATATTCCAGCTTAAATGGGAATTCAGGACAGAATAGAATAGTAAGAGAGAAAGTCAGTGAGTGGGCTGCCTGGCTGAATCCCATGAAATGGTTCTCTGGACTAGGAGATTGGGCTCAGAGATTCCTAGTCAGTATGGGCCATGCAAGCATCTTGTGCGCATGCACCCCCTTCTGATGGCTGGGGGGGCACAGTGGCTGGCAGGGGCTGGTGATTCTATCACCAGCCCCTGCTAGCATGACAGGCGCTCCATCTGTACAACACCCCCTTTTATACCATCAGGAAAATGGTTCTCCCCATTTACTCATAATTTAGATTTAGCTGTATTGTGCATGATGATCTATTTCTGCCCCAAAACATAAAACCATATACACATGTCCATATCACCCCAAATTTTACATTTTTTTCTCCTTACCAGAAAGAAATGTTGTTTGTGAAAAAAAATTATGTTTACAGAGAATGTGAATTGTGAGTTTTATATTACTGTCTAAGGCAGGACTGTCAAAGTTGGATTGCATCTACACTGCGCTAGCATATTGTGGCCGCCATTTACGTTCGCATATTTACATAAAGAGCATACGGGGGAGAGTAGGAGAATTGTGTGAATGTAATGACAGCCATAATAATACACATAGGGCCTTATTCTAGTTCACTCTTTCTGACAAAATCCTTCTTAGATGGACAAAACCATGTGCACTGCAGGGGGGCAGATGTAAAATGTGCAGAGATAATTATAATTGGGTGAGTTATTTTGTTTCTGTGCAGGGTAAATAGTGGCTGCTTTATTTTACACTGCAATTTTACACTGCAATATAGATATCAGTTTGAAGTAAAACCCCAACCAAATCTAACTCTCTCTAAACAAGTAACATCTGCCCCATAATACATGATTTTTCACTGTCATGTTCAGTATCTGTGTAATCAGCATCTCACTTGCAGTGCTCCAGTGTTTGGTTGGAAAACCTAGCATATATCATTCATAAGTTATGGAATGTACACATGAAAATTTATATATTGGCAGGAGGAAAAAGTAACAGACAGAATCCAGTTTTAACCAGATGCACAGCAGGGACCCCTGGACATGTTGACGAAGCCTAGAACAAAAGAACCAGCTTTGCATCCTTACTGTACCAATAAGGAGAGGTGAAACCTGACCTCTTGACTAATAAAGAACTTTAATGTGCCTTATTGTTTAGACCCTATATATTTCTGCTCCCGGACCAGGGACTTAACTTGGACTGTGCTCAACTATTTAAATACAGATCCCTGGTCCGGGTAACGCTGCGAGTGAGAGACGGTAACTGTTCTTTATGTATTGATGTGGTTGTACTGTATCTGATTGTACTAACATTTGTTTTTCCCTTATAATGTTGTTATTGTAAGTCTGTGTATGAAAATGTATCTCTTGTAACCTTTTATACTTTGTTATCCATTTGTGTCTGTAAGGGACTAAATACATGCGGTAAAGGATTTTGTACACTTACTCCTCATTTATACCAAGTTTCATGTAAATTATGCGCAATAAGCAGACATAGCTGAAGAGACATATACTGTATGATACAGCCATAAGGGTGTCATTGTAGCATGAGGAACTCTGTTAAGGTACACTACGTGGCGTTACTCATAGGTACGCCCATAGTTAGGAAAAAAAGGATAACTGTTGGCGGAAATATTACGCAACCTGCAAAGCTTACTTATAGTCCATCGGTTTAGGACATATTAGGATTTAAGTTTCTGTAGAATTTTATCCCAAAAGTATAAAATATATTATTTTTCCCATTTATACTAATCAGAAATCAAATATTCCAAATTAATATCACAAAAAGGGGGGGGGGGGATAGAATGGGATCAAAATTCTAGATCACACTGTTATATTCTTAAGCTTCAGTTAGACCTCCAGGATGGATTGATCCTACTTGATGAATCCAATAAAGCATAAAGCTCCTGTCTGCATAACCTCCTGAACCTATCTCCACCTCTTAAGGTGGCCATTATATTTTCAATATACTCTCAGATCATCTGGATTGCCTTGATGGCATTGCAATGTTACATAATTACATTCAAGACGTTTCGTTGGAGGTGAATTTGAATATTTTTCTTCCATGGTAAGTGATTTTTTTAAGTCAATCCAAATTGCATGTTCAATTTTTATATATTATCGATTCTTCAATTAAAATTTAGCAATATATGCAAATGACCCCAATGTTCAGCGATTCCTGTTAATGCCACTGAACAGTACATTTACTGTGTACACTCAATATATGCAACCGTGGCTGATATTGTTAACTATATCAGCCGTGGCCAGGGTCACCTAGGGTGTGTGGAGTTTTACATATACTGTACATATGCCAACATTGTTGATATTTAGGTCTTATCATTGTAGCTTTATATATTTTTATGAATTAGCTACATACTGTATTATCCAGGATTGTTGGAGTGACCAAACCATTGTACTATTATTATAGTAATTGTGTATGGGGTTTGGATACCACATACTGTGAGCAGCTGCTAAAGGAATTCTATCCTGTAATGATTGATCGCTGCTCCATTGATTATTAGAAATAAAATCATGTCCTGAAATTTTGGACAACAAAACCAAGAGCTTGGAAAATGTAACATAATACAGACTTGATCAGCTCTATTTTTGAGTCTATTTCCTAAATTTAAGGCAGCAGAAATAATTTTTTCATTTTTAATTTTAGAAATGCTGCTTTTACATCACTATTCCTAAGAGTATAAATCAAAGGATTCAGCATTGGTGTAATAATTACATAAAATATAGCAATAAATTTGTCTTTTCCTGCTAGAGAGCTTGACCTGGGTTTCATGTAGGTGGCCATAGCTGAGCCATAAAACATTATCACAACCAATATGTGAGACCCACAGGTGGAGAAAGATTTCCGTCGACCGGCAGAAGATTTCATTTTTAAGATACAAAAAATTATCCGAGAATAAGATATTATAATAAATGTAACTGGTATCATAAGAACAACCACACCTTCAACAAAAACGATAAATTCAATAAATGAAATGTTTTCACAGCCCAGTGATAATACTTCTGGCATTTCACAAAAAAAATGATTAATTTTGTTATTTTCACAAAGATTTATACTGAGTGTAAGAGTTACATGAGAAATAGAGAGAAGGAACCCACATATCCATGTACCGGTGGCTAATCTGACACAAACCGTCTTACTCATAATAGTGGTATAATGTAAGGGATAACATATAGCTACGTAACGGTCATAAGCCATAACAGCAAGCAGAATACATTCTGTCTCCCCTAAGGAGAGATAAATATACATTTGTGTTGCACATTCAGCAAATGAGATTGTTTTCTTTACTGACATCAGATCTTTCAGCATCATCGGCATAGTGGAGAATGTACAGCAGAGATCCAGAAACGAGAGGTTGAACAGAAAGAAATACATAGAGGTGTGAAGACTGACATCGGACAGGATTAATATAATGATGGAGATATTTCCAAATAAAACGATCATACACACAAGCAGGAAGACAAAGAAGAGAATAACTTGTGTCCTGGGATCATCGGTAAGTCCAAGAAGAATAAATTCTTTTATGATGGTTTTATTTTTCCAAGGCATTCTTTAAAAAAAAATAGAAAATTATCTCAGTTACAGTATCTGTTACTTACGTTTTTTGTTTGCTGCTTATTAAATTGTTATAAACTGGAAACAAAAATCAAGAAATTGTACTTTATAAATACACTAACTGCACTTATTGCAACAGATATAATGAATGCAATTTCAATGAAAATCACTGAAAATTACTCTAACTTAACTCATTGACATTATTCAGGGCAGCGACGGGCCACCATCTTCTTCTAATGTTTAGAGTCAATTTGTTCAAACACTCACTAATAACACTTGGTGAAAACTTGTCTATTTAATCACTTGATTTTAAGCAGATCCATACTGCGTTATAGACACAAGTTAGTAGTAGAGGTTCTATGTACAGTACACATATATTTAAATGTTTTTGCTACTTTAAACACAAATAGCACTTTCCAAAAAGTTTGTTATCACTAAAGTCACTCTATTAATAGTGCAATTAGTGATACATCATTTTCCTATTCATACAATGTAAAAAAAATGCACACATGGGGTGTCTGTTAGATACAGGGATATGTGCTCTAAAGAAGACCTGTGTATAGTCCAGCTTAGAACTTTGTTAATTTTGTTAACTTAATGATAACATCAATTTCAAATAATTTTCTTATTCTAAGATAATGAACATCTGTTAGTGCATCACAATATAAGAAATCACTATACTGTTAGAAGGCTATCTTTTTCAGTAGGTAATGATATTGTATTGTAATACAGCAAGACTGACCTTGTAATCAGACAGCCATGTTATTTTAAAATGTAATGTAAAAATATATATATACTGTATGTATTCTAGGGTCATTAAATGCCAGATTGCTATAGAGATTGCTACATTTTAGATATCATATAGGGATCTTAAATATAGGGAACCCTAATATGATACATACGAGAAGAATAAGATGAAGATATAGTCTAATGTAATAGAAGAGCATACAGACATTCTTACATATAACAAAAAGCTATGGTGGAGAGCTATAAAATTGAATCAATTGTTTAAATTGTAAAAAGCAATATGTATTATTTATTCGTTAATTGGTAATATGCACTGAAATCAATAAACACTTAATATGGTATAAAAACATATATAGGACAATTAATTGCAATTCAGTATGATATAAAAGAAAAATATATAAAAAAAGATATATTTAAAAAGTTATGGGTTTTATACTTATTGGTCTGAAGTCCCGTTAGTAGTCCTTTATTGGAAACACTTGCACGTGTTTAGTTTTCCTTGGGTAGGTCCATCCTATCCTATAGCTGGATGAATTAGGGGTCCATCAACCTTGCCGGATTGTAATCACGCTGGAGGATGGGTGTAAACTCCAGTTGGATTGTGGAAAATCCTCAACAATTGTGTGAAATTGTAATCCTCAGTATGCAGGTGGTGGTATCCCAAAAGGTAATTTCGGCTGTTAGCCCAAGTTGTAGCAGAATTGCAAGAATGGTCTCCAAAATGGGAAGTCCAATTCAGACCAGAAAGACCCAATAAAATCAGGAGGTGCTCCCTAACATGTTTTGCTGTCCAACTGACAGCTTTCTCAAAGGACATTATTACATACATACATACATACATACATACATACATACATACATACATACATACATACATACTGAAGCTGGAATTTAATTTTCTTTCTGTTTTTCATTATTTTTAGTTTCATGTGTTTATATGATTAAGCATTCTTTGATATATTGGTTGGATCCATTATCACAATAGGAGCACAATTTCAATATGAAAGTTAAAACTTGAGTTGTTGCTGATACTGTATATAGTGAATTCAACACTTGTACATCACCCATCTGAACTGCACTTTCAAGCAATTTTAGTACTTTATGACTGGACCATTCCTAGAACTTTCCATTTGTTGGACAGTGGACCTAAGAGAAATCCATAACTTTACCATCTTTTTACGAAATGTGGTGCTTGTTTAAAGAAGAGAAATCCATATGCTTGTTTGAAGAATACTCTCTATTATGGCAATATTGACTAAACCTGCTCTTGAGGAGAGGGGAATGCAAACCTCATAAAGCCACCAGATATAAAGAGATACTTGGGACAACCTATTTATTTATTAACAGTTTCTTATATAGTGCACACAGATTCAGCAGCGCTTTACAGAGCATAGTTATGAGCAAAAACACATAACAAATTACATTACAAGACAATTTAGGACAAGTACATGGTTAATATGGATAGTTGCATCAGGGGACAGGACACTGAAGCAATCATCAGGGTGGCAGTGGTTTATATATTTTAAGAAAGGCACATGAGGAGAGAGGGCCCTGCTCGTGAGAGCTTACAGTCTAAAGGGGAGGGTTAGACAGACAGGGGTAACACAGAAGGGAAAGAAGTGGGCATAAACAGTAGGTTAGGATGAGAGATGGTCGGGTTTTATGCAGGAGGGTGGGAAGGGGTCATGCTGGGTCATCCAAGAGTAGACAGCAGAGAGACAGTTGGAGATATGAGTGAGGATAGAGGTAGAGAGATCAGGAGAGGAGAGGTAGATTTCAGTATTATCAGCATAGATGTGATAGTGAAAGTCAAGTGAGCACATGAGCTCACCCAGAGAGGACGTATAGAGAAAGAAAAGAAGAGGGCAAAGAATAAAATGTTGGGGGACACCTACTATCAATGGAAGAGCAGGAGAGGTGAGGTCATTAGAGGTACAGCTGGTCATTTTCAAAACTGACAGTGCAAGTACAAGCTTTAACAGTGATAGTAAAAGTTGTTTGCAGATGTAAAAAGATGATATTATGGTTGAATTGCCAGATTAAGCAGCCAGGAGTAGTATGTTGTGTGAATGAATTTAACTCACTCAAAGCAGACTTTGGTTTTCTCAGTTGTTATTTTGTCCTTCAGTTTCATTTCGGTGTAACGCTGGTATAACGCTGAAGTTATGAATCAGTTTTCCCACTTTAATAATGGCCCACTTCAATCTAGACCCACAGATAAACTCTGGCCACAGCCGTATGCAATGACAACTAAAGCGTAACTGGACTTACATTGGGACTCACTATAACTAGGGCGTTATAGGAACAGAGATTCTGCTATCACATTCAAGTCCTAATTCAGGTCGGCTTGCAAAAGCAAATTCTCTCTCTAATGGCCAAAACCATGTGCAAAGAGAGTTACAAATGGTTGGCGTGTGTTCAATCTGAAATCTAAATTGCAATTGTAAGAATAAAGCAGCCATTATTTACCCTGCACAGAAACTAAATAACTCAAATCTAACTCTATCAGGTTACATCTGCCCCGCCTGCAGTGCAGCGTGGTTTTGTCCTTTAAAGAAGGAGTTTGCTTTTGCAAACCAAACTGAATCACCCCCTCAGTGCAATAATTTGACTCTTTCTCATATATGGGTGAATTTTACTCAATATTTTTTTTCAAATATAAACTATGTTTTAATATTCATTTATTAAATATATCCTATTTTATGCATATCCCTGGACCATTGTTATGTTAGCACAGTTACCTTTACTCATATTTTCAAACATTTGATTTCTACTTTTACATGTGTGTGGAATTTAACATTAATCAGTTAATCATTTGTATGTGTGAAATAAGAGTTATAGGGACAAATGTAATACAGGTTGAGTATCCCCTATCCGAAATTCTCGGGACCACGAGCATTCCGGATAGGGGAATTTTTCGGTTTTTGGAATTATTTTTTTTTAGGCATACTTACCTGTCCCCTGATGGTGTTCGGTGGTCCCTCGGCGTCCACGCAGTCCCCGGGCGTCCACAGCAGGCCTCCGGCATCTTCTCTGGGTCTCCAGCGGTCCCAGGATGCATTGCGCGAGTGTGCGCGCGCATCGGTGACGTCACCGGCGCGCGCGCACACTCGCGCAATGCATTCCTGGGACCGCTGGAGACCCTGGAGAAGATGCCGGAGGCCTGCTGTGGACGCCCTGGGACTTGGTAAGTATGAAAAGAGGGTTGTTAAAAAAAAAGATTTGAATGATTCCAAAAACCACGTTTTTGGAATAATTCGGATAAGGGATGCACGGATACGGGATACTCAACCTGTAGTGTGTGAGAATCAGAAAGTGAGAGATTTTGGGAGAGTTTTTCCATTTTTTTTTAAAAGCTGCTTGGGAAAATCCAAAACTCTCAGAAAACTCTCCAACATCTCTTACATTCTAATTCCCACAACATGTTACATTTCCCCCATAGTATTTATTATTATTTTAAAAATGTACACACTCATACAGTACATGTAACCTTAAATGTGGCTAAAAATATTTGTTCTGCATAAAACACTTTTTTAAGCATCTAAAACAGGGGTGGCCAAACCTGTCCTCAAGATCTACCAACGGTGCATGTTTTCCCAGCAACCTGTGGATCTATAGTAGAATTAATGCTGCATATTTTAAAATGTTACAGTTAGTAATGACTGCAGCTGTGCACCAGCTAGGTAACCTGGAAAACATGGACCGTTGGTAGATCTCGAGGACCGGTTTGGCCACCCCTGATCTAAAATATGTTTTATAATTGATCCTATTTAAATGCAAAAATCTACTTAAAAAATTCTAAACATCTGATTTGATAACTTGATTAAAAATGTCTAAAGATTAGCTCTGGAAATACTAAGTCATACCTTATACTGACTACAGACTCTGCAAACATCCAATACTGAATCTCACCTGTCAGAAGAGCCCCTAGTAATACAGCTTCGATATTCCTCAGTGTGTTATACCCTAGTTCATACCGTATGTCTCCAAAGTACAATTAATTTAATGTTCTATAAAAAAAACTAATATATAAAAATGTCATCTCTCTGTTGTGTTTAGCCAGGGACACTCTTGCTCAGAGATTGTTTTAAAACTTTAAGTTTTAAACTTTATAAATCTAAATAAATGAAGCTTTAAACAAGTACGTAATAAAATTCTGAACAAAAACAAAGGCCCTTATTCAGATCTGATTGTAGTACAAATTTGTTCTCAAAATGGGCAAAACCATGTGCGCTGCAGGTGGGGCAGATGTAACATGTGCAGAGAGAGTTAGATTTGTGTGATTTATTTTGTTTCTATGCATGGCTGTATTATTTTTACACTGCAATTTAGATTTCAGTTTCAACACACCCCACCCAAATTTAACTCTCTCTATACATGTTACATCTGCCCTGCCAATTTTGATATAATGAAGAGATTGCCTAGACGGTATCATATGAAACCATGTAATGAAACTTTACATTGGTTGTACAAAATTGGAAAGCCATTTGAAACATCCACAGACAGTTATCCATACTGTGAGTGATCATGGTGATGATGGATGATCATGATGAGATGATAGAGGCTGTGGCTGAACATGTTCAGCGGCATAACTATAGCACCGCAGCCCCCGCCACCGCGGGGGGGACGCTGTGCATGTGGGGGCGCCGGGGGCTGCGGTGCTATAGTTAACCCCCCCAATCCCCCGCAGACTTACCTATCGCGCTGGTCCCGGCGGCTCCATTCTTCTGCTGAGGACCACCAGAAAATGGCCGCACCCATATAGCACACAGTTCTCTGAAACTGTCTGCTGTATGGGGGCGGCCATTTTCTGGTGGTCCTCAGCAGAAGCACGGAGCCGCCGGGACCAGTGCGATAGGTAAGGCTGTGGGGGATTGAGGGGGGGTTTGCATGGGCGGCGGCGGGGCAGGGGGGGGTAGGGGTGCTTAGCGGGGCGGGGGGGCGCCCCCCCCTAACGGCGGGGGGGGCGCCCAAAACGTAGCTACGCCACTGAACATGTTGTTGGGGGCGGTGGCTTATGAAGGCAATCAGGTTTACGGCAGGGGAAGGTGATGAGATCCTGTGGATGGTGTTGATGAACTGATGACTAGTGACATAGCAAAAGCCCTGACAGACCCTGCAGTGAGTTAGAGATGCTGGTTAAGTATGGGCACTATAGGTCTGGAGGGAATTTTGCTGCCCTGCTGCAAGGACCTGCAGATCTACATGTCTGAAGTCCCAGTGATCCTCCTGCTACAAATAAAAATGTCCCTTGCAAAATGCCCACCTCCTCACAGCAGACAGTTATTAAGGATTGCTAGAGGAGGTGGTGTTCTCCAATATCATCTTAAATAACTGTCTGCTGTGAGGTGGCAGCAAGGGACATTTTTAATGGTAGCAGGAGGATTGCCATGGGACCACAAACAAGTAGATTTGCAGGTCCCAGCTACAGATCTAGCATTGGCAGGTGAGGGTGGGTGGCTGGACTGGGTGGAGGTGCTGACATTTTCCAGATTTTTGTTACACCATTGCTGAGGAGAATGTTGTGATGTAATGAAATGCTGAGGGTCCATGGGATGGTGGGGGACCAGGTTTAAACACACTGAGCTGATATGGACTGTGGTGGAAGTTACTCACTGGTCTTGACATTCTTGAGTAATAGTAGGATTTCTACTGCAATTATTTCACCAGCTGTCTGTGACAGCCCAGCAGGTGACGTCAGTCTTCTGTATGGAAAATGGGGAGGAGTGTATCCTAGCAGCTGTTCTTAAGGGGTGTGTTAGACGCTCTAAAGAGTGCAGACCAAATAAAAGATAATAAACAGTACTATGTTTCACTGACTAAATGTGTCACATAAATGTACAGATGGAGTGGGTCTCTTCCTTGCAGGGGATGGCGATGGCGACGCCAGCCTCCATCCCCCGCCACCCGCTATCTGTATCTGCGAAAGGGGACACGCGCGCATCTCGTGCATCCCCTTTCGCATGGTTCCCCCGGGTCCCCGCCGGCTTGTCGGCGTTTACCCGGGGTCCCCACCGCCTCCCCGCACCCCCTAACCCTGTCCATCTACCTGAAGCGCCCCCCCCCCCATAACCATGTCCGTCTCCCTGAAGCGGAGACGGACAGGGTTCCCGTTGCCCCGCCGCCCGGAAGCTGAGACGCCTGAAGTTCTGGCGATTTGCCAGCAAGAGGGAGCCCGGCTCCATCTGTAACTTATTTCATATAATATTTAATATATAGGGTAAACATAGAGTACACCTGAAAACAATACATAAAATAATAAGTAAAGAGAAGACTCAGTGGGGTGTTGGCTCAATGTGGGGAGAAAGAGGCTCACCTTCTTATTTGGTTGGTGGGTGGTTAGCTCAGTACTCAGTCAGTTATATTTAATCAGACTAACACTGCCCCTGGGGAAGGCATGAGTCACACACACCAAAACATGTTGAGCTTCCATTCCATATTGTTCCAGACCAGCACCTTCATTAACATAACCAGCTTCCCTTGCCATTTCCTTTGTTCAGCACATGTGAGGATTACTTGCCAATTACAAGGACCAATCCAGGTGGACTTTACCTACCAATTGGATAACTACCATGTCCAATGCTGGGCAATAGATCAAAACTTTTTACCTTGAGCTTTTTATTATATCTCCATCTTGCTGCATATTATCACTCTAGGCTTGGTTTGGGGGACTGGCAGATTATATGTACTGTAGCTGAGGAAGCAATAGCTATGCCAGTTTAGAAACTAGGTGGGCATAGATAATGCTTTCTCATGAAATCCAAGAGGAAGTATCACTATAAGAAGATGGAGGAGACTGAATGAACAGTTTTTTTTTTTTGTATTGCATCTTTATTTAATTTTCAATATCAAAAGGACAAAATACATACATACATTCCATCACAATAAAAATCGGGTTGATTTACATACATACAGAGCCAGTCCGTTCCATTATATTACAAACACACACATATACATTTACATTGACATTAAAAATTAACAGGTTCATAGCTCATGATTCCTTACTCGACCTATTTTTTAACCTCTCCTACCTTGCCTAGAAAGTTCTCCCTTTACTACCGGACGCGTCCTTTTCCTTCCCTGCCCCCTATTCAGCCCTAGACTAGCCCCTGGTTTTCCCTATTGTTCTATTTATTTTGCACCCCCTTTAAGTTCTCTCGGGATTCAATCATGAGCCACACTTTTAATATATCCCACTGGGCTATTATCAGACCAATACGCTTGGACTCTCATACAAGCCGTTCTGGCATCTGCACGCAGCACCCCAGCGACAATTACAAGGATTTACTGTGAGTGCACTGGAAAGAGACACATATATATATATATATATATATATATATATATATATATATATATATATATTGGAAAAGGTATACCCAGCGCAAAAGTTCTTAGTATGAAGGAATGAAGTCCACAATGATCTCCACCATGTGTGCAGTTTTTCTCAACGGATCCTACCAAAGATCCAAGGATAGATACTTGCAAAAAAAGATGGAGAAAAACGCACCAATGAGCCAGATATAAACAACACTTTTACTTGTACTTATGCTCACATACATAGGGGTTTAGAATCATATGCTTGCCAGCCACATATAACATCCGATATCTGCACGAGATGGTATGCCGGATACACAGGAAAGGAAGCCGCTCAGCCGCCGACCAAGGACCCACGGACTCAGCGCTCACCACTCTCTGGACAACAGCCGCACATGCAGGATACACCGGTGGACAGATGGACGTCTCCACGTCGGACCAAGTTAGCCACGCCCAACGCGTTTCGTCAACAGGAAGGACTTCGTCAGGGGGTGTGGTTATCCCAGGTGAGTATGAGGTATATATAGCACTCAAACATTTTCCTTTTCAGGTGCAATCGGTTCAGCTAATTTATACAAACTAATTGGTTCTGGCAGGCATAGATATTACAAACATACAATGAATACTACAAACATCTTCAATAAATTGGCGCCTCCCATCAAACACATATATGATTATACAAATATTAAAAAAAAAAATTCTTTATATATATTCTATATCCAAATCCTATATATAAAAAAATATTTTATTTAGTAAGAATAACTATATAAAAATACATAAATATAAATATATCTAAAAACACATATATATAATGCCACAATCTACAGAATAAACATCATATATGATTTATATTAATGATGGCGTCAACCTGTACAAAAAATACACAATTCAAAAGACAATTAGTGAAAAACAACAATAATAAAAACACATCATTTCATAATTATCAAAAAACTCGCATAAGCAATCTCATAGAATAGTGTGTCTCATTTAAAAGAGGTAGCAGCAAGAAAAATTAGCAAGAAAAAATCATCAAAATAGCAGCGAAGAATAAACAAATAATTCAAGAGAAATCTCATCAGTGATATCAAAAATTATTTCATATACACTCGAAATGCCGGACTGACATCACCTCTGCACTATCGATGCGGGCTTGCCATCTCTTAACAGCCCGAATGACAGAGCACAGCTCAACATTATCATCCGGACCAAAAGACAGCCGCACACACGCACCAACAACTTTACAGAAAAGGCGTGATGTCACATCCCTCATTCAGACCTTGTGGGGACATAGTTCCCAATGTATATATCCAGAATGTTTCCCTCTTACTTAATTTATTGAGGATATCACCACCACGCTCATCAAGTACTACATGCTCAATAGCTTTACATGTTAGGTGGTCTAAATTGGAATTACAACAATGTATGAAATGTCGTGGGACACTATGTAGGGACACTTTATTTCGAATACTACGTGCATGTTCTAACACACGCAGTTTCATTTGCCTCTTAGTCTTTCCCACATATCGTTTCCCACACCTACATTCGAGGAGATAAATAACGTTAGTTGTTATGCAACACATCCTACTCTTAATTTCAAATGATTTACTATTATCAACATTGGAAAATCTGAGTCTATCCTTGCTAGCATGTCTACAAATCTTACACTTATTGCAAGGATAAAAGCCTTTAGTTTGATTTAACCAATCGGTTTTTTCATCTTCTCTCAATTGGCTAGGGGCTAGAATGGATTTCAGCGTATTTGCTCTCTTAAAAACAACCTGTGGTTTTTTAGGAAGCACTGTTTTAAGCAAGGGATCTAACAACAAAACATCCCAGTATTTATTAATAATTTCCCTGATGCGGGATCCATTAGCATTATAGGTAGTAATAAAGGGAACAAAAATATCATCGTTTTGTGCTCTTGTTTTATAACTAAGCAAATCAGACCTTTCAAGGTTTTTCGCTTTTTCCTTGCATTTTTTTACCAGTTGATCAGGATAATGCTTCTCAGCAAATCGATCATCGAATATCCTGGCCTGTTCTTCAAATTTAATATCAGAACTACAGTTTTTTCTCACTCTTCTATACTGAGAGTAAGGCACATTATCAAGCCATCCCCGGTAATGGCAACTGTTGTAGTCGACATAACTGTTGCTGTCGACACTTTTCAGATGTGTATAAGTGCCGATTTTAGGATCAGCAGGCCAGTTTTTTGTATCCAGTACTAAATCTAGAAATTCAATTTTCTCTTTACTGCAATTGCTAGTGAAACGTAAGTTGTATGTATTAACATTTAATTTGAGAAGGAATTCTTTAAATGACTCCTCATCGCCCTGCCACACGATGATGAGATCATCGATATAACGTTTAAAACATTTTATGTTCGATTTGTGATGTACATTAATTTCTAAATTATTTTCTTCCCATTCGCCCAAATATAAATTGGCCAGGCTCGGGGCGTACGGAGTCCCCATTGCAACTCCACGTTGCTGGAGATAATATGTACTTTGGAACAAAAAATAGTTATTTTCCATCACCAACTGAATACATTCCAATAAAAATCGTTTGAAACCATCATTAATCTCAGTATCTCTGTCAAGATAATATTTGATTGCCGCCATCCCACCTTGATGTGGGATAGACGTATAGAGCGCTTCTACGTCGATAGTACACCATAAAAAGTCATCTTGCCACTCAAAATTTTCTAGCATTCTAAGTACCTGGGTGGAGTCTTTTAGATAGGAATCAAGATTTAATACATATTTGCGTATATGAAGGTCTATAAATTCTGATAATGCCGACGTAGCAGATCCAATGCCGGCGACTATAGGTCGGCCAGGCGGTTTTTCTAGGCGCTTGTGCACCTTTGGCAAATAATAATAATAATAATTGACATCACGCCTTTTCTGTAAAGTTGTTGGTGCGTGTGTGCGGCTGTCTTTTGGTCCGGATGATAATGTTGAGCTGTGCTCTGTCATTCGGGCTGTTAAGAGATGGCAAGCCCGCATCGATAGTGCAGAGGTGATGTCAGTCCGGCATTTCGAGTGTATATGAAATAATTTTTGATATCACTGATGAGATTTCTCTTGAATTATTTGTTTATTCTTCGCTGCTATTTTGATGATTTTTTCTTGCTAATTTTTCTTGCTGCTACCTCTTTTAAATGAGACACACTATTCTATGAGATTGCTTATGCGAGTTTTTTGATAATTATGAAATGATGTGTTTTTATTATTGTTGTTTTTCACTAATTGTCTTTTGAATTGTGTATTTTTTGTACAGGTTGACGCCATCATTAATATAAATCATATATGATGTTTATTTTGTAGATTGTGGCATTATATATATATGTGTTTTTAGATATATTTATATTTATGTATTTTTATATAGTTATTCTTACTAAATAAAATATTTTTTTATATATAGGATTTGGATATAGAATATATATAAAGAATTTTTTTTTAAAATATTTGTATAATCATATATGTGTTTGATGGGAGGCGCCAATTTATTGAAGATGTTTGTAGTATTCATTGTATGTTTGTAATATCTATGCCTGCCAGAACCAATTAGTTTGTATAAATTAGCTGAACCGATTGCACCTGAAAAGGAAAATGTTTGAGTGCTATATATACCTCATACTCACCTGGGATAACCACACCCCCTGACGAAGTCCTTCCTGTTGACGAAACGCGTTGGGCGTGGCTAACTTGGTCCGACGTGGAGACGTCCATCTGTCCACCGGTGTATCCTGCATGTGCGGCTGTTGTCCAGAGAGTGGTGAGCGCTGAGTCCGTGGGTCCTTGGTCGGCAGCTGAGCGGCTTCCTTTCCTGTGTATCCGGCATACCATCTCGTGCAGATATCGGATGTTATATGTGGCTGGCAAGCATATGATTCTAAACCCCTATGTATGTGAGCATAAGTACAAGTAAAAGTGTTGTTTATATCTGGCTCATTGGTGCGTTTTTCTCCATCTTTTTTTGCAAGTATCTATCCTTGGATCTTTGGTAGGATCCGTTGAGAAAAACTGCACACATGGTGGAGATCATTGTGGACTTCATTCCTTCATACTAAGAACTTTTGCGCTGGGTATACCTTTTCCAAAATTTTTACCGTCTTTTACCAGGTGCTGCATTTGTCTTAGTATTAATACTGTTGATGATCATTATCATAATTATTTTGTGTATCTAATTGTGTACCTCATTAGCCTGTGGTTATCCTAGGTGTGTTCATCTTTTTTGATATAAAAATGGATGTTAGAAATAGAAGATTTGAAGACTGCCATAAAAGATTTAATGAGGCATTAGATCAGAAACAGCAGAGTAACACAGATGTGGCTGATGAATGTGGTGATCTCGACTCAATTTGTGCAGAGCTTGAGAAACTCGCTCTGAAAGAGATGAAATTGAGTTGGGAAATCACAACTTTAGAAAATTATATTGATTCCCAGCGTATTCCGCGGGGTTTACGGATTATGAAAAATCCGACATTTGGTAATGAGAGAAAAGAATTCCTTGATGCATTGTTTAAAATCATTGACACATGCTCCTTTGAGCTTATGAAGCTGA